>NC_090451.1:428105639-428708908 GCF_031143425.1 Pleurodeles waltl | reverse complement strand
ATTTAACCACAAGGGGAAGTCAGAAAAGCTTCTGCAAATACAACAGTGATCTACCCTGACTGAGATGACAAGTCATCACTATTTTGTAGAGTCCATGGCAAATTGAGGCGATTGTAAATCTAGATCTGAAATGTTGTTCCTTACCTCATGAGCCTTCTGTGAAAGTTAACTCGCCCTCATGTCCATGCTGCACATTTCTTTTAAACACAAGTGTATTTTCCCTATGTGAACACGACTTGCAAGCACACAAAGAAGAAGTGTGCTGGTGCAATGTCTTTTAAATCCACCAATTTAAATATACTTTTTCTGCATTCATGTTAGCTCAAATTGTTTTCCCTTTAATGGTATAACAGGTATGACACTTTTACAAAAATAAGCACTCTGAACAGATTAGTGATTTTGAGGAATAGCTTTAACTATAATGTTTTCTCACACAATAATCAGGTTTTTATATTATTTTTCATAAAAAATAATTAGTTTACCTCGAAAACTTTAATCTGGTGTGGTTTGCCCACATTTTACATCTAAAGTCTCAATTATGAGTGCTTCCTTAAATTGCAGCAAATGTGAAACCCCTTTAGTACAGGGGGTGCAATTACATGTGGGTTGGAGATTTCCAGCCCATTGGAAATTTCCCCAGGTGTTTGGCAGATCAAACAGCTGATATTTACTGGGTGGAAACACCAAATTCCACCTGTTATTTCCCAGGGAATTTTATAATAGGTGCTTTTAATCACAGCTGACCCTGACCCTTCTCTGACCCACTGCTACACCTCCGCTGCCTAAACCCCTGACTTCCACTGCCTCTGCTGGCACACCACACTGCACAACACAGAGAGAGCTTTCACCTACTCCCTTTGTTGCTTCACCTCCACCACCACTCCCACAACTCTAACATCCACTAGGAACATACCCACCCAACCCACACCTCACACACTCTCAACCACCTACCACACAGACACATTAGCACCCCAAACACAGATCGCATGCATGCTCCTCCACACCTGTTTGCTCAGCAAGCACACCATGGGTGTAAGAAATAGGGTCCCTAGTTGGCAGTTGTTTGCACCCAGTCCAAGTAGGGACCCTCACTCTAGCCAGGGTAAGAGAGTCACACAGCTACAATAACCCCTGCTCACCCTGTGGTAGCTTGGCACGAGCAGTCAGGCTTATCTCAGCTGCAATGTGTAAAGTGTTTGTACACACGCACACACACACACACACAGTAATGCAGTGAAAACACCACAAAAGTACTCCACACCAGTTTAGTAAAATAGCCAATATTTATCTGGGTAAAACAATGCCAAAATGACAACAATCCAACATCCACAAGCAAAGATACAAATGTTCATAGATTAAGAGGGTAATTATGACATTAGCGGCAAATGCCGCCTACAGCCACGGCGATGGCCACCAAAATACTGCTGCCGGGGCTACCGACCGTCCATGCCATTATGACCGTAGATGGAATACCACCAGAAGGTGGGTGAGACCCCTATCAGTGCCAGGGAAAGAATTCTCTGGCACTGATCGTGCCTACCGCCATGGTTTCAGTGGCGGTACCGCAACCACTGAAACCATGTGCCTATGTCATAATAGTGGAGGTAGATACCGCCAGCCTGTTGTCGGTAAAACCTCCACTATTCCATCGACCGCCAGGGTTGTAATGAGGACCTAAATCTCAGTAAAGCGCTTAGAAACACAACAGCTCCAACTGGGGCTATCACAACGTCTTTGACAGTCATTCCCAACAGTCAGCCTCCACGAGGGAGTGCGGGCTGGTCATGGAGGCACATGGACCCCAGGCACAATACCTTTGAAAACAAAGATGTTGCACGGAGGTGGGGAGGTGAGGCGTCGCTGGTGGAAGCTGTGCAATGTCAATTCCTCACAGTTACGGGAAGGTGAGGCGTTAGTTTCTTACTGCTAGGCAAGGGAAGTGAGGTGTTGGTTCCTTATGGTTGCAGGAGAGGTGATATGGTGTCAGTGATGAAGCAGCGGTTCCTTACGATCCGGTGAGGTCAATGAATCCAGCAGGTCATGATGAGAGGCATCGACTTCGCAGTGTCACAATCACACCATGGGGCCACAGGTGCTGCATCAAAGTTGGGTGTCACAGACGTTGGTGACACGGCACTCGGACTCAGGCTGTGGCAGAACTTCGGAGGTGCTGCATGGCGTCAGGTCTGTGGCGTCGGTCGAGGTCGTTGCACTCAGCAGGGACCACTGCTCCGGTGCAGGCTGTGGCACAGAGTCGTAAAGCGGCGCCAGTTTCAAAGTCGCTCTAGAGTCGAGGTACTTGATTTCTTCTTGGTTACACTGGAACTCACTCCCAAAGGCCCAGGAACTGGATTTTGGCTCCACTTGGCGAGTCAGGACTCTCAGTGAGAGGGCCCAGGTGCTGGCAGATTAAGTCTTCAATGTCCCTGAGACTTCTAACAGGAGCCAAGCTCAGTACAAGCCCTTGGAGAACCTTTGGAAGCAGGATGTAGGAAGCAAGGTCTAGTCCTTTAACTCCCAGGACAGAAGCAGCCAGCATAGCAAAGCAACAGGCAGACTGGCAGACCCTGCTACAGCATCTAGATCTTCCTCCTGGCAGAATGTCCTCAGCCCAATAGGATTCTGAAGTTGTGAGCTCTGCGGTTCAATACTTATACTAATTTCTGCCTTTGAAGTAGGCAACTTCAAAGGAAAGTATTTGTAGTGCACAAAACCCTGCCTTTACTGCCCTGGCCTCAGACAAGCTTCAGTGGGTTGGGGACTGCTTTGTGTAAGGACATACACAGCCATATTCAGGTGCATGTGTCAGCTCCTCCCACCACTCTATCCCATGAAGACCCATCAGTATAGGCAGGGCACATCTCAGCTCCCTTTGTGTGACTGTCTAGAGTGGATTCACAAGCAGCCCAACTGTCACCCTGACCCAGATGTGTATTCCACAACCAGACAGAGGCACAGAATGGTTAAGCAAGAAACTATCCACTTTCCAAAAGTGTTCAGAGACCCCCAAACTCCACATCTCTATTTGCTCCCAATTGGAAGTTACACTTGAAATATATTTCAAGGCACTCCTCATGTTAACCCATGGGAGAGATAGTCACTGCAGTAGTGAAAAACAGATTTAGCAGTATTTCCCTATGAGGACATGCAAAACAGATCAGTACATCTCCTACCTTTTAAATATACTGCACCCAGCCCATGGGACAGCCTTGGGCCTACCTTAGGGGTGACTTACATGTAGTAAAAAGAAAGGTTTGGGCCTGGAAAGTGGGTGCACTACATGAAACACCTCAACTTTATAATGCAAATCACAGCTAGCTTTATACTCGGTGGACCCGTGGTATACCTTACCTCAGGCCCCTGAGCCAGCTTCGATAGCAAGAGAATGGACTTCATTAGCCTACTAATTGTCAAGACCAGTGCATTCATTCTTCTAGGAGACCAGAATGACCCCAACTCACCCGCCCTTCTTGAAAGCCTTAATAACTTGGGACTAACCTGGGACTAAATCAAGATATCACAGAGCCCAACCCTAGAGCCCAACCATGGCGTAGGACACATCCTAGATCCTCTCTTCACATCCTTCAATAACACCACAATCAACACACCTGGACCTGTCACCTAGACTGACCACGCCATAATAAGTTTCACAATAAACATCTATTAACAAAGAAGGACTCCCACAGTGAGCCAAGCAAGCAGGCACTAAAACAACCTTGGAGAAGCAGATTGGACTTCCACCTTTCACGAAAAATACCCAGAACTCACAGGTCTGTTGTGTGACATTGAAAATTTCCACATGTGGATCACCAACTGTGCCTCCATGCTGGCCCCCAAGAAATGAAGCCGCACAGCAAAAAACAGAAGACAAACCAGTTGGTACATGAAGGACCTTAGAGTGACTAAGCGACACTGCAACAAAACTGGAAAGGAAATAGAGAAACAGCCAATGGCCAGTGAAAAAAGACTCTTTCACAGCCACCCAAAGAAGGTACCCCCCGCTAATCTGAGAAACTAAGTGGAAGGCTGTAGTTGTAGGAATAAACACCAGCTCCAACAGTAGCAAAGAAATCTTCACAATTGTCAAGGATTTCACCACATCCACAGCTACCACCAGCAACATCAGCCCAACCCAAGATCTGTGTACGATCTTTCAAACTTCTTTTGCAGCAAGAGCACAACCATCTTCAGCAACTTCCCCCCACAACCTGTTCCCCGTGACTCTGGCCAGAAGCCTCCCAGTGAGAAGGAAAGAGAACACACTCACCCACTTGGGTCATCATCAGCACAGAGGAAACCACAGGAATCATGAAAATCATACACTCCAGGGCCCTGATGGATCCTTGCCACCATCACGCCTTTGACAAAGGAGTGATCCCAGTCAGTGAGGCCCTCACCCCCATCCTTAACACGTCCACTAGCACAGCCACCTTTCCAGACCCATGGAAAACATGCATCTGTCAAGGCCCTCCTAAAGAAACCCTAAGCCAACTGGACCAAACTTGCCAATTACCGACTGATATCCTTCCTCCTTTACCCAGCCAAGGTCTTGGAAAAAGCTATCAACAAGTAGCTCTCTGAATACCTAGCCAATCATAAGTTTCTCAATGCCTCACCATCAGATTTAGACTCAACCACAGCACGAACACCACCTTAATAGCAGACAACATTGGGATGATACTCAATGGTTGGGGAATGTGCATACATCATCCTTCTAGAACTATCAGTAGCATTCAGCACCATCTCACATCCCATTCTGATCTAACGAGTTCATGAAGCAGGAACCCAGGGACACGGCCTCTAGTGGATCTGCTCCTTCCTCACCAGAAGAGCCCAAACAATCAACATGCTCCCTACTCCTCTAAAGCATGGGAACTTATCTGCGGAGTCCCACAAGTCTCAGCCCAACACTCTTCAACATCTAAATGACTCCATTGTCTGACACCATACGGACTCATCACATGAACATCCTCACATGCGCTGAAGACACCTGAGGAAAGTGAAATATTATGCAGTGAGGCTCGTTAGGCTTCACTATGCAATACTCTCACAATACCCCAAACTGGGTACTTTGGATTCACGCTAATAAATACCTAGATTAGGCTTGGTATTGTGGCACAGGGTAGTCAGGCATTACTAGAGGAACATGTGTTAAGCATTTCAGAGTACCAACACGGACAATAAGTAAAAGACACAACTCAAAAAGAAATCCAACACCATTTATAAGTATAGGGTCGATATTTTATTTAAATGTAGACACCAAAGTGCATACAATTAGACACCATCACCTGAGTTATGGATTTTAGAAGGAAAAATAAAGGGAGTCCTGAAGTTGCCTTTGGTCCTCAGAGAAGTTCTTCTTACCTTTGGAACCAGGCTCTGGTCTTGGGTGAGTTGCAGTCATGCAGTTGCAGCGTGGTTACCAAAGGTGGAGGGTATTCGGCCTTTGCTTTTTACAGGACCTGAAGTCACAGGCTTGGGTCTCTTCTTTGTTCTTGGCTTCAAGTCAAATCAGATTGGAGGTTCTGGTGCCCGGGGTGCCTTAAATTCTGGATTTATGGAAGTAAGGGGTGTAGGTGCAAGCTGCCAATGGGCTACTGTCCCCAGCGGCTAATCCTACCCTGAGGTTACCACAAGGGGGGGTTGCCACCTTTTCTACCCAGAACCCTGTATTTTGCCACCACAAAAAATGACAGATTCCATCCTCAGCATGCACTGACCAAGTAGCCCACCTAAGGTTGTAGCTAGCCTTCTGGAGGTGTACGCCTCCTGATTACCTAATTGTGCCAACGTGCCTGGGGCAGGAGGATGCCTGTGACCTCCTTTGAGAGTCAGCCTGGTTGCCTATCAGAGGTGGTGGGGGCTTTGAAGCTCAATGCCTTGATGTACCACTTCACTAGCCAGCCTATCAGGAAAGGAGGTGACACCTCCCACCCAGGAAGGTCTTTGTTTCTGACTCCTGGGAGTGTTCACACCTCCTCGCGAGGGACGGCGGTGTTAGGTCTTTCTCATCCTGTGTTGATTGTTTGACTCATACCTAATGTGAAATTCGGTTTGTTTGGTATACTTACCTGTACGAATATGGCTGGTTTAGTTTGTTTGAATAAAATCCCAACAGTAGTGATGAAAATATGACAATACACTTCAAGGGTTAGACAGACATTATTTTGGTGAATGCGATAACCTGTATTTTACATACACACTATTACATTGGTATTGAACAGCATAATTACAGAGATGTTACAAAGAACTCAAAAGTCTTCCACGTGTTATAGATGACTCATCTTTACACGTTTGTTTACACCTGTTCTTTGTCCGTGCCTAACAATGTGTGAGTGAGTCTATATAAACTGCACCCGTGGTAGCGCTCTAGCCTGGCTTCAAGTTCCTTACCTGCTCTATGTCTCCTCCACCTGTATGGTCCCTGAACCATCCTGGACAGGCTGGAAGGTTTCCTTAGGGTTCACCTCTCCCACAGAGTTCTTCACCAGGATTTCCTGGAAAGAAAAAGAAGAAGAGCATTATTTTAAAGTAAGATCGTACCACACCCATGTGCCCTGGGTGACCAAAGGATAGTGAACTTTATGATGTCTTTTGATAAGGAGAATTGAACTCTTTTTAAAAATTGAACATCTTTGGGGGAGATTTGATTAAGACACTTCAGCACAATTGTAAAATCGAACTTCTTTGGGGTCATTTGCTAAGTACACTTTAGCACAATTATTGCATGCGTGGCATACTTAAGAACAGTTATCCGAATATCAAAGAGGTTGTGATACACACAGTACAATTCACGCCTATTCAAGAATAGGTGCTTTAACGGCTATGTAGGAATAGGCACATTGGAATTGACCCTTCGCTGGGAGGTTTTTCAAGAAACTGTGATCAAACAAACATGTGAAACTATGAAAAGCCTCCATAGAGACATATGAATGATACTGAGTTTTGTTCTGGCACGAATAACTCTTATGCTTACCTACTAACCTTAAAGTGGTGTGTGTTGTTTGCTTATAACTAAATTCTAGTATTGATTACTGAATAACTTCTTGAAGTGTATGCACTTATGGTGTTCCTTATCTTTGTCAAGGAATCCCAATCGACAAGCTCGAAGTGTACTCCATTAGAACAGTGGATACAGAATATCTGGAACCAGAGTTTTGTCCCTTCCCTCTCCCAACCCTGTTCCTTACCTCTTCCCCACGGGTACTATCTGGTTATTTACTGTACGCTTTGGTGTTCAGAGAATAGTACACAGGGGTGTGGGTTACCGCTTCACTCCCGTGAAAACCTGGACTTCAGGTGAGTGGACATGGCCTTGTCAGGAGGTCAGATTTCTGTCTTTGTGGCAGCAGCTGAAGCCTGCCAGCCAGAGCCCAGGAAAGGCTTGGACAGCCTCTAATATAGACAACTAGGTGTATGTCACATTAAATCTTACTTTGGAATAAAGTCAGGTTTAATGAGACAAGTTGTTTGATACCAAACATTACATACTTCAGCAGCCATAATGAATGTGGCGTCCTTGGGATTCCCAGGTGCAAGCCCATAATAGTCTATGGCCCCTTGAACACTTATAATAGTCCTTAATGAAAGAATAAAATACTATAGGGTCATACAAGCTTCCATATATATGTATACAACTTTAATAAAATGCACCCTGGCTCCTGGGCTGAGGAGGCCTAACTTAGGGGTGACTGGCATATATTAAAAGTAATGTTTTGACCTTGCCACACATGGTGTGGGCCAAGTTGAGTTGGAGCAGTTTGCACTGCCCCTGCAGTCTGCAATGTAAGGACCGCTGTCAGCTGTTTACTTGGGTCACTGAGGGTGGCACAACCAGTGCTTCGGGTCCTGGTGATCCCTTTAACTACCAAGCCCAACAGGGACTTATAAGGGGATGAAGTTTCTTGCCAATTGTGGATACCAATATATACAGATCAGACTTAGGGAGAGAGCATTGGCACTGGGGCCTGGTTACCAATTCACATGCTTCAGACTTATGTAGAGAGCACTGGCATTGGGGCCTGATTAGCAGGCATCATTGCATTTTCAGAGTAATAACCATCAGCATTGGGGCAAAAAGTGTTGGGGTGGCCATACAAAGAGGGCTCTTTGTAACAACATAACAAATTATATTGTCACTCTCTGACAAAATACCAAACACCAGCAACAAGTTCACCACATACATGTCCGAAGTGACAATCTGGATGAAATTCAACTGCCTCAATCTCGACTCGGACAACACCGAAGTGGTAGCATCATCAGAGGCAACAAACGGACATGGCCAACAAAGTAAAATCACCAGCAGCATCCTGCTTCAATACCTTAGGGATGCTGAAGAAAATCATCAAGTGGCTACCGGACAACAGCAAGAAAACGATCACCCAAGCCATCATCACTGGCAGACTATACTATGAGAACACCCCATATGGAAGGATAACCAATCAGCTCACAAGAAGACCGTTCAAAATGCAGTAGCCAGACTGGTTCTGAGCTTTTAACCCAAGCCCACATCAAATCACACCTTAGAAAAACCACTGGCTCCCAATACACAAGTGTGCATACTTCATACTCCATTCTCACACCCATAAGGCACTCCACAAGACAGGGTTTGTCTCCCTGAATAGCCACATTCATTTCCTCCAACATTCAGGATGCCTCCTCTCTGCCAGACTGTCACTAGCACACACACTACGCTTAAATAAAAGCAGAGCAGGGGTCGCGCCTTCTCATACCTGGTTCCTAAAGCCTGGAATGACTTCCCACAAGACATCATAGCCACCTCCTCTCTTCTTGACTTTCGCAAGAAGATTAACCCTCCACGGTTGCCCTCACACACTGGCTACAAAGCGCCTGGATACCCTCAGATGTGCTATAAATACATGGATAACATAACACAACACAACATAATATAACAACATAACATTACTTTTAATATCCAGACCCCAGGATATTGGTATTTAAAAGGTGCAATAAATGACATCTGTTCTCGGAGACACATGGAAATAAGGCCTGTTACATTTGTTCTACCGCAGTTTTGTGATCTCAAATTACAAGCAACGTGTCATGTGTTTTAAGGTTGTTGACTCTTCTATGTTACTCTTCATTGCACAACTGTCCCCCGTTTAAAAGTTTGCCTACTTAACCAATGTTACCTTCTGTCTGTGTTATTAGTATTCTATAATATAATACGTGGGGGCCTGCAATGCCTATATAAAATCCAGTCTCTAATTTCCTTATAACAGGGGCATGTGACACCTCTGGTCACGTGTAATAACAAAATAGTATATCTGCTGAACTGTAATAAGTTATTACAGTCGAGTTGTGACTTTATAATGCCTGCTGTCAGAGGCAGCTGCTGAGGTGAAAGGCAGGAGACGGAAGGAGACGGAAAATTATTGTATTTACAGTTTAATACAACCAAATCGAAACCTGTATTTTCATTCCTATGATCAGTTTTTTAAATATAAACAGTGCCGAGCAGCAAGGAGATACTTATATATACTTTTTTTATATTTTTTCCACTCTAAAGGTCGTTAATAGATAAAACTGAATCTCTGCATTTTTCTACACTTTCCGAACCTTCGAACTTTGCTTTTTGTGAAACAGAAGGAGAATGAGATGTTCCATTTTGCTTTTTGTGAAACAGAAGGAGAATGAGATGTTTCATTGTTGATGAGAGGAACGCCTCGATATTGGGTAGTTTCGGGTCTTTTTGGTGCATTACAAAAATCATTATTTTACAAAGCACAAATTTGTATCAACGTGTATTGTACAACTATTTAATGGTTGTCATTACACGCTAAGCTATTGTAACACCTTTCAATGAGCAGACAGCAAAGCACTAATTCTTTTGTCAACCAGTAAATTCTATGTCGAGGTAATATTTCTATTTATGTTTCTTCTTCAGTATGCATATCATCTCTGCCCTTACAATAAAAGGTGGCAGAAAGAAGCTCAGACACCTTCACCGTCCCGCAGGACTCCAACAGGCAGCAACAGCTGTGCAAAAAACTGTAACCCGATATCTGAAATCGGCTCCCCCTGAAACCTTTCCTCCCCCCGCAGAGCAGCTCTTCACTCAGAAGGAAACCGAAACAAAGTGGGGACGTGGCTTGAGCCAACACTCCCCCTTCACACCAGACAATAGACATCACCATCCTTAACCTTTTGGTTCGTATTTAATAATTTAAAGGGATAGTTTTATGCTCTGTGGATTTGTTTGCATTTTAACAGGTACTGCGTGAATTTGTCAAAAGTTACATATCTGTTGGAATGTGTTAAAGAATTGTAAAAAGGCTGTTAGAATGCACAATTGCATGTACACAGAATTACCTGCAGACAGCGAGTTAAAAGGAGGTTTTAGTGGTCGCTGGTACAGTGCATCTCCCTCAAGCAAAGTCCATTTTCAGCAGAAAATTGTGGAAGGGCACTTGTGCCTTCTGCTTAGATAGTCTGACCTATTTGCCAACGTATTGCAGGGCTTGTGAAAAACACTATGCACCTTTTCATATATTTTATATTTTTACTTGTTTAGCAGACAAAACTAATTTATTGTTAGGTCTGGCTTGACAGCCTAGCTGTAGCCAGACGTACTGTGATCAACCTAAAAGTGGCTTCAGGAGTACTACAGAGAGGGGCTTTACTCCAGCCACATGTTGATAGCTAGCAGTAATTGCTCTGATGGGCAGAAGTAGTGCCTTCACAGAAAAACTGCTTTTATTTCACACAGCTCTGATTAACGTGTTTATATATGTAGCTGCTTGAGCTTGAACTGTCATCAGCACACACTTTTGCAGGCTGTTCAAATGCCTTACACAATTTACAATGTTTTTCTCTGGCAGCAGCACAGGTGGAAAAAGGGCAGTCATAAGGGCACTTCTGAGAGAGAGAGAGAGACTTAGATCCCACCCACATGTTGGTTCCTCCAGATACAGGAATTGATTGTGCTGAATGTGTACTAGAATGGTTGCTTTTATTGCACTTTTTCGATTGTGGCAAACTTTTAACTCGAAACAGCAGAACTGAGTTGATTATGGTGTCAAGCTAATGGTCATGGCTATAGGTCTAATCTGTTTATTATGAAATGTTATGATACATGCACTAGGCCAAACATATTTATTGTGGGAGGCATATGTTTAAGCCAATAGGCATTTAAAGGTGTGAGAGGGCCTAACTTGGTTATGCCATTATGCGTTCTAGAAAGATAAATAAAATGCACTCTGTAACATACTTAATGTGTGTTTCAGTGTACTCATGTAAACAAAGAAACTGAAATTAATGAAGTGAAAATCATTTATACGTAGAAATTAAAAATTATCAAATGCAAATCATATGTATGCAATATTATTCCATATATGAGTATTATGATTATTAGTTAAACAACATTTTCAAAGTTATTCCTCATTTGTATTGTTTAAGGGAAATGCCCGTATTATCATGTATTTGAATGTGCATTAAGGGTTATGCTAAATCAAACTGGAGCTGAAGCATGAGAGTGTTCTCTTTCTGATTAATCTTCAACGTGAAAAATTGCTCTTGCAGGTGCAGAAACAGAAGCGTTCTTTTAATGAGAAGCTTATTGTTAGTGATAGATAAGGAAGGATGCAAAGACTGGTTATCAAGGACGGGAGTGTTAACGAGGAGCTGTGCAGGAGAACTCCCCTCCAGATTCCTGAAGACAATAAAAGATCCAAAGTCATCCTGATTGCTAAACCAAGAGATGAGAGCCTAATTAAGAGATACTCTTCACAAATGTGCACGTATCATGGAAAGTTACTGGTGGTTACGTCAACTACCTGAAGTTTTAGGGGATAAGAGTGTTTTAGCTAGTTACAGAATCATATCCTTCTTGCACTTTGATTAGAGTAGCCCTTTAGAAACCTAGGGCCAGATGTATGAAATTTTCTTGCACTCGCAAACGGTACGAATCGCAAAATTCGTCCGTTTGCGAGTGCGAAAAAGTGGTCTGCGATGCATGAAAGGCATTCGCAGACCACCAATAAGAAATCACAAAAATTGCGATTTCTTGCGTTGCGACCTGGTTTTGTGAGTCGCAATTTGCGATTCGCAAAATCTACATCGCAAGGAGATGCTGCAAAAAATCGCAAATTGGCATTTTGCACATGCATTTTTAAAATGAACATGTAAAGCACACATGCCCTTTTGGCATGTGTGCACCTTACATGTCCCCCAAAACATTTTTGGGGTGCAGCAGAGGGGGCCTTAGGCCCCCAGCACCCTGGGCTTTTGCATTTCCAAAATTGCGATTTCTGGTTCAGAAATCGCAATTTTGGAAATGCAACAAATTTGCAGATATGGGCCAACAGGCCCATAGCTGCGAATGGGGCCGGTATCGCCATCTGCGATTCGGTAATAGCATTTGCGATTTTTCAGAAATCGCTATTAACGAATCGCAAATGTGATACATGGCACTTTGCGAGTCGGAAATATCGATTTCTTAAAAATCTCTATTTCCGACTTGCAAAGGGCCGTGATGATACATCTGGCCCTAAGAGAGGTACATCTCCCTGTTTCCCTTTGCCTGGCTGATGTGGCTTTATGCTACACACATTTCTCCTACAGGAACTTCAACTGAGGTTTCTATGGTGCTGACACTTGCTTCATTTTATTATTCTGAGTTAGGTCATTTTAGGGTTCCTTGTAGCTTATTAGAGTAATTAGACACTTATAGGTTTAATGGTTAGGCGGGAGAAATAAAGCTAGGTCTCTGATCATCAAGTGTTTTTACCTATTTCCTGTATTGTTGCTACTGAAATTTTAGTCTGTCTCACATTTCAAATTTGTTCCACGCTTTAACTCACCTTTGGTAATTCTGTATTTCTGTATAGCATATTTTTGAGAATCATTCATATCTTTGGCTTTGAATAATGTAATAAATCTTTTGAACCTTCATTTAGCCTCCAAGATTCAATGTGTGACCAAATGGTTACACTGTAATTTTTAGTTTTAGTTGAATAGTTTAGTGTGTTTCTCTTCACCTCTCAGAACTTAGAAAAAGATTAATTGGACCCAAAAAGTCAGCAATAGCGCCACACCGTGGATCAGGTGGACTGTTATTACTCTGAATTAAAGCCTACAGATAGGTAATTTGATACATGGAATCTTGCAGATTAACGTAATAGGCAATGGTTTTGATGATGGTCACTGTGAGTGGCAAACTGTGGATATAAAACATTTGCTCTGTGATAATCTCTACTAGGCCCTCTTAGGACAGATAGTATTTTGCTTAGCCAAATGTCACTTTGTATACTTCTCTAATTTTATAACTGTTTATCTGATGATTGCCTTGTGGAACATCTTACACTCAAAACTGTAGGCCTGAGTTGGTTATGGTGACAAACAACAGATGTGATTCGTGCACTTGAAACGTTATGTCCAATGCCATAGGTATGGTCAGCCTGTTATGAAATGTTATGCCAGAGGCAGCCGGAAAAACGTTGAAAATCTTTGAAAAACTTTTGTTAAAGCCAGTAAGCTTTTAATTTTTGATCGATATTGTTAGACCTGACAGCTTTAGGGTAGTCTTTCCCCAACTTTTTGCCTGCCTGCCTGCCTCCCTCCATTTTTCTGACTAAATTTTTGCTAGTTTTAGGACTCTGCACACTTTGCCACTGCTGATCAGTGCTAAAGTGCTTGGGCTTTATCCCCTAAACATGGTAACTGTTAGACTTGAAGATGTTGGGTCTGACTGGGTGGGCATGCGTGACCACCCAGTCTATGGCAGCCAGTCAGGGTGATCAGGAGGCCCTGGAGCCTGAAAGAGTGGCCCAAGTGCCTCCCAGGAAGAGGAAGGGCAAGGGCACAGGAAACCCACCCAGCAGTTCCCACAGTCCAGGAGGAGGCTGAACCTGAGGGAGACGCGCCAGAGCCTACAGGGGAACAAGTGGCTGAACTGGGGTATGTGGAACGAGCTGACCGATTGGCAGCAGGAATGGGGGTCCCACCACAGAAGAGTTCTATGAGGCGCAGAAGTCATGCCTTTCTCTTGAGGGTCTGCAGTGGCAGGCTGCAGACCAGTCATCTGGTAAGGAGTCTGGATCACACTTGATTTACTGGGAGGATGACCTCTTTATAGTGAGCCTAAGATTGCTGATCCTGGGGTAGCCCATGTGCTGGTGGTACCAAACACTTCAGACTCTTCCTACTGGGGCTGGCTCATGATGTACCTTTGGCAGGACTTTTGGGGTAGTACAAAACTTTTGAGAGGATTGTCACCCACTTTTACTGACCCCAAATGCGCAGGCACTCTGGCACCTACTGTAGGTATTGCCGGACTTGCCAGGCAAGTGGCAAGAGTTGGGGGAGATGCAAGGCTCCCCTCCAACCATTCCCTGTTGCCAGCAACTCTCTTGAGTGGGAGAGAATTGAGATTGTAGGGCCTCTGGACCCCAAGACAGCCATGGGCAACAGGTTTAACCTGGTCTTGATGGACCATGCCACCCGGTACCCGGAGGCCATCCCTCTGAGGTCAGTGACAGTCCCCGTGTTGAGCTGGGCATTGATGGGGAGTTTTACTAGCATAGAGTTCCCCAAGGAGGTGGTATCTGACCAGGGTACCAACTTCATATCTACCTATACAAAGTCTCTGTGGAAGGAGTGCGGGGTACCCTGAGAGTTCACCACTCCTTACTACCCCCAAGTAAATGGGTTGATTGAAAGGTTCAACCACACCCTGACAGGCAAGATTATGGCCCTCATTACAACCCTGGCAGTCGGTGTTAAAGCGGCGTAATACCGCAAACAGGCTGGTGGAAAAAAAAATGGGATTACAACTGTGGCGGAAACCGCCAACATAGACAGCCATTTTAACACTCCGACCACCACAGCGGTAGAAACAAACATCGCGGCGGTCACCGCCAACAGACAGGCGGGAGACAAAGTACCGCCCACCCTATTACAAGAGGCCTATCCACCACCTTTTCCGGGGCAGAACTAACGCTATCAAAAGCACGGCGGAAAAAGTACACAGAAGGGAAAACACTCACCTCTCGACACCCAACGAGGAACTAGGACGCCATGGAGCCCGAACTTCATGTGTTACCCATGTTGGTTTACCTCCTCTTCTATGAGGAGTACGAACGGCGGCGGCGACCGCGGTGAGTACTGCGCCTACAACACAGGGGAGGGGGGAGGAAACAGTGACACACGCACGCAACACCCCCACCCTCACCATCACACACAACAGCAGACACACAAATACATGCAGCAACATTACATATACACCCCCCCACCCACTGGAAGCACGCAAGGACAAAAGGAAATGATTGTAACCATTGTAATCAAGAAAAATCCAGTATTCAAAAGTCAAAATTCAGTATATACAAATATGTACACCAACTACACAAGCCCGGATAGTGTACTAATAATTGTCCGTGGACCACTGGGCCCAAAATGCATGGGCGAGGCCCACACATGATACCTGACTCGAAAGGGAGAGAACACTGCTGGGGCATCAGATCGAAAATATACAGGTACCTTTGGGAGAGGGAGAGGGGGGCACCTCAGCCTGATGAACACATAACACCACTGCTGCACGAGGGGGCTTCATGCCCATTGATGTATCCTGGGGAGTGCAAGGCCACAGTCTCTCAAGTCTCTCCAGTGGGTGGGTTGCCCACTGCTTTATCCTGGGGAGATCAAAGCCACAGTCTCTCAAGTCTCTCCAGTGGGTGGTTTGCCCACTGCTTTATCCTGGGGAGTGCAAAACCACAGTCTCTCAAGTCTCTAAAGTGGGTGGTATGCCCACTGCTGCATCCTGGGGAGTGCAAACCACAGTCTCACAAGTCTTTCCAGTGGGGGGTTTGCCCACTGCTTTATCCTTGGGAGTGCAAATCCACAGTCTCTCAAGTTTCTCCAGTGGGTGGGTTGCCCACTGCTGCATCCTGGGGAGTGCAAAGCCACAGTCTCTCGAGTGGATGTCATTCTCCCCTGGTTCTGGAGGGGGCTTGGTGCCCAGAGTGCTTCATCCTGCCAAGGACAGAGGTAGTGAATGTCATTCTCCACTGGTTCTGGAGGGGGGCTGGTGCCCAGAGTGCTTTATCCTGCCAAGAACAGAGCCAGTGGATGTCATTCTCCACTGGTTCTGGAGAGGGCCTGGTGCCCAGAGTGCTTCATCCTGCCAAGGACAGAGGTGGGAATGTATCTCTCCACTGGTTCTGGAGGGGGGGCATGGTGCCCAGAGTGCTTCATCCTGCCAAGGACAGAGGTAGTGGATGTCATTCTCCACTGGTTCTGAAGGGGGCCTGGGGCCCAGAGTGCTTCATCCTGCCAAGGACAGAGGTAGTGGATGTATCTCTCCACTGGTTCTGGAGGGGGCATGGTGCCCAGAATGCTTCATCCTGCCAATGACAGAGGTAGTGGATGTCATTCTCCACTGGTGCTCCACGTGCAGTATGGCCGGTACAATTCCCTCACCTGGGTGTGCGTGCCAGGAGATCTGCGAGGTTCAGGTAGCATGATACGCCACGGAGGCAGCGACATACCCCACACTGCTGCGGCTGCGCCGTCCACCTGCAGGTGTAAACAGTGATGGAAGAAATGCTTCATGGAAGCTGCCCAGGGTCCAGGAACTCTCCTCCAGCCTCAGACGACTGACCACTGGGGATGGTAGTCATGTCAGCAGTGGTGCCTGTGTCCTAGGACGCCGTGGGGCCAGTGGTGGTGCATGCGGCGGTGTCTGTCACGGCAGTGCTTGCGGCGGTGTCTGTTGCGGCGGTGTCTGTTGCGGCGTTGCTTTCGGTAGTGCATAGGTCAGCACCTGCAGAGAGACACAGCAGGACGTTTCCTGCAGCCTCGGACGGCTGCCCACTGGGGAAGATGCTGGGGACTGTCGCTGAGGCTGTAGACGTGCCGGGGGCGGTGCAGGTGACGGTTGTGGTGGCGGTTGTGGTGGTTGTGGTGGCGGGGCAGCTAGCGGTGTTCGCCGCTGTACAGGTTGGCGTGGTCGTGGACAGAAAGTGTGACACTGGTAGCAGTCGGTGCCACCATGCCCTCTCCTGACCTGCTCTTCAGCTTTTGGCCCTTCCCCAGCTTTGATGGTGCCGCAGTTGCCTTGCCACTATCCCCTTTGGTGTTTGCTGAGCCCTTGGTGGCTGGTACTTTCTGCTTCTCCCTCCGGGATGTGGGCACCTTTTTCACCTTGGCAGGTGGCGGAATGTCCTTGTCCTCGCTACGTGGCACACTGGCAGCCTTGATGAGTGGCGCACTCCATGACCCCGCAGTTGCTGGCACCACTGTGCCTGGGGATTTGGTGGCTGAGGTGCTAGGCTGGGACCTGGAAAGCCTGGCCCTAGGGGAAGGACAGGGGGAGGTGTAGGAAAGAGGTCAATGTTAGCCAGGAAGAGTTTCTTAGACACACTGGGACGGGAAGATGGAGGGGGTTTGGGGATGGAGGTAGAGGTAGTGGTTGTAGGAGGTCAACGTCTGCTGAATTTGGGTGAAGGTGCATGGGCCCGAGGCTGTTGTGAGGTGGATGGCTGTTGGGTGGGTGTGTGCCTGCGTTTGTGTACTTTGGGAGGAGGGCTCACAGACACACTGGGAGAGGACACTGGGGATGTGTGCATGGTAGTGGGGGTGGGGAGTGCACGTGAGCGGTGTGTGGTGATGGGCGTGCTGGTGATGGAGGCAGTGGCTGAGGATGTAGTGCATGCAGGTGTGAGTGGAGACGAGACTGGGAGGGAGGAGGAGGAAATGGAGGAGGGGGACACAGTGGAGGCTGTGGATGTTGCTGTGTCTGCATGGGTACGGTGCTTCTGTGAGTGCCTGTGGGATGTGTGGTGCCTATGTTTGCCTGAGCCACTCTTGTGTGTTGGTGAGTGTACATGCTGGTCTGATGGTGTGCTTGGGATAGGCTGAGGTACAGGGGATTGGGTCTGGGTGGAGGAAGTTGGAGGGGGAGGCTGGACACAGGGACAATGGCTGCCATCAGTGCTGAGGCCAGAGCATGAAATGCTCTCTGTTCGGCTTCCTGCCCAGAATGAATGCCCTCCCAGGTATGCATTTGTTTGTTGCAAATGCCTCTCGACACCCTGGATGGCATTCACAATGGTAGATTGCCCAACAGTGAGGAATCTCAGGAGGTCAATAGCCTCCTCACTGAGGGCAGCAGGGCTGACTTTGGCAGTGCCTGAGGTGAAGGAGATACCCACCCTCCTGGGTGAGCGGGCACGGGACACACGCTGAGGGGCTGCTGAAAGGGTGGTGCTGGTAGGGCGGGTGGCGGCTGTACCTGTTGATGCAGTGGGCACAGAGGTGCCCGCCACCGCAAGGGATCTCCCATCAGAGGAGGAGTCGCTGTCACTGCTGTCTGCTCCTGTCCCCGCCGTGCAGCTCCCCTCGCCCTCCATCCCACTGGTGGCTTCAGACTCCGTTGTTTCACACTCCAGGGCCAAGTGGGTTGCAGCTCCCTCCTGCTCCGGTGCCAATGCTCCTCTGCCTGATGTTGCTATTGCACACAAGAACAGGGAGACCACAAAAAGGGGGGGGAAGACGGAAGAAAGACATGTTCAGTGCATGCAACACCACTACCGTTGGCGGACACAACACACATGGAGCAGCCCTCTGCACTACGCCATGCACTAACAGTTCCTAGACATTTCAGCTGACCATGGGGTACGAGGCCTAAGACCAATTGCTGCACACCTGGAAGTCACGGGGGCCTGACTAGATGTAGATGGCTCTTACCACTGGTGGGGTTGGGGTGCCACATAGCCTGCCTCACAAGGGACCTTGCCTACAAACTTCCCCCTGGCCTAGGGGAACCCACAGCCCACCTCCCCCACCCAGACACCTCGTAATGCGGGCTGAGTCAGCTGAATGAGAGTGTACTCACCCCCTTGTGGCTGCTGTGATGCCCTCAAGCACCCATCCAACTCCGGATACACCACCACCAGGATCCGGAACATCAGGGGGGTCATGTGCGATGGGCACCCCTCCCCAGCTGGGCCTCCGCCGTCTTCTTGGTCCAGCGGTGCAGGTCCTCCCATCTTTTACAGCAGTGGGTGCTCCGTCTGTGGTAGACCCCCAGGGTCCGAACGTCCTTGGCGATGGCACGCCAAATACCCTTCTTCCGTTGGGCGCTGACCTAGAGGAATGGTACAGGGGGAAAAGGAAATTACTTACCCGTCCGGACCGTCATACTCATTGCCCCCCAGCTCCCACCCTTGCCCTGACGCACATGCACTCCCCATCCGCATATGCAGGCCTCAGCCCCCCCATGTATCTTCCATCCACCCCACTCAAAACAGGCATTGCCCATACAGCATGCTCACAGTGTACTCACTTGTTTGTCTGGAGGACTGTACAGTTGTGTGTAATGGGGGAGGACCCCATCCACTAGTTTCTCCAACTCCTCCTAAGTGAAGGCAGGGGCCCTTTCCTCAGACACATGAGCCATCTTCGCTTCCAGACTGAGGTCACAGCAGCACTTGCAGTGTAGGTCCTCTCCTGTTGAAGGTCAGGTATCAAGTGAGTGAACAAACAGAAAATGGCGGTCATGTCCGTGGCAGTGCGTACCGTCACCGCCGGCGAACATCGTTATTGGCCTCTAGTACCCATAGGGCCCAATGTTAACCAATGCTGAATTGAGCCGCGGTCTTTGACCGCCCACCGCAACAGTGTAGGTCGCCAGCGTAGTTACCTCATATCCCCTTCTCCCACCTTACAGGTCAGGCAGCCGCCATTTCAGGAGGCCACACGGGATGGATGCTAACTGCGTCACACCTATCTAGGCCAGGAATATAGACAGATAACGGCACATTGCGGATTAATTACGTTTCTGAAAATAAAACATTGTGATACCTCAGTGTTGGATGACTCTCTGCTCGCTGTTCTCCTCCATAGGGCACGTCCGCTGGGGCAGGTGATGAGATGGCGGCATCCTCCAGTGTACAGACCCCTGGTGGACCTGTCGACAATGGAAGAGAGACACATCCTGGTCACATACAGACTTGATCGTGCAACAATCCAGGAACTGTGTGCCCAGTTGGAGCGGGACCTGATGTCAGCTATCCGCCATCCGACAGGAATCCCCCCTCTAGTGCAGGTCCTGTCTGTACTCCATTTCCTGGCCAGTGGGCTTTTCAAACAACAGCGGCCATGGCATCAGGGATGTCCCAGCCAATGTTCTCAAACGTGTTGTCCAGAGTGTTATCTGCCCTGCTGAAACACATGCGCAGCTACATCGTTTTCCCTCAGGTGGAGGATTTGCCCACAGTGAAAGGTGACTTCTATGCCCCGGTACATATCCTCAACATCATTGGTGCCATTGATGGGACACATGTGGCATTTGTTCCCCCCGCAGAAATGAACAGGTGTACAGAAACCGGAAGAGCTACCGTTCGATGAATGTGCAGAGTGTGTGTTTGGCAGACCAGTACATCTCCCACGTCAATGCCAAGTATCCTGGCTCTGTGCATGACGCTTACATTTAGAGGAATAGCAGCATCCTTTATGTGATGGGCCAACTCCAGAGGCACCGTGTGTGGCTAATAGGTGAGGTCAAGGTCCCAGTACAGTTGACATAGGTGTCTGGGTATGGGGTTGTCCCTAAGGGTTAGTGTGTGTCTAACAGCTGTCCCTCGACATTTGCAGGTGACTCTGGTTACCCCAACCTGTCATGACTACTGACTCCAGTGAGGAATCCCAGGACAAGGGCAGAGGAACGCTACAATGAGGCACATGGGCGAACTAGGAGGGTGATCGAACACACCTTCGGCCTCCTGAAGGCCAGATTCCGGTGCCTCCATCTGACAGGTGGATCCCTCTACTACTCACCGAAGAAGGTGTGCCAGATAATCGTGGCCTGCTGTATGCTGCACAACCTGGCTTTGCGACACCAGGTGCCTTTCCTGCAGGAGGATGGGCCAGATGGTGGTCCTGTGGCAGCTGTGGAGCCTGTGGACAGTGAAGAAGAGGAGGGAGAAGAAGAGGATATCGACACCGAAAAACATCATCAGGCAATACTTCCAGTGAGACAAAGGTAAGAAGCTGCCACTGCTTCCCACATCTCATTCTATTGTTGGAACTAGCATACATGTGTCATTTTCATTAAGTGTATGGACCCTGACTTGTCACTTTGACTTTCCATTTCACAGATTTGGGTCCCACTTTGTGCCCTCTGCTATGTTTACTGCTGGCCTACAGCTGTGTTACATTGGTATGTGAACAAGTAAATGGACATTGCTATATTCCATAGTTATTGCAATTACACATTTGTGAAAGCACAGACTGACTCCAGATTGTTTTGTGATAAAAGTGTGTTTATTCCTGTACTGATAAGTGGAGGGAGTTGTAAAATGGGCTGGGGTGATGGTGGAAGAATGTCCATGGCAGAGTCCAGTCTATTTGTTTCACAGGTGCAATGTCCAAAGGGGCATAGGAAGTAGAGCAATGGCAGTTTAAGGATGGACAGGATGACATAGTGGGACAGAAGGGTGGCATTCAGGGGGTCTCATTTCCTGGCGGGGTCTTGGCAATGTTCTCTGTCTTGTTCCTGGATCTCAGGGACCGTTTGCGGGGTAGTTCTCCATCTGCCGGGGGAGGGGTGCTGGTGTCCTGTTGTTCCTGTGGCGGTGCCTCCTGTCCACTAGCGCCGGCAGAGGTGGAGGGCTGTTCATCATCCAGGCTAGTGTCAGGGGCCCCTTGTTGTGCCACTGTGTCCCTCCTGGTGTTGGCGAGATCTGCCAGCACCCCTGCAATGGTGACCAGGATGGTGTTAATGGACTTCAAGTCCTCCCTGATCCCAAAGTAGTGTTCCTCCTGCAGCCGCTGGGTCTCCTGAAACTTGGCCAGTACCGTTGCCATCGTCTCCTGGGAATGATGGTAAGCTCCCATGATGTTGGAGAGTGCCTCGTGGAGAGTGGGTTTCCTGGGCCTGTCCTGCCCCTGTCGCACAGCAGTCCTCCCAGTTTCCCTGTTATCCTGTGCCTCTGTCCCTGAACCGTGTGCCCACTGCCACTGCCCCCAGGTCCCTGATTTTCTTGGGTTGGTGGGTTTGCCTGGGTTCCCTGTAGTGGGACAGAGGGATGGGCCCACTGGGTGGGTGCTGTGCTGCTGTTTCCTGAGGGGGGAGGCTCTGTGGTGGCTTGTGACAGCGTCAGGCGAACCAACTGTCCCGAGGTCCCAGATGGGCCGGGCTGGTCACCTTGATCCAATTGTGCAGAGCTGCTGTCATCACTGTCCGGTGACGTTGGGTAGGAGTCCTGTTGGGGTGTAAATGCATAATTATTGTATGTGTGTGTGCCATCGTGTGCAATGGGTGGTGGACCCTGTACTCCAGTGCTTGAATTATTGGCTTGGTCCTTGTGTGATTAGTGATTTTGGGGCATGAGTCAGTCTCTGTAGTGGACATGCTTGGGTGATGGGTGTCCAAGTATTGGTGTCACATGCAGGGCTTGGTTTTGGGATGTGTGGGTTGTGTCGGTGGCAGTATAGCCAAGACTTGCTTCTCCCATGTTGTTAGTTGTGGGGGTCCAACGCCAGTCCTCTGTGCAGCAATCTGGTGTCTGGAGACCACGGAACGCACCTTCCCCCGTAGGTCGTTCCACCTCTTTCTGATGTCATCCCTAGTTCTTGGATGCTGTCCCACTGCGTTGACCCTGTCGACGATTCTGCCCCACAGCTTTATCTTCCTTGCAATGGACGTCTGCTGCACCTGGGATCCGAATAGCTGTGGCTCTACCCGGACGATTTCCTCCTCCATGACCCTGAGCTCCTCATCAGAGAACCCGGGGTGTCGTTAAGGTGCCGTGATGTGGTGTGGGTGATGTGTGAGGTGGTGTCTGTTGTGATGTGTGAGGGGGTGTGTTGGTGTGTGTTATTTGAGGTGCGTGGATGTTGTGTAAGTGATGGTGTTGTGTGTCTGTGGATGCTGGTGTTGTTTTTGGTAGTGTATCTCTCTGGTGTGGTTTCAAAATTCTGGTAGTAAGGGTTTGTGGGTGAGTGGGTGTGTGCTTTATATTGGACTGGGTGTGTGGGTGTGGTATGTGTATGTGTATCAGGTGTGTGTATTTCGAATTGTCCAATGTGGTTGTGTTTTGTATATGTGTGTGTATTTTGAGCGCGGCGGTGTGTACCGCCAATGGATTACCGCGGTTGAAAGACCGGCGCGTTGATTCGTGGGTCGTGATAGTGTGGGCGTATTCCTGTTGGCATGATGGCGTCAGTTTTGTTAGCGCCAGTTTATCACTGACCTTTGGTGTGGCGGACTTGTGTGGGTGTCTGTATTGTGGCGGATTCCGGGCTGTGGGTCGTAATACCTGTAGCGGAATGCCGCAGCGGTATGTTGGCAGTCTTCTGCATGGCGGTAAGCGGGATTTACCACCAGGGTTGTAATGAGGGCCTATTTGTCTGTCAGAACCCATAAGGTGTAAGTGGGACATTCTCTTGCTATACCTTCTCTTTGCATACAGAGAGGTACCACAGAAATAACTTGGTTTTAGCCCCTTTGAGCTGCTGTGTTGGCACCCTGTGAGAGAACCTCTGAGTCTGGTGAAAGAGAGCTGGGTGAAAGCTCCCAGTTGGCCCCCCAGGGCATATCTAGCTATGGGCTGGCCTTTAGAAACCAGACTGCCCGCTTTAGGAAACTCTATCAGGCGAACCTACAAGCCAGCCTGGAGGACATGAAACAGTGGTACTACAAGAATGCCAGTCTGGTTGAGTTTCAGCCTGGCCAGAAAGTGTGGGCCACGGGCCAGTGGAATCTTCTTGCTCTCCAGGACAAGTGGACTTGGCCTTTTTTATGTGGTGGAGCGCAACAGTAATGTCACCTATTAGGTGAACTTGCCAACTGCAAGGAACCCTTTGAGGGTCTCACATGTGAACCTCCTCAAAGCACATTTTGAGAGATCTGAACTGACCATGCTCTGGGCAACAGATGATGGGATGGAGGAGGAGAGTGAACGTCTTCCTGACCACCTGTCTGCACAAGACAAAGATGGGTCTGTGGAGGGTGTGAACCTCTCAGAATCTCTGATCCTGGAACAGCAGTGGGACTGTCACTAGTTGCTGGGATAGTTTGTTTCTCTGTTTTCCTTGACCCCAGTGGTCACTCATTTGTGTACACATGATGTGGACACTGGGGACAGTCCACCAAGTTCCTGCCAAAATTCATAGAGAACGCTGTCAACAAACAACTAACCTGCTTCCTAGAGGAGAACCGCACCCTGGACCCTTCCCAATCCGGATTCCGCAGCAACCTCAGCACAGAAACCGCCTGCATCGCCACCACTGACGACATCAGAACCATACTGGACAGGGGTGAAACCGTGGCCTCATCCTCCTGGACCTCTCGGCCGTGTTGGACACCGTCTGCCACCAAACCCTACGCTCACGCCTCAGCAATGCTGGAATCCGTGACAGAGCCCTGGTCTAGGTCACCTCCTTTCTCACCGGCAGAACCCAGAGAGTCCGCCTCCCCCAATTCCGCTCGGAGGACACCGAAATCATCTGCAGCGTATCCCAGGGTTCGTGCCTCAGCCCTACCCTCTTCAACATCTACATGGCCCCGCTCGCTAACATCCCCCGATCCCACCCCCTTAACATCATCTCATATGCCGATGACACCCAGCTGATCCTCTCCCCCACCAAGGTCTCCGCCAAGACCTACCGCCACGGAGGAATGAAGCCCATCACCGAATGGATGAAGAGCAGCTGCCTCAAACTCAATTCGGAGAAAAACAAATTTGGCAACACTAAGCAACAGTATCAATGCACATTTCCTAATTTACCCAAGTATAAATGCTGTTAGGTAGTGCTCATACACTAATGCACATCATTGCCCTGATGTGCTTTCCGGTTTTTCATAGAAAAGACCGTAATAATAGAACCAAAGAAAATGTACTAGCGGAGCACAACAATTTTTTTCTTTCTTTCTTTCTTTTTTCTAAAGTATTGATAATCAAAAAGTCAAAAAGTCAAATATGACTATATAATTGGTAAATTGTGATAGACTGTCCACAATTCATATAGATTCATATATTATTAACCTCAAGCAATGAAGGTTCTCATAATTTTATATAATGACAATATTTATTACAAAAATTGGTGACAATGATAAATAACATATAACACTAGACCCCTACAGTAGACAACCAATCAACATAAAAGACATAGGGGGTTATTCTAACTTTGGAGGAGTGTTAATCCGTCCCAAAAGTGACGGTAAAGTGACGGATATACCACCAGCCGTATTACGAGTTCCATAGGATATAATGGACTCATAATACGGCTGGTGGTAAATCCGTCACTTTTCCGTCACTTTTGGGATGGATTAACACCTCCTCCAAAGTTAGAATAACCCCCATAATGTAAATAGATACAATAAAAGTCCATAACCTAACACAGAAATAAACTATGAGTCAAAGGACCGGATGATATTTTGTCGAATCCACATGTAACATCAGCCGACACTTGTTTCGTCCACACATTGGACTTCTTCAAGGCTGATAAATCACAATTCAAAAATATTACATTAATAATTTAAAAATAAAAAATCTGAAAAACAACTCCAAAGACTAAAGAAAGGATCACAGTTAGTCAACCTGCACCAAAAGTGTGTTGGAAATAGAAAAAGTGCCATGGAGAACCTACATCCCAAATTAGTCCTTGAGATTAATAAAATGATATAGTAAGTATGAGTGATAGGGATGAAATTTGATATGAATGTGAAGGTTAGTCACTATTTTTAAGTATGAAAGAGAGACCTATGTAACCCCCCAAAAAAGAGTTATGAAGGGAAAGTACCTTAATCTCTCCATTTACCACTTGTATCTCCAAATGATATTCAAATCTCTAAATGACAGAGAAACAGGGGAAGAGATCCAATCATCAACTGTCAAAATGTAGACCATATGTGTTCCCTATCTTCAAAATCTGATACCCCTTTAACTTTGGTATTGTCCGCACTAAGCTTGTTCAATGTAAAAAAAAAAACGCAACTGATTTTCATTTTTTTGATAATATAATTTTAGTTCATCAGCTTATAGTTGGTCCTACAAATAAATGAAAAGAACATGTATGCACATATTAGTAGCTGATAAAGGCCATGTTATGGCCTTAATTTATCATATCCTTCTTATCCAATCTAAGCAAAATATCTAAACCGTCACGATAACATAAAACCTGGTTCCCTACAAAGTGCAATTTAACTCCATATAGATACATCACGTCACAGATTAAACTAACCTCTATATGTTGTTCAGAGTACTTGGCCATAATAATGTCAGGCCACAAATAGAAAGTCACATAAGAAAATGTATCGCTGATATTAAATAAAGTCATGATATGAGAGAGAATATTTGAACCTGAATCAATATCAAAGGTATAATAAAGTCAGAAAACCATATCCAAAAGAATATGTCTTGTCCATGATAGTATAAAACAGGAATGTCCCACATAACTCTGTGGCCAATGAGTAATAAAAATCAATGGGGCACGCCCAAGACAAGCTAGCCGTAACGCCTTCAAAACTAACCTGTATCCTCGTAACGTCCGCATAATAGCAATCCGCGTCCCATGTTGCTTCGTTGCAATCCCAACGAAAGTGTGTGCATTGAAGAGAGCACAGATGTCTTCTTAAATCTGGTTGGTGTCGGCAATTTAGCCAATGCCGACACTGAGTTTCAAACCCACAATTAGAATATTCTTATAGTAGAAAGAGAAAAGGGCCCACTACAAACATCGTGAACATGGCGGCCATCTGAGAATAGTTTGTTTTCATATTACTCAGACCTGTTGTCCTATTGTCAGAGAACCTAATTGATACATACTAATCATCAAGCGGAATATATATAAGTATATTGGGCCAACTAGTAAAGCTCTTATCAAATACTCTGATCTTTAGATTTAAATAAACCTAAATTGAAAAATCTTCTGTGTAGGTAATAAACCATCCTCAATGTATGGACAGAATAAGGTAACCAACGAGACTCCGAATGATAGGAAGGAGAAAGGAGGAACTGGAAGAAAGATCCTATACATATTAGTCCAATGTGTGCACATTATCGTAGAAAATTATATATGATAAAAAGTGATTGGACAGATAGGAGAAATCTAATATCGCTCAAAGAGAGGCATCCATCACCATGGTATGTGAGTATACATCAGTTAAACATATAGGCACAACAAAACACTGATCCCAATGTATTATCAGCCTGTAAAGAGATGTATTGGTAATAAAGAAGACATATCTTAAAATCCACAATCATGTATACATTATTGTAAAAAATGATATAGTTCATCATCAATATTCATCCCCATTTCTATAGTTCTTAACCTGATGATCCATTTCACCTCATTTTTTCTTAGCTCCAATGTTCTATTACCTCCTCTAGGGTTAACAGGGGTATGATAAATTCCAATGTATTTAATCGAAGGAATTTCTCTCCCTGGATGTTTGATGTTCATGTGTCGGACTACTGGTGAGATTGTGTCATTGTTTCGCAGGGCACGGATGTGTTTCTGAATGTGTTCTTTCAAGGGCCTGATAGTACTTCCCACGTATATCTGGCCACATTCGCATTCCAAAATATACACAGTGAATTTGGTGTTACAATTTATAAAGGTGGTAATTTTATGTGGTCCGCTTCCATTGTACTCAAATTCCAGGGTTTTATGCATTGTGAAACCACACATATTACAATGACCACATTTGTAAAAACCATTAATTTTGCCTGGTAACCATGTCGGTGTTTCTTCCCTTAAAGGTGGCAAATAACTTTTACATATTACATTTCTAATTGTTTTGCCCCTTTTGTGGATCATTCTCGGTCTTTTAGGTAATATTTTTGCTAGTGTATTGTCCATTTGTAATATGTTCCAATGTTTTTGTAGAATACGATGTATATTACGGCTATTCTGACTATACTACGTACAGAAACTCACCATTGTGCCCTGGGACCTTTTCGGAGATGTGCTATGCCTATTCAGCAAGTTTGTCCTACATGTCCTATTGATTTTGTTTCTTGCTACATCAATAGTTTGTTTGGAATATCCCCTTTGTAGAAATCTTTTTTCCAAAATGTCTAATTCCATATTGTATGTATTTGGCTCACTACAGTTCCTCTTGAGTCTAGTCATTTCCCCAAGAGGAATAGCTGAGATCTGAGTTTTAGGATGAGCACTCTCTGCATGCAATATTGCATTGCAAGCTGTTGGTTTACGGTATATTTTGGTGTGGATCATGTTGTCTTTGATGAATATGTTCAAATCCAGGAAACATATATTTTCCTTACTATATTCATAAGTCATTTGTATATTGTACGTATTCAAATTCAAATGATTACAAAATTCCACTAGTTGTTGTTCCGATCCAGTCCAAATCATGATAACATCATCAATATACCTCCCCCAAAAAAAGATATTTTCCGTCAGATGTGGGGGACCGTTCTTCCAAATATGGATTTGTTCAAACCAACCCATATACAAGTTTGCATACGATGGGGAAAATCTAGACCCCATAGCAACTCCTTGCACTTGTTTGAACCACTGTCCTTCATGTATGAAGACATTGTTGTCTAGTGTGAATTCTATCATATGTAATAGCATCTCAAACTCAATTCGGACAAGGCAGAAGCCCTTATCTTCGGCTCCACCCCCTCCGCATGGGATGACTCCTGGTGGCCTGCCACTCTCGGAACGGCTCCGACTCCCACCGACCATGCACGCAACCTAGGATTCATCTTGGACCCCTCACTATCCATGACCCAGAAAGTCAACGCCATTTCGTCTTCATGCTTCAACACCCTACGCATGCTCTGAAAGATCTACAAATGGATACCCACCGAAACCAGAAGAACAGTCACCCAAGCCCTTGTAAGCAGCAAACTGGACTGCGGCAATGCCCACTACGCAGGAACCATGGCCAAACTGCAGAAGAGGCTGCAACGCATCCAGAACGCCTCTGCATGCCTCATCCTGGACATCCCCCGCCACTGCCACATCACAGACCACCTGAAAAACCTGCACTGGCTCCCAGTCAACAAGAGAATCACCTTCAAACTTCTCACCCACGCTCACAAAGCACTGCACAACACCGGAACAGAATACCTCAACAAATGACTCTCCTTCTACGCCCCGACTCGGCATCTCTGCTCTGCTGACCTCGCCCTCGCAACCGTCCCACGCATCTGCAGAACTACAACCGGTGGTATATCATTTTCACACCTCGCCGCCAAAGCGTGGAACACTATTCCCACCCACCTGGGCCAAACCAAAGACCGCCTTACCTTCAGGAAACTTCTCAAGACCTGGCTGTTTGAGCAGTAGCAGCACCTCCTCCTCCCCTCCTCAGTGCCTTGAAACCCTCACGGTGAGTAGTGCACTTTACAAATCCCTGACTGATTGATTGATTGAAGTTCCTCAGCACGTTTGACTTAACATCTGGGTACTGGCAGATTGCCTTGACCAATGGGGCCAAGAGGTCAGCATTTTCAACACCAGATGGAAACTACCAGTTCAGGGTCATGCCCTTTGAGTTACAAGATACACCTGCAACCTTTCAGAGGTTGGTCAACCAGGTTATGGCTGGGCTGCAGGATTTCAACGCTACCTTACCTGGATGACACTGCAGTGTTCAGCTCCAGCAGGGAGGATCGCTTACGTAACCTCTGCAAAGTGCCTCACTATTAAGGCTAGTAAGTGCCAAATAGGCAGGGATCCAAGGTTTACCTAGGACACCATGTGAGGAGTGGCCAGGTGGCTCACTTACAACCTGAAATTGATGCCATTCTGGCTTGGGAACCCTCCAAGACCCAGACAGAGATGAGAGCCTTCTTAGGTCTCACCGGTTAGTACAGGAGGTTTGTCAGGGGGTATGGCACCATTGTTGTCCCCTTGACAGAGCTGACTTCCAAGAATTAGCTGAAGAAAGTGATCTGGACTGAGGCTTGTCAGACCACTTTTGAGACCCTTGAGGCAGCCATGTGCACAACACCCATGCTGAAGGCATCTGACTTCTACAAGGAATGTGTTGTACAGACTGATGCTTCAGAGCATGGTGTGGGGACAGTTCTAGCACAGCTAAAGAAAGAGGGCATTGACTAGCTTGTAGCCTTCATTAGTAGAAGGCTATTCCCTAGGGAACAGAAGTGGAGTGCAATTGAGAGAAGCTTTTGCTGTGGTCTGGGCACTGAAGAAGCTAAGACCCTACTTGTTTGGGATTCACTCCTGGGTTCAGACAGAGCACAGGCCCCTCAGATGGTTAATGCAGATGAGAGGTGAGAACCCCGAACTGTTGAGATGGTCCATCTCCTTACAGGGAATGGACTTTATGGTGGAACACCGCCCTGGAACAGAACACGCCAATGCTGATGGTCTGTCCAGATTCTTCCGCCTTAGTAATGAGAACTTCCATGAGGTTGGGTAGTTCTCCCCCCTTTCAGCTGGGGGTGTACATGTTAGACCTGGCATCCTTGGCATAGTTTCCCACTGTCTTTGTGCCTCTGCTTCCTGTATTCTTGATTGTGTGCTGGACTTTGTTTTTGCTGGTTTTTGGTACTCTGGGCACTTTACCACTGCTGGCCAGGGCTAAAGTGCAAGTGCTCCCTGTGGAAATTGTGATTATGATTGGTCATCCCTGATTGGCATATTTGATTTACTAGTAAGTACCTAGTAAAGTGCACTAGAGGTGCTTAGGGTCTGTAAATCAAATGCTTCTAGTGGGCCTCATCACTAATTGTGCAACTGACATGAGTAGCCCTGTAAACATTTATCAGACTTGCCACTGCAGTGTCTGTGTGCAGTTTTGCACTGCCAATTTGACCTGGCAAGCGTACCCACTTGCTAGGCCCACACCTTTGTATGTAAGTCACCCTTAAGGTAGGCCCTAGGTAGCCCCGGGATCAGGGTGTAGTGTATTTGAAAGGTAGGACATGTACTGGTGTGTTTTACATGTCCTGATAGTGAAATACTGCCAAATTCTTGCTATTGTAAGGCCTATCTCTCCCAGAGGTTAACATGGTGACTGCCTTTAAATAACTTTTAAGTACAGTTTCCCGTTGAGAGCAGACAGAGATGGGGAGTTTGGGGTCACTGAACTCACAATTTAAAAATACATCTTTTGGTAGAGGTGGTTTTTAGATTGTCTGTTTGAAAATGCTACTTTTAGAAAGTGGGCATTTTGTTGCTTAACCATTCTGTGCCTCTGCCTGCCTGTGGAATCCACTTCTGGGTCAAACTGACAGTTGGGCTGTTGGTGAATTACCTTTAGACAGTGACACAAAGGGAGCTGAGGTGTGTCCTGCATGTCTTGATGGGGCTTCCTGGGCTAGAGGGGGAGAGAGGAGCTGACACCTGCACCTGAAAGGGTTGTGCCTGTCCTCACACAATGCAGTTTCCAGCCCCCTGTAATGTGAGTGAAGGCAGGCCTGAGCAAGTCAAGATCTTGTGAACAACAGAGATTTTTCTTTGAAGTTAGCCTACTTCAAAGGTAGTAATGTGTATAAGTAGTGGACCCAAAACCCCAGACTTTTAGAACACATCGGGATCAAGAGGAACCTCTTCCAAGGAGAACAGCTGAAGAGCTGGAGGAAGAATACTGCCCCTTTGCTGTGTGTGCTTTGCTGGGTTGGCCTGCAGTTGCTGCTTCTGCCTTAAAGAGGACAAAGACTAGACTTTGCTGTGGTTCCTGCTTGTGAAATTTCTCCAAGGGCTTAGACTGAGCTTGCCTCCTGTTAAGAAGTCTCAGGGACATTAAAGACTTCACCTACCAGCCGTGGGGTTAATTTGCTGTGGACTCTAACTCACCAGGTGGTGCCTATTCCAGTTTGTGGGCCCTTGGGAGTGAAAGCTGGCCTAAAAACAAGAAGAGCCAGGCACAATGACTCCGGACGACTACAGGACCGACGTGGCTGCCAGACTCCGCAACGCCACCTGCACCCGAAGCCGTGGTCCCTGCTGAAGTGCGATGACCACAACTGAAACTTCAGGCCAAACGCTGCCACAGCCCCACTGATGTCCCCGGGGAAGGCTTGTCTTGGCAGTACGAGCTGGACTGTTCCCCTGAGGAACAGGGTCCAGACTGATTTGCATATGGCTGGGTCCAAACTGGGCTGGCGTGGTGGGCAAAAAAACAATGGATTAAACCCAAATCTTTGTGACTGGGGGTGAATGTTTGCATTGTTCAGCATTCTGTCCATCATCTGTTCTTTTTACTTTTGCCAGCGTAAGTGGGAAGGGTATGTCCAGATATGTGTCCCTTGCTCACTGCTCCACTGTATTTAAGCTAGCCTGGCTAATGAGGGGTGATACCCCAAAACTGGTCCCAGGATGGTTGTTTCCAGACCAGGGAGGACCTGGCTTGGCAGTTCAAGCTGGACTGTCCCCATGGTGAACTGAGTCAAGACTAATTTACATATGGCTGAGACCAAACTGGGGTGGCGTAGTGGGCAAAAAATGATGGATTAAACCATATCTTTGTGACTGGTGGTGAATTGTTCATCATTCCATCCATCATCTGTTCTTTTAACTTTTAGAAAGTAGGTATTTCTCTGCACTTACTCCTCTTTGTGCCTTACAAACTGTCTCCAATCCACGTCTTGTCCATGCTGGTTGACAGCTCCCATTGTGCATTCCACTCAGACAGTCATAAACACAGGACACTCTGCTGCATTTTCATACTGATGGGTCTTCCAGGGCCGGAAGGACGGAGGCACTCTCACTTACACTTCAAGGGCCAGTGGCCTGCACTCACACAAAGGATTTATAACCCCCCCACAGGGCTCCTGGCAGTCAGGGCTGGGATAAAAGGATAAGCTGTGCACTTCAAAACCACTCTTTGAAGTTTCCCCCACTTCCAGGGCACTTTTGGGTGTATATATACTTGGTCTGTGATCCCACAAATCAGACACTTCTGGACCTCTAACTGTACTCTGTCAAAGGGACTGCTGTGCTGCCCAAAGGACTCATCTGGACTGCTTTGCTGGATGGTCTGCTGACCTGCTGGCCCCTGACTCTGTAAGAAGGGCTCTGCCTTCCCCCACAAGCCTGACTAAGCCTGCCTCCTATTCTGAAGTCTCAGGCTACCAAAAAGAAGAAAATCCAGCAGATCAGAAAAACAATTCAACACCTGCAAAATTTGACGCAACAGCTGTTGGATCAACGCAGTGCCTGTCTCGTGGCTGAAGAAACAGCTCATCATCTGCCGGATCGACACAGTACCTGTTGCCCCTTCACAAAGCGTTCCGGATTTTCAATGCATCGTCCCTGGGCATCAAAATATTCCTGTATCGTAGGTAGGAACAAAAGCTGCACGCCAGGAAACCAATGCATCACCTTGCAGCATGGAAAGAAACAACGCATCACCTTTGCCACACAGGCAAAACCGACGCATCGCTTTACTTTCCGACACATCTCCTCCGCTGCGTCATTATTTTGGTACTGTGTGTTAAAAGGATACAACCAGTGAATCCTAAGAATTGAGACTCATCTAAATCTTTGAAACATTAGATCTTAACATGTGCATATTGTTTTTTGTCGTTTAGTCTTATTTTATTCAGAGAAATATTATCTACTTTTTTAAACTGGTGTGGAGTACTTTTTGTGGTGTTTTCACTGTGTTACTGTATCAGTTATTTTGCACAAATACATTACACATTGCCTTCAAAGTTTAGCCTGCCTGCTCGGTGCCAAGCGACCGGAGGGTGAACACAGGATAATTTAGGTTGTGTTGTGACTTATCCTGACTAGGATTGTGGTCCCTACTTGGACAGGGCACATACCTCTGCCAGCAAGAGACCCAGTTTCTAACAGATGTCAAATTGTGTCACAGGCTATAGACAACTATATAGATACATTTCATCTCACAGATTACTATAGTAGGCAAAGGCTTTGGCTATCCATTTTGACAAACCTTTGGTCCTTTCAATCTGATGGTTCTAGTTAGGTGGTGTTGAGAGGGGTTGTATATTATTGCTGCATTTTCCTACATATTTATAATCTCATAACTATATGCATGATGGTTGCTGGTTTATGCATACTTGAATAGGCCGGGGTTTGGTAAGGTGTAAGCCAGTGGTAAAGGCAACAGCTTCATTGGTTCACTGGGAAAAGGCATGATCAATTTCATAGGGCTGATCAGAATTTTATGAAACATTATGACAAAGCTGTTAGGCCTGATCTTCTTATTGCAAAAGGTACATGCTAGGCTTTTAAAAATTGATTGTTATTACACTGTTAAAGCCTGTAGGAAGGTATTTTGTTACAGTGAATGTCACAGATTACAATAGTAGGCAAGGGTTTTGACATTTGGGATCCACCTGAACAAACCGTGTGTATATAAGAAATGCACTGCAGTAATCCTTGTTAGGCTGTTTTAGGAGAGATAGTATCTTGCTTTACCAACTGTTATTCTGTATGCATTTGCAATTTTATGAATGTATGACAGATGGCTGCCTTGTGGGAAGCATATACTCATTACAGTAGTGTTACACTGTTAGCTTTAGGGTGGTCTTCCCCCAAAGTTTGCCTATTCCCCTCCTATTTTTTGCTGAATTCATGTTTGTAAGCCATAGGACTCTGTGCAGTTTACCATTGTTAACCAATGCTAAGGGGCTTGTGCTCACTCCCTAAGACAAGGTATCCCTGACTTACACATGATTACTATATTTAATTTGCTTATAAGTCCCTATTAAGGTGGTATACAATATAACCAGGGCTGGGTTATATAATACTACTAGTGGGCCTGCAGCACTTATTATCTATCCACTTAAGTAGCCGCTTAAAACATGCCTCAAACCTGTCTTGGTAGCCTGTATGCAGTTCTAAACTGCCAATTTAACTTGGCAAAATAAACCTTTTGCCAACCCTAAAATTCTCTTTTTCATACCTAATGGTCATAGCTAGGGTATGCCTTAAGCAGCCAATTTATAGGGTGTATTATATTTGAAAAGTTGGACATGTGCTTTCAAGTTTTACATGTTCTGGTAGTGAAAAATAACAAATTAGTTTTTCAATACTGTGAGGTCTACTCCTCCCATAGGATAACATTGTGCTACCTTATTACATTCAATTAGTAATAACCCTTGTGTGGAAGCAGGGAGAAATATCATATTTGGTTTCTAAGAAATTGTAATTTAAAATCCTCTTTAATGGCAAATTCAGACTTTAATTCAGAAAATTTGGCATTCCTTGTCCTAACCATTTGGTGCCTGCAGGCTGTTTCTTGGGTCACATGACTAGGTGTAGTTGGCAGTTGGCCTTTATGTATTACTCCTAGAGAGCCACACAATAGATAGTCTGGGTGTTGGCAGGATGGGAGAATGGAGCCGTGAACAGCTGTACTTGCACTTCAACATCACTGTCTCATCTCACACACTAAGAAATTCACACTAGCCTATTGTGCCTGAAAACAGACTGGGACCAGGGCAGGGAGCCCGGAAATTCCAGACACTTCCGTAGGGGAAAAAACTTCACAAGATTCTTTCATTTCAAAGTGGGCACCAAATATAAATATAGCGCTCTCAGACCCACCCTTGAGTTCACTTCTGAACCTGTGGAAGGACTCTCAGAGGACTTTCCTCTGTCTGGAGCCTCCTATGTTCTTCAGCGGACTGCCCTGCTGAACCAAGAGCACTGCCCTGCTCCCTACAGCCTGCCCTGTGCCTTCAGAGGACAGCCCTGTTGCTTGAGACCTGCTTTCCTGCTTGAACCCAAGACTTCTAGAATGAGTCCATTGGCTATTTGGCTGGCCTGATCAGAGTCTCTGGGACAGAAAAGGCTCCAACCACCTTGGCCCAGCACCTGGACACAGCCTGAGTGAGCCCTGGCCATCCAAGTGTTGTCTCCCTAGTGGACCTGCTTGATGACTCGCTCGTGGTGCATTGCCGGTTGACCTGCCTTTGTGGCAGTTCCCGCTGTGTTCTTCTCTGCAGCACCAAACCCTGTTTAGCAACTCCTCACAAAAGGGGTATCCGGCTTTATGGGGCCCTCCTCTTCTACAGCTTGCAGCTTCATGCTGCTGGAGATTTTTGACTTGCAAAAAAGAGACTAAGGCCCTCATTGTGACCTTGGCGGTCCGAAGACCGTCAGGGCCATGGTGATGGTCTCACCTCTGACAAGCCTGCGGGGAAGACCGCCACATTATGAGTATGGCAGGTTGGCCTCTGCTAACCTGCCACATCCCGCCTGTACCGCAGGGAGATTGGACAATCAGGCCAGAGATTAGCATCTCCGACCCGGCGGTCCAATGAAGACAACTGGTGTTATCAAGCGCCACCTTTCAATCAGGGTTTCTGCGGCAGTAGCACCTCCGCGAAAACCCTGGCGGAAAGGCTAACAGTGACAGGAAATTTCTTTCCTGTCACCGATAGATAACTCCCCCACCCCCCTGAAATCCCAGGCCCCCCTCTTCCATACCAGACCCCCCTTCCCCTACATACATGCACACACACACACACATGCACCCCGCATTCACTCATTCACAAACACTGACATACACGCATTCACTCACAAGCATCCATACACGCCTACATACAGACATTCCATACACACTCACTTCAACAATCATACACACATTTAAACACCCATACACACATGCATGCACACTTACATTCACATATGCAGACAACACCCACTCACACAACCTAACACAACATGCCCCACCCCCTTCTCCTGTCGGTGCTGGTCACTGACTCTGGCAAACCTAGAGAGTAGAATTTCACTGTGGTGCTTTCTGTTAGGCCCTACTGAGAGGGGTTGTGCATTGTTTTACAAACTTTAATTTAGTATATATTTGTAATGCTATAAATGTATGTCTGATGGTAGCCAGGTTAGTTGCATTTCAGTAGGCCTGTGATATATATAGTTTCAAGCCCTTGGTAAAGGCTAGATGAGTTATTAGTTCACTGGGAAAAGTTATGTTAGATTCCTTGTATGTGATCAGTTTATAATTGAAAGTTATGTGAATATGATTTAAGAGGGACTGTTGCCTCAGTAAACAGGGTAATGCAACGGTGAACCCATACCCAAGTGGCTCTCAGTCAAAGACTTGCATCAAGAGCACGGCTTTCCAGAACCCTCTGAAGGAAAGGTTAGAGATCTGAGCATGCAGTCTTAACGTAATCACTCGATGGAGGAAAGACCTTAAGTTGTTAACAAAAAGTATTATTTATCAAAATCACAAACCTGCTAAACAACAGAGATAATAAATGACATCTCCAGGAATCAGAGATAGGAAACTCAATGGTCATATACATATGTAGAATAGTGTCAGTTATTGTGACAATGTAGTCACAGTTACATCAAATTCTGTCTAGGAAATACATTTTTTCAATATTCAGTAAATTCTGCACCATTTCACAAAAGACAAGGGGAGGTAAAAATTATAGTAGGAACCTAAAAGTACTTCTTAATAGATTAATTCCCACAGGGAAAAAACATACTTGCACTTAGTGCAAAAACCACTAGAATTTTTTTCAAGAAACTTGGAAGACTTAAAGCTGCTTGCCCCAGCTCATGATCACAAATATTTATTCACTGGTTTTTGCACAAAGGTTTAAAAAAAACTAGAGCTCCAATCAGGTATAAAAATGGAGATATCTTGATAGTTGGCAAAGCAATCTTATCACATTTGACGTTTTTTGTGATTTGATTAGGTGGTTAAGGTTTCAAATGTTTTTCTTGGCATCTTGAAATAATGATTTTGGGCAAAAATCTTGATGTGGTGTAAAAACACGTCTCTGGGACCAACATGAGGCGTGATGGATTTATGTAATTTGAGGGATGTGTGGGTAGTGCTTAAAAGGATGGAAAAATGTAAAAACATAAATTGTAAAATTAAACTGCATTGTAAATTAGTTTTAGATTTGAAAATGTTATATTTCACTGAAAAGGTGTTAGTTGATTTGCTTTTAGCTCTGGCACTTTTTCATGAATCTGCACACTATTTAGCAGACACTCAGAGTTAGAAATTGGGTCCCTAGTTGGCAGAAATATGCACCCTGTCCAAATAGGGACCACAATCCTGGTCAGAGTAAGTCAGATACACACCCTAAATTAAACTGTGCTCATTCTCTGGTAGCACAGAGCAGGGAGGCTTAACTTAAGAGACAATGGGCCAGATGTATCAAAGGATTTTGCATTCCCAAACGGTGCGAATCAGTAAATTCCACTGTTTGCAAATGTAAAATCACCTTTCACGATGTATGAAAGGCGTTCGCAATGCATTTATAAGGAATCGCTAAAATAGCGATTCCTTAAAATTGCGACTAGGTTTTGCGAATTGCAGACTGAGATTCACAATTAATGAATTGCAATACAATGTATAAAGCATTCGCAAATTGCGAATAGTCGCAAAATGGGTTTTTGCATGTGCAATTTACCACAAATTGAAATCAGGTGGCAAACAGGTGCAACCTATATAAAGAGGCCCAGAATGCATCAGCCCTTTTCAACAATGGCTGCACTGTATGTCATGGCGAGGAGGATAAGGATTCTGGCAGGTTGAGGAGAGGGAGGAGGAGACAGGAGCGCTTTACCCTATTTGATCAGACAGAGAATTTTGACAAGTACAGGTTGAACTCTGCCATTATACTTGACAGAATAGCTGATGTACAACCCCTACTGCAGCGACACACACAGAACCAATGCCATACCCACTCATATGCAGGTATTATGCTCCCTGCACCTCTTATCCTCAGGAAGCTATCAAGGGGTCATAGCAGCAGCTGGAGGTGAATCACAAAGTGCGCTTTCATACTTCTTTAATGCATTCCTAAATTCTATGTTGACAAAACTATATCTGCACATAAGATTCCCCAACACTCCACAGGATTTGCAAAAAACTAAATTAGATTACTATCAGGAAGCCTAATTTCCACACGTCATTGGCTGCATTGATGGGACACATGTATCAATCTGTCCACCAACTGCAACGGACTACTTATATGGGAATAGGAAAAGTACGCATTCAATGAACATCCAGGTCATATGCAATGCCTCCAACATTATAACTGATCTTGTGGCCAGATACACTGAAGCACACGATTCATACATCTTCAGGCACAGTGGAATACACACAAGACTACTTGCTGGGGAGTTTGACGAAGGATACCTACTTGGTAATGTAACAGTGAACAATGTTGTATTATATATATGTGATGTCACAGATAACAAAAAGTCATATTGGACTTCTGTCATTCTAGGAGACAGTGCATATGCAGCACGGTCCTACATCTTGACACCCTACCTCAATCCTGTCACGTCAAGTGAACGGAGATACAATGCAGTACACAGGAGGACACAAAGTGTAATTGAAAGGAATGTCGGCCTGCTGTAGAGTTGTTTTCAATGCCTGCATAAAAGTAGGGGTGCACTGCAATACAGTCCTGAGACCACCTGCAAGATCGTGGCCACAGGTGCAATGTTGCACAACATCGCAACAACAAGAGGCATACCAGTCGGATCAACAGAGACGGACTCCAATGAGGATGACCACCCCTTGCCACCCCTTCACCCAGCAGACAGAATAAGAGCAGCAGAGGGCAGACAAAGACATGTTTAGTCTACGTGCAACTATTTCTGATGTAAGTAATGACAGCACCACATCTACTTTCATTTATTGCTATAGGTATCACATTTACTGCCTTGACTTCAGGACATGTATGTGTGAATAGGCCATAGGCAGTCAAAAGCCACAATAAGTTCCAATTACAGTGTGATACTATTAACATCATAGTATCAATGCATTGCTACATAATATGCAAGGCCCTGAACTTCTCAAAATTACTTTTTACGTCCCCGCACTCCACTTGAATGTTTAGTAGGCTCAGTGGCACCTATTGTTGTGGGTTCAGAGACAGAACTGTGTCTGGAATTGCGATGCCTAGGATCCATCACAGAGGCTGTGACAATGCTGAGGCTAGAGAGCTCCTCACTGTCCCCACCAACCACATCGCTGTTTGCAGCACTCCGGCCTGTCTGCATTGTCTCCAAAACATTGGTGACTTGCACCAGTCCTCATGCAACATCCCAACTGCAATGTGCCATTTCCACATCGATTGACAGATCTGCTGAACCCATCCAGCCTACCCATCAATTGGTGATGGCGCCTACGGTGGGTGACATTCTCCTGCTGCATTACAGTGCAGAGTTTCTTAATGGCCTTTGTCATCTCCCTTACGTGTTCCACTGTAGCTTGCTGTCCCTCATGCAGATTGCACATGTTGTGAATGAGAGACACCAACTGCCTGTGCATTGATCGAAAGGCTTTACATTGCAGGTGCTTCACTTTCAGCACGGATGCCACAAAACCACCGAACAGTGATGGGGCTTCACTTTCCTCAGGGCTCTGTCTGCCTTCTTCACGATGCCTCCTGAGGGGAGTAGACTGATGCTGGAACAGGGACTGCTGTCTGTCGGTACTTCAACCCTCTAAAGGTGGTGTGGGTACATCTTCCTGCAATTCATCGGAGTCCAGTGTAAACTCAGGGAGGTGTTTCACTCTTGCCCTGCGTCTGGTTGGTGCTGGTATGATCGACTCACAGGTGTTTGAATCTGACTGTGGTTGACTTTTGGCATTCCCCCCTTTTCCACTTTCTGCTGCGTCAGAGCCCAGAACATCTGCAACAACAATGCGGAGCATGTCATTCGTGATGTTCACATTGCATTTGCATTCTTACAGCTACTTTTATAAAAAACATTTCCCCTGGCATAGTGTCTCTGATTGTCTGTTGTGTTGTTTCTCTGTTTGGTTTTACACTATACTGTTGTATATGTAGCAGATGCCATTTTGGGGTATGGACTACTACTCCCATAAGGCACTGTTGTGTTGAATGGAATATGTGGCATGGACTTTTTATCACAGTTAATAGTACCATTGAAATTTTCTAGGGGACATATGTACATGCACATATGATGATACAAATCATTACTGCCCTTAGCTTTGCTGGTGCCGGATGTGCCTGAGGTCTCAATGTCAATGACAGCACTGACTGCTTCAGGTAGCAGTGTTGACTCTACCATGTCTTCGTAGGGGGTGGATGGTGTCTGGGTGGATGGTCCTCCGCCAGTGATCCTTGCTTTCTTCAGCCTGCTTGCTACCCTCTATTTGGCACGTGATTGCAAGTCGTACCAGCGCTTGTGTATCTCCTCAATTGAACGCTGCGCAACACCCACCGCACAAATTTTGGTCTTGATGTCAGTCCACATTTTCCTTGTCTCACTTTCTGGGACCTGTAGTGAGTGTTTGCCAAATAACTGGTCATGGTTCTTGACCACCTCTTCTGTGAGCACTTCCAATTCCTACTCACTGAATTTAAGTTTCCTTTTTCTCTCTCCTGTGTCCCTGCCATTTCCATCAGTGGCCATTGTGTTCTCCTGGTCCTGGCTGAATCTCCTGAGTGCCTTCCTGGTGCTGTGCTGGGTCTCTCTGCCTGCTCCTGTGGCTCAGGCTTCTGGAAACAGCATGCACTGACTCACTTTCTGGTTGTGATGTCATCATGCTTCTCCAGAATACAAATATCGCAATTTGTGATTTCCAAATACCGATTCGCTATTTTACTGAATCGCTATTTCATCTCACTATTTGGGATTGCAAATTTTAAGAAATCGCAAAAATTTCTGCGATGGTGTTGTTACATCGCATTTTGCAAATCCCATTTAGCGATTAAGTAAAAATCGCTACTTGGTAAATGCGAACCTTCATACATCTGTCCTGTTGTGTTTAGAAGTTGTGTAACGCTTAAATTACAGTAACACAGTGAAAAACACTCCACATCAGTTTAGACAAAAGAGAATATTTATCTGAGTAAAAGAAGATCAAATGAGGCAAATCCAATAAGCAGAGATCAAGATATTAATTTTGAAAGAATTAATTGCAATACAGGGCTCAGAAATCAATAGCGCTAAAAGGTTACTTGACGTCACACTAAACCAGAGTTAATCCAAAGTTCAGGCTGACAATGGAGAGTAGGATGGCTAAAGGACCCAAACAGGGCCTGCTGAAATGTACATTGGATGGAGGGCTGCCTCAATATTGAGGCACAATGCGAAGACGATGTGTCAGTTCCTAGCCACGTCTCAGGGATGCATTGTCGTTGGGCTACGCAGTCTTTGAAGCGGTATCCTCAAAGTGCGTAGTCGAATCCTCTGTGATGGAGTTGATGTGTAGTCGTTGAGGTGGGCAGCCAAACGATGCACCGATTCTGAGCCACACAGTCAGCGATGCGGAGCCCTTGATCTCAGCATCGATGTGTCAGAGTTGCGGGAGGATGCACCACTTTGGATCGGTTCAACAGCACCGGTTACTGCAGAAAAACAGCTGCAGAGTCCCCCTTCAAGACCTAGGACTGGATTGCCACCTCTTCGCATGTCAGGAATCACAGTTGGCAGACTCCAGCAGAGTTAGGGGAAGTCTTTGATGGCCCTATGACTTCAGAACAGGTGGCAAGCCAGCAAGTCCTTGAAGTCACTTGGGGCCAGATGTAGCAAAAAAACAAATAGCGAGTTGCAATTTGCGAGTCCATCCGACTCGCAAATTGCAACTCGCTATTTGGTATGCAGAACGGTGTCTCAGACACCGTCTGCGAGTCAGTATGGGGTCGCAAAGACCCACCTCATTAATATTAATGAGGTGGGTCGCAAATTGCGGCCCCATAGCGACTATGGGCACTCGCAAACATGGAGGCCTGCTGTAGTCAGCAGACCTCCATGTTCGTGACTGCTTATAAATAAAGCAGTTTTTTTTTTTTTAAGTGTAGCCCGTTTTCCTTAAAGGAAAAGGAGCTGCACTTAAAAAAAAATACGATTTTTTTCAGGGCAGGTAGTGGTCCCTTGGACCACTACCTGCCCTGAAAAAATAATTTGTGGTCCATTCCCAAAGGGGAAGGGGTCCCATGGGGACCCCTTCCAATTTGCGAGTGGGTTACCATCCACTTCAAGTGGATGGTAACTGCGACACCATTTGCGACCGCATATGCGGTCGCAAATGGTATTGCATACCACTGCGAATCGCAAATAGGAAGGGAACACCCCTTCCTATTTGCGATTCGGAAATGCATTTTGCGAGTCGGTCCCGACTCGCAAAATGCATTTCTGCATTGGAAACTCACATTTGCGACTCGCAAACGGCATTTTTTGCCGTTTGCGACTCGCAAATTGTTTCCTACATCTGGCCCTTGGTTCTTTAGAGGATGTAGAGAGATAAGTCCCGTTCTTCTCCCTCTGAGGCAAGAAACAGCAGGCAGCAGGCCAGCACAGCAAAGCAGTTCAGCAGAGTGGCATTCAATCCTAGCAGCACAACATCCCTTCTACCTGGCAGAGTGCCCTCAGAATCGTATGTGTACTGATTTGGTGGAGTTTGGGGTCCAGTACTTATACTAGGTTGAGCCTTTGAAGAGGGTGAGATTTCAAAGAGATACCTTTGAGGTACACAAGGTCCCTGTAGTTCCTTCGTGGCTACAAACACTCTACTGTGGGTCATGCAGCTCTTTGTGTAGGAATAGGCACAGCCAATTCAGGTATGTCAGCTCCTCCCTCCCAACTAGCTCAAGAAGGCCTATTAACCTGGTGATGGACCATCAGGATGTAAATGTAACAGCCCAGCCACCTTTGTAGGTGACTGTCTAGAGGAAATACACAAAGCCCAGCTGTAACCCACGGTAGGCGTGTATTCAGAGACAGGCAGAATGGTTAAAGTAAGAAAATGCCAACTTTCTAAAAGTAGTATTTTCAAACTTGCAATTTTAAATCCAACTTCACCATAAGATGTGATTTTAAATTTTGAGTCCAGAGACACAATACCCTAATTTTCCCTATTGGGATTTATACTTAAAGACTGTTTCAAGGTACTCCCAATGTTTATCTATGGGAGAGATAGGCCTTGCAGTAGTGAAAAACAAATGTAATCGTTTTTCACCACCAGGACATGTTACACTTAAAAGTACATGTCTACATTATTAAATACACAGCATCCTGCCATTAGGGCTAGCTGGGGCTTACTTTAGTGGTGACAGGTAATAACGAGGAAGAATTGGTCCTAGCAAGTGGGTGCACTTGCACGGTCGAAATGGCAGCTTAAAACTGCAAACACATGCTCTGCAGTGGCAGGCCTGATTCATGTTTAAAGTGCTACTGGTGTACGTGGCACAATCAGTGCTGGAGGCCAACTAGTAGAAATTAATGTATAGGCCTCAGGGATCTATGGTGCACTTTACTAGGGACTTAAAAGTACATTAAATATGCCAATTGTGGATAAGCTAATGTTTTTTTACATCATGAAGCAAAGAAGGTGACGGTAGGGAGCAGTCGCTTAACCCCTTACATCTAAGAACACACACACACCTAAATATGACTGCTACAGAAGAGAAACCCAATCGTGGTTCTCTTTTTTGACAGACCTCTTATTGAGGCCATCAGCGAATAACTTGATTGTGGCCAGCCACTCAATTGGCAGTAAAATAGTTTGGTTCTTACGAATCTTGAGAGCTAAGGGTTTGATAAATAAACTAAAAAGAAGCGTGGAAAGGGGGCAACCCTGGCGAGTGCCACATTTAATTTTCATTAATCTGGCTTCATGAGGATTAATAATAGTCTTAGCTTAGGTCCCCTGATAAAGCTTCTGAAGCATATCAGCAGTTGCCAGTGGTAAGCCGAATACAGCCAAGATAAAAAAAAGGACATTTCATTTGACAAAGGTCAAATGCCTTTTCTGAGTCCATCATAAAGATTGCCGCCTTCTCTTTATCAACTGTAAAGTAATCAATGGCTTGAACCAATTGATAGGTGTTGGCTGCCATCAATTGTTTGGGCAGGAAGCCGTTTTGATGCATATGAATCAATGTTTGCACACATGGTGCGAGCCTGTCCACCCAGATCTTCATGTATAATTTATAGTCAACATTAAGTAGACTTATGGGGCGGTATACTTAGGGTTAGCTGGATCTTTGTCTTTAAAAAAAAAAAACTAACAATGCCTGATCTTTAAGAAGGTATTACATCTCCGTCTATTCTGCTATTAAAAAAGGATTAAAATGAATGAGAGCAGTTCAACTAGAAACGTTGTATACATTTCCATAGGAATCCCATAGCTCCCCCTCGCCTTAGCATTAGCCATGTTTCTTTTTTAAAGCTGAGGCCACCTAGTGGGATTCTATTTAGCTATTCAGAACACTTTTTTGAGTATCCTAAATTTGAGGGAGATGAAATCCAATAAAATACTGTTCTAGATCCTGCTCCAAAACTGCTTTGGATTCTTTGTAAATTCTCCTATAATGGTTAAGAAATACCCCAGCTATTTCTGCATTTTCAGTCTGCATTATTCCTGGAGCAGAGCTCTCAATTTTATTAATTGTTTGCATATTTCTCTGGGTCTTGGTTGGCCAAGCCAAAGATTTCCCAACCTGTTGGTTTTCCACACAGAGCCTATGTTGGTAGGCTCTACTGCTTGCGATTTCTTCTAGGAGTAAAAAATCCTTATGTTCTTATTCTGCCCTTGATAGTTGATCTAAGAAAGGCTGGAAGGCTCCCGTAGGGACAGAGCCCCCGAAAACCCCATGAGCTGGGTATGGTCTTTATCTACTGCAGTCTGCAAGCCCTGAATCCTATCAGCCTGAGCCCAAGCTAACTTGGCTTCGTATGATATTATCGGACCTGGATTAGCACCCTTTAAAGTTTCCCAAACCATAAAAACAGAGGATGAATTAGTGTTTATTTTAAAAAAACTTGTGAATGAAATGTTTAGTGTCACTGACTCGGGTTTGACCTGACAGCAGTGCCTTGTCGAATTGCCATCTGGGCCTCTCCATTTGAGTCCTTTCTAAAATTATGACCATAGAGACTATAGAATGATCCAAAAAAGGATTTGCTCTTATCTCAGCAGTTGCCTTTTTTTTAATGATTGTGCCACAAGGAAGAAATCTAGGTGAGAAGTAGACTGGGATCTCAGGAGTAATAAGTAAATTGGGAGAAACTGACACAATTTAGCCGCCAAAGATCCACCAAAGCTAAATCATGTTTAATTATCCTAAGAACTAAATCATGTTTAATTATCCTAAGAGGCTTGGTGTTTTTTTGACTTCATGTGCCTCCAGTTGCTATTGGATGTATCATAGCTTGGGTCCTGTATGAAATTAAAATTCCCACCTATTACTACAGATCCCTCAGTCTGTAATGCCAGACTAAAAATGTGTTCCACAGTCTCTGTATCATCAGACAGGGGGGCATATTAATTGAAAAAATGTAGCACCTCATTAGCAATGCTAGCTTTCACTCAGATCCACTTGCCCTTACTGTCCCTTAAGACCATCTTGACAGGCCAGGCTATAGACCTGGAAAACAGTATGGCAACGCCTCACATTGCCACTCCGAGGCATACAAAGCCAATGAATACTTTTGAGGAATCTGAAGTTTGGGCATATTGCTTTTGAGATGCGTTTCCTGGAGAAAAATAACCTACGGGTTAAAAGAAGTTAACCATTTCATCAAGGCCCCACTCTTCCGCCTAATCAAGAGCCCATTCACATTACAAGTAATCACTTTAATTTGGTGACCGATTATTTCTGACTATTTCAGATTTAACCCTCTGTAGGAGGCATCCCTTTTTTATGTACACCACACTTCTTCATGAGTGTTGCTTGCTATTCAGAATTACATTTAAGAACTACCACAGCTGTATTCTGCTCATTTTCTCAGGACACCTACCCGACCCTCCACCCCACTCTCTCCCCTTCCTTGGACCCAGGAATAACCCACCTTCCCTCCCAAGGTATCTTACCCTCACTGAGTGCTGTGTTGCTGCATCTGACGTCCCTTGTGTTACTCTTACCTCGCTAACCGCTGTGAGAGAGAAAAAAAAGACCCCACAAGGAGAAAAATAATGAACAGTCACTATTATCACAAAACTATCTTCCCTCAGACCAGTTTCTCCTAAATACCAGCATTTATAGATTTCAAAAGTCTTGAGAGAAGAGCCTGTACCATCTCAACCACCACGAAAACTTGAAATTGACCATCGGCCAGGTCCATTAACTTAGATGGCTGGACTAGCAAGGTTTGCACCCCCATGAGTTTAAATTTTCGAGCTAGTCCTTGGAAAGTTTTTTGCCGTTGAGCAGCGATGACACACAAGTCTGAGTACACCCCCATATGGATATTCTCTGCCAAAGGAAACAACTTTCTTTGAATTGCTGAGGTCAAAATCCGTACTTTAATTCTGTAGTCTGAAAAATTAACCAAGATTGTTCGTGAATACTTCATGCCCATGCGCTGATGTGCTGGCACAGTGTGCCTTCACGTTTGTAAGATCAGCTTTGAACTCAGCCCTGTGACTCACTGCCTTCTGGTACACCAACAAACCAGAGATTTGAGTGCCTTGTATGATTCTCAATATCTTCAAGTTTATTCTCAAGCTGGTGGACCTTTCTTGCTCAATCAGGACATCCTTTATAAGTGACACCACTCTGTCCTCCAAATCAAAGATTCTATGCTCAGTCTCTTGGAGTCTTTGTGGGACTTGCTCAAGCCTTTGCTTGATCTTGGTCAATCTTTGATTTAATATTTTGATCTCCTGGGCCTGTTGCTGCTTGAGTTCCCCTATTTGTAATAATATTGTCTCAAACAATGGTTTTGGCGCCTTGGGTTGCGATGTAAAGGCCCAGTCCTTGCCTATATTAATCAATTCACAATCTAAGTAAAGATAGTCATATCTACAGGCAGGCAGCCTCCTTGACTCTCACTGTCTGCAGGATTTTGTGCTCCCAGAATTACTTGATCAGACTGGATTACTACGGCCCTCGGATGAATCAGTACTTGGTTGGCTGGGTCAACCATTTGCGAGCTGCCCCCCCTTATCCATATTTGCCTTATTAGGCTGTTCTCCTGTCTTATAGTGTGCAGTGGTTTTCTTTCTTCTATCCAACTGGCTGGTTATTGATTTATAAAAAAAAAGGGTATTCTTTAACATTTGAGCTAAGAACAGGGAGGCAGCCATGTTCCCCATCTTTACTTTCTGATATACTTCGCTCTGGCCATCCCTCTGCTCGTCATTAAGCTTGGTTGCCAAAAGTGAACTTGCAGTGGAAGAACTTAGGGCCATATGTATGAACACATTTTCCCATAGACACAAAATGGGTAAAACCCTTTGATACATCTGGCCCTTGGTGTTGTACTAGACTCAGATAGACCTGACTGGTCTAATTAATTCTGATTAGTCTCTGCACTAGAGAATGGGTGCTTTTCTGACATCTCCAAGAAGCCTTTCTAGCCCACATTCCTGCGTGCCATGGCGGCCAGGTGACTCTGTGCCACCCGTCGTTTTGATTTGTGGGCTGCATGAGTGCTGTGGTTTGAAACTGTCATCTTGGTATGTAGTTGCCTCATATTCTGCACCACCCAGTATAAATCAGGCGCCCCTCTAATCTCTAAAGGGTCTTCTACCACATGGCTGACATCCACTTACCATAGGACCTCGAATTGGGTTTTAGCCAACCGTTTACCGCTGTTTCACTGCTTCACCCATCTGGAGCATATCCTCGGCATATATAGACAAGCTCAGGTGCTAGCAGCACTCTTTTGCCCCTGAATTTTAAAATGATAAACTGCAATACAGTGTTTGGAAATCAATAGGGCTGAAAGGTTGCTTGAGGCAGTGTTAGACAAAGGTAAATCCAAAGTCCAGGCCAACCGCGATGGAGGGCAGGTCGGCTACAGGACCCACTTAGGGCCCCCTCAAAAGTAACTTGGATTGAGGGCTGCCTCAATGTCGAGGAGATGATGCTAAGGCAATGGGTTGGTTCCGATCCACGCATCCGGGGAATGTGTCATCATACAGCCACATAGTAATTGAAACAGTGTCCTCGAACTGCGGCATCGCTATGGAGTTGATGTGTCATTGTCAAGCCGCGCAGCGAAGGCAATGCACCAGAGCTGGTGAAAATGCACTGATCCTGAGCTACGCAGTCAGCAATGTATAGTCTTCAATGTCAACAGCAGCACCAATGAGTCAGAGTCTCAGGACGATGCAATGATTTTGATTGTCGCAACAGCGTTGATGCATCAGCTTTCGCATAAAAACAGCTGAAGAGTCCCCTTTCAAGGCCCAGGACTGGATTTCCACCTCTTGGCAGGACAGGACTCACAGTAGGCAGAATTCAGCAGCCCCAGCAGAGTCAGGAGAAGTGTATGATGGCCCTGAGACTTTACAACAGGAAGCAAGCCAGCAAACCCTTGGAGTCACGTGGTTCTTTAGAGAATGTATTGAGATAAGTCCAGTAGCAAGACAACACAACAAAGACGTTCAACAGAGTGACAGTCCCTCCTAGCAGCACAGCGGTCCTTCTTCATGGCAGAATGTCCTCAGATCCAGAAGTATACTGATTTCGTGGGGCTTGTCATCCATTACTTATACCCAGTTAAGCCTTAAAAGTGGGTGAGACTTCAAGGAGAGACGTTTAAGGTGCAGAAGGTCCCTTTCCTTCCTTCTCTGGCTCCAGACACTCTACAGTGAGATATGCAGCTCTTTATCTAGGGACAGGCACAACCCTATTCAGGTGTGTCAGCTCTTCCCTCCCAACCAGCCCAGGAAGGCCCATCAACCTGGTAAAGGGTGATCAAGATGTAAATGTTGCACCCCAGCTCCCTTTGTGTGTGACTGTCTAGAGGGAATGCACAAAGTCCAGCTGTCACCCACTCCAGATGTGTATTCAGAGAAAGGCACAGGCACAGAATGGTTAAAGTAAGAAAATGCCAACTTTCTAAAAGTGACATTTTCAGATGTACATTTTAAAATCCGACTTCACCATAAGTTGTGATTTTAAATTGTGAGTTTGAGACACCAAACTCCGAATTTCTACCTTTTACTAATTGAAAATGACACTTAAAAGACTGTTTCAAGATATTCCTAGTGTTAAACTATGGGAGAGACAGAACTTACAGTAGTGAAAAACAAATTTAGTAGTTTTTCACTACCAGGACACGTTAAACTTAAAAGCATATCTCCAACATTTTAAATACACTGCCCCCTGCCCTTGGGGCCAGCTAGGGCCAATCTTAGAGGTAACTTACATGTAATAAAAAGGAAGGTTTTGGCTTGGCAAGTGGGTGCACTTGCCAGGTCAAAATGGCAGTTTAAAACCACACACCGGCTCTTCAGTGGCAGATTCAGACATCTTTACAGTGCTACTGAGGTGGGTAGCACAATCAGTGCTGCAGGCCCACAAGTAGCATTTAATTTACAGGTCCTGGGCACATATAGAGCACTTTACTAGGGACTTACAAGTAAATGAAAAGTGCCAATTGTGGATAAGCCAATGTTATCATGTTCAGAGTACAGAGCACCTGCACTTTAGCACTGGTTAGCAGTGGTAAAGAGCTCAGAATCCTAAAGCCAGCAAAAACGAATTCAACAAAAAGTTGGGAGGAAAGGCAAAAAGTCATGGGATAACCCTGCAGACATGGCCAGATCCAACACTCAGCAACAGAACATTAAGCATAGGAGTGGGAGATCAGGTTTGCACAGATATGTCAAATAGGCGTAAAGTTAAAAAGGGGTGGTATAAAAAGGATTTGATTTGCCTATTAATGTGGAGCCTTTTGACTGCTTAAAACAAAATTTGGCTTATGGTTAGCACATTTAACTTAATTTTTATTATGTTACATTCAATGCAGATCTGCCAAGGGAGATCACAGTCAAAGCTCTGTTACTAACAGAAGCGACTGTGCATTACTTTTGGTGGTGTGCAGCCGGTTTGGTAGCAACAGCGGCTCAGTGCAGGATGTGGCTGAAATAAACACTGTGACCTCAGGCCTTAGGCACATGGCCTAAGACTTTGAGCAGGCTTTGCACACAGAGTGTGCTGTGCGTGGCCAAAGAATACGTACCATCAAGACCAGAGGGAGAAAAAGATAAAACAAAGAAGGGGCATATTCACAAGAAAGTGGCTGACACAGATGTTGCGCCACTTTTCATGTGCCCTCCCTTCCGGCACCTAACAACACCATGGTTGTGCAGTATTTACAATACGGGGCACCATGGGGGCTGTTAGCACAAAAGCGTCAAAATATTTTACGCTATTGTCGCACTTTGCTAAACTAGTGTCAAAAATGTTGACGCTAGTGCAGCAAAGCACAGGGAGGCCCATTTTCTATAATGGGTGTCATTTTAACACCTGCTCTGAGCAGGCATTAAAAATGACGGAACAAATGGCGCAGTGAAATGTAAATTTCACTGCACCATTTTTTCGTGCTACCCTGAGCCAGAATGCCCTCCCCCCTTGCATACATTATGCCTAATGCAGGCATAATGTGGTGCAAGGGCTTACAAAGTGGCGTGATGCCACATTGGCGGAAAAACAAAAAAATACACTAATGTGATGCACGGAAAATCAAGGGGCTTGTAAATAAGCCCTGAAGTGAGGGAGGTGACTAAGTAAATAAAAATGAATCAGAGAGAAAAAGCAAGAGAAAAGTGGATGTAGAAACACAAAATATCTGGAACTTGTTTAGATAAAAGCAAAAAACTGTACAGCATACCATTTAGCCTGTTTTCTCCTCTCATCCCACTAGGGCCTAGTTTGCATCCAAACGTTTAATTAAATACCAATAGCTCTTTTGAGTTTGGAAGGTCACATCTGAGTTTTGCACCCATTTATAGGGACTGTTCACATCACAGAGGATGGCATTATATAGTTTGGCTAGCAACTGGTGTCTGACTAAATGGAGTGTGGAGAATGCCTGTGATTAAGAAACACAGAGAAATATCTACAAAGTAAAGTATGATTATACGGACCACAAAAGTACCAAACAAGAGTGACAGAGGGAGTTGGAGCTAGAGAGAAAACGACAGAGGGCGCGACTGAGGGAGTGTGAGAGAGGTGAGTCAGGGTTGTAGAAAACAAGAGAAAAAACAGGAAAATAATAACACATGGTATCAAACATTTTATACACACTTCTATGTTTAAACACATAACATTTAATATTCTATTTTCTTCTTAGATTAAAACTGCCTTAATTCTACCATCCTACTTGTATGGCAATAATTATTTTGCTTTTGAAAGGTGTTATTTCTGTTTTCATCGGCCTACAAGCACAGTTGAAGTCACATTAGAAAGTAATGGACCATTGACAAAAATGTCTGAATAAATGAAAAGTACATAGTGGTCGCGTAGGCGAAGGATAAATACAAGAAGCGTTTTTTAGTAATTTAGAGACGTGTAAGGTGCAAATAAAAAAGACAGACTGAGTGTCAGAGTGAAACAAAGGGAAATAAGTGAATGTCAATTTAAATAGCACAGTAAGTATTAAGTGTTTGTACATATTGGAATATTCAAGCAATTAACATTTTGTTAATGTCCAGATAAAGCCACAATTCCTTTTAACACCATAACATTTTGGCCCTTAATATGAATGGCAAAAGGGAGGGTGCCGAAAACTACAATAATTTCCACATGAATGGAGAATAACAATTCCAGAGCAAAGTATGCATGTCCTGGCAATTATTGGATATTTCTCCCCTGCTAACCGCTGCAATGATGAAATTTAAAAAGATAGGTAGCCTATATCACGACCCAGTAATTACTGTGTTCAAAAGGATTTGCAGTACTTAGAATTCCGACCCCTGCCAAAAAGTCGGTTTACAGAAGGTTTGGAAAACATTAAGCCACTCTTCCTGAGGCCCCTAGTATTATCCTATAGCTCATTATACTTATCACAACTTTGCTTTGCAGTACCTTCTTAAATATCAATTATTCATTTAAATTTGGTAGATGAATCCGATTTTCAACAAAATATCTTTACAAGTCAAATCAAATTGGAAAGTTCCACAAACTTAAAATCAAAAGATGTCTGGCCAGTGGGAAAATACAGAATGATTACAATCTGAGAAATAAAAATATTGACACACTGAGAGAAAGTAGTAGATAGGCACAAAGAAAGAGGCGAACTTGGCTTCCAATTGAAGCAAGAAACTTCAAGAAAGCATGCATCACTAACAAGTTGCTATATACATCTTCTCCTTGGGACTTCACCTCCACGCTGAAAGCCAGGTAGAATCACAGTGAAGTTGCTTCTTGTAGAACTTCCAACTTTCAAACAGGAACATACAATACCTCACTCTTTCCTGAATAGGCACCTCTTCCTCCCCTGTCTTATACACCACATCCTCTTTGACTACCTTCAAGGAGGAGTTTTACCTTTTTATTTTCCAAAGACACTTCTACACTCTTGTCATTTAACATGTTTTACTTTTATTTGTTTTACTGTTTTGCTTTTTACGGCATATAGGCCCTCATTATGAACATGGCGGTCCGTTCCGCTCCGCCGGCGGTGGCGATAGAAACTGCCAACAGAGGAGCGGTCTGGACCACCAAATAATGAACCAAACGAAACACAAGCATACCACGCACCACCCACCCCCAGGAAAGGAGTCCCACTGACAACAGCACGGTCCACCCACAGGCCGTCGGAAAGGCCCAACCCTCCCATCAAATTATGAACCACCATTCTGCCGCCAGATCTGGGGCGGGAACCCCCGCCACACAAAGCCAGGCGGAAATGAAACAAATAGAAGGAAAGACGCACCGGAGTTCCACAAAACGTGCAGTGGCAGCCATGGACAGAGAGCTGCTGATCATGCCAACATTGCTCCTTGCCATATACCTACATGACCGAGACCGCCGACGAAGACGCCGATGACGACGGTAAGTACCGCAACCTATGACACAAGGGAGGAAAGGGCTCAGTTACATACCCACCCACTCTGCAACGCCCCCACAACCCTTCCCAGCAGCACAAGTCATACACCCCACACCAAGAGGTACGTACCAGACTGAAAGCCACTGCAACTTGACCATAGTACATACAATAGCCCCAAACCCATAACAAATTTAAACAAACACCAGGGTGGAACTGCGTGCAGCCCAAACACAGGCCACACTGAGCTAAACAGTGCCAACAGGGCCAACGGCCAGTCCATAAAATTCACATTGTCCTTGGCCACAACTGGCCACACCTGACTCCCACAAGTGCTGGGTACTCCACTAAACGGGGCACCATATGGGGATCCAGACACCTCACGGAAGGGGAGCAGGGGGGTGGGGATTTTCGATGGGGGTGGAACTTTGACTTGCGTGAGGAGTTTGGAGGGGGGGTGGGGTTCTCCTTTGAAGGGGGTGGGGGCTGTTTGGCTCGGCTGGAGCTGGACGGCCTAGGCTCAGACCGGACCAGGATAGGGGCACGGGAATGGGAAGGCTGGACCGGCGTGGGCAGTGATGTGGAAGGAGTGGAAAGGGCAAGGAGGTGAGCATGTTTGGGGACAAGACGGGGTGGGCCAGTGGGTTGGAACTGGTCTGCACAGGAGAGGAAAAGTTTCTTGAGAGCAATTGGGGTGGGCGTGGATGAGGGCGTGGGAGTAGAGGCAGAGGGAGTTGATGTATGGGGTGTAGGTGTGCGTGTAGTGGGTGCAGGTGACTCCTCAGTATGCTGTGGTGTGGTGGATGTCTGATGGGTGGGTGTCCTGGGGTGTTTGTGTGTTTTGGGAGGTGGGGGGGTGGACACAGTGGGAGAAGACAGACAGCTAGTGTGGATGTATGTTGGGTGGGTGTCTGCAAGTCTGGTGAGTGTGCTGCATGTGTCAACTACAGTAGAGGTGGTGAGTGCAGGTGTGGTGTATGGAGTGCATGTAGGGCTGTCTGCTATTGTGGTGAGTGCAGGAAGAGGAGCAGTAACAGTGAGTGAAGGTGCAGTGCATGAGGGTGTGGATGTAGAGGGGACAGACAGGGAGGCGGAAAAAGTGGGCACACTGGAGGAAGTGGACGTTGTTGTGTGTGCAGGTGTCTGTTGGCTGTGTGAATGCTTGTGGTGGGAGGTGTGGTGCTTGTGTTTTGAAGTGTTCTTCTTGTGTTGATGTGCCTGTAAGCGGGTCTGATTGTGTGCTTTGGACGGGCAAAGGGAGTAGGGTGCTGGAAGGGGTAGAGGAGGTTGGAGGGGGATGGAATGGCCAGGGAAACTGGCTGCCATCCGAGAGGAGGCCAGAGCCTGAAAAGATCTCTGTAGGGCAGACACGGCACTGTGAATGCCATCCAGATAGGCATTGGTCTGCTGCACCTCTGATGCCAGACCCTGGATGGCATTGACGATGGTTGTCTGCCCTACAGAGATGGTTCCCAGGAGGTCAATAGACTCCTCTGTGAGGGCAGCAGGGCTGACTGGGGCAGGGGAGGAGGTGCCTGGGGCGAAGGAGAAGCCCACCTTTCTGGATGGGTGGGCACAGGCAACTCGGTGGGGAGCAGAAGGGAGGGCGGTGATGGTATGGGTGGTGGCGGAAGATCTCACGGTAGTGGTGTGTCCACTAGGGTCCGCCGGAGGACCCCCATCGGAGGAGGTCTCTGAGTCACTACCTCCTGTGGTAGTAGCCTCCCCGGTGGATGTACCCTCGCCCTCCCACCCACTGGTCCCCTGGGCGTTCATTGTCTCTGGCTTGGAGGATCCGTGGGCCGCTGCCTCCCCACTTGACGATGCCTCAGCTCCCTCGCCTGATGTTGATGCTGTACCAAACCAACATAAGAGAACAGGGATGGGGAGACAAAACAGGAGAGACACTTGTAAATAGCTGATTGCTTATACACAAAGGCCAGACATACAGCCACCCAGCAGACATATCCAACAGGCAGCACCGGGCACTATGCCCATGGCCATGCCTCTGACTACTGAGCAGAATACTGACCTACACCCATCCCCTAAAATAGGATTGGAGCTGAGGTAGGTGAAACCTGACAGGGACAGCCCTACACCCTTTGGGTACCCTACAGTAGATGGACACCAGTCAAATTCCTTGCTCTAAGCAGCTTGAGCCCTATCGCACACACACTCATCCTTCCAGACTGAAGTATGGTCTGTGAATACTCACCCCCTTGTGACTGCTGTGCAGCCTTCAAGCACCCATCCAGATCTGGGTACACCTCCACCAGGATCCAATGCATAAGGGGGGGTCAGTGCCCGACGGGCACCCATTCCACATTGGGAGGACTTCCCCAGCTGGGCCTCACTGATCATACACGCCCAGCGCCGCAGGTCCTCCCACCTCTTTCGATAGTGGGTGCTCTGCCGGCTGTAGACCCCCAGGGTCTGTACCTCCTTGGCGATGGCATGCCAATGTGCCCTCTTCTGGTGGGCGCTGACCTAGTAAGGTGACACAGAAATGGAACACAGAAGTCAGGCACTTGCACGATGGGAACAGTTGGCAGAATGTCAAACATAGGACTGACAGTACTCTCAGGCATGCAGGACAGTGGAACGCAGCATTCCATGCACCATTCCCCATCCTGGCTCAACGGAGCACACATATGTGCAAGCCACTCCATCCATTACTCACACAGTGCCCCTCAAACCCAGACTCACCTGTACCTCTGGCCGTACATAGAGTCTGTCGTACAGGGGCAGGACCCCTTCCACTAGCTTCTCCAGTTCTTCCTGGGTGAAGGCCGGGGCCCTTTCCCCTGCACCACGTGGAACATCCATAGCCAGAGGCAGGCGACAGCAGTTCACAGAGTGGAGTACCTGGGAGTCAAGTGAGCAAACGATGACGAACGGGCGTACGTTCGGCGGCGGTATGTACCGTCACCGCCGGCGGCGATCATGAGACGCCAGGATTCCCCATTGGCATCCATGTTAGCCAATGAGGGTGCAAACAGCGGTCAACAGCACCGTACGCTGTGACGTCAACCGCTAGCGGTATTAGGTCACTTCCACAACGAAGGGGCAGAACTACAGTGGGCAGACATTTTTCCAGCACCTACGCATCTTGAAATTCATACTACTCACAATGCAGGGCCTACTAGCCACATGAAGCACCTAGGCCTCTATCCATTGTATGTAGTAGCACACATGAGTTACTTTGTACTGTCCTAGTGATGTACATGTACATCTGTCATGTTGCTGTTATTGTACAGACACTACTATGAACAATGCACTGCATGTATTTAGCAAATATGCCAATGTATGTGTGCACATCACTCCTTTTTTGTAACCCCTCATAGGTACCGACCCTTGTGGCGAGGAAGGGGACCATCGGTGTACAGACCACTTGTGGATATGGGGACCATGGTGGAGCGTCAGATCATTATCACTTACAGACTCACACATGCAACTATTCAGGACCTATGTGCATTACTGGATCCTGCACTGACTCCCGGAAATCATAATCAACATGCCATTCCAACTGAGGTGCAGGTGCTCTCCGCACTCTATTTCCTGGCCACAGGCTCTTTTCAAGTGACAGTGGGCATGGTGGCTGGTTTCTCACAGCCAATGTTCAGCCAGGTACTGACAAGATTTATGAATGCATTTGTACAACATCTGCAATCCTATGTGAGATTCCCCCAAAGTGCTGACCTCCCTGCTATCAAGTCTGACTTCTATGCCTTTGCAAACATTCCCCATGTCATAGGTGCCATCGATGGCACCCACATAGCTATCATCTCCCCAAGAGTGAGTGAACAGGTGTACAGAAACAGGAAAAACTTTCAGTCCATGAACATCCAATTGGTATGTACTGCAGACCAGTACATTTCCCATGTGAATGCCATGTTTCCGGGTTCAGTCCATGATTCATTTGTTTTGAGGAACAGTAGTAAGCCACAGAAGATAGAACAACAACAACAGGACAGAGGGCGTGTCATAGGTAAGTTTGCCTGTCACAAACTGACACATTGCAGAAAACCAGTCTGTCTGACTGAGGGACATTACAATGACGGCTCTGTATTGACACTTTTTCTAGGTGATTCTGGCTATCCAAACTTGCGTTGGCTCCTGACACCAGTGAGGAATCCCAGGACGGATGCAGAGAGGAAATACAATGAGGCCCATGGACGTACTAGGAGGGTGATAGAGCGTACTATAGGTCTCCTGAAGGCTAGATTCCCGTGTCTACATATCTCTGGGGGTTCCCTGGCCTATGGGCCTGATAAGGTGTGTAGAATAGTGGTGGCCTGCTGCATGCTGCACAACGTGGCTGTGAGACATTTTATCCTCCTTTTGGAGGTGGAGGGTGCTATAGGTCCTGATCAGCTACCTCAGAGAGGTGAGGAGAGTGATGGTGAGGATTGGGAAGGGGAAGATGTCAATTCCAGGAACCAACTGATACAACTCTACTTCCAGTAACTGTCTGGGACTTAAGCCTGTAATTGTGGTTAGTGACTGTTACTGTCAGTGTGCCATGTCATATGGGGGCAGTGGTCATGACAGGCGAGACATGGCCTCTTCTGCATGGTACTGACAGACAATATATGCATTCCCTCCTTGCCTAATTTGATACACACATTACCACCACCAAGCACCAATTGACAATAAAGTTGTTCTCTGCAAGTTGCATCCATACTCCACTTTGATCAACATTGAAGACAGGTATCCGCGCGTGAGCCGACGAGCAAGATGGCCGCCTGGTAATGGAGCTCCGCGCATCATCAGACGAATTTCTACCGCTGGAGCCGTTTTTTTTCTTCTTTCTAATGTCGTTCCCCTAAAAACAACCATGGGATGTTTTGGTGAGCATTTTCATCGTTTTTTGGGCTGCCTAGCATATTTCCTGACTCTTTAATTACATTTTCTTATTTCTCCTCATGAATGCGGCCATTTTGACTAGCTTTGCTCACCATTACATTATACCTTTTTGAATATTTGAAGGCTTTTTATTTTTATATGGGCAAACTAAAGAAAATAAAAGCTCTGTTGCATCAGTCCTCCTCAACTGACAAACTTTCGCACTTTTTTCAATTGGACACTTCTGCTGCAGCGTCTTCTTTTTCCATCTCAAAGATGTCTTCCTCATCTTCTTCTTCACCTAAAGTTCCTCAGCATATTTCTGCATCCACTCATAAGAGGGTCAAACAGGACCCACCTTCACCAGTAAAATCTCCCTCGCCGATCTCTCTTGAACTTGTGCTTGACGAAATACATGCATTTTGTCCTTTTATTGAAGAAATAATTCTCGGATACAAAATCTTGATTCTAAGTGGTCTCAAATGGAAGTGAGAGTCTCTGCTTTGGAACAAAGAGTCAGCGACGTGCAGGATGAAACACATAAAATTATTAGTTTGGGGAAGGAGGTGGCAACCTTGAAGACTCTTACGGAGGATTTGGAAAACAGAAATAGACGCAATAATCTTCGCCTTTTTGGATTACTGGAGGGTCTTGAAGGGAGTGACCCAATTTAATTTTTCACCTCATTCTTTCCACAGTTGGTCGGTCTACCATCTTTTACAGTACTGAACATCCAAAGAGCGCACCGCATTGGTCATCGGTCTCCGCATTCCTCCACATCTAAACCAAGAGGCGTGATTATTTTCTTTCTTGAATTTACTGACTTATTGAGAATTCTTAACGCTGCGAAAACCAAAAAACAAATTTCTTGGCAGGGAAGTAAAATCTTCATTTCACAGGACGTGTCCAAAGCTACAGCAGACAGGAGGAAAGAGTTTTTGGATCTTCGTCCACAGCTTCGTGACTTGGGAGCTCGTTTTGGATTATTCCATCAATGTTTGTTCAAAGTGACATATCAAAACAAGACCACTTCATTTACCTCTCCTGCAGTTCTTCGTGATTTTCTACGACTACACTCTACAAATTCTATGGAAACAGGTAGTCCTTCTACACGTTGACTATATACGTTTCTTAATTTATTATGCCCTTTCACTATTATTGCGATATGATTGATGGTCCTTTATATGCAGTTTATACAGTATACTATATTGATGTGACTACAGACCCTTTTTTGTTAATGTATTGTTTTCTTTTCACAGGTTCCTGGTGTTCTATAATCATTATTTTTGCTCGTAACCTTTGTCCGTTGATGCGTTCCGTTCCCTTGCTGTGCCGCCTTCAGTCTGTGCTGTCACCCTCCCCTATTGTTCATTCATCTCAGGTATGTTTTTGCAGTCGTCTTTATTTGACATGTACTGTCTCTTCTTTTTTTTCTTGACTACTTTCCATCCTTTTTCCTTCTGTTTTCCCTTTACTCTTCTCTCCTTTTGTTTTTTCTGTTTTCTTTTCCCTTATATGTATTTTCAGTTATTTATGGTACAAGGCCTTTCGTGTATATATATGGTTATGTGACGTAAATTCAGGGTTGTTTCTTGGAATGTCAAAGGTTTTATTAATCCAATCAAAAGGCAAAGAATTTTATCCCACTTATCTAAATATAACCCAGACTTGGTTCTTCTACAGGAGACCCATTTGACGGACTCTGAAGCTCTGAAACTTAAAAAAGGCTGGGTGGGCAATGTTTTTACTTCACCTTCGTCTACAAAGAAAAATGGTGCAATTGTGCTTTGCCATAAAAAATTATCAGTTAATGTTATTTCGCAAGACTCTGATTCTGATGGTAGTGGCTCTTTGTGAGGCTCAGTATTAATGGGATTATAATGACTATTGGTAATATTTATGGTCCAAATAATTCAGATTATCTTTTCTGGCCCACTATTACTAAACAATGTTTGCATTATAATGATGATTTTCTTCTTATTGGAGGGGATTGCAATCAAATTCTTGATCCCTTTATAGATAGGCAATCTGTAATAAAATTTTCTCCCCATAAAATGCATAAACAATTTAAGGCATTTTTCTCACAATGTAATTTAATTGACTCATGGAGAACTTGAAATCCTGATAATAGGGATTTTTCGTTTTATTCTCCACCACATGGCTCCTTCTGTAGACTTGACCATATTTTTGTTTCTAAATCATTATCCCAAAATCTTATTAACTCATCCATTGAATCTATGGTAATACCTGATAATACCCCAGTCATTACAGATTTTGACTTGCTCCGGGTGCATCCCAAGTCTAATAGGTGGCGATTTAATAACTCTTTATTACTTGACTCTAAATTTTCCACTTCCTTTTTTGCCTTTGCGGACAAATTTGTTCGATTTAATGAAGATTCTCACGTTTCTCCACAATTGTTATGGGGTTTGTTTAAGGCTGCGGCTCGTGGTCATATAATAAATTTTGTCTCTAATGAAAAAAAATCTTTCAATGCCCAGCATCAAGCACTGCTTCTCAAAATTAAACGCTTAGAACATCAGTACTATTCTTCCTCCTCCAATTTTAATATACAAGAACTTATTCAGGCAAAACTGCAATTTAACAAAATCTCAACGGATAATGCTTCCTCTTTTCTTCTACGTAGTAGTGCTCGTTATTATGGAGGTCGAAATAGAGCGGGGAAGCTTCTGGCTAATTATTTAAAAGTTCGAAAGCAACGCCATAATGTAAAGTCTATAGTTTCAGATACTGGTGAGTCCCTTTATAAGGATGAAGATATTTTAGCTGAATTTGTTAATTATTACCAGACACTTTATACTCCTGAGTCAGTCCCGACCCCCTTATAGATTGATGATTATTTAAAGAATATTCCAAACCCTAATAAGACACTGATTAATGCTACTTCCCTTGAAGCAGATATTACTTCGTTAGAAATTTTTAAAGCCCTTCAATCTCTAAAAAAAAGGGAAAACTCCTGGATGAATTTTGTGCTGGTATGCCAGGTAGTGCCAGGTAGTGTGTTTTCTCCCACCTTCTGTGATTATCTTCTTGTTGGGCCCGCTTCACAAAGGCAAACTTAGACATTTGGTCTAAACTTAGAGCAAACATCTAAGTTTACGATTTTGGGAATTCACAAAGAGAATTTATGAGTAGTATCTTTACGTCCACACTCGGGGCGGATCTCCACCCTGAGTGCGGATGTAAAGATACTACTTGTAAATGCCCTTTGTGAATTCCCAAAGTCATAAACGTTTAGACCAAATGTTTGAGTATACCTTTGTTCATCGGACCCGTTGAGTTGTAGAGCTAAGGAGCTCTGCCATGAACCTGTGCTCTGGAAGTGGTACTGAAACCCAAGAAGACTGTAACCAACATTGCCAGCATCTCCAAGTTTAAGTTGTTACTCTCTGATGAAGAAGGACAAATATCCTGAAATATCTGTCTAGAGATACACAGCACCGGCTGCATCAACAACGGTGAATACTAACAGTTTTCAACTAAAGTGAGTTTTATTTTGAACTGCGCTTAGACCAATACATCTGTGCAGATTGTTACTGGTATGCCAGAAAGTATGCTCCCTTCCCCTCTTTTTGATTGGGACGTGCTGCTTGGAACATTGGAGTGGGGGTCTTGAGATTGTATGCCCTGAGTTGTGTTTTGGCAAGGGCCACCAATGTTACCTACCTGTGGTGGAGGGGGACCTTGAGACTTCAAGCCCCAAGGTGCATCGCAGCACGGGCCGGCAAACATGAGTCACCTGTGCACCTCGAGGTGCTTTAAATTACACCTTCCGTTCCCACTGCATGGGATGCACGCGGAACGTGCCTTGGCATGTGTCCAGGTGACAACCAGACTAAGAGTGGGTCTGTCTTTGCCCGTCCCTGGCCGGACAAGGCTGGCCTCCCCCCTTTTTCTCCTGCTTCTCTAAAGGTACTGTTTTTATATTATTTGGATTGGTTTGTCAGCCACATTATTAGGACAGTTTATGGACAGAATGGGAAAGGGAAAAACTGTTACTGCCCTCTTGGCTGCATCTGGCTCCACAATTGATGGCTTTTAATGCAGGCAGTCGGGGTTATTTCAAAAGAAATTGAACTGGCAGAATGCCACCTCTCTCGTTCCTAGCCTCCTGGTGTACAGCTTATCCCTGTATCTGCCTCAGCAGAAGCTCTAGAGTATGAAGCCAGTGGGGAGATGAGTACACTGACTGAGGTTTTTAGCCCTGTGGTAGCCAAAGAAGTGCTGGAGGAGGCAATTCCATCTGGCCAGTGGCAGGGAGATATAGCTAATATTCAGCAGGGTGGCATTGCCACTAGGGCTCAGGCAGAGAAACAAAAGAAAGTTCCTATTGTCTCTAAACCTAAGAGAACCTGTGCATCTAGCCTTATCCCTAGGTCGCTTAAGGGGTCTCATGACGAAGATTTATCACTGGGGAAATTAACTACTTTGTTTAATGACCTCAAAGTCTGTTTTCTCAGCACATTTGAATCTATTTTCGTTCACCTCGGGGTTATTGAAGTCAAACTGAACTACCTCAGTCAAGTGGGGCTATTGGGCAGGGATAGGTGTGGAATCAAGTCATGTTGTTTCTGAAATAATTGTACCACCTGCTGAGGCTATCCATTGTCCATCTGTCCCAGCTCCAGCTTTAGCTCTTCCCACCTCTTTACCTGCACCTCTGCCTGGGTTGGGGGATTGCATGTATGTGGCCAAAATACCCCATGCCCCCCTTTGTTAGTCACCAACAAGGAGGCCCCTGCCTACAAAAATTATTCTCGCTGTGATCTACCCCCGGCTGTCTGCCCATATATGATTATCCTTGCTGATACCCCAGGGCTATCCCCTGAAGCTAACAAGTCTACAACATTTGACGAATAAGGCCTCCCACTGGTTACATGGGAATGTTAGATGATGAGGCAACCTCTTCCAAGAGACTATTATGGCAAGGAGAGTGAGTGGGTGGGGAAGATGCATAAATAATTTGATGGAGACTGCATTATTGTTACCTTCAGACATCCCAGGGTTGCGGGGGAATTGCGTTGAGCCTCAAGAGAAGGGTATACTTTCATAGCAGGATAAACTTATTTGCTCTGGGATATTTTTACAGAGATTTGGCCAGAAGTGCAGGTGGAAGAGAGAGGCTCACCTTACCTAAATGTGTACAGCCACCCTCTTTTTATGTGCTGGTGCAAAATTGTTTCTTCCCTCAGGGGACCTGTCAGACAATGTCTGACTTGTTCCTTGTGAGGAGGCTGAGCACCAGTCTTTGGAAGAGATTGGGAATAATGAGCCACTACCAGCACATGGCCTTAGTCTTATTCATTCTCAGCCTGATGATGGGGAACGGCTTGAGTTTAATCCCTCAAATTGTCCTACGCTTAGTCACAAGTTAATCCCTGGGACTCCAGGGAATTGTGTTAATGTTGTTAAGGCGCTCTTTTGGAAAATTGAGGGGCTTTCCACTAAAATGGAGTATGGGGACTGGGTAAACTATGTTTGTGGCTATGATATAATACTTCTTCAGGAGACGTGGGCGACTTATAGTTTGAACCCTGATGGGTATTGCCAATACTCTGGTCCTGCAGTTCCTTCATTGTCCAGGTGAGCCAGGGTGGGGCTGATGACCTACATTAAAACTTCTTTGGACTGCAGAGTTAGGTTTACCCCATCCAACTGTTCTTAATTTCCAGCACTCCTTCTTACATTGCCTGATAATTTCAACATTGTCTTTATACATTTTTATAATGGTTGTCCTGAGTCAGATAGCCCAGTGAATTTTAATTTGGTCAATGATTTTATTGAAGGTCTGGAGTTTAAGCTTGGTCATTTGCACAAAGGGTCTGATGTTATTTTAAGTGGGGATTTCAATGCTAAATTAGTGCTGAGACAGTTGGAAGATGGCTACGGCATTAACATTGACTGTGGACCAAAGCCTGGTCACCTGCATTGAAACAGGAGGGGCCAAGGCCTGTTTTTGCTAATAAAGTCACTGGCTTGGTGAACATTATTGAGGATCGAGATCCAAATTACCCTGATGAAGACACCTTTGAGTGGGGTAATTATTCCTCTGTCATCTATTATGTCTTTGCAACCAGGACTCTATTGACCAAGGAGGAGGGAGCTGTGATAGCCAATAGTAATTTTAGCTATCATAACCTCATCTTTTTACATCTCTGTTTACCTAAGGGGGGTGCTATTAAGAGTCCGGCCATGTATACATTAACTGTTAAGACCAAAGGTATGCGTTTGGCTTAGAGAAATGAGAAAATTAATACTGACATGTCCAGTCTGTACTCATCTCACTTATCTTTGGTATTTAATTGCCTTAGCCAAACTAACGCATATATTGAGCGAACAAGTTCTTCTGTACAGCTGAATTTGGAAGTTTCCAGGTTGCTTATGAAGTCCTGCAAGATGGGCTGCTCTGAAACTAGGTGGTTTGATCCACCTTGCAGGCAGACCTCATCACTATGCCATGAGGCCCAAAAGAATCCCATTTTGACATATTTAAAGTCAAAAGATGTAGAATTGAATGTAAGTCAGGCATTCAAAATAGAAACATGGAATTGCAAAATTAATCATGGTATAACCTGATTAGGCCGTTTAGGTTAAATTATACTAGGGCCTTCTGGTGTGAGATTAATGGGGGTAGGTCTGTTGGCCTCAAGTCTAAGTTGGTAGTTACTTCTATTTGTCGGGAGGCCTGGGTTGGCCATTTCAAGGCAGTTTACAGTCCGAGGGCTGAACAATGTCACGTAGAAGAGAATGTAGGTCTTCCTTTAGCCTTGAACTTTACCCATGAAGAGGTTCTTGATACAATACTGAAGAGTTCATCAAATAAAGCACCAAGCCCAGAGAGTGTTCCAATGGATACCTATAAATCTTCCCCAGATCTTTGGGTCCCCCTAATTTGTAATGCTTTCAACAAGTTTTGCAAAGTAGCCCTTCCTCCATCATGGCATATGGCAGTTATTGTGCCTATTTTTAAGGAGGGGGACCCGTTATCACATGGGTGCTATCGTCCAATATCTTTACAGTTCTCTGCCATGAAACTGGCTGGGACGGTTGTCTTGGAATGACTTTTTACTTGGTTGAAGACGACTGACACGGTGTCGGAGGTGAAGTATGGGTTCGGGAGGGGCTTGGCATGATAGAGTAATGCCTAAATTTACATCTTTTGGTTAGTAAATGCACCATTGCTAGGCAGGGCTCAGTCTGCCTTGCCTTCATGGATCTCTCCTGCGCTTTTGACAGCGTTGTCAGGTCAAAACCATGGGAGATTCTCTCAGAACTGGGGGTGGAGGCCCATTTGGTGCAGTTTGTGAGAGTCCTCCATTTTGATTTGTCAGCCTCCGTGAGGTTTGCCCCCCCCTTGGTGAGTGGGCGGACAGCTTTAAGCTCGGCCGTGGGGTGAGACAGGGCTGCTTTCTGGCTCCTATATTGTTACTTTTGTACATAAATGGCTTTGATACAGCGCTCTCTGGCATAGTTTCGGATGCCCCCACAGTGATCAGGAAAAAAGTCCTGTTTTTATTATATGCAGATGCTGCGGCTTTATTATCTAGAACTCCTAACGGCCTTAATATTTTATTTCAGGAATTTTTATCTTTTATGGGGACCCTGGGCCTGGCCACAAATCAAGCTAAAACTTTTATCATGGTTTGTAACCCTAAGAACAAAAGGATGCAGGGTATTGCTCTCAATGGTAATCCCGTTGCATGGATCTCCGAGTTCTCGTATCTGGGGGTGGTTAAGGACGCTAGGTCCAGCTGGGGGGCCGTGTATTACAAGGGTGAGGAACATATTTGCTAGTGCTGTGAGTTGTGGTTTTACCTTGGCCAAAGTATTGGCAATAAACCTGTAGCCCCCGTACTTGAAGTATACAAAAGGAAATGTCTTTGAGTCCATTATTATGGTGCTGGAATTTGCGGCTACCTGAACCCCAGCCCCCTTCAGTAGGAGCGTAATAGGTCACTGAGGAGACTTTTGGGAGTGGCGCCTGCATACTCAACTTTTTTACTCCACCAGGAGCTAGGGATAGTGTATGTGGAGGACACCATTAAGCTGCCTTGGATGTGATAAAGGCATGAAAATCCCGTGGCTAGACTACCTTTGAATTGAACTAACTAAATTGGACAGGCCGTCCCTTTTTACTAATCAATCCTCAATGCAGAAGCCTGATTTAATGTGGGTTAAAACTGCCCTTTTGCCAGGTTAAGAACAATGAGGGAACACCATGAGTTAAAAAAAACATTAGTTAGAGATTATTTGGAGGTTTGTTTTTCCCCTTCTAGAATCCCTCTCTTGAATGGGGCGTTAATAACACCTGCGATAGGTGCCTGCTCACCGTATTTAGTCTGAGTTTCATATCGGCCAATTCAAGCCCTCTGAGGTATTGTTATGTCCCTGTGACAAAACCTTCTTGCAAAGCCTTATACACTACCTTTTTTTGTACATTTTTTAATGATCTTACCATGAAGTTTTTAATCCTGATTATACGAAGGAAGGGGATCAGATCTTCAGGCCTAGCTTTGGTGTATTTACAGAAACTGGATTCCCCCATTAACTATATTAATATTAGTTTTTTTCCTGAAACGTGCTATCCGTAGAAGAAAATCATTACTGTTTTAATGTGGCAGTTTATCTGAAGGAGGAAAGATGCTTGCCCACTTCACAATTTGAATATTTGTTCTTAGCATTTTAAATTATTATTTTATTTATTTATCATTTTAAATGTTGGACTGCAATGTTTTTTATTGTGTATACTTTTATGGTCACATTAGTGTCCAAAATAAAGTTTTCGAACTGAACTGAACGGATTGGCTCCTTGTTGACTGATGATCTCTGGATAGCACCTGTACTCCAGCAGTGGTATAGAAACCTGGAAGACTGAACAGCATTGCCACAACCCCCAATTTTAAGTTGTTTCTATCTATTGAAGAAGGACAAATAACTATAAACATGTTTCTAGAGAAACACAGTCCTGGCTGCAGCAACAATGGTGAATACTAAATACCTTCAACTAAAGCAAGTGTTATCTTGAACTGGATTTACAACAATTCATCTGGGTGAATTGTATGCTGGTATACCACCCTTTTGTTATTATCTCCTTGTTGAGTTCTTGAGCGGACAAGCTCTGGGATGCACATGTGCTCTCAGAGTGGTAGAGAAACCTCAAAATACCATGAGCAGCGCTGCCAGCACCTCCACATTTAGGCTGTTGCTCTTAACTGAAGAAGGGCAAATATCCTGAAACATGTCTAGAGATACATAGGACCTGCTGCACAAAAATGGTGAATGCTAAATGTTTTCAACTAAAATGAGTGTGCTTGTGCTCTGCTTTTAACACAATCCAGTGTGGTCTAAGCAATTTTAAATTACAATAAACTTTCAGTTCAGTATGAATTAATCTTTATTGCCTGATTAATTAAAATCATTACAACATATTAAAATAAAAAATGAAAAATATAAAATACACAGAAAGAAATACCCTTCAGATGCCAAAGCTGAGTCCTAATCATAGCACCTTCTATCTATGTACAATAAAATACTATAAAACCAGAAAAATTGCCCCAGCCTGGGGTCCCCAGAAGTTAAACACAAGCTGTTGCACAAGTAAATACCCGTAATACCACCTACTGCGAGCACCAGTTAATTGTTTGCCTGTTGGCCCAGACCTGTTTCCAACATTCCCCAGGACCAGCGCAACAAAATACTCACTAGCCAGGGAACTGCTGAGTATAAGGATCCTCTCTCATCTCATCATCCAAGGATGTTAGGTGACAGAAAGGGATGACTTAGGAGGCAGGAGCCCTCTCGTCAAGGCCGTTTCTTTGAGGGCCCCACTCCCTTCACAGGTAGCCTTGCTAGTTTGGCTCCTTGCCTGATGTAATGTTAAACGCAGCTTATGAAAGAATTTTCCAAAACGGGCGTGTTACATGTTCTCACCCCATGTTTCAAGAACAAAGGTTTTAACAGGAGGTGCCGTTCAGACACCATGCAAGGGCAACAGCATACAAGATGCTTTATCGATTCAGTGTGGTAATTACACAACATGCATTCATGCATGTGCCCTTGTGCAGTTTTCCACTTCCATCGATATTCCCTGGCAGGTAAGGTTAAAAGGTGCATCTGAAGAATGTTCTGGAACGCTAGTTCTCCTAGAGGGGCTTTTAGATAGGGCTGACCCTTGGTGTTTGCATACGATTCGTGCAAGCCATCAGCTCCACAGATATCCCTAATTGTTAAAATATCTTTGGCTCTTGAAGCTTGCATGCCAAGCTCTTTCAGTTTTTTCTTCAAAACCGCTTTCGTGATGGCAGGGTCTGTAGAATAGGAAGGGGCCAGATTGAACTGTTCCTCAGCCTTTGTTAGATAGACTGCCCAATTACTTGTTTTATTTTTGAAAATTGCTTTCAAAGCCCCCCTAAGGTTGCATTCCTCTGCCCTGCTAACACTTTGATAAAACTTTATCATATCCATTTTGCACAAGAAGTCCATGCATATTATATCTAGTTTCAAACGTATCCCAGCATGCCTTGTTGATCTAGGGATCTTTAGGATCCTTTTGTAAGCTCTCATCTGGGCATTCTCTAGGGTGACTGTCAATTTGCCCGGAAAAGCCAAATGGACATAAGTAATTGAGGGTAGCAGTTTTGCTCTTATCACCCTACCTTAGGGCTCAAATGTAGGTGCCTGGAGCCATTGATGGAATTTTGCTAATACATGGGAGATTTCTGCTGCTTTAGAAGTCAATGCTGCTGCCTGGTGTAATGCTCTCCCTGTGTTTGATAGCCAGACCCCCAAGTAGTGATATTTCCATCTTCTATACACATTTTGACTGACTGCTGAAAACCAAAACTTTAGTTTTTTCTGCATTTGCTTTTAAAGCATTTCTTTCATAATAGTCATGCAGTAAGTCAAGGCCCCTTAAGAGCCCAATCCGGGTTTGGGCAAGCAAAACCATGTAGTCCGTATATTGTATTATGGGGAGCACCAATTGCCCCAGCCTCGGAGGAAACATATTTCCTCTGAGCAACTCGGCCCCCAGGGCAGCTGTGTATAAATTAATGAGATTGGGGCTATAACGCAGCCCTGTTTTAGAACTTTGTTGGTAAAAATCTTCCGAGTCACGCATGTTTTTGTGATTTTTATTCTCACCAGGTGTCCGAGGATAGGGCCATTACTGAGGCTAGCAATTTCCTTGGAATCCCGCAGGAAGCTAATTTCTTCCACAGGATGTGCTGCACCACCCCATCGAAAGCCGCACTATAATCAATAAAGCATGCAAACAGCGATGGAGATGTTGGTTTTATTGCTTGTTGTCCAAGATATGAAAGTGACAGGACACTGTCTAACGTGGAGGAACTAGGTCTAAAACCTGTTTGATAAGGTGGAATAATGCCATTTGCTGAGATCCATTCTTCCAACTCTTGTATAAAACCCTTGCATATGCTTTACCATCTACGTCCAGTAAGGCTATCAGCCTATAGTTTTCAGGGCAAGTAGTATCCCCTTTTTTATAGAGAGGTTGAAGTATTGATCCCTTCCAAGCCGCTGGAACCACAGCAAAATGTAAGCAGTCATTAAATAGAGCGGTCAGGGGTACGTCCCAGTAAGCTTACTTTCATTTGGTGGGTCTGGGTTGCATGGCTATAGATTTGCAATTCTTCACTTTAATTATGCTTTAAGGTAAACATATTTATATCACACAGGCTATGATAGCACCTGCTTAAATATGGTTAGAACAGACCTTACAATGAAAAATGATTTGTTTTGCTAATACCTTTGACATCACTTGATAAATCTGCATTAAACTTTTGCAAAAATATGTTCATCCACTTTGGGTTCTTCACAGATATGTTTGTGGCTAGAAAATGGAGGAGGGGCCCAGAAGTGACATTTCCCATTTTAACTCCCATAAGGCTCTTTGCTCCTGAATATAGAAAAAGATGGCTCAACAGAACTAGATCAAACTTGGCATGAGCATAACATTAATCAAGGAAGATCCTTAGCATGCTATGGTGTAAATCCATGTAGTATTTTTTGAAAAAGTAGCATTTAAAAAGATTTCCAGCCTGGGCAAAAATATTTCTAGACAATTAGTTCGTGGAGCTCTCCAAGCTCTGATTTGCAGAGCTCCAGTGAGCTCAGAATTAAATAAAATATGCTAACATGATTGGTCAAGTGATTTGTTTTTCTCTCATTGGCCACAATAAAGAAATTACAATACCGGCTTACAATAAACAGAACAGGATCCATGTGGGATGGGTAAGTAGACCTTGACCCCAACACAAAACAGGGGGCTCTAAGGTATCCTCTCCCCATGTGAGGAAAGAAATGTTGATTTTGCCATGGGACTTACAGATCCTGGGACTAATTTTGGGTCCTCGGCACCGGAGATCTGTAAATCCTGACTAGGTTCTTCAAACCCTGGACAAGCTTCATGGGAAAGGTACAGCAAACCCACAGCAAGTTTCATGGACCCATGTGTTTGCTCATCAGCAGGTTCTGCAATTCCAAGAGCAGGTTTATGGACCCCACAAAAGGTACACAAGCTGGTGACAGTTTATAAATCCTGTGAAAGGACCTGTGATTATTAAAAAAAAAGGCTACAACCAATGGCTGTTGCACGGCCTAGATGCCTGTGGCAGGTTCAGAAAAGGACCTGGTTATAGACCAAGCACTGCAGCCAGCCTCTGCGGTACACATATAAAGTCCATGCGCAGAAGTATTGACAGGCCACTGCTGATTGGGGCAGACCCCTGATTCCAAACCACATTGCCTATGGGTGAAGGACAATGACACAGAGGAGTTAGGTGCCAGTGGTGGATTGGGTGCTCATGGCAGATGACCTGGCCCTTGAGCCACCCCAGGTTGTGCATAGCAAGGCATCGCCAAGTCCTGAAGTCAACCCCACCATGCCCAACAGAGGGCAGGTGCCAGTGCTAGGTTGGGTGCAGAATCTGCCTGTAGGCCATGCCCTGACCCCCACTGTGCCTGTGCTACTAGGTCTGGCAGCCCAAGGTACCTTGGGCACAGGGCCAGGCCTTTTGACCAGTGCCTGCTGCAATCTGGCCAGGTGGATAAAGCCTGTTGTACACAGCCAAAGGCCATATGCAGTTGGGCATGGCTGTGAATATGAGCTTTTGTGTAATGCACAGTTGGATGTGGTATTTGCAGGGCCATTGAAATTATGTGATTTTGCAACCACAGTGTTTTCCACATAATTATGCATTTGCAGCATTTGCCATATAATCTATCACATGCTGCATATTCTGCAGACTATAACAAAACAAATTGCTTATTGCCTAAAAGTAGAAGACTTTACAAAGGTCGGCTAGTCAACTTTCTATTACTTATTGCTGTATTTGGGTGTTAAGCTGGCATTAATGAAGTGAAACCTCTGCCTAGATGGTGTTAGCATGTGCAAAAATATCAAAATGACAAAGCAATTCTATCATATAATATGCCGCATTATTCCTCATAATTTTCCATTTCTTGATGCATAATTTAGTCAACCCTGCCACATAATTTGGTCCTCCACTGCAGCATAATTCCAGTATCACTGGGTATATTACCACAAATCCTCAGAAATTTACAAGAACACCACTAAAAAAGTGCAGTTATGGTTACAAATCAAAACTGAAAACAATCCACTATTTTCCAACGGCGATTAGGTAAACCAAGTGCAGTTCACCCACCTGTCACGCACTACTTATGATCGTATAAATGTAATTATTTTACATGTTACATATAGAAGGTAATGATTTTTATATTATCGAAGATTCACACCTTTGTTTTTTGACAAAAGAAGATTTCTCCTATTTGCATGCAACGTCTCCCAGCATAAATGCTATTTTGTCACACATTGACAAACACCAACATGTTACTTGAACACTAAATTAACATAGAGATGGAGCATGCATGCCACAATCTCAGCCACATACTGGCTGCACATATGGAGATTATGAATGTGGCATTATTTACCAGGACAGTATAAAATATGTCAATCCAGACTGGTTTCACAAGGATGTTTTTTATCTCACTGATATTAGTAGTTTTGTCTTTTTACATGTTTGCAAAGTGTGGCATGAAATATGATATAATCACCTATACTATTATTTAAACCATACTGCTCTTTAAAGAGCTACCTTGTAATTTATATTTTTAATGTATTATGTGAGCTAATGCAGTTTATTATATGATGTGGTTGTACAACCTTACTGTGTAATAAACTCATAACCCTGCCTTGGGCCTACTTAGGCTCATTTTGTAAAATGTTAGCTCAATCTCGGATTGCTGTGGCTTTGAGCAGTCGAACTTTATCAAAGGAAAACGTGCAAAACATTTAGAAGTACCAAGACAAATGAATAAGAAAGAAACGTGACACAAAAGACATTTTAAACAAATTGATAAAAATAGATCATATTTTTATGGTTTTAGACCCCAAAGCAAAAAAAATCCATTGGAGGGGTACCAATCATAAATCACTTCTTTTCACTCAAAATGCATTTTAGCATTGGCTACCCCCACAATTAGGGGTTACTTTGGAAACTTTTGAAAACCTTTTAAAGATTTCTGTTTGGGTGCTCTAGTCCACTTTGGGAAACCAAATCTGGCAGAGAGAAAGTCAAGGGGGCCAGTAAGGCTTAGCAGAGTAGTTACCTTGCAGTCAAACCAGTCTCCAGTCCAGTTCCAGGCTCTACGGGCCAAATCTCGTAGACTTCAAAGGAGTGGTCCTGATGCAAGGGTTACAGATGCTGATGTGGTTGAAAGAAGTCGTACTGGTGCTACCCCTTGGTCCAAGATCATGGTGGGGTGACTTTGGCCACAGAGGTCAATGTCCCTCAAAGTCCCGGTGAAGTCAAGCCAAAACCCAGTTGCCATTGGTCTACTGGTCTCTGGTCACAGCTAAACCAGTGATTGCCTTTAACTGAAGCTAGTGTCTGTCTTGGGTAACCAAACTGCACTTTTGACAACTCTCCATGGAACAGCACATCCAGGTGTAACTTTTGAGCATCATGGCTTGGTCTCCCAGGCTGTGATTTGGCGGATAGTGGTGAACAAACAGTTGTGGCTGCCAACTCTACCAAAGCGGCTTCTTTCACTTTGTGGCCCTGATACTGGAACAGGAAGTCAGCCATCTGACTCTTGGAGATCACCTCTTTTGTCTGGGGCTGCGGTATAACATCACAGGCACAGTTCTCTCTTTACCAGCCCAGGAACAGCCAATGCAGGCCATCCCTAGACCTTGGTACTATATGACAGGCCTAGGGAACAGCATGGGAGTCCTTCATCAGTCCTCTCTTCACTGTAGACATGATCTGAGGCCTGGGTGCCAGGGGTGCCACCTTTATGCCCAACATCCTGGGGATGCAGTGACTACTAGCCAATGGGCTACCAGGTTCCATTCCACCTGATGACAACTTCCTGCAATGTGTGGCATCAAGCTACCCCTGAGTGTATCATTCACTCTACTGCCAAGATGGCAGGACCCATCTCTCCATGTGTGGAGCTTGCTACTCCTCATTAGAGGTGTGGCTACTTGGGGATTACATGCCTACAGTAAAACTGGTTTGTCAAATATATCCCCCTTCTGTCCCTAATGCCAACCTTTCTACTAGAATAAAACAGCCGCCCCTCTCGCATAAGTCCACCATTTGCCCTTTAAACTGGTTTCCCTTTTGAAGCTCACCTTTTGGGCTCACATCATGTGTGGCTTCCTGCCAGGGAGAGGTAATACCTCTTCCAATGGCAGGCCTCTATTGATTCCTTTTCTAGAAGCCGCTCACCAGTCTTCCTAAGATGACAGAAGGCTGTCTTGTGGCCTGCATCTGTGAAAGGCCACAGGAAAACCTGGGGAACAGAGTGACAACTTTTTAACTTGCCTTTTACTCAAAGGTTACATTAAATTCGACTTGGGCATAAAGTAGTATTTAATGTAACAAGTCTTTTGATATCTTCAATAGTAACTTTGGTTGCCCCATTCAAGATTTAGAACATCTTAATTGTCAGCATATAATCCTGTACTTACCAATGGGGATACAACCCTTTCCACAGTAAAAACAACAATTTGGCATTTTTATTGCCAGGACATATAAAATTACATGCCGTACTTTTTAAATTTACAGAACCATATCTGTAGGGCTCGACAAGCCAATGGTAGCTGTGACTTAAACATCTAAAAAAGGGAGATCTGACTTTATCAGAAGTTTAGATTGTGAATTTGAATTAGCAGTTTCAAAGTCCTCCAGCAGTCTGAAGTGGCAGGCTGAGGAACATGCTTTACTTTGTCACACTCATGGAGGCACATTATGTGTTGCAGCCATGAGGGACAGTTTGACAAAGAGACCCTGGGTACCTATTGTACTATATACTAAGGACTCATGAGGAAGCTAACATGTCAATCAGGTATATGTCAGTCAAACATTCACTTTTAAAGGTCAGGGCACTGGCAATAAGGTGTGGTTAGCAGGCCTCAGTGCACTCTCAGAGTCGAAAAACCAGAGGCATCAAACTTTAGGGGTGATCATGCAAAAACAGGCATTTCCCTACATATTAGTAATGGGTGGGTCTGTTGCATATATCTGCTTGTCCGCCCCATTACTATGTGGGAACACATTAAGATGATATTGCAAATTAATAAGTTCTGCTTTCTGAAAACCATTTTTCTTTTCTACAAGGGATATTGCATGTTCGCAGAGGTGGCAATAAGACCGAGCCAAAGATCTCCCCATTCACGGAAGACATCTTGCGCCGCCACCAGGTGCATCCAGCACTTGTGATCCACTAGGCGCTGTGGGCTGAGCTTGTTCACCCTGCCATTCCAGGAACCTGCCAGGTGGTTCACCAGCAGGAAGATGCCTTTGTGGTCCACTATGATCAGAGGTGCAAGGTCACCTGGCACAAGGGCCATGACCTACCCAGCCCTGCTTGCTACAGTATCCATGGCAGTGGTGTTGTATGTCAACACCCGTCCAGCACCCCCCCTTGATGCATGGAAGGAAGGCTTTCAACGCCAAGCGGATGGCCCTCAACTCCAGAAGGTTTATATGGAGCCAGGACTCTGCCTGAGAAAAGAGGCCTCTGATCTTCACCTCTTCCAGATAACCCTTTAATTGATTGTCTACTAACACGCGTGGTGGGTTTCAACTCTCAATACAGGACAGATTTTCAGACTTACCATGGTCTGAGCCAAATATTTTGGAAACACATACTTACCAAGGATTTCACAACTCACTGAGATTTTCTTTGGACCTTATGTATGCAGAATCAACGTCTTTACGTACACATTGAGTATGCAACAGCATTCTGGTAACAGGAACCACCATAAACTTTAGCAAATTTTCTTGTTACGCCTTGAAAAAGTCAAGTTGTTGATGTAACACATATTGAACAGCTACATCTGTGGCTGTGGATTGTCTTGAATCTCTTCAGCCTTTGCTGTTGCTCTACGTTTTGCATATTTATGAATGGATATGAACTTTCTATATTTGGATATTCACCAATACACTATGGAACAATAAACACAGAAGAAATTTCAAGTTGAGATGTGCCGTGGTTTATTCTTGAACTTGTAATCAACTGTTAACCCTTTTGGGTTCTCAGAATCTACACCTTTTGGCTGGGTGTATAACCACTGTGGCACTCCTTTGAACAAAATTGTGGACATTCTCTAAATATACATTACGGTTGAATATTTTGCTTACTTGTTGGAAGTGCGCACCAATTCTTCACACAGCCACTGTTTTTGCCTTTTATGGTCAGCGTTTAGTATTGAGTAAAACACCCTATGCAAAAGCATAGTAGTATTAAAATTCAGCCTAATCATATTATCTGTATCCACAGCCTCAGTCTAAATAAAGTCTTAAAATCCATGAACAATTGACAGCCTCTAAACTCAGCATCATCTAGCCTATCTACTTTCACAGTGTAAAAATAGAATGTGTCCTGTTGTGTTCCTAAGTAATTCTGCCAAGTAGTATTCCTTTTGTACCAAACGGTTCACATGATTAATCGACCCAAACCAGTGTTGCCATTTAAAAACGAATGGCTAAATTATAGTCATCATTAAAACTTAAAACTATTCTTTGTAATTACATGTAAGAAATATGTTCATTAATGTCTGTTTGAAACATAAATGGCAATAAAATTACATTTAGTATTGCTTTGATTTTGACATAAAGCCGATTCAAACTGCAATAAGAGACAGAGGGGGTCATTATGACCCCAGCGGTGAGTGGTAATGTGGCAGCAGTACCGTCAACAGGCTGGTGGTACATCCTGCCACATTATAAGAATTGAGGGTTGGCTGCAGCTCCACTCAGACCGCCATGGCGGTAGCAGATGTCGGGCCGGAGATATCAATCTCCAGCCCGGCGGCTGCTATAGTACTGCCGGCTGCATTTTGAGCCAGCCTACCACCATGGTTTTCGTGGCATTTGGGGGTAGGCAGCTCACCCACCCCCAAACACTCCCTAGTTTCCCCCCGTCCATCCACACTCCCCCCTTCTGATCCCCCACCCACCATACATGCACACACCCGCAGACACGCACCACGCATACACCAACTCACTCACACTGGCATACACGCATGCATCGAGTCATGCTCACACACATACGTTCACACATTCACACTACATGCAGACACGCACTCACATTACCATTCTTACACACATCCATACACATGCATACGCCCACACAAACAACACAACACACACAGATGCATTCACGCACACACTCACACATTCATGCACACAACCCCACACACACATAACACCCCCTCCCCGGTCGGAAGCCCAATTTACCTTCTTCCAGGTGGTCTTCCAGCAGGGAATGGGAATGGGTGCTGCTACCGCCAGCAGAACACCGCCAGGCTGTATCACAGGGCATGATACAGCTGGCGGCGGTCTAGTGGCGTGGCAGTGCTGGTGGTAGCAGCGCCACCTTTCCACCATCTGCCAGTATAAACACTGCCTGATTTCCACCCTTCTTGTGGCGGAAGTCCGGCTGTGGTCATAATCTGGTGGACGCATAGTAGCTGCAGTGAGGGTCTTTTGGCGGCCATCAGCGCAGCAGTAGGCCGTTTTTACCACCACGAACATAATTAGGGCCAAAATGTTTACTATTGTCCTTGCTGGCTAGGATTACTGCATACTGTACTTTAGAAAATTGCTATTTTCATTATAGAACTTTCTGTATTTCTTAATCCCTGTTCAGAACACTACAGACTGGTTGCAATACATTATAAAGGTTTGTTCCTTTCCTAGTCACATGGACAAGATAAATGCATATTGCTTTAAAGGTCTGTTTTATTTTGACTCATCAAATTGATTGCCACTAGAAATCTGTAATCTCAATTCCTAATTACTCTTATGTTTTCTCCCCAACAGGTTTTCAAGGGGCAAACTGTTGAACAAACATAAGGATTATTGTAGGCACACATTGTACTAAATATGCTATATGGTGTACAACTGATAATGAATGGTTTAATTTTGTAGTGCATTCTATTCAGCAGATTACTTCATGTTGTTTTGCTTCTACCATATAAGCAACAATAACATGGGCAACACCTGAAAAAAAAACCTCTTAATGTGAAGGCCACAAACATTGATTTGGTTTCTTCAGAAGTAGTGACGTTGTTCTTTACAGAGTCACTTTATCACTTGAGGCATTTCACGTGACAAAAATACAAGTACTGATTTGGCCTAATCACTTCATCGTAAGGCGAGACTAGGTATTTGTGAAGTTAAGAATAGGAAATAGATACTTACCATGTGATGTAGTGACAGGCAATGCAGTGTATGCTATATTTTTGAAGGTCGATATTGGAAAATTCTTTATAGTGACATTCAGCTGTGCCGCCTGTACTCAAATATATTCTGAAATTATTAAAAGCCAATAAAAATGTTATCAAATATTTCGTTGTTATATATTTAGGAAAGTCTACTTCTAAATTCAACAGGCACCAATGATTGTTTAAAATGTAATATATTCTGGTACTTTCTGTGTTATAGCTAGTAACGAAGAACAAATTACTTTCCTTCTGTAATGCTCTTTTGGTGAAACTCTATTTAACCACAGATTGCTCACCTTTTGAATATCCTCCAAGTTTTAAAATGTATCCAGAAACGCTTGAACAGTACCTATGCATGCTGGTAGGTGGGTCCATGCGCCTCTGCACTGATGTGGTTCTGCTCTAGAAAAAGTGTGTGGCACCACTCCCACACGCTGAGGTCATTTACTTTTGAGGCTGTCTATGCCCCAAGATGCAGAACCCCAACAACAAATTGGTTTTGACCAGTATCCAGATTGCTGGACTTGGGAATGTATTAATAGATAGAGCCCAATTTACTGAATGGGGAGTATTGGAGGGTCTACAAGAGAGAGCATTATAGAAGGTAAGTAATTTGTTCTTCTGATAGGGTCTTCTGACTGTAGATTCCTCACCTTTTGAATCGATATCTGAGCAGTACCCATTAGGAAGTGGGTCTCTGAACTGGCTCAAACAAGAAGTCCTGCAGGGTGGACAAAAATCCCCTATCTCTGAACTGACTATCCAGACATGAGTGCTTCACAAACACATGGAGTGACACCCATGTAGCTTCCTATCCAGGACAGGAACTCCTTTTGCCAATGCAGTGGTAGCAGCTTTGGTTCTTGGAGAATGAGCATGCAGCCCTTCCGTAGGATGCTTTCTACCCAATGCGTAGCAGATCTTAATGTAGAGCATGATCGAGGGTGAGATGATCCTTTTCTGACATCCTTGCCTTTTTTTGCTCCAACAAAGCCCACAAACAGCTGATTGCCCACCCAGAGAGTCTCTGGTACAATTGAAGTAAAAAGGTCAGTGCACTTTTGGGGTACAAACAATGAAATTTCTATTCCTTAGAGGGATGAGGTGGATAACATCAGCAAGGTGATGGTTTGACCGATGTGGAAGGGTGTCAAAACTTTCGGCAAGAAGGATGCTTGCATCCGCAGAACCAGATTGTCTCAGAGAGTTTATAGGTACTTACATGCTGCGCTAATATTATGTGGTCAAGGAACACCTCCTTGAGAGTGAGAAGCTGCAAAGGACAACTGTGAAGGGGCTCAAAGGGAGCACACATCAAATATGTGAGAACCAAGTTGTGGTCCTACTGTAGCATAAAAAGGGTGTTGGAAGAAATAAATGTGGTAGGCCTTTCAAGAAAATGCATCACAACAGGTGATTCGAACAATGAGGGCTGATCTGGCAACAGTGAAAAGTTTGCAAGGTACCCTTTAAATGTACCCGAATCAAAGCTTTGCGGGGCAAGGGATAAAACAAACTACACAAAATCGGAATAACCTGGCCTGGAGGGAGTCAATTGGACGTACACTGCATTAAACCACAAACTTATTTAGACATACACTTTTTGTTGTGGAACCTGACATCAATCATCTCTACAGGAAGGTCAAAGGTATTCTCCAAATAGAAGATTGTGATGATCTAGATACAGAACCCTGCCCCGTTGCTGCAACGGCTGGTTCACCCAGACAGCAGCCTAATCAGAGGACAGATGGTCAAGCCTAGAAATTCTAGATACCATACTCTCTATGCCAAATCCAGGGCCACTAGGATGACTTGGGCCTAGTCAGTTCTAATCTTCTTCAGAGCTCAGGGCAGAAGAGGTTTCAGTGTGAAAGTGTACAGGAGCCCCGAGTTCCACTCCAGGCGGAAAGTGTCTCCTAGTGGTAGACACCTTGGAAACACCAACACGTAGAACTGCAGACATTGTGCATTCTTGTGATAGACAATAGATCGAGCCAAGGTTCTTCTCATTCTCAGAAATGTTCTTTCACCACCTCCGTTTCCAACTTCCACTTGTGATAGGACAGAGGCCTCTGTCATTCTGTGACACTAGGAAATAGTCAGAGTAGCGCCATGACCCACTTCTGATGCAAGCACCCTCTCAACAGCTCCCTTAGCCAAAAGGGCATGCACTTCCTGCAGTAAACAGAATGTTGGTCCTACCTCAGTCATTCTAGGGACAGTGAAAGGTGCCACAAAATGCCATTAAGGGTAGTGTATATCCCTTCTGGATGATCTGGACTCACCGGTCTGAGGTTATAGCTTGTCAGCACAGCAGGAATTGTTGGATGCTACCTCCAACCGGGTGACTGTGATCCACTAAGGGCATTTGTGCAAGGGGGACAGTAGGCTGACAGGCTTGCTGACCATGAGTGCAGGATCAGTGGTTGCCATGGCAGGTGAAATGGCTGGGTACCTTCCTATGGTTGTAATGGCTGCTAATATGAAATGCATCTGCAAAACCACAGCAGAAACAATAGGTATGTTGCAGATGGTCAGTTGGGAGAGATAAGCTAAAGGAGCTTGCTGTGGCCCTGCTCTCTTGCAATCTGCCTTGTCCCCGAAAAGGGCAGTGCTATCAGAAGGCATGTCCGTATAGGGCTGACTACTGTCATAGCCTGAAAAAGTTGTTGGCTGCTGCCGGCATGGCAACCCTGCTGCCAGTGGCTCACCTGATGGAATGGTTGGTGCCTTGAGGGAGGGACAAAACAAGGTATGTCTCACCACTAAAAAGGTATAAGTGAGGGCCTTGATAAAGAGAAACAGGGGCTCAGTAGTGGTTTTTCCTGGCTGGAGACCTTTAGTTAAGACATTTGTCTTAACTTTTAAACTGGGATCTGGATGTCAAGTTCTTTGCCGGGACCACTTAAAGCTTTTCAGTGGCAGGGTCTGGCTCAATGAGAAGCCTGGAGTCAGGGAAGGAGTTGAGGTCTCTTGTAGGCCTGCAGGAAGGGCCTTAGCCAACCGCACACAATGGGAGCTTAGGTGTGAGTTGATGGGCCATCCTGGCAGGATGGGAGGGATGAGCTGGGCCCAGCCTCACTTACACCTGAATAGGTGGTGTCCTGTCCCCACAGAAAGAGCTGCATAACCCCCTTTAGTGAGCCTGTAAATGGGGCAGAAAGGGCAGGACCACTATGCACTTCAAAGGACTGTCTCTGAACTCTTCCCCTCTTCAACGGCCTAAATGGATATAAGTACCGGACCTCTGACACCACCAACTCAGTATAGTTTTGGGCCTGTGAAGACTCTACCAGGAAGAAGAACTGCGTGCTGCTGAAGTTCCACTCTGCTGGACTGCTGCTTTGCTTGACTCCTGCCTTGCTGTGAAGCCTTGCTGCTGACAGCTCTCTTGTCTGGTTAAGAGCTCGACCTGCATCACTTGAACCCAGAGTGACTCCAGGGACTGGCTGGGCTATTGATCTGAAGAAACTGCCCTGCTCAAAAAACTGGACTGTCCTGCCAAGTGGTGCCAACCCATTCCTAGACCCCTGGAGGTCAGTCTAAGGTGTTTGTTTTAGCGGAACCAACACATCCTCTGCTGCAGGAGCCGAACAGGCACATCGCTGCTGCTATGTGGATCAGAACTGGCACATCACCGCTCCTGCGTGGGTCTGAACCAACACAACAGACTTGCATCGCCGCATCTTTGGACCAGCTCATCACCTTAGAAATCACCACTGCGTAAGGCTCCCCCCTGGAGCCAGCTTCTCACATCCCCTGTCGACGATGCTGAAACTCCGTATCACAGCTTCACCGCTCATCGGGGTCCATGCATAGCCTCAACTGCGCAAAGCATCCTCAATGCCAGCCTTCACCTCAGAAAACTCGTCTACAGGATCCTTGATGTTGACGCACCAGGACCTTGCACCACAGCCTCACCGCATCTTGGAACCGTCACATCCCCTTGGCTGCATGATGCATCTGTTTTCCGGACCCATGCAATTTCTGCAACCAGGATTTAAAGTATGTTGGTTCTGCAGGCCTAACTGGGTCCCTATAGCCCGTCTGCGCTCCATCGTGGTCAGCATGAACTTTTGACTTTGCCCATATCTGACACGACCAGATATCACCAGTTGGCTTTTCTTGTTTTTAAGCACATTATTAAGTTTATTCTTTAAAAATTCAGAACTCAAGTCTTACTTATTGTTTTTTTTTTTTTTTGCAGTACTGGTCTTGTTTTATTTATTCATTCTGGGTCTATTTTTCTAGGATTCATTTTGTGAGGTTTTTTCACTGTTTTACTGTTTGAAGTATTGCACAAATACTTTACACACTGCTTTCAAGTTAGTTTGACAACTCTGTGCCAAGCTACCAGAGGGTGCCAAAGGTTAATTAAATGTTTGCCTGAAACCCTGACTACGATTGTGGTTGCTGCTTGACTAAAGCTGACACCTGAGTCAACCAACAACTCAATTTCCAACAGTCATATTACCAGTTTTCTTCATAGTAGGTTTGGTCAATTTGATCACCTGCAACATAATTATTCAGTCAGTGCCAAACAAGTAATGTAATGTGTACAGATTTCCTTGTGGGAGCAGATCATCAAGTGTTGCAGGTCACAGGCAACAGAGAGAAGTTTTAAGGTTGTAGCAGCCTATCTGGATCATTTCCCTTAGTTGTGGCAGTTTTGTTTATTTTTGATCCCAACATGCCAAAGAAAATTAGGATTGTAATAGCTTACTGACCTGTATGATTTGTTTGCTACATAACTGCTTTCTATGAACAGTTCACATATGGATTACTGTCTGGATGCCTATATTGTGCCTGTTACATGTACTTAATAGTTGTTTATTTTCAGTATAATTTATCAACCACAACATTCAAATCAACATCTAAAAGCACAATGCCATCTTGAATGTATTCCATGGTTGGGGAATCATTCCTGTCATTGCTGTCCAGCTGGGTACAATATACCTTCATCAGAGGATCTAATTTCTGACCCCTGAAAGCCACATTCGCATTGAAAGTATACGGTCTCATGTAAATGCTCTTCTTTAAGCCAGTATTTTTTAATTGGTGTAAGTAGCGAATCTGCCTTTTCTGCATGGTTACCCCAGATCTTTCACTTTTTTTAAAAGAGCATTTTTGCTGTCATTAGAACTCTCTGCATGTTACCCCTGTTAATAGGAGTAAAATGTTGGGGCTCCACCTTTAGACAAAATCAAAATAGCTTATCCATGACCGATAAATCTAACTTACCAACAAGTCTCCAGTAGATGGTGTAAAAATCCATCTAAGGCCTGGAAGGTAAATGCCACCTGTGTACTGCAGCATCTATTGTGACAGACTGGGCACAGAAAGCATGGCTTTAGGCCTCCTATATGTAGCGTGACTGCAGTAGCCTAAAAACTTGCAGTTAGACCTTTCAAAATAACCCATTCGTAGGGGCAGAAAACCCTGATCTTAAATATTATTAGATCACCCCTAACTACCCTTTGTCATTCACAGGGTAAAATATCTAATATTTACAAATGTAACTTGTGAAATTAAAGTTGGCATTGTCTCCAGTGAGTAGCCCCCAAAAAGCTATTTCCACTGGCATGGCTGTAGCTTGGTCCTGTAAAATGTCATAGTATGTCATAGTATAGATGATAAGCTTTAACCTGTAACTTTTGACAGGAAATGCCTAGCACTGTCATTCTGAGACGATTGTTCATATTTATTATAAGTCCAATTCATTGGCCAAATTAGATTTTTAACAAATATTTAGGAAAAGTAACATTAGAAATGTTACCTTTTCCTTGCCTGAAGCTCCTGGTGGCTAATTTATATTAGCCTGCCAGTAACTGTCCAGCCAGTGCTTCATGATCATTATCAACTCTAGAAGGACAGCTGCAGAGGTTCCAGAAAGGTCATTAACTTGAAAGGAACAAAAGTGTTCATAGGTTATTGTTAGAAAAGGTCTGGAGGGGGGAGAAAGCCTTATTTTCATCAGAAGACATGGGGAATGATGAGTGGTAGGAAATTTCGGGATCACTGATGATTTTAGAACATTTCCTCTCAGAAATGAGGAAAATGTGTGTATCTAGGTAATATTTGAAGTTTGCTGTACATCGTCGGTAAGAAAACGTTGTGGGATCTACATAAGCACAGCACTCTGGACTCCATTTGGTGTTTAGTATTCAGAAATGTCTGAGTTTAGTAGGTTTCCCTGGATGACTGTTGAGCTGGGGTCCAAAACCCACACCTATCCAAATTGTTAAAAATGTGAATTGTCCATGGCGCATTTTTGGTCCTTCCTTGTCATGGATTCTAGGCACAGCCGCCCGCCAGACTTAGAATCACCCCCATAGTGCCAGCCAGCCACTAAGACACCCACACATAACATCAGTCAACCACTGCTACACACATAAACACTGCCAGTCAACTACCACTACATACATACTGCAAATCAACCACCACTACACTATACACATACACACTGCTAGTCAACCATCACTACACACATACACACACTGCCAGTCAACTGCCACTACACACACTCATACACACTGCTAGTCAAATGCCATTACACAGGTTGCCCGTCAACTGCCACTACACACTCACATACATCACCAATCAACCAAAATTATACATACTACCAGATAGCCAACAGCACACACAAACTCACACCGCCAACCAACTGCCACTCAGTCATCATCATAAAGCTCCATGGCACACTCATTTCTAAAACACTCCTAGAATCAACAAATTACACACACAACTCAGATATAGAATAAATTAAGCATTTAACTAAGGGCAGCACATTCATTTCAGTTTCTTTTTCAAATTTAAAATAATCCACCTATTGGTAGAAGATGAAAAACTAAATATGTTTGCATGAGCAACAGGTGTCACTAAACACAAACAGATGGCAAACTAGTGTCAAAACAGAAGATATATAGCAATACAGAGTACAGCGTCAGCATAGTGTCAGTTGCCTTTTACTTTCATTGCTTCTTCCAATACTTGAGCTGTGTATGGAATAGATTAAAACATGGAGGCACACATAAGCCCTTACTCATTTCTTCTCCACTGAACGGGCAAACTGGGTCCCGGCTCGAAGAACCCCAGTGGGTGCCAACCCTTGACCGATGGTGATACAGTTCCTTCATTACCGTGATAGAGGGGCGTGGTCACGCGATCCAAGATGTCGGACGTGTAGTCCGAGAGCTCCAGCAGGGGCCTTTATTTCTCCGATTGAATGGAGCCCTGCCCTGGAGCCACCGGAACAACAGACCTGTGCCACGCTGGATGGTGGAGGTGGCGGAAGGTGCCAGAAGATCGACCAGCTCCAGAGCAAGCGGGATTGACGGGGCGGGGCAGTGCTGCCACGCCCGGAATCCCTGATTGTGAGCCAGGGGCTCGATTAGGGGCGGTGCGCTGAGCGCGGCACAGGGGAGATGGCCGCGGGAGGAGCAGACATTTGCCGACGGGCCCCCTGGAGCTGGAAGAGGGGGCCGCGCATGAAAATTGCGGAAGGAGGAGGACACCGGGGGGGAAGCCCGCGGACCTGCGGAGGAGACCGGTGGTAGCCCCTCTCCCCCTACATCAGGAGGAGGCAAGGTGAGTGAGGCCCGGGCCAGTGACCTGAGAGGAAGAACGACTCCGGGCCCTACCTGGCAGAGGGCAGTGCCGGCCCGGAAGTGGACTGGAGTTGGGAGTCTCCCTGGGCTCTCCGGGGCGGAAGGGCAGTGTGGAGAACGTGGCCCAGGCAGCAGGATTGGGCCTCCTGGAGAGGAACGAGATATTATCCCTGAACCTAGGTGGGGGAGCCCGCACACGTCAAGCACAATGAGGTTGGGGCCATGGGATCGCCCCGGTGAAGTAACAGAGGGGACAGGCGAGTGTCCCACCCCCCAGTGAAGCGGACCATGGGAGTGGTGGCCCGACGGGGCCCAGTAGGGGTTGAGCAAACCCGGACCCCCTCTTGGAAATGGGGAGTGGTGCCGACCAAGAACCGAGGCAGCATAAAGGAACCACCTGGCCCCCACAAAACGGAGGACGGCATGGGGGTGTGTGGTGGGCGACAGGACCGGGCCCATAGAGCGCAGACAGAGGACCTCTGGCAACGCCCCCCGCCTTTGTTCTCCACTGTGCTGCGGGGGACAACTGGGGCTCCCTTGGGGAACCGGACGGCTGCCAGCCAAGCCGGGCGGGCACCGGAAGAAGAAGAGGACCATCCAAGACTTGGGATGCTGAACGGGCCCCTCTGGGAGCACGGGGTGGCCCGCGCGGACCTCTGGTGCAGTGCCCACACCTGGGGACTAAGGTGTGCCTGCTACAGGTCCTACAAGTACGATTGTGAACAGTAACAGTCCCAGCGAGGGGAGTAATGGCTGACTGGAATACTGGTGAGCCGCAATAGACCACAGGGAAGGTCCGCGCGGGACCAGGGGGACCAAGAGACATCTGAGATAAGGCTGCCGGCCAAGGTGGGAGGCCGGACATCCGGTCTTTCAGCGCCCATGACCACAAGACGCAACCGCAGAGGGAAGAGAATGGACCGCCCAACAACCAGCAAAAGGAAAGGAGAAGACATGCGTGATCCAACACAGCCCTCAGTGCAGGACACGCTAGACAAAATCTTAGGAGCAATCGAGGACACAAAAACCACCCTACAGCGCAACATCAATCAGGTGGCAGTGGAGGTTGGCCTCCTCCGAGCAGACCACCAAAAGCTAACAGACAGGGTCAAAGACACAGAGGCCACGCTAACAGATATAGTTCTGAGGCAAAAGGATTTGGAGTGCAACATGCTACACCTAAAAGAGAGAATAACACTATAGAGACAGGGACAACCTGCTCTGGAGGGCCAGGGAGGCAGGTCCTTACAGAGTGGACAATGGAGAGGTGACCCTCTTCCTGGACTTCACCATCAAGGTTCAAATTAGGAGATCCTCGTTCCTTGCGGTAAAGAGAGCGCTCAGAGAAGAGGGAATTCAATACTCACTCCTCTTCCCAGCCAGACTGAAAGTGATGGTGGAGGGCAAGTCCACGTTCTTTCAAAACACAGAAGAGGCATGTGAGTGGTTGGAGGCCCGGGAGGACGGAGAAGATGGAACGGGGGACCGGATGGGGCCCTCCCCCACCCCCCTGGAGGTGAGGGGGGGACGGCGCCGAACCCGTCCCCGCGCTGAACCATCACAGTCCCACAAAGACCTATACAAGAAGGAGGCCCTTAGGGCGGCGGCGGTGGGCAGAGAGCCCTCCTCGAAGGGAAGCGAAGACAACGATTCGGACGGCACTGCAGCATCGTCAGTGGAGGACTCCGGCTGCTCGGAGAGCCTGCCAAAAGTGACCCCGCAGACAGCAGACGAATTGGGGTGATCAAGGCGCTGATGGACTCTGGGGCAGGGCACACTGCTTAGGAGAATGGCCCTAATGGACATTGTACCACCCCCGACCGGTTTCTCGTCCAATCAGGAGGAATGGCGAGAACTAAACGTATTTATTGGTCTATGTTGTTTGGTTGCATGGTTTTCATGGGCAGCCTAAAATTGGGGAGGCGCCCTGGGGTGGGGGAATTGGGGTTATTTAAGTTTGAAATTAGATGGTGCCAGAGGGAAATAGGTTACACACGTGAGGGCAGTTGGAACATACAAAGTAGATAGGAGGACATTGAGAGGAGGTGGGACCTGCACTTTTCACATGACATACCCAGATGGCTGACAATAAACTTTTAACGTGGAATATACGGGGCATGGGTTCACCTGCAAAAAGACATAGAATACTGTCCCACCTGAAGAGGAGGGGCATACACGTAGCGATGCTCCAAAAAACTCACGTGACCACGAGCGAAGTGGAGAAGCTAAGACGTAGATGGCAAGGGCAGGTGTTCGCCACTAGGTACTCTGCTTATTCCAGGGGAGCACTAATATGGATCTGCGCCGGCGTGCCCTTCGAAGCGTAGGTTCATACCTACGATCATAGATATAGACCAGGAGGGCAGATTTGTAGTGGTGGAGGGGAGGCTCCATGGGATCCCAATAATCCTAGGAAGCATATATGCTCCTAACCAAGACCAGGCCCCCTTCTTGCAATGCCTCTCGAGTCGCATTACCCTCCAGCAACATGGGGAACTATTACTAGGAGGAGACTTTAATAGTGTCCTGGACGTAGACTTGGACCGTTCCTCACCCCCGCTACCAGGTGCAGCGACACATAAAATAGCCAAGAAAGTGAGTGAGTGGGTGAAGGCCTGGGGAATGGTAGACATCTGGCACGAACAACACCCGCACGATAAAGACTAGTCATTTTACTCCGCTTTGCATCAGATACACACTAGAATCGATAGGGTGGTGTGCACTCCCGGGATAACAAGAAGTATGACTCACTCTGAGTACTTGGGGCGAACCATATCGGAACATAACCCATTACTAGTAAAGTGGAGGGCGACTGAGGATAGGCCTCCCATACCGCTTTGGAGAATGTCACCGACAGCGTTGGAAGACTAGGCATTCAGAGAGGCACTCCGGTCTCATTTAACTGATCAAATCAATATAAATAAGGGGTCAACGTCCTCCAGGTCTATGGAATGGGAGGCACTAAAGGTAGCGACGAGGGGCTATAGCATAGGCCACACAGTCAGGATTAGACGTACTTTAGACCGAGAATTGATCAAGCTCGAGGAGACTATACATGAATGGGAAAAAAAAAGACACAGAGGCACACAAGAACAGGAAGAATACGAACAGGTGAGGAAATCCCACTCACAGGTGGAAGAACAACTCCATTGCCATTACTTCCGGAGACATTTAGCTTCAGTACAAGCGGAGGAGGGTATGTCGGGGAGGATGCTGGCATGGTTGGTGAGATGGGGAGCAGAGGGAGCGCCCATAGTAGGCGAATGTGACATGAAAGGCGACCACAGATTTAAACCCGCCCCTATAAATGACGCCTTTAAAGAGTACTATACTTTCCTGTACAGGGAGCCAGGAGAACTAGATAAGGATAGACTGAGGGAATTCTTGCAACCACTTCCTCTGCCGACCCTGGCCAACAGAGAAGGTGAAGAACTAGAGGGCCCGGTGAAAACACCAAGCACTGATGGGTTGCCAATGGACTTTTATAAGAAGTATTCTAAGTTACTGGCCCCACAGCTGGTGGACCTCTATGCAGAAGCACTACAACGTGGCCGACTACCAGACACACTCAGGGAAGCGGTGGTGATACCTCTACCTAAAACGAAATCGGGCGAAGCGTCGGTCACCAACTTCAGACCACTCTCAATGCTGAATAGTGATTTTAAAATTCTTAGTAAAATATTGGCTAATCGTCTGCTCCAGCATATACCCACTCTAGTACATGCGGACCAAAATGGGTTTGTACCGAACCGTAACACGTCACTCAATCTTAGACGTCTCTTTGCTATCCTACAGATACAGATGCCAGGAACAGTGAAATCCCCCAAAGGGATGTTACTGACAATAGATTTCGAGAAAGCCTTTGATTCGATCCGCTGGGACTACTTGAGGACGGCGATGTTAAGGATGGGCATGGAAGCCAAGTGGGTAAAGTGGGTGGACCTGCTCTATACAGACCCACAGGCAAGAGTGAGGACGGGAAAAACCATCTCAAGCCCTTACCCCATACATAGGGGAACCAGGCAAGGATGCCCTTTATCGCCGCTATTATTTGCCCTACCTATTGAACCCCTTGCTGCGCATGTGCGGATGGAGGGTGTGGGCAGGTGGGTAAAATATATAGAACGCAAATCGATGGCACGATAGATCAGCTAAGCCCACTGAGGGATAGATGGGAAGGGTCCATTGCACGAGAGCTGTCAGACACGGAATGGAGGAAGTTATTGGCATACCCCAAGATAGTCTCAAGGAACACGCGACTGAGAAACATTCAGTACAACTACACACACAGGACATACCTCACCCCACTACGCTTAACCCGTATATATGGTGGTACCCCTAAGAGATGCACCTAGTGTGGCACCATGGATGCCAACCTTGATCACATGATCTGGCAATGCCCAGAGATCCAGGGTGGGTGGGGAACTGTAGTGAGAGATTTGGAGAAACTGTTGGGAATGCCCATACCACAAACCCCGGCAGTGTGTCTGGTGGGCTTGAAATCAGGACTAACACTTGGGAAGGTACAGGAGCGCTACATGGACATTACACTAGTACTATACAGAAGACTAATTGCTATGGGTTGGAAATCACCCAGGAGGCCGAACATGGTGGATTGGAGGCATGAGGTATTGAAATGGTCCAGGGCTGAATTACAGGTCCTGAAGAGTGAAGAGGCCAGAGGCCTGCGCCAGACACCAATGGCTCCGGCCTGGGAGGAACTACTGACAAAGTGGAGGCGAGTAGTAATGGATGAAGACAGTAATACAGGAGAACCGAGTTGACAGATCAGTCAGACAACTGGGACAGCTGAGGGACGAACCCACTATATTAACAGAATGGGGAGTAGATGTGAGAGCATGAAATCACCAAAAAACAAGAGGAAGACACAAAACACAGGAAGGACGTAGAGGAAAGAGGTGGAGAACAGTAGAGCGATAATCAGGTGACCCAGCACATACGGAGGGACCACCGGGTAGCAGATAAGGGTCAACTATTGCAGAGGCCGTGTCCCCTCATGACACCACCCACAATCAGATGACAGGGAACCATGGCACCATCGCGTTTGCAGATGTGTTTATGTTTACATTAATGTTAATGTTGACTAATGCCGGCTTATGGACAGTATGGAAGGAATTGCTAGTGAAGGTATGTGATAGGAGCCACAATATTAGACAATCACAAGTACAAAGTAGATGGGAATAGTTAGAGCTATGACGCACCTGAGCAAAGCAAACCAAATACCAGCCTTCAACACAGGTTAAAGTGAAACGATGTCAAGAACTTATAGCAATGATTGAAAATGACAATGCCTTGAATAACTTAACCTATATAACAGCAAAATGTTAATAAAAAAAAGGAAAAAAAAAAGAATTACAGTGATAGAGACATAGGGGGTTATTACAACTTTGGAGGAGGTGTTAATCTGTCCCAAAAGTGACGGATATACCACCAGCCGTATTACGAGTTCCATAGGATATAATGGACTCGTAATACAGCTGGTGGTATATCCGTTACTTTACCGTCACTTTTGGGACGGATTAACACCTCCTCCAAAGTTGCAATAACCCCCATAGTGTCGAGGGAAACCTGCCTCATGATGAAAATGCGAGTGGGCAACGCCACTGTGATGTTCTTTCCAGACTATACGGTTGCTGTACAGAAGCAACCTAATAATTTCCTAGCAGTGAAGTGACTTCTTCGTGAGCTGGGGTTTACTTACTCTCTCCTCTTTCCAGCTAGACTCTGGGTAGCAGCTGCTGGTGCTACGCACTTTTTCGCCACCCCAGAGGTGGCATGGCACTGGTTGGAGGCCCTGATGTCGGTGCAACACGTCCGGATCGATTGGCGACAATGAAGGAAGATAATATCCAGCAGAGCCGCAGGAAGCAGCGTTGGGTGAAGGCACAAATGGACAAAGCAATGTAGTGCCTTGCAGCAAGCGGCCACACTCTCAAGTGTGGGGCGTTGCTCCAGCCCCGATGTACCGGACTCCAACTCTTCTGCTGGAGAGAGTTCTGTTGTCACAAGCCATCTTTGCAAAGCTCTCATGCTCCTCCGGATATAACCCCATAGACATTAGACACTATTATCTGAGCTCAACTTTCTTTATATCCATGCTTCTAATTATATGTGAGTAGCTCTTGATAATGTGTAATACTCCTTATATGGTTGTGAACATTGGACTGTCCGTAAAGTGGTGCAAACTGTGATCCCTCTGTTGTTACATATTGCTGGTCCTCATCCGGTCACCCCTGCCATAAGATCAACTATCTCAGTTTAGGTGGTCACCTGTTCTAGTGTGCCACTCCTTTGGTATTTGCAATCTTGTTGTTACGATACATTGCTCATTGTTACCCGCCCAATAACCTTTTTACCACTAGGCAATTCAAGAAGGTGCTCACATATCTGTGTTACATGAGCCTCACCTAATAAGCTCTGAGGTAGACGTGCTTAGAAGAAAATGGCAAGGCCAGGTGTATTCCACAAACTACTCGTCATATGCGTGGGCTGTGTTACTGTGGATTAGACCGGGGACCCCGTTTGACCTGATAGAACAGGTCGCAGATGCCAATGGCCGGTATGTGTTTGTTCAAGGCCAGCTAAGTAGTCGTCACGTCCTTCTTGGTAATATATATGCCCCAATGTAGACCAGGCCTCATTTTCAATATGCTTAATCGATTGCTGGTGCGCTGGAGTGATATATGGGGACTTTGATTGCGTGCTAGATACGCATGTAGGCAGGTCCTTTTCACCGTTGGAAAGTACTACTGCCACCTCTAATTCTCGTTCTTTAGTGACCTGGCTGCACCATTGGAAATTGACAGATGTCTGGTGTCATTATAATCCTGAGACCAGGGTATACTACTTCTACTCGGCCCCTCATGGTTTGCATGTCAGGCTTGACAGGTTCTCCACATGCCCAACCTGGTTCGGGCAGTTGTATGGATTGATTAAGTGGGCCGCACCCACTCCGATCACAACCCTCAATACCTTTAACTCGATTGGGATGGGGCCACCCACCCTACTAACCCCACGTGGTGGCTGCAACCTGCGATGTTGGAGGACCCAGTATTCTGTGAGTCGACCGGCTACCAGATAGGTAGTTATTTTGAATTCAATACAGACACTGCCTCGTTTCGTTCAATGGAATGGGATGCGTTCAAGGCTATGCTGCGTGGCCACTGCATGGAGCTTAAATGTGGTATGCTCCGGCAACTGGACCAAGAGGTGTCCGCTGTTGAGCGCCAGTTGCTGTGGTGTGAATCAGAAGTGGCTCGGAACCATGATGCCCTACCTGAAGCCGTCCATAAGGCCCATTCCTAACTCCTTGAGTGTTTGCGGTTTCTTAATTATGCAGCGCACTCGGCTAACACGCATGCAAAGGAGGATAGAGGCGGGATGCTACTTGCCCATTTCATATGGCAAGTAACTCCCCATAATATCATAATGTCCATCCAGACGCCGCCAGGAGACTTGTTGTACATGCAGGATTCAATCCAAGCAGCATTTCACACACATTATGAGACTTTGTATAGCATGGTCTCTCATCCTCCCCTAAATGAGACTGACCTGTTCCTCGCGGGGCTGCCCCGGATCTCTGCTGAGCAGCGTTCAAACCTAGATGGCCTTCTTGAGGTACAGGGCTGCCAGCTGAATTTTACAAGGCGTACTCAGTTCAGCTACCAACTGGTACGAGGAGGCCCTAGCACAGGCGCACTTACCCCCTACTCTGCGAAAAGCCACGCTGATATCCCTACTGAAGCCACATAAGGACCCCACTAGTCTGCACTCCTACAGGCCTGTGGCACTCTTTAATACGGACTATAAAATATTAGCCAAAATTATTGCAGTGCGACTGGCCCCACTGGTACCTGCATTAGTACATGAGAACCAGAATGGCTTGGTGCCAGGCTGCACAACATCCCTCAACCTCCTCAGATTTTTTCGCACAATGTGGTGTGCTCCCTGCCTCTGGCCATGAGCGGGATGCCTGGTGATAGACCTAGAGAAGGAGTTTGACTCACTGGAATGGCCTTAACTTTTTGTAGTTTTACCCTGGTATGGTATGGCTTTGGCCCTGCTTTTTCTACAGCCGGTGAAACTGCTATATATGCTCCCATTAACCAGAACCAAAACGGGCAGACTCCTGTCACCCTCCATTTCTGTTAAGAGAGGCACATGACAGGGGTGTCCTTTATTCCGCTTGCTCTTCGCTCTTGTGGTGGAACCACTGGGGACCGCGCTCCGTAATGCGGTTGTGCACTTGAAGCATACCATTACGTGATGGAAACAATGCGGTCTCTTTATATGCGGATGACCTTCTATTGTTTATAAGAGATGTAATGGAGTTCCCCAGAGATATAATACCATTATTCAATGCGTATGCGCAGATCTCTGGCTTCCGAGTAAATTGAGCCAAATCTTGTGTTTTCCTGTTGTCGTCTATTATACCTGTCACATCTATAGCCCCTGGCCTAACATGGCAATCCAGTACCTTCAGATATCTCGGCATACCACGCGGATACTGATCTGTTTGATGGAAATCTGACATGTGCGGTGTTGGGTTTGCGTCGGCAGATGGCGTTCTGGAAAACGTTGCCGCTGACGGTCGCGGGCAGGGTAGCCCTTGTTAAAATGATAGTGCTGCTGAGCCTCTTATATTATTTTGTGAATTTGCCATTATATATCCTGGTTGCCTTTTTCTGATCTCTGGAACGTGAGCTCCAAAATGTAATCTGGAACACCTCCTGTCATAGGGTGGCACTGTCTAGACTTTATCGCCGGTTAACTCTGGGAGGTTTGTCGCTGCCAAACTTGGAATACTACTATTTGGCTGCGCAGTTCCAGTAGGTGGCCTGTTGGTTCCCGTCGCAATATCTGGTGGACACGGCTACTGATCTTTAAGCGTGGTCACGTTGTAGATTACTTTGTTTATTCCACCCCTGTGTTAAAGCAACCGCACCAGCACCCATGTTACTAAACTTAGCATATCACTGTTACCGCAGGTGTTGTTTCCTAACCAGGGGCACCACACCATATGCTCCGGTTATCCCGCTATTGGGGATGTCGCGGAGCACCAGTACTACGACGTTTACAGAACTAGCCACCTGTCATGAAGCTGGAATATATACCCTAGGGGGACCTCTACTCTGATGGTGCCCTTCACACTCATGATGCACTAATGGAGACCACTGGTCTGCACTCTGGCACCTTCCTCCTGTATAACTCTCTTAGACATACTCTGCAGTGTGCATGGTGGGACCTCGTGAGGGAGCCCCAGGTACATTACACAATGCAATACCTGCCCATATTTGGAGAAGGGAGGCACTTAATACATTGGTTAGCAGACTCTCTGTGTGCACATACATCCGGCCCACTTGTGGCTCTCCGAAGGCGCTGGGAAGGGGACAGAGGGGGAGCCTTCACAGACAGGGAATGGGCAACCATATTAGAAACTCCTGCGTACATCCAACGCAACATGCGATTTCGCCTCATACAATATTATGTGGTTCAAAGAGCCTATCTCACACCTGAGAAAATTAAAAGATATTTTAACCGCATTGATGCTGCTTGCCTGCGCTGTCAACATGTGGGGGTGGACATCCACATATGGTCTTGTCCCATACTGGACCACTATTTGTCTCTGATACTGGCAAGCTTAAAGCGCTGTGTAGGCCGACCCTTGCCATAGACATGGGAAACATGCATTCTGGAGTTGTTCCCGAGGGGCAAAAAACTGAAAGCAAAAACCTGTTTCCCTGATCTAGGTTTGTTAGCGGCCAAGCGCCTTATCACCAGTAAATGGAGGCCTCCAGAACCACAGGCACACGAAGCATGGGTGTGATCGCTAACTGTCTGGGCGAGGGCGGAGTGCACGGCTCTCTGACGTGAGGAGGCGTTGGGGCTATGGAAGTATCCCATTGCGACACAATAGGAACTAATGTTAACGGACCTCGGCAACCCATTGATACCGACGCCGCTCAATTCTGATTCCCCTGCTGTAGACGATGCATGATTGGGATGGCATACATATACTCTAGTATGCCGCATAACTGAACACATGAGCAAAACAGATGGACACCCCATTTAGCTCAGGGGCACCTGAGTCGCATGGAAACCACGTGGACTGCATGTGGGGACAATTTGCTGAGCACCTCTGCATAATGGTTTTACTGATTCTATATTGTAAGTACATAGATACGTTTTGCCCGTGCCGCCCCCTTATTTCGTATGTTTATTGTTGTCAATTTAAGTTGTATGTAAAAGCGTGGATCACACGTGCCTTTATACTGCACCTTGTCAACTTTGAAATATAAATGCAATAAAGAAATATAAAAACAATAAAAAAAATTAACATAAAATTGAGGTACACATTAACCAGGATTGGAAGAAATTTGGGACAGTACATTGACTCTCCTTTCATACCCCTCCTCAGAAACAGACTCTACCGCTCTGAAAAGGAAAATAAATTTTGGGAGTTAGAGGAATGTATTAAAGAAAGGGTCAATCTTTCAATCTAGCCACATCCTCAACTTTGATTCGAGAAATACTTGCCTGCTCTGCTTCAACAAGGTTGCCTATGACAGACTGCTTAAAATGAAACTGCACAAAAGTCATCTTGAAGTTTCAAGAATGAGCTTTAAAAACAAAATAAGCGAAGAAAGGATGCCAAATTAAACAAATAAACAACAACCTTTTGTACCGGATGTATGACTTTCAAACAGCAATGTAAGGCTCCAAATTTTGATCTACTCTATCCATACCTCTTTGGTACTTGCTTTAGTCTAGAATGTACACTGGTTTGCGTACTTCTGATAATTGACCCCAAACAGTGTCAACCAGTCACAGGTGAAGTACTGTTAGATCGACATGGGCCGACCCTGGTAGCCCACAGAGATGATATGGATCAGCTCCTCAAGCCCTAACTCCTTACTAGTGATATGTGAAAACTGCAAAAAAGACAGATGAGACTAAGGGAGGCGATCGTGTCTTAGGGATTTGTGGCATGGACGTTGTCTTCTTCTGACTGCTGCTGTTGTAACTTTGAAACATAAAAATAAAACTAATAAGATCTTTCTCTCTCCTTTTTACATCTAATGTCCCCTCTATCACCCTGTACCTCTGTGTTATTATTAGTCCTTAATTAAATACCTGCGATCAACTGACAGATGTTATTTCAAGTATGCGTTGCATTATTGCCAAGGAAGTGGGTGATAAGTTGTCACCGGGGCTTTTGAGGATCTCTTTTTTTCACAAGTGTTTCTACTTATCTATAGGAGGCAAACATAGATTGCTTAAGGCTTTCTCCAACATGTACAATGTCCACTTTTCATTATATGCAGTCTATCAGTTACCCACAGTGTGCATGAGTAGGTTTAGATTAATTACCTAATGTCCTTTCAGATTCTCTCCATAAATTTGCAGAGCAGTTGCCTTAAAGGAAATGTTAGTCTGCAAAACAGTCTTCTGATTCTTGCACATGATTCAGTTTTTCACTAACCTTGGTTTCTTGGTATGCTTTGCGTTTTTATGCATGCATGCACAACAATTCTTTAATTGTCCCGAATTCTCGTACTTGTCTCTTGTTTTGTAGGTGGCTAATTCCTATGTCGGATCGGCGATGTGCAGACATCCAGCACTGACTCCTGAAGGCTAACAGGATCGATCATGATCATGGTAAGTCTCAAGCTCCTGTGCAGAGCTACTTTCCATCCGGATTCCATGAGACAAAGCAAGCCTCTTCCCTTGGGTGCAGTTTAAAGAGGACGGCATCCAAGATGGCCACCGAGATTGCCATGATCTTGGCAATCCTTTTACAGCGGCAAACAAAACACACACAGTGCTCGAGGGCATATAATAATGTAACATACATATGGTGCAATATCAAACAGGTATTCCTGCACTCTGGGGGCTGAGATAACCCAGGTAATTAGAATGCAAAAAGAAACACGCATACTTGTGCTTGGGGGCTGAGATACCCATGGTAATTATTCTGAAATGCTGAGTACTTTACACTTGTGGCAGACTTTCAAGAAGGGAACCGTTACCGGGCATGTGTAATAGAGCAGAAGGGCATGCAGGGCATGGGACATAAAAAGTGCTTTCCTTGTAAACAGTTGTGAGATTGTGGACATCTATTCTGTCTGAAAATTTCAAAGCAAGTAGTTAATTGTGACACTAGGTACTGCTCTGTCCTCTTTTAATTTTCTTACACACAAGCGATTTAGTGTAACCTTTATGGTTAGGGTGCACTGTGGTATGTGATAGAGTGCCCACTTAGAACAATTATTTAAATAAATGCACACCTGTGTAAACATTTTCAATGTATAAATGGTGACCTTTGTGGAAAAAGTGTAAACATTTTCAATGTATAAATGGTGACTTTTGTGAAAAAGTGTTTCCACACAAATTTTACACTGACTCCAAAAGGGGCAACAATGGAACGACAACCAGGAGGGTCAATTTGAAGAATCCCAACCAATGTGCACCTTGAACGTATATACATGTCCAGAGGCACTTCCACACAACGTATGCAGCCTAATACCATAAAATGCTCTCTTGCTGGGCTTGTACTGCCTGAAAACCAAATGGGCCAAGAACAGTTGCAGAGACTGGTCCACAGCTTTATCACGGCCTGGAACATAGATCTCTAAGAAACAATCAAATGAATGGTCGCGTGGCAACCCTGAAATGCAGCATACACTCCACAAGCAATTACTGATCGCTACTCATGGTTGCTGGAAAAAAAGCAGTTGCGATCAAGGGACTAGTAGACCAATATAAAGACAATGATGGCTTCCTTAGCAATCCAATCAAACAGTCTCATCTTGTGTAGCTCTAGAGTTGGTCTTGAATGTGGCATTGTTATCCCTCAAAAAGTGTTCAACATTCAAATTTGTCTACTCAACAATATTGTCCAAAAATACATCATCAATAAAAATTTGGAAGAAACTGATAGGTAACCTGTTCTCTGCTATAAAGCTACAACCCGCAACACTACTAAAGACAGGCAAAACAAGCTGCACCATGTTAGCGGCAACCGAGGGTTAAGCAATTCCAATGGGAATCTTTTTCAGATCCTTGCTCCAATCCAGCTTCACATATATGTCAATGTCCTCCTCTAAATGAGGCACTTCATGAGCGCTAAGAGAAATTTCCTCTTCGGATGATCTCTCTCGGACAGATAATTCATTGCCAGAATCTTGAACTTTGTCCTCTGCCTGAGATGTAGAGTCACCCTTAAAGCCATGTTCAAAAGCAGATTCAAAAAGCAAACAAACGGCCTGCTGGGAGGTGAGTGAAGCTATTATGCTTACTAATAAAACTGTCACAAAAAAAGCAGACAACAATAAACAACACTGCCTCAAATTAGAACTCAACACAGTGTGGCTGTATCAAACAGTAGGTTGAAATATTGGCTCAGGAATCAAACTATCCATACAAACTAGGCAATGAACCTTCTAAGACAAAAGACACTTGGATACTTCACACTTGTCACTGATAGCTAGAATGAGGATCAACTGCACCTACTCTGCACAGAAAAAGCAAGCACCAAAGATCCCACAAGAAAGGAAAACAGAAGCCGCCATTACACACAAAACAACACTTTATACATTAAACACTGCACAAATACAAATGTGAATATGGAAGACAGTTAAACATAGGTTAAATATGCTCACATTATTACATCTGTTTAAAAAAAAAACTTAAAGCAGGGCAACAATACTAATTTGAAGTAAGCATTAAAACATGTTTTTCCTTACCAAACATATGCAATTCCAGAAACTGCAAAGTTACCAGTGCCAATACAGCAATCAGGATTTGCTACCATGGAAATCAAAAGCTTTTTTACAAAAACAAAAGGAAAAAAAACCCATCAAGTTCACAAATGAATTGATGATAAGACATAAAACAGTTAACATAAAGCACAATGAAGTCTCCCCGGGTGGTCAGGGGTGGAAGATTGACATCAAAATGGATGATCTGCTCCCAAGGAGGGCACAAAGCAATGACACCACCCGAGAGGAAAGATATCATTACATCAGGGTCAGCTCCCCTATAAGCATATATTATATATTTTATAATACTCCCTGGTGTCTAGTGGGTTTTCACCCCCCAGTGGGCAGATTGGCCTAACAAATGGCCAATCTGGCTTTGGGTGGGCTTAAAAAAAGAAATATCTGACCCATTGTGGGAAGCGACCCTGAACTGGAGGCCACTTCCCCATAGACATAAACGTAAATCCCTGGTGTCAGGTGGGCTTCTGCTCCCCTCCTTGAGGGGCAGATCGATATAAAAAAAAACAGCTGAGCGGAAAACAAAAGTACAAATGACTTCTTGAAAGAAGCTATGCTTGCCCAAGGGGCTGCTCCCACATATACACAAGAAACAAAGAATGGTGTCTAGAAGGCCGCCCCCACCCCCAAACCCCTGGGGCCATATCAGCCTAAAAAATGGCAGAAAACAAAAGACATGTTTGTGCCCAAAGAGAGGAGTGACCATTGATCAAGGGCATGCTACCCCAGCAACAAAACATTCCCAGTGGCCCACTGGTCGCATTCTTGCTGCCGGATCACAGATGTACCTGCAGTACTGCAGCAGGAATGCATTAAAGAGAGGAACCAGGGGAAAGGAGAAACTCTTTCATTTCACCAGGTCCTTCTGCCAGACCGATTCGACCTTCGAGTAGATGACTTACCCAAATCACATCCTCTTGTGACAATGCTGGATGCCATTGGTTAGTCATAAAGGTGTTGGCACTGCTTGCAGAAGCTGATGTACACATGTTGGTGGAGAAGGAGTCAGGGTGCAGCAGAAGCATTTATGACATCCTTAATTAAGGTATGTAGTGGGGGGCACTGGTGGACCCCTCCGTGCGTGGGTGCTAAGACGTGCTGGACATGTCATTAGCATCTGAGAAGCAGTGCTAGGGATGTGTCCTGAATATCCTCAGCACCTGAGGTGTTAAAAGACACTTCTTTAGAAGTACAGATTGCTGAATAGGAATGAATAGCATTGCTTCCTCTACCCAATCCATACAGGTGATTACTAACCTTCCAACCTAACGATAATGAGTGAGTATGTGATTAGTTAGAATGCAGTTTTGAAATCAAGCACATGCAGTAGTGTTGGGTTATTCTGAAATAGAAACTTGTTTTTCTGTTACTCTAGAATCAGATTTTCAGAATTGATCAAGGTCTGTGTTTTAGGCATAACAGGGTAAAATTTAGCAGCAAGAACCAGATTTCCATCTGTTTTTTTGAGTCATGAAATTTTAATTCTAAACCTATATCATGAGCATCTTATTAGCATAAACTAAAGGAATATTTTCATTTACAAAAACTGACAGAAAAAAGGATGCCTATTACAAGACTGGTATTTTTTCCTCAAGCAGACTATTTCGCTATCTGCATTTGGAAACTGGGAAAATCAACTGTCTCTTTTCAAAATTTCTATATAAATCAAATGTGGCGTGCAAACAAAAATGTGAATTGTCCACTGAGTTCCTTAGCAGTGCATCAGTTAGATTCTTATCTGGGTCATTTCATTATTCAGAATCACAGTGCATGACAAGCTGGTATTCATTGAAAGAAATCCAATTAGTCCTTAAAGTTTTGAATATGCTAAAACACGAATGGTAGTGACTGAGGAGTACAGTGAGAGAGAAAGAGAGAGAGAGCGTGTGTGTAGAGTCTGTATGATCTAAAAACACATGTAGGGTGTCATTCAAGATCATTCAGGAATCTTCTCAAAGCAAGAGGTGAACATTTATATGACCCAAATGCAACCAAACCACATTCCTTTGTTTGAAATTTCCCAAAGACTATTTGGTTTTGTCTCTATGATGTGGTTTATGCATGAGGGCTCCTGTCAGTTGTGCCTGAGTCTGATCCACCAGGGTTCTCTATTGAATTGAGAGCCAAAAAGGAAAAAAAGATGGCCTGCAATACACCACATACTCATCTCTGTTTAATAACCCCCTGTTTTAGGCAGTACAGCACTCATTACATGTGGCATCTTAATTGCTATGGGGTCCTTTACAGCAGTCACTGCCCCCTTCAGAATTAGGAGACCTGCAGTGTTCTAGTGGATCTGTTTATTTTCAGTTCAGTTTTTATTCAAGATTTGGATCTCCAAAAGGGTTCACAAAAAATAACAGTTATTAAAATAAATACATATATTTTCAACTCAACACACATTTAAGAAGGTTTTAAAAAATGTAAACACTTTTTGACAAAGTGTTCCATCTGTTGGAGAAGACAGCAGACTTTAAACTTCTGCTGCTGTCCCAACAGTGTATTTTGAAAACAGGTCTGAGAAACTGACAGGTGATATATAAGTAACACTGGGCAAAATAATAGCATGATTACAAATATTAGAATCATTACTTTATTCAATGCCTTTGTCCAACTGGTGCTTAGAGATTTTAGAGGCATAATATTGAAAGACAAAAAGGTGGCTTTACTGGGGCTAAGAGATATGTGATCATTATCGTACTACCACCAATTTCTTCTTACCCATGTACCAGCCGTAGCTTTCATATTTTTGTTTTTTTCTCCTTAAAAATTAGGACTTTACTTTTGGACACATTTATTTTAAAAAAATGGGAGACAACAAACTGCTGGAGAGGTGACGGATGACTATTTAGAACCCTTAGTGTAAGATAAAAAATGGCAGTATCATCTGCATAAAGCAAACACAACAGAGGATACCCCCACAATCCTTGGGGAATCTCCCTTACTACTTCCCAAATGAGATGGTAAATCTAAAATATATTAAATAAATAAGACTGAAGCAAGCAAATAGCCTTACTCCAGAGTGTTGATCACCTCCAAAAAGGACATGGCACCAAGTTGAAGAGTATAATGCAACACTTGGATGTAAAAGAGTCTCTGGCATACCATGTCCCTGGAGTTTACTCCACAAAGATGGATGATCGACTCGAATGAAAGCCATAGAAAAGCCTATAAATACTGCATAGACCTGGAGGGTCTCTCGTGCGGACGCACTTTACGGTAATTAATTGGAACACTGCAATGATATCTATTGTGAAAAATGTCTTCCTAAACCCAGTTTGGTCTATAGGGGTTATCATTGCCGCTTCCACCCAAGACTGCCAATGTTCCAGGATGCTTTTGGCAAAGATTTTACCAACTGGATCCAAAAGAACAATTCTTTATTAGTTGTTGGGAAGATTACGAAAACCCTTTTTATATAGAAGAACTATAATTCTCCAAACCTAAGATACTGAAGTACACCATTTTGAATACAGGCTCTAAGGCCCTGATTTAGATGTTGGTGGTTGCACTGACAAACCGTATCCAACGTGGGCCCAAATAGACAGTCACTTCAACAGTCTTCCACCTGCCGTATTTAGATGTTACAGTTCTACAGGCGGACTGAATGATGGCGGTTCGGCGATGGCAGAGAGACGGCGACAGGACTCAATGGACTTCGTACAATGGCAGTGGCTATGGAAGGGAGGTAAGTGACACACACACACACACACACACAGGGGGTCATTCTGACCTTGGCGGTCATCGACCGCCAGGGTCGACGACCACGGAAGCACCGCCAACAGGCTGGCGGTGCTTCCTTTGCTATTCCAACCGTGGCTTTACAGCCGCGGTCGCCCAGCCGGGTCCGGCGGTTTCCCGCCGGATTTCCCCCGGCTGGGAGAATCCTCCATGGCGGCGCTGCTTGCAGCACCGCCATGGGGATTCCGACCCCCTTCCCGCCAACCTGTTTCTGGTGGTTTTCACCGCCGGAAACAGGATGGCGGGAACGGGTGTCGTGGGGCCCCTGGGGGCCCCTGCACTGCCCATGCCACTGGCATGGGCAGTGCAGGGGCCCCCTAACAGCAACTGCACCCGTCGCACCCCTGCAACACCGTCGGCTCCATTCGGAGCCGGCTTCAATGTTGCAGGGCCTTTCCCGCTGGGCCGGCGGGCGCTCTTTTGGCGGTCGCCCGCCGGCCCAGCGGGAAAGTCGAAATGGCCCCCACGGTCTTTCGACCGCGGAGCGGTCTTTCGACGGGGGAAGTTTGGCGGGCGGCAACCGCCGCCCGCCAAACTCGGAATGACCCCCACAGTCTCTTAGCCACAGGGGTACCCTTGCACTACACAATACAACACATACACACAGTTATCCAATGCCCGTCTGACCAACACAACTCATACATGCCAAAAACACACACTGACACACAATCATGACATACACACACTACTGACACTGCACACACACTACACAACCACAACAAACAACACAACTACACACACACACACACAGGCACAACAACACATTACGACAATGACTGCATCACAACACTCACTTGAAAGTAATTCATGAAAATACAACATACACAATAGCATCGATCTCACATGCAAGCGATACACATTCACAAACAACCACATCACCCACACCCACTCCCCCACCTCAACCAGCCAATTGCATCACATACATATACAGACTCACACACACAACATTACAGCTACAGGTCCCCTGGCCATATGCACACATGGGGACAACTGAAAGGTGTGAATGTACCATCATTGTGGTACCAGCATTCATTTTCCAATGAATAATGGCACCATAATGACAGTTGTATATGTGTGCGATATGTGTTGTGTACTAGTGGGTCCCCACTCATGTCTGATTCACTGCATGTTGCAGTGATAAAAAAAATACTGTAACATGTATATGTCTCCAGTGGCCCCCACCTCCTGTGTAATGCCCACCCAACGTACCTTGACAATGTGACACTCCTACCTTGTAGTCCGTTGATGGGGAGGGGAGTCATGTTTTTTCCATGGGTCAGTGGCAACAGTGATGGCAGGTGTTGTTTAGTTGTGTCCAGTCAAAGGCGGACATGGAAATTGAAGAATAGGTACGTTTCCACCCCTTTTTCCCCCAATCCACCAAGTATGAAGTGGTGGTTGGACCACCACTTTTTCCTTGGCGGTAAGGCACATCTAAATCTGCATGGCAGGAAGGCTGGCTACAGTCCCGCCGGCATTCCCTTTTCCCTTTCCTGCTGTCGACATGGATGGTATTTCTTGGAGGAGACAGCAGTTTGAATACTATCTTTTGTCTATGGGACCACCAACATCTAAATATGGAGGGCAGACCGTTGCAGTGGCAGACAGGTTTCCAGTCGAAAGGTCGATGGCGGGAGCGTTACCACCAACATCTAAATCAGGCCTGAAATATCTTGACTAGAGCCTGACCTCCACTCTTATTACTGAGATGGAGATTTCATCTGGTCCCATTACTCCAGAGGATCGCTTCACCCAGAGGTAACCCACAATATGTTGTCCAGAGGAAGGGCCATATTGAGACTGATATTTCAATATGGAAGAAAAATATTCAGCTCCCTGTTTCTCTGCACATAAATCGGTCATACAATTTTATCAACTGCTCTTCCCCACTTGGATGGGATGTGCTCTCACTCTGCTCCCACAATCCTCAACAATGATCTCCCAGAATGTCCTCATCATTCAAAGCTGCTTCTTTTAGGGCAAATCACATACTTCTTTAAATAATTTATTAAATCTAATTTTAAATCTCCCTCTTCTCTGTTTCAAAGTTCCTTTAAGCCTACCTCTTTCAGGAGCAATGGCAACAATTGTCTTCTTACTAGAGGATTTATCTCATTTAAGTAGAGAATGTTAGGGAAATTAGCGTATGCCTAAGAGCCTTAGTAGGAAATTTGACTTTTACTACAAATGTCTTTCTACAACAACCAAATATATATATGGGATCAGAATTAATGTGATCACTATCAGCAGAGATTTTTCCCAAAGTCTATTTCAGCGTAGAAATCATGTCCTGCCTGCAGCAAGTTCTTCAGTTAAATTTTCCAAACCTCAGTATGTCCCCATAGTACTTTCAAGACCCTAAGCCTGTCAGTTGAAACATTAACTGAAGTGAGAGAATTTTGTTAACACTTAAGTGAGTATCAATAACATTCAAATCAGAAATCAGAATAAAAGCTGAATAACATGCAATCATATAATCAATAATAGAACAACTAGAAACAGCTCTGTCAATATATTGAGCGGGGGCCTTATTATCAATTCTGCCATTTACAATCAAGAATTCCTTTTCTATAAGGAGCGCCAAAAGGGCAAAGCCTCTTGAATCTGTTCCTATGTATCAGAGAAGAAGGCAGGGACAATTGTTAAAGGACTCTTCATTTTCCATATAGAAAAAAAACTCTTGAGGCATTAGAGACTTCACAATTTAAGTCAAAAACAAGTGCTAGATGCTGAAATTCCACCAGCTCTACGATGTCAGCTATTAAAAAGAAACACTGCACAAATCAAATAAGAATAGAAGGCACCAGGGGAAGTAGTCATTAACTAAAAGGGTAGATTCAGCTCAACCTAGGCCCTCCTTCTAGACACTTTTTACAGCATGAAAAAGGTTGGAGATATGTGTAGAGTAGCTATAGGACCAACTAAAGTTATTACTTAAAAGAAGTTACTCTTAAAGAGCAATTGAGTTACAGCATAATACCTTTCAAGCTCAAAATCTTTAGTTTGACAGGTTTCCTGAATGAAGATATTATCTGCTTCCAAACTATGTAAGAAGATAAATTTTATCAGGATTACTAAACAAACCTGCAACGTTCCATGAAACCAGTCTTAAGCTGTTGTTAAGTACACCTATTGTTCAATAGGCCCAAAGTTGAGAGTGCCTGGTAACCAGTTCCATCTCCCCACCTGATCATCTTCCTTGGAAAGGTTCCACTTATTCACTGATTCTTACAGTTAATACCTACCTAGTCTCATTCTCCTAAGTGACTATAAGTTCTTTGTATTTTCTGGAAACACTAACTCTAATTCTAGAAATGTAGAATTCCCAATTCTGGCCTCCACATGATGGCGTTGCAACTGCAACATTCCTTTCTTTCGTCAGACACAGCTGGAATACCATAAATTTATTTGCTAAGAAAATATTTTCAAATTTAAAAAATTTTATTAGACACCAACCTGGAATTAAACAAAGCTCTGGACCTATTTACCCGACTAGAATTTAATATGACCACTATATTAGATTCATTGCTTGTACCATTCTCAAATCTTTTATGTCCGCAAAACAGGACAACAGAAAATATATATTCAATACACTTTTTTGATCAAAGATTGCAACAGAGCCCAGGGTTTCTGTTATATTCAAAGATATTTCAGTTTCTGTCTTTTTTAGTCCACATTCAGCATTGGCCACCGGATATAAATAAAAAACCTTTGCATGTAGATTATGTCGACCGGAACCAGTTCCAGTTGAAGGATCCCCTTCGGGCCCAGCATTATTAAAGGTGGGCGTTGTTAGTTGTGGATCTCAGGATGCCCCCTGATAGTTCGAAACATCTACATGAAGCAGTAAAGGAGTTTCCTCTTTTAACCTTTTTGGTCACCAACTTCTCTAATGGCATACAACAAAGATTTCTTTGTCATTCATTTTTTCTGAATTTACTTTGTTTTTTTGTCTGAGTATTCCTTTATTTTCTCGACCTTGATTTTTAATTCCTTCGTCCTGCACCCTTTCCAATGCCCAGCTTTCTGACCAATACTGCCCTCTTTAGTCTTAAAGATTGGAAACAAGGCACTCTTCAATTCAATGCCCCAAGTAAATGGGACCATTTCAGAAGCCTCCGCACATTGAGGATCAACTTTTTAATGAATAATTTTGAGTAACCCTCTTCATACGCTGCTTTTTTAAATTACCTTTTCTGCTCTGAGATTTACTGTTTGCATACCAAAATCCCTGCAGTATGTCTTAGGCAAGGAATATTGTTTTTGAGAAGATCGCTGGCCCCCTAAAGATGCTCTAACTGAAATTGTAAGTCCCTCTCCTGTTGTAGGTAGCTGTGAAATTATTTTCTTTACACCATCCTCCTCATCCTTACCTACCATCTGCTTAAGAAATGGCAGTAAGGATTCTAAGGTATGATCTGAATTATTCAAGTAAAGAGAGGAGAGAAGCCAGAATCCCCTCCAGAAATGTTAATGACTCACAGTTCTGGGCATAAGATCTTGGTAAGTTACAGGAGGAGTTTCCTTGCAGCTATAAATCTGAAGTGGCTGATGATCTGGACAACATGGAAGTTTGCTCACTAGACGTGCTACTGAAATATGGCCTCCTTATCTTTACAAAAATTGCACAAATGTGTAATTTGTGCATTGAAGCTTGACTGCATTTGTGTTTACTGCACAATGAATCATTTGACCAGATTCCAGAAGTGTAAAATCTCCAACAAGGGGTGGAGACCTCGCACCATTATCCAGTGATAAGGAATGTTTCTCTGCAGACAACCACAGATGGTTATTGGTCGATATAAAGCACTCTACCACTATACTAGATAGAGGCATTCCATGCTCAAAAAGGTGTGAACCACTTGGTCTTTTATCTTCAATTATGATTGCAACTTTTTGGAAAAAAAAGCAATTCAATTTAAGCACTTCAGGGCGTTCAAATAGAGAGATTTACTTTAAAGGGGGTTTGGTTATGTCTTCTTGCAGGATCATATAGCAATCATTCTTCCTGATCTAGGCTTCTGATCTGTCATATCTGACTTTTGCATGTTCTACAGTGGTGGCTGATGCAAAGATAAGTGCCACACTGGCTCCCAGATGCTGCCCCTGTCAGCTACATGATCCACTGCCTGCCGTACAGCAAGCAAAGAACTTCTGGGAGGTCTATGCGAGCCTGCTGACAAAGTGCAACTGCTGTACCCCCCCCCCCCCCAACTTAGCCCTAGCCCCTACAGCCGGCAACCCTCTCCAATCCCCTAAAGTTTTGCCCCTATGTTCAAACCCTCAAACAGCTGAGAGGATCCAGTGTATGGGTTAATCATGGCACACTGGGACCAGGAGAATGGGAGGCACATCCAGCTAGGAGTGTAGCTTCATAAGAACACTTAATTAGGCTTTGGGTACTTTATTCCTCACTTATGCACTTGCAGACTGCCTAGATTCAATGGTACTTTAATATCAGTTGGGTGATACCAGCAGCACGTGAAGAGTAGGAGTGCAAACTAAATATCCAATATTCATTATCCAACTGGGTTACTGTTGTGATTTTACACTTGTTAGACTCAGCTAAGAGTATTGAGCGTACAGCAGAATGCGTGAAAGTAATCAAAGTAAAGTATCTGAAACTGTTCACATTGTAAAGAAACATTTCATTAGTGAAGGTGCGAACAAAGAAGAGAAATTTCCCAAGAAAACCACATAGTTTAAGAAATATACTAATAGTGACAAAGAAAGAGGTGCAGAATAGATCAAATGTTACCGCTGTGGCAATTATAATCACATAGCAAATAACCTGCATTGTCCAGCCAGGTCACGTATTTGCAGGAAATATAATAAGAGAGGTGCTTGCACTTGCAAGAATTGACATATAGAGTACATGTAGTTAAAAAAAACTGCAAGTAACACTAACAAGTGTGTTTTACAGGTAAGGTCAGATAAGTTAAGAACAGTAAATGAGTATCCAACTTGTGAGATTCTCCTAGATGAAGAGAAAGCAACAGTATATATGCATTCATGTTTACCTTACACTTTTGTTGACCACAAAACATGTGATGAGAAATTAAGAAGTAAGGGCTACACCCTGTAAAAAGCAGATATCAGACCAAGTGGACATAATCAAGATCTGATACCTTTGCTGGGAATGTTAGACATGCAAATTTCTTTTTAATGATCCTGTAACTTAGGGAAAGGTCTAAGTAGCAGAAAGAGAGTCAAGTTTGTTTGGGTAGCAACATCAAAAAGAACTAGGCATAAAGTTAGACCCTAATGATATTGAATCAGTTATGATAATTGAATAAGTGTAAAAAATGTCCAGGCATTTTCACAGAAAGTTTGGGCTATTTAAGGAAGTTTCAATACAAAATAATACTCAAAGAGAAGGTGGTTCCAGTAGTGCACAAAGTGAGGCCCATACCCAAACAATGTGTGAACCATTGAAAGATGAATTATACAAGTTGCTCAAACAAGGTGTCATAGAGCCCACTGAAATATCCCTGTGGCTCACCCCCAATGTAGTCACACAGAAATCAGGAGGGAGAGGAATACGACTATGTGTTGACCTGGGAGACTTGAATAACAACATATGGGTGGACAGGTTTCCCGTACCCAAAATCAATGACATGGTTAGCATGATTGGAAATGCAAAAATGCTCAGTGTGTTAGATCTCTCCTCAGTGTATCACCAAATTGAACTCCACCCTGATTCTAAATCCGTCCCATCATTTATTACCCTATTTGTTGCATTTAGGTTCATCCGGATGCCATTTGGGCTGGCATCCGTGGCGGCTGTATTTCAAAGAATAATGCACCAACTATTGAAAGACATAAAAAATGTGCTTTACTTTTAAGATGATATGTTGATGCATGGTGGCTCAATGGAAAGTCATGATGCCACACTAAAAAAAGTTTTAGCCACACTTAGGGAGGAAGGGTTGACTATCAAAAGTGATAAGTGCAAGTTTTTTAGGAATTCTGTTGATTACCTGGGTCTTATTATTTCCTAAAAGGGGATAAAACGTAACATTGACTTGGTTGTAGCTGTAAGAGAGGCACCTTCTCCCTCAAACAAGGAAGAGTTAAAATTAGTTATGGGTCTAGCAGATTCTATTATGAAGTTTGTGGAAAATGTTGCTGACCTCAATGCTCCCATAAGGCATCTATTAGAAAAAAAGGGACACACTCCGTATGGGAAGATGCCTGCAAAGAAGCTTTTAAAGCATTAAAAAAGCAATTACAGAAGCACCCTCTTCTGGACTTTTTGACACCACGTGTAAAACCATTCTAACCACAGATGTCAGTGGGAAAGGGCTTGGAGCATTGTTAATGCAGATAGTTGATGGTAGGGAAAAAGTTGTTGCATTTGGTTCAAGAATGTTGAAAGATGCAGTGGTAAACTATTACACAATAGAAAGGGAAGCATTAGTATGCTATTGGGCCATCTCCCTTTTCAAGTTTTTCTTGTGGGGATTTCCATTCACATTAAGGAAGGATGACAAACCCCTTACATACATTTTGTACCAGCAAGGGTCGATAACATACTACTCTCCATTTATCCAAAATGATTATGGGTCTAGAAGGCTAGAATCTCAAGGTGGATTTAGTTTCAGGTAACAAAAACACAGTAGCTGTCTTTCTAGATTATCTCAGAAAGGAGAAAAGGAGCCAAACGGAGTAGATGGTGATGATTCTATTCTACTCTTATCTCTCCAGGAGGGTGGAGTGTTCTGAGAAGGATGACATCATAAAGACTTTAAAAGACAGGATAATACAGAGTTGGTCACCTAAACCTAACAGATTACAAGACAAAATCCATAGGTATTGGGAAACCAGACACAAAGTTTATATACACAGTGATGTGATTTTGAAAGATGACAAGCTAGTACCTCCTGAGAGTTCAAAGAAGAGACTAGTGGATTTAGCCCACAAAGGTCACTTGGGTCGCAGCATCACTAAATTCAAGTTAGGGCTACATATTGGCTTCCAGGAATGGATAGCTTGGTGGAATCTAGAGTCAAAGCATGTGGTACATGTGACAAAAGTAAAAATGTAAGAAAAGCACCATTATCCCCGGTGAAGGCTACATCCAAACCATGGGATAAAATTGGTTTAGACATAATAGGTGCCCTAAACCTGTCTACGTGGACAGGAAAGTATATCATTGTATTAGTAGATTATTATTCACATTAGATCATAATTAATCACATTTCCACACAACACATGATCAATTTTCTATCAGATACCTTCATGACGGAAGGGCTTACAGGATCAATGTAACTGATAATGGAGTCCAGTTCACTTCAGAGAAAATGAAGGATTTAAAAAAAACATTTTTTTAATTTTTTTATTATTATTTTTGGAAAAGGAAGAGAAATAATAACATTCATACATCATTGCCAATAAACAAACAGTTTGTGGAAAAAAATATATATATGATTACATCTTCTCATTCGGCTGGAGAGGGACACTTCCCTCGTTTATCATTCCAACAAAACATCAGATTGAGCCTTCAATCATTGACCGTAAGCCAGTTCTGAAATTGTCCCCAAATGGTTTTCCCTTTCTTCCTAGCCGATCTCCCCTTCTGTTCATACAGGGCAATTTCCAGATGATACACAGATAATAACCAGCTCAGCCACTGCTGCCAGGTTGGTGGTTGCGGGTTCAACCATGCAGAGGAAATACATAATCGATAGATCGCCATGGCAAGGAAAATAAACGCACTCTGTCGTCCCCTTATTTGTTCAGCAACCCCTAAGACCATGATCTCCGGGGTGAGGACCACGTCATACCCCAATATTTATTTTATCACGAGTTGCATACCATCTCTCAATGTCGTTAATTCCATGCACGTAGCGAACATATGAACTATATCTGTTCCGTGGACCCCACACCTTGGACAATTAATTCCTCGTGAGCCCCCCCACTGAACAAGGTGGGCCCGCGTATAGTACAGGTCGAACATGGTCTTATAATGTTGTGCTTGTAGACGAAGAGAGTAGCATAGTGTGTCCTAATTCGAGTGATTTAAGAAAATTAACACTTCCATCAACCAGTTTGCCGCTCCACCTTTCGCTATGCTTCCCCAAATCATCGGGTTGTTCTGCCATCAATAAGGAATACATTTTTTTGATAGTCATATTAGATTCCCCCAGAATACTTTTTAACAGTAGGTTACTTTTAAACCCCTGTGGCCCCCCGGTTTTCTTGCCCAGAAAGTCCGTACCTGTAAAAATGTTTAAAAATCCCTTTGATCTAAACCGTACCGTTCTTGCAGACTCATAAACGCCTTCATTCCAAAATCATCGAAGAAGTCTCCTAACCTCACTATGCCTTTGGAGGCCCATTTTGCCATATAGTTATCCTTAAATATTTCCGGAAGCGACGGATTATTATTAATTAGGGTATAGTAGTTAAATCTTCCAAGCCTGTTCTTTATACGCCATGGCCGCCAGCATTTATAGGCTGCCTCTAATACCTTATATCGAGCTTTCTTATAATAACCCGGTTCATGGAAGGTTAGCAAACACCCATTGGAGGCAGATCCCACGAGCAGCTCGTAAATATTGGGAGCATCTTCAACCTCGTTCTCCCCTGATCTTTCCCCCCATAATGGGCGCATATATTGAAATGCTGCTGCCATTTGATATAGCTTCATATTAGGCAAGGCCCACCCCCCCTTTTCCCGAGGTAGAGACATAAACTTACCCGATCTTCTACACTTCCCATATGCCCCAATAAATCTCATAACTACCCGGTCCATATCTTCAAACCGAGAATTTGTAAAGTTCAAGGGTATGGCCCGAAATAAATACAATAATTTTGGGAGGAGAATCATTTTGACCATATTACACCTCCCCATTATAGTCAAATGCAAATTATTCCATCTATGCATATCATTTCTAGCCTTTGCAAGTATTGGATCTAAATTCAGGTTGATGATTTCTCCTACTCTTGGTGAAATATTGATACCCAAGTAAACTGCATGCTCCACCCTCCGATTGTCCTGAGAATTTGTATATTGGTTAACCAACAACTGTGTTTTGGTTCTGTTCAACAAATACCCAGAGAACATTCCGAACTTGGTCGTCACCGCTTCAATTTCTTTCAGTGCTAAATCCGGATTGGAAGTTATAATGGCTATATCATCCGCATACACTAGGACTTTTGTTTCCCATCCATATCTGCACACCGGAATAATCTGCCTATTCCCTTCAAGCTGTCTAAGCAGGGGATCTATGTATAAGACGAATAACAGCGGAGAGCATGGGCATCCCTGCCTAGAGCCTCGCCCCACTTGGATACATTCAGACTGCCCTCCCATTAGTTGTATTCTCACTCCCGGTGACTTATGCATAGCTTTTATTGCCAGGATGAACTTTTCCCGAAAACGATAGTTCTCCATGACCTGCCAAAGATATTTCCAACTAACTCGATCAAATGCTTTCTCTGCATCTAACAGGGCGACAGCCATGGGCTCCTCCGCAACTTCTGTTGCATCGAAAAGCGTGATAACTCTTTGAATATGTTCTACCGTATCTCTACCAGGGACATATCCATGTTGTCGAGGTATTACCAATTTCTTAATCACCAGGGATAATCGGGCAGCGAATATTTTTGAATAGACTTTAGCATCACTATTCATTAATGTTATCGGCCGATATGAGGCCGGGCTCTGAGGGGCCTTCCCTTTCTTTAAAAAGACTACTATATTGGCCATCCCCCATGATGGCGGGGTTTCTCCACCGTTCTGTTCTGTACCTGGATAAACAGCTCAATCATCAGTGGACATAACAGTGTTTTGAAAATTTTGTAGAACTCTAAAGGAATCGCATCAGGGCCAGAAGCTTTCTCAGTGGCCAATTCGCTTAATGCCTTGTCTATTTACAAACTACCAATCTGTCCCTCCAATTGCAGATAATCCTCTTCTGATACTTTATTAAACCTGATGGGGCTTAAAAATTCCTGCATCTCTGTCGCTAAAAATCCAGCTTTATCACTATAGAGGTCAGTATATAATCCCTGGAACACCTTCCTAATACCATCAGTGTCGAACACTATTTGTCCCTGTTGATCTTGAATCTCTCTGATGACCCCAGCTGCTGCTTTATGGCTTGCCCTTACCGCCAACAGGTGCCCTGTTCTTTCTCCAAACTCATAGCTTTCAGAGCGTTGCGCAAGATATTTTCCCGCTACTCTGTCTGCATTAACTTCATTTATTGCTGCCCTTGCTATAGCAATCCGCTTCTGGAAATTCTTTATATCTTCCCCCCTTTCTATGGCTGCAATCAGCTGTATTTCGAAATCTCTAAGCTTCAAGTGCGAGTCTCTTACTTTACTTTGAGCCCTTTTTTGTTTCTTCATACTAAAGCTCAGAGTCGCCCCCCCGTACTCCTGCCTTCAAGCCATCTCAGACTATCTCTATAGGGGCAGACCCTAAGTTAATCTCTAAGAATTCCGCTATCCAGTTCCTCATGTAGTCACAGTATTCGAGGTCCTTAAGAAGCCCTCTTTCGAAGGTCCGCCTCCTGGTTTTGTACTCAAGACCATTTAATTCCAAGTCCAATACCAATGGATTATGATCTGACTTAATCCGTGGATATAATTCCATGCTAGCTTGTGTTAACAATTCAGGAGATGTCAAGAAAAAGTCTAATCGAGCCATTTCACATGATGGGCAGATAAATAAGTGTACCCGGGATCTGAATCACATAGCTTAACCCAAGCATCCACCAGTCCTGACTCTTTCTGCAGACCTACCATTGTCTTAAATAAACAAGGCTTCCGTCCCTGATATTTCTTAGCTACGGGCGCTAAGAGATCCTGCAAGCCATCCCAAGAGTCATTAAAATTAAAATCCCCGCATAGGATATACGGGGGAGGCCAGCCAGTTAGTTCTACAGCCATAGTATCCATTACAACTGGGTCATCAGTTACCGCCCCATATACAGAACACAGCGTAAAACTACCTCCACCATAGAAGCATTCTACAATTGCCCATCTCTCATTCCTATCAGCCACCTGCCTGGCAAATTTCACTCTATTACTCTGGTCCAGTATCGCCACCCCTTTAGTTTTCACATCTTGCTTTCAGCATACTATCATTCTCATACCAAGTGACCCTAAGATTCCATGGTTTTTCTATTCCACATGAGTCTCTTGTAAGCAGTAAATATCCGCCCTGAGGGTTTTTAAATCTTCCATAACTTTCCTTCTTTTTCGGGGATCATTTAAACCACAAATATTAATAGAAGCTATTCGGAGTCTAGTCATTTTTATCCCCTTTTTCTGTTTCCCTTCACCCCCCCTTCCCAGCCTTTTCTCCCTCCCAGTCTTTTTTGTTTGGTTTTCATCCTGGCTGTATGCAATCTTACATATACTTCCCTTCTCCTCTCCCTCTCTTGTCCTTATATTCTGCTCAATTCTCTTTATCCCTTCCATCCCCATGTTTCCCCCCTTTCCCCCTCTTCCACCCTCCCTACCCTCCCCCTCCCCACACCACTCCCATCCACCCCCTCCCTCCCCACAAGGGCTGGTTGGGGTCCCCTCCTCCCAGCCAGCCCTCCCCCTTCCTGTAGAGCAATCGGACCACCTTTGGCCCAAATGTTGGCATGACGTAGATATGGGGTGCCCGCCCACCACCAAATTCATTGCCATCTTAACGCACATCATTTTAGCCCCATCAAATATTCCTTTGCTTGAATCTCTGACATAAACCATCTCACTTTCCCATTCATAACTGTTTTTAGACGTGCGGGCGATCAAATAAGCTTCTCCTCCCTTGTCAAAAAATGGTTTGATCAGCTGTCGGAGCCGCCATCTACGCTCCACAGTTGTATGACAAAAGTCTGGTCGAGTGAAAAAAGTGACCCCTTCCATATTACGCGGGGCGTTAGGGCGAGATTTATCAAAAATAGCATGCCTCAGCAAATAGTTACCAAACAACACCAGAATAGCTCTGGGATATTTTGAGTCAGCTGAATGTACCCCCTCCCTCCTGGTTGGGGGAAATCTATGGACACGCTGAATCTCGTTATCCCAGTCCCAATGGTTCAATTCGGGAAATGCCCCCTGTAGTAGCTTAATCATGTAAGCCCGAATGTCATTCCCTTCCAGCCCTTCCTTTATGCCCAAGAAACGCAGATTATTTCTTCTCTGTCGGTTCTCAAAGTTTTCCAGCTTCCACATTATGTCAGTCAATCGGCCCTCCTGCGTAGCATTCTGTTGCTTCATCATATCGACATCCTCTTCAACTACTACTATCCTCTCATCCATTGTGCCTAATTTGGCTTCTATCTCAGTACATGATTTTGCTACTTTACGCACTGCTCCTTGCAGCCGCTTTGTGGCTACCCTGGCTCGGCGACTTTCATTCCGAGTTTCTGTTTGAAGTTCTTTAATTGAATTAAATATCGATTGTAGCATCCCAGAGTCAGTGCTCACCGTGCATGTATCACTCTTCATATCCCCATTGTTTCCTTCCATGTCATTGTCCACCAACTGTTGACCGCCCATAGCAGATATATCTGTTGTACGCTGAGGAGGGCAAGATAGCCGTCGCGTAGAGAGGGGGTAGGCTCGTCTGCCACGCCCACCCCGGATATCAGACGCCAGCCAGCTGGCGCCGCAAAGCGAAAGTGGAGAGGTCAGGAGGGAAGCTCTCCCCTCCACGGATTACCGGCGTTACGCCGCAGCTCAAAGCGGCAAGAAAGGAGGCGCTGAGAGTGGCCCCATGGGCATAGTGCGGTGCAGGAGAGCGCCCCGTTTTGGCTTCGCGAACGGAGCACCAACAACAGCAGTGGGGGGCAAGCACACGCTGCCCTCTAATTTTTGGATTGATGCAAGAGAAGCCAAGAAGGAAGTATTTGAGAAATAATCCCCACGCCTGACCTGCTTTGTACTCTTGATTCTGCAAAAAAAGAAAGCCCAAGTAAGAAAAGGGGGGAAAGTGGCTTGAAATGACTGGTCTAGACTTTTGAGAAAATACTAGCTGGAGTCTTTTGCTTTTTTTCTTCTTCATGCAAAGACCCTAACAGATTTAAATATAAATATAAAGGTGGGTGGACACGGAGGGCACCTACCCTATTGAATTTTTGAACTTTTGAACTATAACAAAAGAAAATTGAAGATTAGAAGCTCTACGGGGTATAATTTTAACAAGTACTGGGTGGCCCCAATGCTATTGATTACTAAGGTTAGTACTGACCGCTCTTGCACCCCCTATCAGCCTGCAACAGGTGTTATTAAAAGAGTGATACATGACGTGATACCTGACGTGATAGTAGTAATAGTAGGGCTAGCTGGATTTGTGAGAGCACTCCCCCATTCCCTGAAAATAAGCATGGTGCCAAAAATGCCTCCGAACTCTGGAGATAAGACAGACGGCGCAAACATTTTATGGCCAGGAAAAGATAAAGGGGACCCGGCCGGGGCGAGCAGACGGCCTATATTGACAATGGGTAGACAAACTGGGAGAAACATAACTAGCCAAGGGAAAGACGTAAAGGTGGATGATAACATCACCCCCCTCCCGGAGACTAGGGGGGAAAGTAAAACCCAGACTACTATCACGTCTTTTTTTGCAGGAGGGACGCAAGAAAGTGGAACTACACTTATAACCCCCACCTCTGGAGAAGGTCAGACTGCCACAGAAAGTTCACCCATGGGGGCCCTCAGTGAAAAGATTCTTAAGGAAACAGCAGCCCAACCTGGTGGTGGTGGATTAGTGGGCTCAGACAGCTGCGCAATGGTACGAAGGAAGGAAAAGGATCCTCACATCAATCATGAGTGGCCCCTTACACAGCAGCATGCGACCGTAACGTAAGCAGAAGATTTAAGTAATATAAAACCCACACAGGACATTGTAGCTGGGCAAATATATCGCAAACCCCCGGAGAGCGTGACAAGGAAAATGAAAAAGAGATGAAAATCTTGGACTGGGCAAAAGATAGTGGGGACAAATTCTACTCTCTGACAGAAGAATCTGATTTCAGTAGTGGTGACGAGCATAGCCTTAGCAAATCTGGTAGCAGCATATCCTCTGAGAGGGGAAATGTATTATCAAATAACGAACCCACAGTACGGCAGAGACGGCAGCAGCGTAAGTGCACAAAAACAAGGTATGGGTCTCAGGAGGGTAAGACTTTAAAATGGGACTATTCCAGCATTAGTTTAACGGATAAAAAAAAAAACATTTCTATTGTTCATCTAAAAACAACTTTATATTGTCCAAAAGTAAACAGTCTGGTAGAAAGGGTTATCTGCATGTTGAAGAAGTACATACAAGCTGCACACGTGCCCAGAACACATGCAGAAGTTGTAATTAAGAAGCTATTCTGTTCATATTATACTGCCCCCAATACTGTTACAGGGATCTCTCCTTTTATAATGCTTAAAGGCAGGCTCCCTGGAACCAAATAATTTCCTATTGGATGGGTGGAAGTGAAACAAGTTGGGTACACCAAGACATTGTGAGAGAAAGGATAGTCACCAAGAAAATTACAAAAAAAGATATGATGTCAAACATGATACACGAAACATGATATGGAATGGGGATGCCTGGATGGTGGTTTTCCGCGACAAAGCCACAGTTCTGTTTGGCACACAGATTATGTTCTCCAGTAACTTCTATTATCCTATATTTGTGTTCGATTAGATATTTTTTTTTATTGTAAGATGGAGACGTGTTGTGATTTTACATTTGTATTTATTAAGCAAGAGTTTTAGAAGCTCACATAGGTGGAAAATAATGTATTACTTCAAACATCAAATTCGATATCACGTGATATCACCCTCTTTGTTTCCCCCTTCCCTTCTATTGCATTGACTCAACCTACGGTTATGAAGTGGGCAACTGTCATTCAAGCGAGAGATGCTTGTCTCTGAGGTTGTGTCCATAAGAGTTAATAAAAGATTTTCTTTGAAGAAATCCTTCTTCTTTAAATATATCAATTACCAAATCCACAGTCTCTGTGCTCAACAGGAGCACAGGCACTGGCACTGTCACTACCACCTGCACAGAGATGCTGGAATGGGAGCGTGAACACCATTCTCATTAAGGTTTTTTTTGTTCTGGTCTTTCCTTTGAACTCAGCTTATATCCTCAAGATAGCCACAATCACCAAAATGAGCGTCATAGCAGCAAAAAGTACCAGAAAGGAAGGAGCTACTGCTTTACCTGCTACTGCTACCAGTGCTGGTAGGGGGTGGTGCACTGAACCTAGACTGGTCGCTTCTGCTCCCCCCCAGGAGCTTTACCCTTTTTTGCACAAGGTCTAATTTCTGTGAAATACTGCATGTCAGACCTTCAATTCCCCAACAGAAGTTGCTGGCTGGCTGCGAGCTGCATGGCTGGGAGTTCGGCAGTTTTTGCCAAAATCAAACAGCTCCCTAGTGGTACGCAGCCTTCTCCCCTCTCACCAGTTCTCCTCTGTCTTGCCTCTTCTCCCCTTCCCCTGTATGCCACGCTGGATTTCTCCAGATTCTCAAAGCTGCCATATGAGTTTGGCATACATAGCTGTTTCAGCACATTTCACCAGATGCAGAGGACTTTGCTCTTCCCTCTATCAGCCCACGTGAGTAAATCATTGAGTGGTTCACTGCAGCCGGTGTGTTTTAGGCTTCTATGCCTCAACTCCATTGCCTATTCTCTCTTTTCTCCTCTCTTGCTTGCAACTGCTGCTACGGTGGCTTCCACACTGCTCCTGTTGATACAGCAAAATAACTGGCCACACCAAACTGTCGAAACATCTCTGTGAAAACCTGGGTTTGGCAGAAATGAGGAATAACCAAAAGGAATCTGACCCAGCATGTTTCAATCCCTCAGTAATTCCTTATAAGCAGAGCACTTGTAATGGCCTGAATTTTCCCCATCCCTGGAGTTAGCAATACCATACCATCAGGCATTGGTAACTCCAAAAAAAGGGAGAATCAAGGCCAATATTTGGGCCACTTGAAATCAGGGTCCAAGTCTTCATCAGCCAATCTTCACCTTTAAAACACCACAATAAATTATTTCAGTCAGTGTCAGTAAAAGAAAATTACTTGTTCATCTATCCCACAATCCAGTTCACAGAGTAATGTAAGCTGCCGTTTGTGATATGTCATTCTTATGACCTATATGGGTAGCACATATAGGAAATTATAGTATGGATTGGAGACATTAGTGTAGTATCCAGTTACTTTATGTAACGTGTTATTCTTCAGTACCAATGAAATGAAAAAATTTCATTGGTTCAATTAGGTACGGTTCATTAGTGTTTACACATACTGCAGTGACTATAAATACGTCTTACCTCCCTTACATGGAACATTTTCTATAACATGTTCTATTGCAAGTCTAAAGGTCTATCTGAGTCTTCCTTGTTCATGGGGATAATTCCAATTTAAAGTCATTCTGAGCGGTCAATCAAATTAATATTTGTTGTAACAATAACATGTTGATAGTAGGTAACAGGTAGAATGATGTGTTGGCACAACCCAACTACTAAGTATTCATTTCTGAATGTATAGAATTGTAACACTATTGTTAGTCAGATAAACTACCCAGTAAAGAGAATGTAAACTTGAACACTGAGATTAATTTGTATTCAAACCTAATGTGTGTGTTTATATATATATATATATATATATATATATATATATATATATATATATATATATGTCCAAAACATATATTCAGGCAATTAAGCAAACTCCTAATCAGATCTGTCAAAAGCTTTTTCTGTGTCAACAGTTATTGCAGCCAAAGGGTATTTGAGTTTATGTGATGTACCTAAAATATGAACAAATTACTTACCCAATGGCATTTAGACCTTTATAAATCATTATCTTTCATGTCATATTTATTTCAATAGAAAGGTATCTAATCTTAAGGCCACATTTTGGGGGGAGAAGAGCTTACTTGAGCTGCAATGAGAACTTTGATAAAATCCATGGACTCCAGGAAAAATATCATGACTCATCTAGATTAGTGTGTAGAGATACTTGACATGAGTTTATGCCCAAATCAATGCACCCTTTAGATATTGCAAATTATGGTTGCTAGCATGTCTAAATCTTTGGGCAAAAAGGAAGTAACAAATGAAATAAAATTTTTGCCCTCCATATCCTTTGGTAGACTACACATTCTGAGGTTATTTTTCGATTCTTATTTTTCAAATCTTTGTATTGTCTCCTTATAAATGGTATCTGCTTCTATAAATCAGTTATATTCACTGCATCTTAAATACCACTGTCTCACTTATCAAACACCATCGCTCACCATCTTCAGGAAAAACCTCAAGACGTGGCTCTTCGGATGAGGCACCTCCCCCCACAGCAACTTGAGACCCTCACAGGTGAGTAGCCACGCTTTACAAAAACTGATTGATTGATTGATTGGTTGATACTCTTGTTGATTAAAGACCATATATCATCTAGAAATTGAAGTATTTTATTGGTCTCCTTGAAATATAGACAAAGTGCTCTGATTTAGCCTAGAAGTGCCTCCATGAAGTTGATGACAGACATTTCTTTGGAGAGGGAAGATGCTATGTGAGTCTTTTATTAGCAAATCCTGCGCTTTGAGATATTAATTCAGAAGACAAAGTTTCTTGTTTACTGGAGGGCATATCGTCTACGAAGAAAACTTCATCAACTTCCTGGCCAGTCATGGGACAAGATGACAAGGAGGATGTTTTTTAACAGTTTTAATTTCCCTGTCTTGCATATAAAAATATATTTGAGAAAAATAATCCCAACAATAAGGGTCTGAAATAATTTGAGTGAGAAAATAAATTAGCCAATTATTAGTCACATACACATCATAAAATTGAGGGTATTGTGGGAGATCAGCATAGGCACTGATAATTAGATAAAATAGTAGAAGGATGTGATGTTTTAAATCCAGCAAGAAAAAGATGACAGAATAAGCCAGCTCAAGTAAGCATTTCATGAGAGGAATTCCTTGTCAAAAGAAGAGTGAGAACATATCTAAGAAGCAAATAAAATAATAACTTCCAGGTTTAAAAAAGTAACATTTTGTAACATCCCACTGATGAGCTAGAGATGTGCAAGAATTAAGACAAGCCAACGGTAATTCTAGCTGTATCTAGGGGAAAGAGGCTTTCCATTTTTATAGACTGCTTGGGGTTTGAATCTATTTGACACAACTCATCCCACAGGATAGGTTAGAAATCTGGATTTCAAAGGAGAATAAAAAATGGAAATATATAAAATACATGGATTTTCTTATGCTGCCAAACAATGGGATCACACCATCAGAATGTTTGCATTCTGAATTTTTACTCTGCAATGCTGTGTTTGATTTATTTCATATGTTTTGTGAAAACTGCATTTAGCAACTTTCTCTCCCTATGCAGTCCAGATTTTCTATCCCACAAGTGGTTTCACAGCACACATTAAATATCTGACAATAAAAAAAATGATTTACTTCTGAAAGTAAAGTTCATTATTATGTGCACTTCACTCAAAATCACCAGCCATAGAACTTGACAGAAGTAGCTAATGTACATGGCGTTGTCCAACCCACAATTACCAAAGAAGACATTCCAGCATGGCTCGGGGTGGCAGTGAGGTTCGAGAGAAGTGCTTGCAAGAAAAAAAATAACTCTTTGCTTCAACTTGTTTCCTGCACATGAACCATGAAGTAACATGATCCTTATATTACCTCTCTGAACTTTGAAGGAGCCTGCCTATCCTGGAAGAATACCACACTGAACTGTTGGTTGTATGGAAGCAAAGAATGGATATGGGGAGCAAGAGAGTCACACACTGGTTAACTTCCCCTGAAGTACTCTGTCTCTGAAATCACTTCTTCAGAAGAGTCATTAAAAAGGTAACAAACCATGTCCCATTTTCTTTTGGCCTGTCTACATTTTTTCACTGACCTAACAAAGCCAAGGAGACACAACTTGTTGACCTCTTTGTATAGCATTGTTGCAAAAGGTAATTAGGAAGATATCTTACAAAAAAATCGAGGACTTTTCAAATTGGGAAGTAAGAGCATCAATTACTCCTTCAGACACTGTCATAAAGCACAATCAAGCCTTCAGTTGTTTTGTACACTCAGTGTATTCTTTCTTAGGGTTTTCATATAATCTGTTCTAGCCAGTCAACATGTTTTTTTCATCTGGGAATCACCAATGACTTCCTCAGATCTAGAAATCATATTTCTTAATCAGTCCAAATGGTTATAGGCCATTTCATTTATGTTCACCAACACTGCAATCAATTTTACAAAGAAGGACTCATGATTCAGGTAGACAGCATATCACCATTACAAAAATAAATTCTCAAAATCATAGTGTATAGAGCAATAACTGCTGTGACTCTCAGTACCTCTTGTGACACAACAATAGGTTTCCAAATGTTTGTTCTAGCCATATACAAGTAGTAGAGCAAGTGGTGCATAATTTGTGCTTGATAATAAGGTAGAAAAGCAGCCTTAGTAGCCCAAATGTAGGACATAGAATACAGAAAAGCCAAGGATTCTCGCATATTTGTTGTAAACAAGTACAATGACAAGTAATGTGTATCTTGGCATTCTCCATGTGTGCCGTGCCATGCCATATTGGCATGTTTAAAGCCAGTGAGAGTAGGCTAATGTGTAGGGCCATAGCCTACTCAGCTATAAAGAGTCCTCTATGTTGATATGATAAAGACAATGTTATGTGTGGAAAAATTGAATATAGTTGATTATAATTGTGTCAGTATGTCATTCGGCAATGTAGCCACACCAAGACATGGACAACAGCATGTGAAACAAAGAAGGTGGGGGTATGGTGTAGCAGATGAGGGAGGCAGTGGCAAGCGAATGGCATCTATGATCATTATCACATACTGAACCAGATCAATAAATAAAGAATCTTGTCAATGGCAATAGTCATGTCGCTGCATGTTATAGGTTACATTAGAGCATAGTAAATCAGCAGTCTGTATCTACTAATGAGAAAAGCAATTCATGATCCAGCATAACACATCTAGCAGGTTAGTTTATCGCACATGGTGAGAATAAAGACAATGTTATGTGTGGAAAAATTAAATATAATTGATTCTAATTGTGTCAGTATGTCATTTGGCAATGTAGCCACACCAAGACATGGATAACAGCATGTGAAACAAAGAAGGTGGGGGGATGGTGTAGGAGATGAGGGAGTCAGTAGCAAGCGAATGTCATCTATGATCATTATCACATGCTGAACCAGATCAATAACTAAAGAATCTTGTCAATGGCAATAGTCATGTTGCTGCATGTTATAGGTTACATTAGAGCATAGTAAATCAGCAGTCTGTATCTACTAATGAGAAAAACAATTCATGTTCCAGCATAACATATCTAGCAGGTTGGTTTATCCCACATGGTGAGAATATTATAGTACAAATTATATGGAGTATCTTACCTAGACTTCGTGTTGTTACGTATAATAGCCACATTAAATAGTACAGGCCATTAAAGTTGTTACTGGAGTGAATGCAGACCATCAGTAACATGTACCGTATAACAACTTTACATTCTCTTGTCCACATATGTACAAAAGTCACCAATCTTATTTGTTGGAAGTATATTTTTCCGTTTCTAAAGTAACACAGTTATGGTTGAAATACAAGACATAGGGCCTCTTATTACGACTCTGGTGGTCCTGGGACCGCCAGACTCAGGGTGGCGGTCGTCTGTCGCCAAAGCAGCAACCCGACCTCCACATTATGACCGTGGCAGAGCCAGACTGCCACCGGTCGACAGCCCGGCGGTCCTGATCTGCCAGGGTAGGGCGCTGGGGATTATGAGTCCCGGCTCCACCGGCTTTTGCATGGCGGTTCCACTACCATGCAAAGGCTGGCGGAGACGGGATGCAGGGGTCCCATGGAGGCCCCTGCACTTGGCATAGGCAGTGCTGGGGCCCCTATGGACAGCCCTGTCGCGCTTTTCACTGCCTGAATTATGGGCAGGGAAAAGCACGACGGTACTGTCGCACTCGACGCACCGCAACATTGCAGCTGGCTTGATTATGAGTGGGCATCAATGTTGTGGTCTGTTTACCACTGGGCCAGTGAGAAACTCATAGTAGGACCAGAGGGCAGAAAACTGGAGTGGCAGTTTTCCGCCCTAAAGAGTTTGGCAGGCGGCCTCCCCTGCCCACCAAACTCAAAATGAGGGCCTGGGTCTCTAGTTGGCAGAGGTATGTACCCTGTCCAAGTAGGGACCTCAATCCTAGTCAAGTCAAAAATGAGTACACAACCTAAATTAATTTGTGCTCACTCTCTGATAGCCTGGCACAGAGCAGGCAGGCTTAACTTAGAAGGGAAGGTGTAAAGTATTTGTACAACACTCACAGGCAGCAATCCAATGAAAATACTATAAAAAGACTCCACACAGATTTAGAAAAATGATAAAAATACCACCAAAATGATACAAATTCAGTTGGTACTAGAAGAACGATTCACTCATTTGCAGTGCTTTGGATAAGGTATGGGATTCAATTAATGTGGAAAGGATTGAGATATGCTTGTGCGTCTCTTAGGAATAGAACATAAAATCTTCAGCTGTGTTTAGCTCCGGGGAGAGGTTAGTTTGAATGGGGAAGCAGTGAGGAGAAATGCTGCTTCGGGTTGCAGGTCTGCGATGTCTCGGCCGGCACACTGTACCGGGAAAAGGTGCTGCATTTAGTCCGTGGGTTTTACTGCTGCCAGAGATTGGTGAGTGTCACACAGATTTGTGTGTCAATGCTAGTGGAGCGGGAGAGAGAAGGCAGTGCAGGATGCAGTAAAGCGATGACTGTCAGCGGCGCAGTATGCTCCCATAAGATGATTCTGCCCCGAATCCCTCCATACCTGCAGAAAGGCAGCTGCTACTGCCAAGTGCTGCACATTGCTCCTTGTCCTCCGGCCAAGTGTGTGGCCCCAAAGCGGTCTCTGGTTGCATATGCTGAGGGCCAACTGTGAAACTCTAGTCAGTCCTCGGGGAGGAGATTTTCTCTACTCGGGTCGGGGCTTTATGAGCACACACCGTGCTGGTTACAGGAATGCACACAGCAGTCCAGCACACCCCAGCAAGGAGATGCTGTCAATCAGGATGAGTTTGTGGACCCCAGCTGATGAAAGAGGTGCATGGGGCAAGGTCTTTGATGTCCCTGGGACCTGGAGAAGAACGGGGAGCAAGCCAACAAGCCCTGGGAGTCATTCTGGAGTTAGGGACAGTCCCTCGGAACAGTCAGATCTTGTAGTGGCAATCCTGGCATACAAGCAGTCTTCACTCCAGCAGTTTCCTTGAGTCCAGAAGTGTACTGATTTAAGTGGGTCAGTGACCCAGTGCTTATACTTGAAAATGCATTTGATGTGGGAGGTGATTTTAAAAGGTTTCTGTGAAGTGCGCAGGTCGCCCCTTTCAGCTTAGCCCCAGCTCCAGACTATCCGTTGGAGGTAATCAGACCCTTTCTGAGGGCCTGGGCCACTACTCTTTGAGATGTAAGTGGGAGCTCTATCCAACCTCTTCCCCAGGAAGATCCATCAGTACGTAGATAGATGCAGCTCAGTATCCTGTGTTGTAGGTGTCTGAAAGGAATGCACAAGTGTAGTTGTCACCTAGCCAAAGACAGATGTGTACTGGAGATAGGCTGTAGGCATAGAGGGCAGAGAAATGCCCATTTTCAAAAAAGTGGCATTTCTAAAATAGTAACAATAATTCTGCATTTACCAGTACAGAGGATCTATTATTGCCATCCCATTGGTACTAAACATGATGCAGCTACTCTGTTCAGATCAGGAATTACAGCTTAAAAGTATTATAAGAAATTCCCGATGCTGGCCTATGAGATGGGCAGGTCTCACTGTAATGAATAACAACTTTGGGAGTTTTCATTACCAGGACATGAAAGACTTAAAACCACTATCCTGATTTCACTTACATGGCACCCTGCCCTATGTGCTACCTAAGGCCTACTTTAGGTGTGACTTATATGTAAGAGAAGGGGAGTTTAAGGCTTGGCCGGAGGTTTTCTTTGCCAAGTCGGGGTGGTAATGAGACTGTACACACAGGCTCTGCATGTGAACAGGGCTATTTAAGTGGGTGGCACAATCAGACAATCAGTGCTGCAGGTCCTCTAGTAGCATTTAATTTACAGGCCCTAGGTATATGGTATACTACTTTACAAGGGACTAGCACATGAATTAAATATCCCAATTGTGGATACACCAATGTTATCATGTTTAGGAGAGAAGCACATGTACTTTAGCACTGGTCAGCAGTAGTAAAGTGCTCAGAGTACCAAGACCAACAATAAGATGGTCAGAACAATAGGAGGTACGTAGAAAGAAACTTGAGGATAACCCTGCAGAAGAAGCCTTTCCAACACAAGACCCCTCCAGCCCATAGCCAGGGTAGGCCAATCAATACCTTGACGGGCTTCCATGCTTAGGGCCGTAGAAAGGGGACAATGACAAATGACCCAACACCGCAGGGACACGTTCCAGTTCTACGCCTCTGTCAACCCATTAAGCTAGCACATGGGGAATCCCTCTCTTCACCTGTGGACCCCATCTGTGAAGCACCTAACTTTAACCTCCTTATAGGTGCATCGCAGTAGGCAGACAGTACCACCATGACCAACAAAGTGATGTGGCCTATTTACCTTTTGGGTCGGACTTCTGTCCCCAACACAAGGAAAATTCCATCCACAAGGATAGCAACCAGCAGATGCAACTCACAGCGGTCAATGTCCAAGACCAGGCCCCAGGCCATCTAGGGATCTCTGTACTCTGTGATTTCTCAGAGTGGGGGATAGTAGCCCCAGGTGCATTGCATCCTTTCTCCACTCCACCTCCCACCAGTCCAGGGGTGGTATCCTAAGACCAGTACTCCAGTCCAGTCCAGTCTACTCCAATACTGCTTACAAATGTATATAGTACTGCTTTGTGTACTGATTAGCATGTGCCTTAAAATTCATATAGAAAGCTAAAGTCATATCTAAATATCAGTGGCGTACTTGATAATACTGAGTTGGGTTTCAGGCCATATTATTCCACAGAAACCGTGATGGTAACAGTTCTTTATTGTTCTACTTGCTTCTGGACAAGGGTTGTGGTACAGCACTGGAATTGTTAGATCTCAGTGCTGCGTTTGATACAGTTGTACACCTTAATCTAGTGAACTGACTTAAGTCAATTGGAGTTCAGGGTAGGACACTGATTTGATTTACATAATTTCTTCAAAAACGCACACTAACAGCCAGAATGTTCTCCTTTGCATTGACAAATAGAGCTCCGAGTTGTGGAGTTCTAAAGAGCTTCATTTTCAGCCTTGCACTCTTTGATATATACATCTCCACATTGGCCATATTGATCATGAAATTTGGACTCTCATTCATGTCGTAAGCAGATGACTTCCAAATTCTCCTGCAAGAGACAAAACATCAGTGGCTTTAAATTGTCATGGCTGCGTGCAAGCAGCGGCTCACTGGGTGTACAAGAATGCACAGAAATTAAATGAGGGTCAAATGAACATCTTATGTGTTGGTGCTTCATCAGTCTCCTACATACCAAACTGGTGATGCCAGGATTTCAGGGAACCACCAACACCCTTTTTGGCAACAGAAAATCTAGGCTTTAGGAAAGCTGGAAACACGCCGAAATCAACGCCCTTCTCAAGAAACCAAAGGCGGACCCCAAGGACCTGAAAAACTTCCGGCCCATCTCTCTGATTCCTTTCCCGGCGAAGGTCATTGAGAAAATCGTCAACACTCAGCTCACTCGATACCTCGAAGACAACAACATCCTCAACCCCTCCCAGTCCGGCTTCAGACGCAACCACAGCACCGAAACTGCCCTCCTCGCCGCCACAGATGACATCAGAAGCCACCTCAACAATGGAGAAATATCAGCCCTCATCCTCCTAGACCTATCAGCCGCCTTTGACACCGTCTGTCACCACACCTTAAAATCCCGCCTCCACGCAGCAAGAATCCAGGACCAAGCCCTCGAATGGACCACATCCTTCCTCACCGGCAGAACCCAAAGAGTCCACCTTCCCCCGTACCAATCGAAAGCCTTCAACATCATCTGCGGTGCACCCCAGGGTTCAGCCCGACGCTGTTCAACATCTACATGGCCCCCCTCGCACAAGTGGCCCGCCAGCACAACCTCAACATCATCTCCTACGCCAACGACACCCAACTCATCCTCTCCCTCACCAAGGACCCGCACACTGCCAAAACCAACCTCCACGAGGGACTAAAAGACATCGCCGACTGGATGAGAGACAGCCGGCTAAAACTGAACTTGGACAAAACAGAGGTCCTCATCCTTGGCCGCATCCCCTCCGCCTGGGACAACTCATGGTGGCCGTCCACGCTGGGTCCCCCACCGACACCCACTGACAGCACACGAAACTTCGGCTTCACCCTTGACTCCTCACTCTCCATGTCAAAGCAGGTCAGTGCCATTTCCTCCTCCTGCTACAACACCCTGTGCATGCTTCGCAGAGTTTACAAATGGATCCCATCAGAAACAAGAAAAACAGTAACCCAGGCCCTCGTCAGCAGCAGACTCAACTACGGCAACGCCCTCTACACCGGTATCCCATCCAAACTCCTCCAACGCATCCAAAACGCCTCCGCCCGACTCATCCTCAACATCCCTCGCCACTGCCACATCACCCCCGACCTAAGAGACCTTCACTGGCTCCCCGTCAACAAGAGGATCACCTTCAAGCTCCTCACCCACGCACACAAGGCACTCCACAACACCGGACCATCATAGCTGAACAACAGACTCAGCTTCTACACCCCCATCCGACATCTCCGCTCCGCTAACCTCGCCCTCGCCTCCATAGCCCGCATCCGACGCAAATCTTCTGGCAGCAGATCATTCTCGTACCTCGCCGCCAAGACCTGGAACACCCTCCCGCCGGATCTAGGACAGACACAGGACCTTCTTTCCTTCAGAAAACTCCTCAAGACTTGGCTCTTCGAGCAGTAGCAGCACCTCCCCCCCTGCGTCTTGAAACCCTCACGGGTATGTAGCGCGCTTTACAAATTGTCTGATTGATTGATATAATCGTTAATAACATTGAGTTTACATGCACAATTTAACATGGTCTCAGGCTTGTGCTTTCTCTACCTAACAATGTTGAGAAAGAGTCTACCTGTACTGCAGAAAAGAGCACAAAATGCAGTGGTCCCTGCCACAATTATTTCTCGCCTGGACTAATGTAACACATTTTCTTTGGGGCTGCCAGCCAATGCCATCATCATACTGCAACAAGTCCAAAATTGGGAGGCCAGGCTTTTAACTTGAATGAGTTGTTACAATGCAGCATTTTTGTCCTTAAAATCTTTACATTGGCTGAAGGTAAATAAGAGAATTATGTTTCAAACTGCTTCAACAATGAGGAACCTAAGGTTTCAGCTGTGACACCTCCAGCTTATAAGTCTTGTTGATCCCTGAGCTCCGTGGAGGGATACATTCTATAAAATTTGAACGTAGAAGAGGGAGAGCTTTTTAATTCTTGTCCCTAAAACTTTGAATAGTCCATTCCTTTGCTTAAAGGCTAAATCTAAGAATCTCAGCTTTCTAAAGGTCCTTAAAACGTGGCTATCGAACAATCTATGGGCTCATTTCAGTAAAGACAGTGTAGGGGACCTCTGGATTTAACAGATTGCATCAGGTCATCTTTTTAGGATAATAGATGTGCTTTACAAATATGCATCCTGGGGGTGAATGTTTGACATTGTTCATCTCTCTGTCCATCATCTGTTGCATTTATCACTCTTAGTAGGAAGGATATGCCCAGACACGGGTCCCATGCTTGCTATGCCATTGGATGCAAGCTAGCCTGGCTGATGAATAGTGATACCCTGAAACCAGTCCCAGGATGCTTGTTTTCCAGTCCAGGGAGGATTGGCCTGGCAGTTCGGTCTGGACTGTTCGCGTGGGGAAGCAGGCTCAAGACTGTTTTGCATTTGGGTGGGTCCAAACCTGAATAGCGTTGAAAGCAAAAAAATGATGGACTGTTGGTGAATGTTGGACGTTGTTCAGCATTTTGTACATCATCTGTTCTTTTTGCAATCCTCACATAAGAGCATAAAGCCCTTCTTCTACCAAATGTATTTCAACCACCTGTCCCCTTATCCAATATCCCCGAAGATAATATACCAGAGACTGAATCCAACTGCAAACTCCTGTCTCACCTCACTGCTACTACTTTCACCAACTACTTCCTCTTATAATCTGTAAATTATACGTGCCTTGTAACAACTGAAATTAGCAAATATCCCTGTTTCAACCTGTCCCCTTGTGCCTTTTGTAATTATTGTAACTAGTAACAATAGTAACTGTTTGTAAGTTTGTATCTCTTGTGATGAAAACTGTTTTACTGTAAAGTGGTGTAACACCTTTGTGTAATGTTTGGGCTATCTAAAAGTGCATAAATAAATAAATACATTTTGGCAAAGGCAGCTGCCTGGGTGAGTGATCCTACGTTCCCTCCCCTTCCAGGATGGCAACTGGTATAGTACTGTACCTTAGTCATTTCTGGGAAATGATCCGGGCCTCCTACCATGGACCCCAAGTCTTGGTGTGCCCTTGCGGACAGTCACAGGGCTTTGTAGACCACCTCCTCTGCACACATACACCAATCCATGTTTCGAGACCATTCCACCTCTGATAGCAGTGTATCCAAACCCAATAGTTTCGTAATATCCCTCCTGGCCTTCAATAGAGTTGTATAACAAAACTGCAATGGGTATTTTCATATTGTTTGTTCACCCCAGAGTCCCAATAATACCACCCAGGCTTCTAATTGTATCTCCATCTGCTCATGGGTTCCCAGTTTATGTTGTTTGGTGTCTAAAAATGGTGGAGGCGTGGGCATGCCCAACAGCATGAAACAGTATTCCTGGGAGATTGCATCCTCGTAAGCACCTGTCATTATTAGTTTTTCCCATTGTTCCCAGTCTGGTTATCATATAGTATGTTCTTTGCAAGGTTTGCAGATACACTAACAAAACTCCCTTTCTATTAGCTGCATCCCTTGGTTATTTACACATGGCTACCACTTGGTATCACACATATCCCAAATCCTGTTCTGTTGTTACCTGAGTTTCATTAAGGGCTGCTCATTTGATGAAAAATGTGCAGTAGACCGGCAATATCGCATGATGGTGGAGGGGGGCCATCAGCACCTTGTATTCAAGAGGGAACTACGCTACTTTAGTTGGCTTCAGCATGTAGCCAGCCTATGCAAGTCTCAGCTGTATTTAAAATATTAAGAGTCAACCAGGTTGTATTGGGAAAGCATATCCGAAAGACAGCAGGCCTTCTTGGCCCCATATGCCCCCCAATTTTGAGATCCCAATCCTGTCCCATCCTTGAAAGCCTGCTAGTCTACCTATCTTGCAGAAGGGTATTTCTGTTGTGATTTTGCACCACCAACCAGTATCTTCTGTTGCTCTGTGCCAAATCTGAACTAGGTTATTTGAAGGGAATCCATCTGGGTCTTGTTACAAGGAATGATTAATGCCTTAGCATAACCCCTTGGTGCAGGAGTTCTCTTGTCTGCCATTATTGATGGTTCTTGTTGTAAGGCAAAAGTCCAGTCATTTATTACGATCAACTGGTATGCCCAGTAACAGCTGCAGACTTGGTAATGCATTACCCACCTCTTAATGACTACGAATAAGTGTTTTGAGTGGTTCCCCACCTCCCAATGCAATTTTTTGTTTTCAGTAAAATGCCGAACAGCGCACACAGCGTGCTGATGTAATTTCACTGAAAACATAAGTAAAATGAGCCTTTTTATTTCACTTTCCCTGCCTCGATGCTTAGGGGGTTGTCTCAGCCCCGACCAACTAGGCAGGTGGAAGAGGTAACATTGGAAAGGGGAGACTCTCCCCTTTCCAATAGTACACCTCTGCAGTGGATCCCTGCTTGAGGATTGCTGCAGGAGGGTGATCCCCAAGCAGGGGTCCACTCACTAGACACCAGGAAGGGGGAGGAGCCCCTTGGGCAAGGGTTTTTGCTCTCTCCCCAATGTTTTAGAGTAAATTCAGTTTTTTTGCCCACCCGTGGTGCAGATGGGGGCAATAGCCTCAAATCTGCCTCCCCCTGGGCAGCTCATTTATTGTCTCCGGGTACCTTGAGTTCTTGGTAAACCTACAAGCCTTATATATCCTCGCAACCAAAGGGTTCGGAGGACATAACAGTATATTGCTTTAAAAATTCTGCCATATCTGGAAAACGTTGCAGATGAAAACAGACACAAATGGCTGTTTTTTTCTACTCAGTTTTTAATATTTGTTTTATTTTAACTGTTACTTGCTATAGGAAAACCCGGAAGGATCTACACAAGTGACCCCTTGCTGAATTCAGAATGTTGTGTACGTTTTCAGATATGTATAGCTTTCCGGGATCTACCACTGGTTTCACACCCATTTCTGTCACTAACGGGAACGAGGATGAAAGCACAAAAAATAGGAAAAATGGGTTATGTCCCAGTACAATTGAGTCTGCCTGTTCCTAAAAGCTGGGAAGATGGTGAATTCATCCCCACAAACCCTTTGTTGGTGCCATTTGCAGTAAAAAAAAACAGTTGTTTTCTTCTGCAGCAATTTCCCCCAATTTTCCTAAAAAACCCAAATTGAAGCTGGATTTTGGCTAATTTTATGGTCCCCACCAGGAGAGTCCACAATGCTGGGGTACCTTTAGAATCTCCATGATGTTAGGAAGAAAGGATGGAAATTTGGTGTGGACAGCTTATGCAGACAAAACATTATAGGGGCCTATGAGCGAACTGTTGCAAGTAGCCAAAAAAAGGCTTAGCAAGAGGGGTGGGTGGGGCTGCCCTCATAGAATGCCCTTCTTCTTTTAAATGCATAAATTAATTTCAAATCTTCTTCCTCCTAATCTCTTTACCTCAAAAAGTGTCCAAATGTACTCTCTTCTAAACCTGCTTCTAGGAATAACAAATCAGACTGAATTTCTTTAGAATATCCTTCAAAGTGTACATCCTGTGAATACAAGAAATGTATTAATTTATTCCCTTTCTTAACACTCTCCTCTCTCCAAAAAACTATTTTCTTTTTTATGGGAGTGGAGGGTGGGATAATGTCAGCCTCCATATTTTTAATAAATTTTTGATTCTCTACTCATATCAATTGGAAAATCACCATTTCATTACAGGACCGGAGGCTACCATAAGGCATGGTGAAATCCCTTCAGCACTACATTTGCCAAATGTTCTACAGGCCTAAAGTAATACCTCTCAAAAGTACTTGCATTACATCAATCTGCTGCCTTGTTGAATATGCTTTAAACGTTTCCACATTTTTTACTGCTTGATCCATCACCATTTAATCCATCTAGCGATAGTAGTATTTACTGCTCCAGAAGGTTTAACATAAGACAATAACAGTTGCTACTCTCTGTCTTTTCTGTATTCCAGAACTCCGTTCTCATATGACAGCAAATATTCTACCACACACAGCTTCTTACATTCATCAAACTTTGGATTAAAGATTGATTCAGACATTGTTTTTGTTCTTTTCCAAATTTCAGAAAAATACCCCATCTGAACCATATATTTTGTTACTTACCTCCAAAGCTTTTACATCTGACACTCTTCCACAAGATATCAAGCATAATAATATTGTCAATTTTACCGAAAGTCTCTTCAAATACAAATATTTGTTGCATGGCCATGAACTAAACAAAAAGTGCACTACATTCACATCCCACAAATATTTATATATCGTTCTAGGAGGCCTCCTCAGCTATATGCTCTTCATAACTCTACACATCATAATATCTTATCCCACTGATCTTCCACCAACCTGAGCATGCCGTGCTGAAATTGCTCATCTATAATGAGTCATTGTCCTGTAACTGAAACCTTTTTCTACCTGTTGTACTAGAAAATTAACCACTTCACTACAACAGGAGCCTCCATCGGATCCAATCTCCTCTCCATGCACCCACATACCAAGACGTTACTTATTCCCTGATTTCTACATCTGGTTCCGGGTGCCCAAGACTCTGAGCAGTTCAACGGCCCTGTTCAAAAGTCCCTTGAGACATACAGATCTCTTGATACTTTCCTAGCAAGAAGGTTCAATACCTTGCTCTGTACTAATGGATGCTCCCTCCTTCATGAACCTTTCTTGCTGGAATCATAAAAAAGTATTTCATAGGCCAATTCCAACATTGTTGGAAACCATGCGTGGGACACCTAAAATGGTGTCACCAATACTAAGTGACATCTCTCTCTCTCTCCTCGTTTTCAGATTAAATCTCTGGATCATTGCAAAAGGTGTAAACACATAGCCTCACATTTCTGTTAAACTCTGTTGAAACACATCCATTGGACATGCTCCTGGGTCTGGTATCTAACTGAAATACCTGCTTGGTAAGTCAACCTGCTTGCAAAAAGATCTACCTCCAGCGGCCACCATTCCTCCTCTATTTTCTTGAAACACACTTGACTTAACTTCCACCTGCTGAAATCCCTCAGATTGCATGAATTCCAATCTGCAACATTATTCATTTGCCCTGGCAAGTACTGAGCTTTCACACTTATTTTGTGTTCCAGGCAAAATTCTATCATTCTTTTGCTAACTCCGATAACCCATGAGATCTGGTCCCTCCTAACCGATTTATTAATGCTTCTGCCAACACATTGTCCATCTTCATTAGTACTGTCTGACCTACCTTTGAACTATTCCTTGAAGCTCTTCAAGGCATACAGACCCGCTGTCAACGTCAGACAATTTGTGCGTTGTATCCTCTCCTCCAACCATTTTCCTCCTGTCTGTTGTTCTCCTTAACAAGCCCCAGGCCTTCCAAACTGGACTCTTGTACACATCCAAAAATGGCCTGACGATTCCGTACCTCCAGGCTGTCCAACCACCAACTTAGCTACTCCATTTTTTCCTGATTCAGCTCAGTTCTGTTGCCATACCACAGACCTTGTCTCGGAGCCTCCACCTTCCCTTTCTGTCAATGGCCAATAATGCAAGAGGTCAGGAAATATAGTTTGAACTGAGGATGATAACAACCCTATCATCCGAGATAATTTCCTCAATGTTAATTTTTTTCCCTTAAAATGTGCCCTATATCTTTCTTGGTCTTCAGTTTTTTTCCTGGTACCTGTAACATAACCCTGACAGTCTCTATCTGAAAGCCTAAAAACTCCAACTTTTGCAGAGGATAAGTTTGAATTTTCCTCCTTTATTATGAATCATAAATTCTCAAAAAAGCTCCTCACAATTGGCAACTGCCTCCTCAATTCTTTAAAGAATCCTGAGGCATTATCAACATATCCTATAGATATACTATTAACCAGTTCCTCTCTCTCTCTCTTTCAAGTATGCCACCCCCAGTCTCATTACCTTGGTGAAACACCACGTAGAAGATGAAAGACCAAAAGGAAGACACTGAAACTGAAGTTTGTATTTCTATTTAGAATCTGTGAAGAGATTTATACCCAAGGATGTCAAAGCGCTAGCAATAATGGAAGAAGCAATAATATGAGAAAGACACCATTAACCATCAAGGGAAGGTGAGAAGCCAGGTTTTGAGTTTCTTTTGAAAACCTGCATAGGAAGTGACGCTAGGAACACAGAAGGGTAAAGTATTCTACAGCTTAGCTGCAGCTACCTAAAAGGTCCACCCTCCCTATCTGGCTTTCCGTACTCTAGTGGTATTCACTTTCTTAAGAGCGGCCGATCTCAACAGTTGGTTAGGAGTGAAACATTGGAAAGCCACTGTGGTGTCTTGTGTTATGTTCTGGAATCTTCCCGGATTCCAGAAAGGAATGTTTGAGAGGGAGTGAAGAGAACGAACGGAGAGTAGAGGGAGGTGGCGGTTGAAAGTGTTGGTGGTTGGGGTCTTTGCTAGACGGAAAACGAATAATCCTTTTGGATAAACATAATGGATTTCTACGAGTGATCCTTTTATCTTCCACTACCACAGCCATTCTGAGGGCAAGCCCGCCCTGTGAATGCAGAGGAGTTTGAACAAAGCACAGAGCTTTAAACATCACACACTTCCTGATCGGCAGCCAATGAAGAGACCGAATGCCATGCGTAACCAAAAGTAATTTAGGGATATCCAGAATCAAGCAAGCAGCTGCACTTTGGGCAATCTGAAGTACATCGAGAGTAGATTTGTTGAGATATAAAACAGAGAACTGCAGTAGTTCAACCGAGAGGTAATAAGAGTGATAACCACTGCCCCCTGAGCGCTGCAGCAATAAAATAAAAATCTTTTTTAGAGTTCTAATGATGAGAAAGCAAGTGCTCACTATCCTCTTGGCCTGAGAATCAAATGAAGAGGTAAGGTTGAAAATGACACCTACGTTTTGGGTTCAGTGACAGGATGCAGTAAGGGGCCACAGATTTCTGGGTACAAATCAGACCATATCAAAATTTGCTCACCAAATAGCAAAATCTCTGTCATATAGGCATTCAGTTTTAGGCTATTTTATTTCATCCGGGGACTTATTTCCTTCATGTAGTATTTGAAACTATCCACTGCCCCACAAATGTCATCTGAAACAGAGACAATAATTTGGGTATTGTTTGCATATGACAATACTTGGAAGCCAAAAGACTATCAGTTTTGTCAAGGGGGCAATGTACAAATTAAACAAAGTCGGGCTGAGCAAAGAGCTCTGTGGAATCCATAAAGGTAGCTGGTGAGATTCTGACCTGAAGTGCCCACAACTCACCATGTGGGTCCTATTCATGAGAAAGGATTCCAACAAGGCTACTGCGGAGTCTCTAATAAATGCCTGACATAGTCTACGTACAAGGCCATAAGGGAACACCCTATGAAATGCTGCTGAGAGATCCATCAGTAACAGTATGGCAGGCCCTCCCTGATTCACCTGGAAGCTTAAAGCATCAGCAGCCACCTGCAGGGAGGATTCTGTGCTGTGGCCTCTCCGAAAACCATTCTGCGAAGTATTCAAAAGATCTAGAGTAACCAGGAATTCCATCCGTTCCTGATTAATGTATTTTTCAAGGCTCTTTGCAGGCGCAGGCCGGAAAGAAATGGGATGCAAGTTGCTTAGGTCTTTCAGGTCTCAATTGGGTTTCTTTTTAGGTGGGGGTGATGATTGCCTCCTTCCTGTTTCCTCCATCTGAACTGTAATTATATTTGACTTCTGCTCTCTATGTGAGTTATAAAATAAGCATCTTTCAGGTCCAATTTCTCTAAATAGTCATTCTTTAACAACATGTCTCTCAAAAGATGGATTTTTTCCATCCTGAAATGCGTGTACACCAAGAATTTGTTCAACTCTCTTAGGCTTGTCACTGGCCAAAAAGCTTTGTCTTTCTTTTCCACTAAAAAGTGGGTGCTCACATACTGCTTTACTCCACTGACCTTACTGCCCTTCAATGATTCAATTTTGGAATTTACAACAGACTTTTGCTCTTCTGTCATATTTAACTCTTTTGGTTCCTTTCTCTGCTCACGTAACTCCTTTAAGTCTATTTCAAATCACTGAATGGTTCTTAATGCCTATTGATCTTGGGTTAAACCTTCAATACCTTTACAAAGTGCCTTAGTCGATCTCAATATTTCCTGGGGAAAAAACAAAAGAGTGTTTGCCTTGGCCCTCCACAACTTTTCCTCTTCCTGATCTTTCTCGGTTAGGAGAGAAGCCTAAAGAGGTTTGGGAGCCCCTTCCTAATCCTCTACTTTGGTAAGTGTATTGGGACCTTTGTGCTCTTTGGCCAGCTGAAAGTCTTCTTCTGCTGGCCCTTCCAATAATGCCTCCTCTGAATATCTTTGGGTCTTATCCACAGCTGTAAATGTAGAAACATATTTTCCTAAGCTCCTTATTAACCCTTCTCCAAAAAGTAAACCTTTTGCAATTTTAGTAGCTTCTCACTCTGCTATATCTCCCAATGCTGGGATTATATTCATTAAACTGGTTTTCCTTCTTTCTGCCATTAATCCTGCATTAGGATTTCCTAACAATGTCACTGCTCTCTCAATGAATGAATGAGTGTAAATTTATAAAGCACAACTGTCACTCAGAAGAGCACCCTGGTGCTATGCTGAAAACTACTACAGGTTCCTAAAGAAGAGAAGCTAGAAGCATTTAACTACAAAATGAATCTGGGGCTTGGAAGAGACAAGTTTTTAATTATTTTTTAAAGGTTACTTCAGATTCAAAGGAACGCATACTGCGAGGAAACAGATTTCAAACTGTTAGGAAGGAGATTCCATGCTTTGGAACTTAATACTGCAAATGACTTTCCACTTCAAGATTTCAATCAGAAAGAGGGTGGTTTCAGAAAATTATCAGATGATGATGATCTTAGAGTATGCTAGGGCAAATAGTGGCAGAATGGGTTCATTAAATATTTGGGTCGGGTGCTTTTAAACGCTCTATAAATGTGCAGAAGTATTTTTAAAAGGATCTTTTTGTGAATCAGAAGGCAGTTGCTGCATTCGGTACTATCTGGAGTTTAAGGATAAGATGTTTAGTGCAGCCAGTATAGAGACTGTTGCAATATTTTAAGAGCAACAGCCACAGCCTTCCTGTCAGCTAAAGGCAACGGGTAAAATCATTTTCTCAGAGAATTTATGAGGCTAAAACACATACCTGCAACTGCAGAGGCTTGTGGGAGAAAAGAAAGGCCAGGGAGAAATTTAATCTCAAGATTTGTTGCAACTCCTACAGTAGCTCTGGAAGGAGGAGTGGAACATGGCCATCATTGTGTGGTGGAAACACAGTTGGGTTTGCCAAAAAGAAGTATATTTGTCTTTTCAAAATTACATTTAAGATGGTTGTCCTGCATTCATTAGAAGATGTTGGTCAAGCAATTCTGAAAATTGGTTTAAGAATTGAATGAGTTTTCATCTAGAGACTGAACTAACTTTGTGTCATTGGCATATGATGTGGCAGCAATCCTATATGAGGCAATTAGTGAGATAAGGTGAGTCAGATAAATGTTAAACAGAGCCGGGCTTGTACAAGAGATATTGTTGGGCTTCTGTTGGCCAGGAAATAATTTAACCAGGCTATGGCATTGTGATAAATTCCAATATTCTGGAACTATTAAGACCTTTGTGAGGGTCTCCTCCCAATCTAAACACAAAAGTAATGATTTCTGGGTCTAAATATGGAGTGCAACACACCTTTTCATCTATCACTGGCACATTCATTTTTCAAAACCCTTCTTCCTTCTTCAAGGGTTTTCCTACCCACTCTTTAAAAAACGTACTAACATACTCCACAGGCCACCATTCTCCACTTCTTGGGTATCGAATGCTATATGGAGTAAATATCTCCCGAAGGGATTTCTAATCACTTTGTTTGAATTTGATCCTCCTCTATTCTATAATTTGCCACTGAATTCATAATCTTCATGCAAATCTAAAACATATTTACAAATTCTTTATTTACAACTGACATTGACCCATGACCCAATTCCATTCCATAAAATTCTTCATTCATTTGCTCCTCAGTGTTGCTCAGGACACCTTTCCCTTGCGTGCCGCTTAGGACACCTCTCTGTTTGATGGAGTTCAATCCATCCTTTCCTGTTTGGTCATGGCCGCCCCTCTAATATGCTTTGTCTTTTTTTGCCTTTTTCCTCCTTTTTCACAACTTACATCCTCTTCTTTGCACAGTGGCCAGAATTCATCATCAGAACCCAAATTTCTTCTTTTCTTTGAAAATCTCAACACTCTTATCTGAAGCTATAGTTATCAATAAACTAATAACTAGCATACTATCAACCAATTTCCAATATTGGCCTTTGCTATTTAATTATTTTGTTTTAATATTCACTTCAAATAAGTACTGCGCTTTCCTCATACAAATTCACTCCGTTTTGCCTCTATCAGTTGCTATTGAACAGTTACTTTAGAGCGTCAGCGCTCTTCCTATTCCTTTGAATGCTTTTTTGAGAATTTCAACATTGGCACCAAATTGTGCAAGAGGTCGCGCAAGCACCAACCAGAAATCCTCATTTGTCAGATTGCTTATTTCATTACAGCTACCTATCACGCGCCCCTCAAGTGCTGCAAGCCAAGCGTCGGCTCAAGCAAAGTTCTCCCTGTCGATTCCTGCTCACAGCCCCACCAAGAGCATAACCAAGCTTCAGCTTGAGAGTCTCTCCTATTCAAATTTCATGAACAAGGTTATAATTATATAATCGCTTCATTCATGCAAAACTCACCTTTCACCTACAGTAAACAGAAATACATACTTTCTGCTTCCACAAAATAGATGCGTTTAACACTCAAACACCTCAACTTCCCAATCAGTCTTTCAACTTAATCCACACCTTATATTTCAGAGTACTTATCTTTGCAAGGAGCAGCAAGGACATTCTATGAGGGGATTATTTATGGACTAAGGAGTTCTAATTCTAGATTGTTGTTTCTTTCTGTTTGTAGTTTTTGAAGGTGCTTCAGGACTGGCAATTAAAAGATAATATACATAATGCTAGCCTCCAGTCTTGTAATGAAATTATGTCCAGGTTCTGTTGCATGAATTCTGTTCTGTCACCATTCATGTATTTACAAAGGTACCAGAGCCCAGTGCGTTTCCACTGTATTGGACATTCTGAGAGCTAGGGTGGCCTTCAGTCCTTGAGGGGAATCACACTGATTTTTGCCAATTTACACACACCCTTGAGTATGCCCTGAATACTGGTAGCATGCATTCTAGGAAAAGATTGTGTGGATCTGCTTATCAATCAATGTTGAGTTATAGTCTAGTATAATGGCCTTGTACTCAGCGGCTTCTAATGTCTTCTGACCATAGTTTCCGGCTTGAAATCTAAATTTCACATGCTCTAGATTTCCATACAATTCCATATCATTACTGCAATTCCTTCTTGCTCTCACTATTTCCCTGAAGGGATTGACATAGATTTGTGATTTTGGATGTGAACTACTTGCATGTAAAACAGAACTGTATTAATGTAACTCCTTCAGCCTCTTTGCACTGTGTCAGATTAGTATTACCACAAAAGAACAAATAATATTGGCCCAGGCTGTATTATATATTTTGTACAAAGACAGCACTCTGAGACCCAAAACATGACATATTTGGCACAGGTTTCTTGACAAATGCAGTAACTGGTTCTGTAACCAGTTCCATTTTTCTTCAGGACAACAAAAAAGGAGAAATTCTATCATAAATCTGGCCAAGTAATTATGCTTTACAAAGAAAGGTATTTTACTAAACTAAGTTAAAAATATTTGAGTGCTTTCAGCAACAATGGATGGTGAGACATTTAGGTATGAAAGCAAAAAGAGATATATGACATCAATTGATCATCAATAATAGTTGTTAATTGAAGACATACCTCTCAAACATATAATACTTGAGCAATCAGCCAGCCAGTAACTTGGAAAAAGTGATGTCATATGTGGGTGTACTTTAATAAACCACTCCCTAAGACAACAAATATATTGGAACTTTGAACAGCATGAATTTCAAACAATTGTTGGCAAAGCTCTATCAAAGCCATGAAGTGATGAGAAAATGTGTTCAATTTATTTCAAATGAGTGCTGTCCTAGTTACCTAGGTACAATGTTGAGCAAACTGAGAAAGCCCCTCAGTCACTCTCTCACAGAAAACAAAGTAAACTCTTGAATTACACTAAAGCCATTGGTATGTCTTTCCTAAAGCCTAATAATTATGTGATGATTTAAAATAAGATGACCAACAAAAAAGTAGTGGACTATGGCATACTCTTCATAAATCAGATTAGGGGGGATAGTGTTTCACCATCCATAACTACTTACATAACTTCAGACTTTAAAGTCTGCTGAAACATTTTCAGCATTTGAAGTGTAATTTGCATTTATCTACTACATGTTAGTTAACACTCACGGTGTCAGACAAATGACAAGAATAATTTTTACTGAGGGGTCCCTAATTAAATTGAAATTGACAGCTTGAACAATTGCTGAAAAACAAGGAACAAAGAATAAAGTGGTCACTGATCCATTATGACCTTGCCGACTTTGTGTTAAGAGTCCTGTGGAATGCTTTAAATGAGAAGCTGTATGTACGCTTCAAGCATTTCAACATGGATGACACATTTTTCACTGCATCAGAAATAGATTGTAAAGAACAATTAATTCACTACATTCATAAGATCTCCCACCATTTGGAGCCCCATGTTTTCAAGTGTAGACTCAGGCCATCTGCTAAACATCTTTGAGTTCCTGGTGAATATAAGTGGTGGTGGGTTAGAGCAATATAATCTACATATTAATGCTTACCCTCATGACTTAACTGTTTAGAGCTAGATCTTAATCACACTTTGTACAGTACTGCAGAGCAGCTAATGTGAAAAACTTGTCTAATTCAGACAGAAACCATAACCATATGATGTTCAGTTATTCCAATGAGACAGCAGATACCATCAAAAATGCTTTTTAGTTGTTGCACAAAAATAAAGATGCAAATCTCGAAGGGCAAGCCTCCTCCTAGTAACATTCGGACTGATTTTTCTGCAGTAACCTGTGACTCAAGATAGCAATATAAAATTGTTGATTAGGCACTGAGCTTTAGATATGGTAAAAGATGTTATAGGGATTGATTCAAATAAGAAATTATACTTGAGCCTATTAGATTTTTTTAACACCCGTTGCAAAGTCTGTAGTCATATACGTCAGGAGTGACACGAGTCTCAATGGAGCCCAACTCCATGTAATGCCATATCCATGGAATGACTGTATTTTCCAGTACAGGGAGTAAGAGGGGCCAGGTCAGGGGAAAGGGTGTTATGGAAGGTACAGATGGGAGGGAGATCTGCAACAGCGAATGAAAAAATACATATGAAATATTTTTGGACATAGGACAATACAACAATATTAATGTTAACATGATTTAGCCAAGTTATAATCAGTACCTGCAAAAATAAAGTTTACCACAAAATCAACCTCTGTTGCACTTCAGGATCACTTAGTGTTGTACCTTGAATTGACCAGCGGTTACTGGTTTATTTTCCCTACTTTTCTTGGAAATCGAGTTCTCAACTGACAGTGATTAATTCTGAAATATAAAAACTTTTTTAATCTGAACATAAAATAATCCTTCAATGTAGGCTGTTTGAGAGGTTGATTTGAATATACTTCATATACATAGTTGTAGCCACAAAGCATTATGTGAAATTAATCTCATATGCACTCCCTGTGTATGGAAGACTAATACTGAATTGCCTTGAAAATGCTTAGTGGCTCTACTGTAAAAGGACTCTGCAACATAATGAGTCAATGGATCCCACCTGGGCAGTGCTGGTTTAGGTTTATGCTTCATTTGGAAAGTAATACTAATATAAGAGTCAGATCTTATGCAAAGTATTTTTTAAAGGGCTGCTTTGGTGACACCATGTCCTGCCATAGGAAATATATTACCTTTAGGTCAGTCATCCACTTTATGTGGAACCAGGCGTACTTATAATATAGAAACTTGGATAATACAAAGCAGAAATCCCAAGGTAGTCCATTAAGTGTTACTCGTGATTCATCATAAATTTTAGGTAAATAAAGCATTTAGTAGGATCAAGGTCACAATGATTGAAACAAAGAAAATGTATGAATCTGTGCATTAACTGTTGTTTAAATAATGCAAGTGTAGCTCAGGAGCAACTTAACACTGTGCATTTAGGGGAATGGCATGCGATTTGGAAGGGCTTTTGCATAATCACTTTACACATTTTTCACATCACACATACAATTCGGGGCAGAAGCCCATTGATGTACCTTAAATAATGCAATGTCTGATCAGATGCCAAGGGTGAACATAGATTTTCAGGACTCAGAAGCAGCAACTTAGTTGCTATAAGAAAGAGTTAATGTACAGGTCTTGGAAAGGAGTCAATAGTCAATATTAAAAGAGAATATAGAGCTGCACAGGGATGTACAAATCAATACTGCAGCAGGTGCAGTGGCAACAGGGCCAACTGCCCCACAAATATAACAGCTGCTTGCTACCAGAAAAGGGCATGGGCTCATTTTCATGGCATGTTTTGAGCCTATTGTCCCCTTGCCACCCCAATACAAAAGTAAGCAAACAATGTCCATTTGCATTTTAATGTGAGGTTTCATAATTAGATTTACTTGCCTGCTTCAGTAACTAACAGGATATCTTCTATCCTTTAAAACAAATTCAAGGCATTTGCATGAAAAAAGCACAACACTGAACATTAAACCCACAGTAGTTCAAATAACAGCAATACATCACATCCATGTGAATTTGAAATGTTTTATTCAAAGCAGCTTTTCACAATGTATAAATACTGCATATTTACACGCATTAAAAGTACAACTTCTAAGGCACCAAGTAATATGTCCAAATTCTACTTACAGAAACGTTCACAAGTATACTGTGTACATTTCGCTCTACACAATATTTTATATATGGGAAGATACATGATCCTCATTGCTCTCCAAATAGACGAAAATATTTACAATGCCATGATAAAAGGGCACCAGTAGCCACATAATGTTAAATTTGATACTTAACACAAATATTAGAAACTATTTCAAATCTCTTTCATGATCATTCTAGCAAAATAGTACCTGGTCAAACCTACAAAGCACTATGTTGATACTAGTGTCAAAGCCATTATCATGCAACATCATTACATAGACGTTTTTGGTACTTTGCTTCAATTCACAAATGACTGATAATAAGCTTTACCTATGGATGGGATTGTTTTATTTCAATCACATTTACCTTATCATATCATATGTGGAGTTTTACATATTTTGAATCAATTGAAAAGCATTCACATTTCATAACTGTATTTCAAATTTGAACAGTAGTTTACGTAAAATATACTGCAGCAATAGAGGCAAACTTAAGTAATGAAATATGTTTGCAATTTACCTTTCCCTATGTACTACAATGTTTAAGGTGTTTGTAAATCTTCTGTGAGGCAACTATTATTTTCTGAAATTATTCCCTGTGCAATAAATAAATTGGTGTGGCTTGCCTAATTAGGGGTTTCCCTTGCTAGTGATGTGATATGAAAAATGGCTTTCTTATTCTGCCACCATTGATACAACAGGATTTCTTTGTTGATAGTCTGTTGCACTATAACACAAACATATAAACATATTGTTTATTGTGTTAGGCAAATAGTTGCACTTTAGAATAAAACATTTTGATATTGTGAGTCTTAGGTTTTACAAAATGGAAATGATAAATACTACTTATTGTGATTTGTGTAAATGCAGGCATTTGTTCACTTATTTTAAGGCAAATCTTCATTAGGAAAGTATTTGTTTTGAAGCAGCTGGGATTTTTCTTTTTTTTTTTTACAAATGTAAGCACTTTGTTGTATTCAGAAAGAGCATTTTATGTATAATAACATACATTGTATTCCTTATTCCTCAAGAATTATTTTCTTATACAAAATATTTAGCCCTGTTGTTTTATTGATATTTTCAAATGAAAGTTAGATCACTTTCATCAAACATAATGCCATATTAAAACATATTAGTGTAATAGTTAGGAACTGTTGAATATTAGTTGAGTGGACCTTTTTAAACAATTCCAGTTAATGATTAGTGAACAGGACTGTCTGTACATTAGTAAACTATGAGATCCTTGTTAGAAGGGGTTCAGGTTTTTGCACTCCATGTGTCATTACAAGCTGAATAACTTTGCCCAAAACCTGAGATTTTACACTAAGTGTGTTTTGCCAGGTATTATTCTATCACATTTGCACAAAAAGAGGTAAAAAAAGAAAGATAAAATGCAGTAATCAAGAGTACAAACTCAGACTTCATGTGTTATCGATTATTGTGATCTCTAAAACACAAAATATTGTGGTAATTTGATCCTGGGGTAATGCTGCAACGTGCAGCATTAAAGTGACTATGTGGTGCCCTTAAACACAATACATTTAATATTATTTATCCGAAACAAACTGTTGATGATATTATTAGCAAACACACATGAAATTTATTTTTTGCTGTCCAAGTAGGAAGCATTTCAGCAATATTCAAGCATTGAGAAAGTTGTATGAATTCTGTCATACAATTGCACATCTTTCAACACCATAAAGAGTTTGGAAACAGGAATGATGCTAAAGGTCTATTCTCAAACCAAAATGCACAAAGAGTGACTTCTAAAATAGCTACAGTTGAGCTTCACAAATAAAATGTGTCTGTCTGTGTAGCCCGGTCAACAAGTATTGGCACACAACATTTATAGACTGAGTAATAAAAAAAATAACATTTATGGAAGAGATTGCCTAAAATGCAGAATCCTCCAAACTACCATTTCAATATAAAATGTTATATTCAGAAAATATATATGGTATCAAAGTTTTCAACTTAACTCCTTTCACTGGCATGTACTGAAGTGGTGAGCCTAGCTACACTTTATTATCTATAACAAATGAAAGGTACATGCAGGGCAACAAACATATTTTTTTTAAATATGTACATATGTAAGTCCAACATTTTGTAGTTTTTATAAATCAAATACAACAACACGTAATAAACAGTAGAAAACTGCTTATACAGGTTAAAATACTGTGAATTATAATGTTTCCTAGACACAGCCATTCATATTCAATAAGAACATCAATAACAAAAGAATGTAGAAACTCGAATAAGGTAATGCATCAGAAAGACATTTTTAAATGATACCAATGAGAATCCAAGGTGCTCAAGTTTAAATCTCTCAAATAATCTTATTGATAAAGTCCTTTCTATTGTACTTTACAATAGAAAAAATATCAAGCACATAACGTTTTTTGAACTGACAATTGATCAGTTTCAACAACTGTTACTTCATTGTGCATATAAGTATACGGTGAATTAAAAACAGATGTACTTATCATCCTCCTTGATGTGAATGAACACAGGACATCTCAATGTGGGAAGTAATAGAGATTGTTAAATGCTTTCAACTGGAGGTTGGAAGTGACAATACATGAAGAGATAAAGTGCTGGATAACTGAACGTTCCATTATGTGTATTAATAAACAGAATCATGTAATATATGTTTACAGGAAGTTTCATTGTGAAAACAGCAAAGTAGTGGTATTGCAACCACTATCTGGTTTAGAGTGCATAGAGTTTTAACTACTCTTCTAGGTTATTCATTGCATAACATATTTCTAAGGGAGTTGCCAGGTACCCTGTTCAATACAGTTAAGTGAGAAGGGAACTAGACTTTGGAACTCATTATGAGTCTGGCGGTCATCAGACCGCCAGACCCTTGGTGATGGTAGGACTGCCGCGGTCCTGGCTGTCCGACCGCCACATTATGACCGTGGCAAAGCCGTCATGTCCGACCGCTGGCACTGCCAGGTTGTCTCCAGGCTGCGGCGAGTGTAATCCGCCAGAGCAGCGCTGCCCTGGGGATTACGAGTCCCCATACCACCAGCCTTTACATGGCAGTTACACCCCCATGGAAAGGCTGGCAGAATGTGGGGGTCGGGGGCACCTGTACTGCCCATGCACTTGCCGTGGGCAGTGCAGGGGCACCCATGCACAGCCCTGTCGCGCATTCCACTGCCGGAATTATGGGCAGTGGAATGTGCGACGAGTGCTGCTGCAACTGCCTCAACGTCACATTAGGAGCCAGCAGAAATGCTGTTTCCACCCACTGGCCCAGCAGTGAACTCCTAATGGGGCCAGCGGTGTTCAAACTTGTTTCGTATCATTTGGTTTTCAAATGTGCCACTCAAATGGCCGTGCTGAAAAATCCTTCTAGATGTCTTCTGTCAATTTGCTTATCTTTGAAGGAAAGGATCCAATATGCAAAATGAATTGATTGAGAGCCATTTCAAATCAACAATCATTTAAAGAAAAGTGATTCATGAACTATTACTATTCTACTCTAAGCTGATGCCATGTACTTCTCATGCATAATTCTGTATGTGTAGACTAAAATGAGGTGTTATTATAGAATCTATCAGTTATAAAGTCACACTTAGCCAGTGAAAATCTTAAAAGAAGTCAAGGCAAAGTTGAACTTTGAAACAATCAAATTCAATGATTCTTTGTACAGAAAATTAAAATGCAATGTGGTGACAAATTAATACACTAATATTTGAGTTAGATTAAAAAAGGAGTACATTTCCACTGGACGTTTTTCTTGTGGCAGAACTATAACATATTACTACAGAGATGCATAACGCAAGGCATTACAGTAACAGTTATTCAAATTCCATGAGAGAGACTGATTTATCGCTTGGCATTCCTTAGTAAGTTATCATAATGAAGCTAAATTACACCCAACCATTTATATGCCAAAACAAATGTACTGACTATTAAAATGTCCACAACACAAAACTGAAAAAAATCATCCTTGTATTCCATAGATATCATAGGTTCCTCTGAGAAGATATTTGCCAAGGTCTGCACAATATGATCATTATATCTTGCTCATATTACTTTGGATATTCATTTTAATTAACAGTTTTTAGCTTCCGCAGCAGTTACGAGTGTCTCAAATTTTACACTATACACACGTTATCACTGATAAAATATTAAAGCATACTATAAATATGATTACTTTAGCAGAAATCTTTGTGCAAGTAAACTGCTCATCACATTTCCCAGATATTAACTGAAGTTGCTGAACTCCCTGAGTTCATGTGCTGACAATGTACATAGCGGCAAGTGAAAGAAGGAGAATTGTGGGATGGTGGTGTATAAGAAGACTATGCCTGAAAAGTTTCAATGACACCATCGAATCTTCACCAATTTTCAATTTTTCTTAAGTTCATATTAAATCTTTTAAAGAAGATTCACACATTTATTTATGCAGATATATTAAGAAGATGACTTGAAGTCTTTAAGGCACACCACAATACCTGATTCAATAAAAATAAAAATAAAACGTATCACTGCCTATGGAATGTTTGGTTATTTGTTGGTAAATATTTTGTCAATCTAAAAATGACCATGTCATGTTGATGTTTTTTAGTACTGTATTTGGATCTGAATTGTGTATCATACATTCTGTAAGCCCTCAACTGTCCAACAGTAATAAAAGAACTGAACCTGGGGGAAAACAAAATCATCCACCTTAAAGGCAGAATATATGGGAAAATGGTAGCAGCCAAAAGGTCATTAGCATATCCAAAAACATACTGCAAAGGAAAATAAACAAAGCAATCCATGCTCTCATGCACAGGATTATTATGAAATTTAGTTACATCAATTAAACAAAATATAAAATGTTTTCCATGTATCAGATGAAATGTTTACATTTTAAATAGAACCAGAATACTCAATTTATCGATATGCAGAAGCTGTGTGTGTAAACGTTTGTTTTATTGTTTTATTGAAGACAGCTTAAAAATTCTGGCATTCTTTTAACTGAAACTTTACAAGGCATCTCATTATTTTGCAGAGTGGATAAAAATCTCAAAACAAAGAAAAAACATGCAAACTTTCAGTGAATGCGTGTCTTACCTAAAATTAATTGCATGAAAAGTAAACGCTCTGTGAGCACTGGGGTAGGATCTAAATTATACTGTAATAATGGTCAACATTCTCAAAATGTCAACTAGTTGACATCACAGTGCTATAATACGCTCTTACTCATTAAATAAATGAATTAGCCTAAATATGAATCACGCTCTCCTATGCTTCCATCAAATTTCTTTAAAAAAATATTATTCCAACATATGTCACAGGAAATTGTGCATTTTGACATCTTTTGATGTATGGGCTAAACACTGACCAAGAATGAGGACTCTACAAAAACCATAGCTACAAATGTCCTCAAGCATAAAGTAAGAAAAATATATTTTCTGTCATCAACAATTTCAAGTTTCAGACTATTCTTTTTATTATTCCATAGAATAAACTACTCCTAGTGTATAAATGCATACACCACTTATTGGTAATGAATATGTAAAATGGTCTTACAGTACTCAGACGGCTAATAAAAGCCTTTCAATTGTTTCTCTTTGCAATCTGTCATCGTGGCTCATTTTCTTTTTAAAATCATGAAATAGTTATACCAGTAATGAGAAGTAAGAAAATAATATCTATGTGAATTACATACGGTCAAATTCAAATAAATAAATCAGCTTAATTTACACAAACAATTCTAGTGCTTTCATAAAACTGGCTTTTGATATTGTACAAATAAATTATCAGGCAGCCTGATACACAATTATAAAATCATAATTTTAAAATAAAAAGAAGATATTTCAAAAGTGCAATTTCAAAGTCTGCTGATTTTTACTTTCACTTAAAATTTCTGTCCTAGCGTGAAATTTCACATTTCATTATTCTGCAACAACAAGGAAACCAAGGAGGCACATCAATTAGTATATCATTAGCATACATCATATGTTTAGTGCTTTGTAGCACCTGGAATGTAGTGCACACTTTTCATTTGATTAAGTTGTGATGTGATTGCTGTGGAACTCTACCTCCATCCTTGCAAAACAAGAAGATCCAACTAGATGAAAGTGTTATATTAGCTTTTGTGAGCAGTTCAGTAGCAAGCAGTCTATATTTGGGTCCTTTGCCACCACTCAAATTCAAAGATGCCTGCCTCACGTTTTCAAGTATAACAACAAGTTAACATATGAACTGATGTATACATCTTGAAATTCATTTTTTAAATAATGGCATAATAGACAAACAGTTCATACTTCATAAATTTTGTCTTGCAAATAGCTGAACAATGAATCCAGCCCTTTAGATGAGCTCCACAGCTGTTTTAACATCTGGCACTCTTTTTCATTTACATCTTCAAGCACTGATTTCAGGAAACTCCTCACTAAGCATTTCGATTCTTCAAGTACCTAGTGGGGTAATGAAATAATATATTTGTACAAACAATTCTCAGTTTTTTTTAAAGCCATATTTCAACCCCCTAGTCCATTTCAGGAGTTCTATACTGAGCACAGACAAATATGTATTGTAGAAAGTGAGTTTCAATAGGTTATGTTTATCTCATATTAGGCAACAGAAATGTAATAAAAAGTAATCCAGGTTCTCTACTATTCTATTCCTACTCAAGGACATGGATGGGACTTACCAGTAAAGGACTGAACATAAAACTTTAGGAGGCTGACGTATCAAAAGCTGTAATACCATTTCTCTGATCCAAACTAAAAGTACCAGTTAACCTTGGGGCAGTTTAAGTGCTTTTTGACATTCCCATTCACCACAGATTCTCAACCTAATTGATGCTATGAGATCATTGCAACACCATGCTGAATAACAACGTAGCAGCCACGAGTGATGGCCAACAGCCGGAGATGATGGACGCTCGTTTGTGAGCGCTGCAGCTTGCCCTGTGCTATCCAGATCTGTCTCAGCAATATTGACACATTTTCCCAATGGATGGAGAAGGTGCTGTCTGCATCCAGTCTCCCTGTAGGCCATCATGCTGTGGATTGCTGGATGCCCCATCCCCGGATTAAAGCAAAGCTTGGCCTCGTGACGAGCCCACATGGGCCACCTAGTGAGGCTTGCTCAGCACCAAGGAAGCAGGGAGAGAGCCCCAGAGGAGGCAACTGGAGTGTTGGCCCAGAGGGTTTGGATTTGTCCCGACCCGAGAGCGGGAACGCCAGAGCCCCACTTCCTCCTGAATACTCTTGCCAGTGAGACTGTGCTACCTGTCGTTGGCTGCTGCATGGATTGTGTTGAGCCTAGAGTGGCCCGAGGACCTGCGTAAGGGAAGAACCGCCTTGGCCTTTTGGGCTGGCAAGATTGGGTGGTGAGTGCCCCTGTTGGGGTTTTGGAGGTATGCCTGCTTGTCTTCGGGTATCTGGGCCAGCGGGGGCCCCATCTGCCATTGGGGGTCTGTAGTGGTCAATGGCCACAGTGAGTACAGCATACACTGATCTACCCTGAGTGGCTGGACTTGGCTCTCTGCTTTCCTGGATGGGCCTCCACCCTCCCACATGTCAAGGGGAGAAGAATGCATTGGCAGCAAGAGGCCTGCATTTGGAGACTGGTGGCTTACATGTTGAGCATTTGAAGTCCTGGGGTCTCTAGGACTTTAGAGGGGGACCCACTCTGCTTTTGTTTTCAGGGACTGCTCAGTAGGGAAGCTCCTCTCTGTACTTGGGCTCCTAGCTGGGTCTCGCCAGGGAACTCTCTCCTTGTCTGCCCACCTGCCTCCGGGCAACAATGAAATCTCTGCATTGAGCATGAACATGGAAAAGTTGCCCAATTCTCCTATGTAGCACAAGATTGATAGGTTTGCTCAATCCAACTCCACTATGACAAGCAGAAAGGTGGGGAACGTAGGACTCCTGGGACTGGGGTTCTCCCTGATTCAATGACCCCATCCTGAAGGCCAATAAAGACTCTGGAACTTCTCTAGAGGGTACAATTGATGAGATGAGCCTTGACCTAGCATTACTGCGTTAGGCTCTCTAAAAACCTGTTGAACATGTCACAGAGGGCCATCTGACGGAGGTAGAAGTTACAGCCTGCTTGGTTCAGACTACTGTATCCCCCTCCACAGCAGGATTCTCCACAAGAGGTGAGGGCTGAGGATGCAGAGAGCACATCCAGGAAGAATAATATCTGGATTGTGGGGATCTCAGAAGGGGCAGAAAACCACCACCCCACATAGTATACTACAGAGTGGGTAAAGTTTCTGCTTCTGGCTGAGGTCCTCTCGACCTGCTTAGTAGAGGAAAGGCACATAGATTGCTAGCAAGCCATCTGCCCCTGCCCCCCTCAAGAGGCTGATGATTGCCAGGCTCCTAAATTATTGTTAGACCTGGCATCCTTGGCGTGGTCTCCACTGTCCTTGTTGCATCTGCTGCCCATGTTTTACTGTGTGCTTGGCTCTGGTTTTGCTGTTTTTAGTACTCTAGAGTACTGCCCCCTTGCCTTGATTGTGGGGGATCTCAGAAGGGGCAGATGTCTGCTGCCCCACACAGTATACTACAGAGTAGTTAAAGTTGCCGCTCCCAGCTAAGGTGCTCTCAACCTGCTTAGTAGAGGAAAGGCACATAGATCACTAGCAGGCCATCTGCCCCTGCCCCCCCACCCAAATGGCTGATGATTGCCAGGCTCCTAAATTATTGTGAGACCTGGCATTTTTGACGTGGTCCACCCTGTCTTTTTCGCCTTGCTTCCCATGTTTTGACTGTGTGCTGGAATCTGTTTTTGCTACTCTGGGCAATTTACCACTGCTGAACAGTGCTAAAGTGCAAGTTCTCCCTGTGTAAATTGTATGTGTAATTGACTTTTTTCATGATTGGCATATTTGGTTTATAAGTAAGTCCCTAGTAAAGTACAATAGAGGTGCCCAGGGCCGGTAAATCAAATGATACTAGTGGGCCTGCAGCACTGGTTGTGCCACCCACATGAGTAGCCCTGTGAACATGGCTCAGCCCTGTCACTGCAGTGTCTGTGTGTGCAGTTTTAAACTGACATTGTACCCACTTGCCAGTCCAAAACCTTCTCTTTTTATCCATGTAAGGCACCCCTAAGGTAGGCCCTAGGAAGTCCCATGGGCAAAGTGCAGAGTATGTTAAAGGTGGGACATGTATTGATGCATTTTACATGTTCTAGCAGTGAAATACTGCCAGATTCATTTTTTATTGTCACAAGGCATATCTCTCTCATAGGTTAGCATGGTGGCTACCTTTAAATAACTTTTAAGTGCAGTTTCCCTTTGGGACCAGATAGAGATGGGGAGTTGGGGTCTCTGAACTCACGATTTAAAGTTACATCTTTTGCTAAAGTTGGTTTTAAAATTGTCATTTTGAAAATTACACTTTTAGAAAGTGGGAATTTTTTTGCTTGAACCATTCGGTGACTCTGCCTGCTTGTGTATTCCCTGTCTGGACCGAGCTTGCCTCCTACTTTGAAGTCTCAGGTCCATCAAAGACTTCCTCTGCCAGCACCTGGAGCCTCTGCTGATACGCCTTCTCTGTCAAGTGGTGCTCTATCCAGTCCCTGGACCCTTGAAAGGTGAAGTTGGTAGAACAAGGACTGGAATCCACGCACAAGAAGCCGTGCAAGGAAAATTTTGATACACTATCTGCAAAGCGTCTGTAAAAGCGACATGCCACCTGTCTGGTGGCTGAAATCAATGAACCACCTACATGGCAGCTGGGAAATCGACACATCACCTGCATTGAGGCTGGAGAAACAGTTTTCCATCACTGTGCAGCCGGATTTCTCAAGCATCATCACTGGGGATCAATATCAATGTAAAGATGCGCGGACTCGACATGCCCTGTCTGAAAAACAACACATGGCCTCACTTGCAAGGGAGAAAACAACGCTGACTTTTCCGACGCACGCTCGCCCAGGTGGCTTTAATTTTGACGCAAACCAGGTACTTTGTGTAATTGTGGTTTTTTGGGTCTTGTTTGATTTAGATAATAAATTGCCTATTTTTCTAAACTGGTGTGGTGTCAATTTTGTAGTGTATTACTGTGTGGTTTGGTACAAATACTTTACACATTGCCTTTGAGATAAGCCTGACTGCTTGTGCCAAGCTATCAAGGGGGTGAGCAGGGGGTTATATAAGTGTTTATCTCCATTGCTCTGACTGGAGTGAGGATCCCTGCTTGGACAGAGTGCAAACTGACTGCTCACCAGAGACCCCATTTCTAACAATTATTTACACGGGATGTCATCCTTCGCAAGGCTCACAGGATAAGGAAACTCCACTTTGAGTTGGCCTCTGTGAAGCTTAAAGTGCAACAACTACATGCTCAACGTGCAACAACAGCGACACTCCTTCATAGCTGTTAAGGAAAAAAGCTTAGAGCTTTGCAAAGACAGTATATGCTGCAGTTCCTGGTGTGTCTTAAAGTGATCTATAAAGGCGAGACCCTCTGCTTTGACACGACTTAGGGTGGCTGGTCCTGGGTCGAGAGTGACCTGAATTCATTTGCCACCGGTCCTCATCCTCCCTCCCCAAGCCTGGTGGCCGTGAGTTATTCCAGTACGTGGAGACAGTTACCATGCTGAACAGATATAGACATAGTTTGGACAATGCAATGTCCTATGCTTTGATGCATCAAATGCTTGTGCCTGCCGGGGCACCCTCCGGAGATGCAACTGGGGCGACCTAACGTTGTGGGGTCACTGTTTATCTGCTCAGATATACTGTCATTTTGGTTCACTGCTGAGTTCTCCATATTACTGCACCTACGGACGGTTATCACCTCCTCTTTAGTTTTTAAGGTTTATTTAGTTTTTCGAGTCCTTCTTATTGATTTGCTTATTAGGGTGATAGATGCTGCCAGGGGAGAAGTATAGGGTAGAAGGTGGGGATTTTGTTGTTGCGTGTTATTGTTCAACGGTTTATGTATGCTGTGGTTGCTTTTATGCTTGTTTTATGTTGTGGTGTCAGGCACCTGAAGCCTCTCCAGACCATCTCTCTCACACTTCACCCGCCCTAGATGATTACGGACTTCTTTACTGAGACCTCCAAGGGTTACACTATACTGTCTTGGAACATAATTTGAATGAGAAATTTAAAAGTGGAGTGGTTATGCTCTATGTCAAGCAGCTCCAACCAGCTGTTCTGCTGCTTCAAGAAACACACCCACTGGGTACACATTGTTCTTTCCTAGGCAGACATGGTTACACAAGGATACGCTGGGGTCCCAAAGTGTGGCCATCATGCTGAAGAAAACTTTCTCTATTGAAGTGCAAGAGTCTCAACAGAACCGAAGGGCCTTTATGTCCTACTCCTGAGGCCCCTCAATGTCATTGTGTGGACGATACTTAGTGTCTGTGCTCCTCCCCAACTACTGTACCTGGAGGCCAGTTCACAGCTTTTGGCTAATTGTCTCCCTGGTTTCACCCATGCTGACAGTGACTTCAAAACCTTCATGTTTCTTTGATAGAGGATGGTAGATCACTGTGCCTCTCAGACTGGGACTCATCAATATCTGGCAACTACACCACCACAACACTAGACAATCTATATATCACTCCCATCCACACAGCACATTCTCTCATACTGATGATAATTTCACCCTGCAGCTGTCAGCGATAATCTCTCTTGAATACACATACTCCTTAGCTGGCTCTCAGACCGTTCTCCAATGAGACTGAAGATTGGAAGAAAGGCTGGGGGACAGGGGCCCACCGCTAATAAATTTGTAGTAGTTATCCAACAACTCATTTACTCATTTAGAAAACACCTTTACAAAAATATCACAGATTATTTTGACCATAACAGTGGTTCAGCTCCCCCACTACACTATGGAAGGCCTGTAAGACCGTTGTTAGGGAGGACGTTTTAACATATATCCACAGTAAAACCTGGGATCATGAAGATGAGTTATGGTAACCTGAACAAGACATCGACCACCTCAAACATGCTGAGTCAGTACACCCTTGTGACCTGATAAGGAGTTCTCTAGACTGACCCTGTCTAGCTTTACAGCAAAAACTTTTTTATTGTGCCTATTAGGACTGGTTACACTCTCAACGGAGCGTGTATAAAATGAGAGACAAGGCTGGGAAGCTGCTCTATTGGCTCACAAACGCACACAGTGGTTTGGGGATTGTTACTGAACTTTTATGCAGAGGTAATTCATGCAGCGCTACCCATTGGCATGGAGTTTGCTTCGTTCTACTGTGCCCTCTATGCCTACAGCCCCTTTAAAAAGACCACCAAATAATTCACAACCTCCCAATGAATCCCCTCCCACCAGAGGAGAGAGCGAAATTGGATCTCCCAATTACTGTGGAGGAGGTGCAGCAGGCCATTCCATGGATACCCTCAGTTAAGATCCTGGGCACTAATGCCTTTCCTGGAGTTCTTGAAAAAGTACTCACCCCTGCTTGTACCACATTTACTGGTGGTGTATGACAAAGCATTTGGGAAATGCAAGGTCTCCCACAACATAAGAGGGGTGAACATAACGGTCATTCTCAAACCTGGCAAACCCCCGTGAGGAGTGTGACTCCTACTGCTTTATTTCACTGATAAAGATGTAATCTAAAATACTTACCAAAATATTGTCGACCCGGTTAGCTAAGGTGATCCGCTCCTTAGTTCTACTGGACCAGAATGGCTTCATGTCTGGCACGAGTGCCAGGCATTGTCTCTGCTACCTACACCTGGCTATAGCCCGAAGAGGTACATTTCGGGAGTACAGTGCCCTGCTGTTGGCAGATGAGGAGTAAGCTTTTGACAGTCCACTGGCCTTTCCTCCTGGCGGTTCTTCATAAAATGTGATTTGGCCCCCAGCTTCTTTGCCGGATTGAAACCCTTTATAATGGTCTATGGGCGGAGGTTCAGGTTAGTGGAATTCTGTCTCTATCCTTTCCAACTGAGTGTGGCACTTGTCAGGGCTCCCCACTCTCACCACTGCTATTCACCTTGGTGGTGGAGTTGCTCACAGAGCTCAATCTCAGTGGATATCTGGGTGCACGGTTTTCAGTGGCAGGGAGGCCTAAAGGACAGAGTGTACCTATATAACTGGAGGAAATTTATGATAACCCCGTTAAGGGGAGGGGTACTAACAGTTTCAACTGATGCTGTGCTTTGAGTGGCGGGGCAGCTTTCGTTATCTGGGCATGACAATAGCCTTTACCCAGCAGCAATATTTGGAGCTTAATGTACTATATTAACTACACAAGATGAAGCAAGACCTTGAGGTGTGGCCACCGTTGCCACTTACTATAGCAGGCCATAGAACGCTATTCAAAATGATCTCACTCCCTCGATTTTTCCATGTTCTCCGACACTACCCATATATTCTTCTATGTTTTTTGGAAAGCTGTGGGTTCCATTCTGTGGGTGAGTAAACCCATCCGCTTATCATTTGCAAAAGGGAGCATGTCACCAAATGATATGGGGCTGGGCAGACAATATACTGCACTGCCTGGGAGTCCCATAAGGTGCTGATCAATGACTGGATGCAGGATGATGGAGATGATCCCATTAACCTACTTGAACTCAAGCTAATTTTCCTAAACAGAACATTACACTTGCTATATGATGTTGTCCCCCACCACTTATTACCTTCCATCACTCGCCTACCAATCCTTTGTTGAAACGTTGCACTGAAATATTTTCAATGGCATGGCATGTTAACAGCAGCAATGCCATTGTGTGGCAAGGTACCAGGCTGTTCGAAACAGCAAAGCTCTCTGGCTCTATGAGATAGGACTTAATAGGTATCTCTAATCTTGGAGATGGGTGGAGGGGCAGCTAAATCAAATCATTCCAAGACCAGGTGGTGGGCTTCATCTCCATTACTCGCATTTTTACCACTACTTGCAGCGTAGACACGCCTCAGATGCTTAACATGACAAACTCACAGCTGTCCCCGACTTCAACCCCTTGAAAAGATCTCCAATACTTGATACATTTGGGAAAAAGGGACCTCTAAATTTTATAGATCATTAGGGAATGATTTGCCTGACCCTCTGCCTTTGCTTATGGTGCAGTGGAAGACAGATTTGGGAACCCTGAATGATGAAGTGGATGCCTCATCTTAATCAAATGTGGTGGACAGGGAACGCTACCAATCTTAACTGCCTTAGAGGCACTTCCTCACCTGGCACTTTCTTTCACTCTGTCTGGGAATGCACTCTAATCCGTCAACACTGGAGGGCTGTTAACAAGCTCCTAAGTGATGTGGTGGGTAGACTGCTGGAACTTGATCCCAATACAGTCCTTCTGGGTGTTACAGACAACTTGAGGTTCCCAGAAGCACAGTAAAACTGGTGGCCATGGGCTATCTGGTGGCCAAATGAAATACAGCTTGTCACTTGTGGGATACCTGGGCTTCCTCACCGCTTCCAGTCATTGAATGGACAAATTAAATGAACCACTGTGCCGCACTTGAAGAACTGGTCTACAAGGCCTGCCAAGTACATAAGAAATACTTCCAAATATGGTCTCCCCAAAGTCATACCATGGTGATGTGAGGCCAAGAGGGGACTGCCGGATGAAGAGGCATTAAATGAGGATGATGGTGTTTGTTCTATATTACATAATTGCTTCCATAATGTATATTAAATATCTTGCATGGTGAAAACTCTTGCGAGACAATGGCATTGTTGTTAAGGTATGTTCTGTTTAAACGAAAAACCAATAAAAAGAATTTATAAATAAATATTTTTAAAAAGCAACATAGCAGCCATACATCACCTACCAAGGGTAGGATGGGTGCTCCAACACAGAAAGCCTGCTCTGTTAAATACTTTCTGTTTTGAAACATCAACAGAAAATGTAAAGGGTGGTGAATAATTTTTAATCAGGCATTCCTTGATGTACAGCCGTGCACTAAAAATATAGCTCTGACAAGGTTCATCAACTTTCTTATAGGTAATCCTCATAGTTTCACAGACTGCAGTACTGTGCAACTATACATACTGCCCCCTGGAGTCTTGACAAAAATCTTCACGACCGGCTAACTTATGTGCTCCAACATTTCTCATACTTTCTGTACCCAGGCAGGCACAGGTTTGAGCAAGGAGTAGCCACCTTTATAGTCTTACTTGCCCACCCTCAACGGCTTGTAGGCAAGGAACAAAAAGGAGGCACAAGAGGCATGTGATAAAGTTAGATACTGACTTCCTAATTGCTGATAGGCAAATTGAGTCCTGTTGAGGACACTGGTGTAAATGATAACCACTTGTATGTCTTTCAGCTATGGTGTTATGGTGTTAGGGGATTCTTATATATTTTGCTAGCTGACAAAGTACCACACATTATTTATGATGGATTGCTGATGACCATAGTTAAGCTATCTTTTTTTAATTAGCACTGTTTGCCTAGATATGTACTTGGTGTAACATGATGTTTTACATACACCCTCTTTATCCTCATTGACTATGAGAAGGCATTCAACAGCATCGACAGAGAGACCCTTTGTATACTTCTCTGCCACATCTTCAAAAGGGTCACACTCTTTTAGGCAACGTTTGGCATTCTTATTGGAAATCACTATGGGCCTGATTCTAACTTTGGAGAACGGTGTTAAACCGTCCCAAAAGTGGCGGATATACCACCTACCGTATTACGAGTCCATTATATCCTATGGAACTCGTAATACGGTAGGTGGTATATCCGCCACTTTTGGGACGGTTTAACACCGTCCTCCAAAGTTAGAATCAGGCCCTATGTCTGGTAGTGCATTTTTCAAGATTGAAGTTAAATGAACCTGCACCCCCATTATGAGTACTCTGGCATTCGTAAAACTTCAAGGGATTTGGTTTCGGGTTGTTTAGCTCCCATACGGCACTTTCTGGGAAATTCATTATAGCTTTACTTTACTTTACTTCCTGTGAAGGTATTTGTACTTATAGACTGCAACCCGAAAAGCACAAGCAATAATCATTCAGATGATGGTAGTGGGACATCTAAGGAAGACTAAATTTAGTGACCTATTGCTACTTTCACCACCAACAACGACCAATGCCATCTGCATCGGTTAACACCTTCATGAAGCCTTTCAAAAACCTCACTGTCACATGGATCAGATTTGCTTGGTTTTTGTGCTTTTCGGCACACCTAGGCAGAGGTCTTTACCAATCTGCATACATGCTGCTAGTAGGTAAGCAGATTGAGTGATTGGAAAAGCAATGGATTTTAATGTTTGACACACACACACACACACAGCTGCCAAGGTTTGAGATTGCTGTGTGTAACATTTTCATAATTTCAGTGTAATTAGGAGAGACATTTCACAGACTATGAGCGACACTTTCTCGCAAGGAAAATCAAGCAATGAAGACGAGGGAAACACTTAACTACTAGAAAATGACACCCATTTAAGCAGCAAGATTCTCTAAGAAGATATTAAAATAGCTGCATTGGGACTAGCTGCGGCAAGAAATTGAACATCATACATGGATATGATGCGCAGGGCTGCCTTTAAACAGCCTTAGTTCACCGACTGGGCTCTGGTCTTGTCCCTGGTAATCAATCAATGCAAAGAGCATCACTGAGGCTGCTCTCTCTGTCTCACATGGGGCACTCGGGCTGCAGAGAGGTCTAAAACAGGATGCAAAAGGCTGCTGCAGGCCCCAACATGGATATCTCACCTGCCAGTGATCAGCTAACTCGAGGACTCCAACGCAATTAGTCACAGCAAGGCCTGGCATGATTCTGGGGTCACAGCCCGGCAGTAGGCTGTTTTATACACTGACACTGATCATTATAATCATGAAAATCGGTACCTGAGCGCAGAGAGGCCAACCGCCACTGGGGCAGGTGTACCGCCTGCTGTAACCTGAGAGTTGGTGCACAAGTGTGGTTCTAGTCTAAAACAAGTTATTTAATTGACATATATGCCAGGCACAAGAGTTTACTTTAATTATTAGAACATCTTTTTACCACTCCCACTCTGACAGGTACTTAGTTGATGATGTCAACTCGAGGCAGCTGATGTCAGCTGCCAGCAACGCGGCCCAGTCCCGCTCATGGGATCCTGTGCAGTGATACTGTAACCATGCTGCAACCGCCCTACAGCTGCCCTGCTCGTCACCAGACGATGACGAGAGTCAGCCGCGGGAGGCATTGTGTTGCCTGCAACAGCCAGGGTGGGTCTGAGAATGGTCGATCTTGATACTCACTGCCCCCGCCCCAGTGCGAGTGACAAGGTCATAAAAGGAGCTGTAGCACACATTTCTGACTTGCCCAAAAAGAGCAGCCAAAACTTGCTAAAATGCTGCCTGCTTGCACCGTTGGAGGCAGCACATGAGTCACGGACCCCCACCTTAGCCTATTAAACTGAGCCTCTCTAGTGACTACTCACTACAGTCTTCTTAGTAGTAAAGCAATTCGGGACACAGTGCCTGCGACATGCATGTGCGTTGCAATACATTGTAGCAGTACTCGCAGAGTTGCAAGCATATTTTGAGCCAGCCCCCTTAGCCTGACTGAAGCAATGCGCATTGCGCTCTTCCACTATAGCTATTATTGTGCTGCATTATAGCACTCCTCTTGACAGGTGAGGAGGCGCTATAATGTGTGATTTTGCATTTTGGTGCGATAATGCGGATCACCACACTGAAATGCGTTAGACTAACGCCTGATGAGTGATACTTGGAAGGGATGTACACACATTTGAGAGCAAATATGAAAAGTAACTTCAAATTTATAGGTTCTACTTTCGATATTCCACAATGGTAAACACTGGAGCTCCCATTACAAAAAACAAAAAGAAGAATCGTACATCAGCTAAAGGTTTAAGAGCATGATTACCCTAGAAAGAACTATCAGCCTGCACACAAATTCTGCAGCAGTATCAGCAACCACTTCCTCGTTTAACAAGCCGTGCTCGTGCCTGTCCTCGACGTGGAAATGCTTGCAACCGAAGACCGTGTCTCACATTGATTTCACAGACAATAAGGTGCTGCGAGATTCCAGATGCAAAGTTCTGTTTACTTAATTTTTTTAAATTTGATGTTACTCCCCTCGGACATCTGCTGCAGCGTTAGGTCATTGGAGCTCCAGGTATTCTTTAGCTGGATGAAGGTAGTTTTGCTTTGCCGATTCTTGCCTTGAAGTCTGCGACTATGCCGCCCTCCGTGACAATGATACAGCCCAGGCAGGTGAAGTCCTCAACCTCTTGCTTGCAAGAGGGACTGCAGCTGTGCTGACAGTGTTAGCCTTCCACACCTTGGTTTTGTGGATTTTGAGGTCACATTGTGCTGATGTGGCTGCCACATTGTCAGTCTTCTCTTACATCTGCAGATGGGTATAGGAGATTAGTGCCAGGTCGTCTGCAAAGTCTAAGTTGCCGAGCAGCGTCAAAAGTATCAACTGGATCCCATTTCTTATCCTTGCTGAATATGTGTTAATGAACCAGTCTATGGGCAGCAAGGAGAGAAAAGGCAAAAGCAAACAACATTGGCAAGCTCCGGTCCTCACTTGGAAAGCATCAGTAAGTTGTCCTCCATGGACTATATCGCAGGTCATTCCCTCATCCGAGTTCCCGATGATTCCTATAAATTTATCTGGCACATCAGTGTGGCAGAGAAGTATACAAAGGGTCTCTCTGTCGATGCTGTTGAATGCCTTCTCATAGTCAATGAGGATAAAGAGGGTGTATGTAAAACATCATGTTACACCAAGTACATATCTAGGCAAACAGTGCTAATTAAAAAAAGATAGCTTAACTATGGTCATCAGCAATCCATCATAAATAATGTGTGGTACTTTGTCAGCTAGCAAAAAAAAATGTATATAAAGATGTTGAAGAGTAACAAGACACAGTCTAGAACACGGGGTGACTCTTGTCAAAGGGAATCAATCCTAGGGCATTAAAATCTAGGGGCAGGAAAACTCATTCACTAATTAAATCACAGTGAGGGCCCAGTATAAACACATCAAAACTGGGACAAAATGTTGTGTGTTGGAGGAACCATGGGAAGTTTCAATCCATAGCCACTAGTGTACTCAAAAGTAGGGTTGCAGCTACCTTAACAGTGAAGAAAGCTAACACTAATACCTATGGAGATGTGATCCACCCACCTGCTATAGCTCATTAATGGAAGATATTTCCCAAATCTATATCTCATTCTCTTTCATTTCATATCACTCACAAGGTGAAGAAAGCAAAAAACTGGGGAAACATGCTCCCAACATTCTTATCAGTGATTTGGGTATATAGTACAGTACCACAACTACAATTTAAGAATTGTTATTTCAAGTAATGTGCCCCCAGAACGTTTTAGTTCAGTCTAAGGAAAGGAACTCTCCAATAACTATGCCCCCTAGTGAGCAATAGGGACAGTCATGATTACTGCAAGATCTAGTGCTTAAATACGTTTTCCAGTAAACTGAACTTGTTTTTTTATCTGTAAAATGCAAATATAGGAACAGCTGGAAAGGCGTGGAAGCTTCTTTATCAAAAACACAAAAATATAATTTGATCCAACTCTTAAGGTTGATCTGCAAGACACTGGGTGGGGGTATGAGTCAGTTTATGGTGGGACTATTGAGCATGGCAAACCTGTAGTGCCATGTCATTTTTGATGACTAGTTGGCAAGTTTATTTAAAACACTTCTCGCTGAAAGGCTTCAATGTCAGCACAAATTACATAAATAAATATGCCAGTCAAAAAAGGAACAGAATACTAATACATATTTTTGTAAGCTTGAAGTGCTGACAAACACAATTTAAGTGGAAGCATTTATACCCTTGTGCATTCACATATATGAAGGCCACTGTTGAGGGTCAGTCCAATATGTTACAATAATGGTTCCCAACCTGTGGTCTGGGGACCCCTGTGGGTTCGCGAAGCCTCCTCGGGGGATCCGGGACTACTTAGAAAATAAAATAATATTAACAGACTAGGTCCACAGCTTTTAATAATGATTCAGTGGGGGTCCCCTGATTCCAATAATGATTCAGTGGGGGTCCCCAGGTTCCAGTAATGATAAAATGGTGGTCCACAGAAGTCAAAAGGTTGGGAACCACTGTGGAGTAGAATGTACTCATCTTTAGGGATGCAGGAAGGGTTTGTCAGGTGAATCCTGAGAAGTATTTTTTTTTTTTTTTTTTTTAGAATTGTTTCTTTGTATGATGACTACCCTCTTCTCTGTGGCCCAGCTACTGTTTAGTATCAAGTATTTCTATATCAGTCTACTGCCATCTTCTATGCAGAAATTCATATGGGTGACTTTTAACTTCATAAGAACAGGTTCTACTGTTTCTTTGTTCCCCTCTTGGTGAGATACTCAGTGGGCCATGTGTTCTCTTCTTTGTACTTGTCTTTGGGAAGGGGGGGGGGGGGGTTGTTGCTGAAAATGTATTACATCACATCATGAGTCTTTATACTCCACTCCTTTCAATTACACTCTTGAGATGTGAAGGTTTATGTGTCAAGCTTGTTTATGGTTAATTTCAGGTAATCCATTGGAACAACACTTCTCACAAAACTTATTTTATTGCTTAGGTGACTTATAGTTTGCTATTTCTGATATCTAGCATTACGATATTTGTAATAAGAATGTTTCTTCCTCAGCCAAATCCAGGCCTCACAGTTGCCCTAACAGTGTTTTTATTTTATTCTAGGAAATCTATTGTCAGGCCTTTTTGCAAGTCTAATTGAAAAGGACTGTTCTGTTTCTGATTTCCTTGTTGGCAAACATGGGGCAAGGCATACTGAAAGACAGCTGCGGGTCCCGGGGGTTACAAGGGGCAGGGCGGCGTGCAGCTGGGGGGGGATTTGAGAATATAAAAATGGAAAAAAAAAAAAAAACTTACTACTCCAGTCCCTCAGCAGGCACAGACTCCCAGCCTGCACTTCGGCCAATCCTGATACCGCTCAGAGCAGTGTTAGGATTGGCTGTGCCTTTTCTCTCCAGCCTGACAAGACAGTGCCAGGCTGGAGAGAGCATAATGCGCATGTGTGTTTGGCAGGCCCGAGACACAGATGTCCACTGAGGGGAGTGCACAGTGCACTCCTCTTGTCCCTGTCATCCCCCATGGCCCGCCCCTTTAACAACAAAAGGATAATAAACATAGTTTATTATCCTTTTTTTCTTAAAGGTTTGCAGCGGCTGCTGCTGGCGGGGGGTGCAACGCTCCTCCACCATACCGGAAGAGCCGCAGCTGCTGAAAGATCTGCATTGAGAGCCAAGCAGTTTAATTTCATCATGCCCTCAAAGCATTTTCCTGTAGTAAAAGAAAAATCATATTTTTCTAGTAGACCGACATCATTTTATTCAGGGAGAGCATTATTTCAACTGCAGAAAGGGGAATCTTAAATACTTGATTTCCAGGGCCATTTTTTTGCCAAATTGACATTTGAAGGCGAAATGCAAAGTGGATTTAGTTAGAAGAGACTCCACTTTTGAATGCTATATTTGACATACTTCACTCAGATCAGTTTACGGTTTGGAGGCATTGGTACATACTCCTGCTACTGATTCAGTCACTGATTCAATGCTGTCAAACTGCACCCCTCTGCCAGTGTAAGGCATGCAGGGCCACTGGAATTATGTGGTAGGAAAAGACCAAATGATGAGGCAGGGTTGGCCAATTTATGTGGCAAGAAAAGTTAAGTTATGAATTTACACCACCAATAGCTCCAACTTAAATGCTGGTTTTCTTTTCAAGAGTAGCTCCAGTTCACTGGCACATCGCAACGCCGCCAGACCACAACCACCTGTACTCTACAGGACACATCCCTCCAACATTGACTGAAGGAAGTAGAGGACGACTTGCTTTCTAATAAAACAGACGTGTACAGTAAGAATTAGGGTACAACTGGGACATTAACTACGCTAAAACACACGAACTACACACATCCTCGCCAACTTCCCAAGGCACAGCCATCCTTAATCTCCCCTAAACGGGTTTAACTAGGATATGACCTGTAAAGCGTTGCTTCAGAAAAGGATAGAGAGTAGCATCTGATGTAATACTACCAAAATTAACTAACAACAGTATATTTTACTCGGGAGACTGAAAAAAATGAAATTAGTAAAAGATCTGCTATGCAGCTTTCTCTCTAAACAACAGGATTTAAACTCATCACATTGATAAATTAACTGGTGCCTGATCGTTTAATACGCTGGAATTGTAACCCACTTTCTTTCGTGTTCTCCTTTGATCTGTACCTGCCATTCGGAAAGTACATTTGTGGAAAGCCTTCAAAATAGTTGTCGAGACAGTGTCACGGGTTTAGCACTAATGGTCATAAAATATTTCGGAGTAAGGATGAATTAGATAACCAGGTTTGTAGACCTGACACTAGGATTAGCTAAACGACACGTTGCAGTGGAAAAGCAATCCATTAAGTGGGCGCAGGAATCCGTCAATTCTATGTTAAAGTTGTGATTTGCTAGCATGTGAGCTGAAGTACGACTTTACTTACCACTGCACTGCAAGAGGCCATTTCCTTGACACGTAACATCACTTCTTGACTGAATGTAGTTGGCCAAAATACTTGTGAGACAAGTCCTCTGCTACATGCTTCTTGCGCTGTAAGCTTTCGTCCACAGAACAACATTTCATTTGCCTAAAAAAATGAAAAACATGTATTCAAAGACATCCGCACATTCATACATGTTAAAAAAGCACTCTTCTGAATGGCAACAAAGCTCGACCTATGCAAAGCGCGTGAATAAGCATATTGTACTCGTGCTGACATCTAATGCTAGAAGGTAAAAGAGAGCTATAAATACATGAATAAAACAAAGAAAGATAGTACAGGAACAATTCATATGCAATGTGAATTAAATATACAGGAAAAATAATGTAAAAGGTACATGATGGAAATAAACTGCTTTGCTCTCAATGCAGATCTGATCATAATCTCGAAAAGTGTACATTTTTTTTTTGGTTCACACATTCTGCAGAATGTGTTCTCGATATTTTCAACACCAGTGCTGCCGAATAAACATATGTGCAGGCCCATTACTTACAGTCTTTCAATTAAAGCAAGCTTCATAAATGCAGACCCAACATGGCTAGAAGGAGGGCATAGCCAGCTAATGATTGTAGCAAGCTAGAATCTTGCCTTCTTATGCTCCGTAATGTATTGCCCTAAATGTCCCAATGTACTGCCTACTGAAGCTGGGACCTGGTCAAGATAAACTCTTACTACTTGAATAGAAACAGTTCTCCTTCATGATGGGAAGGATCAACAAGAAGTGGGGCTGGATATGCTGCTTACCGCTCATTGTGGCTCATGCGTAGGGAAGTGGTACCTCGAATCGGCCTGTACTAAGTTCCATCCAGGAAAGGCTTGTGGTCCTCATAGAGTGGTGACACTGAGGAGCGCAAGGAGGATGTGCTACACGTAAATACGCTAACAACAAGAAATTTCGAGCACACCATGAACACTGCTATATTCGGGATAGACTGTGGTCAACTTGGAATTTCAGGTATAATTTACCTTGTGGTTCGAGTCCTGTGAGAAATCGGGTTGTGGGCTGACTTGGGTGTTAACCCTGGTCAAGCAACAGCCACAGTCCCTGTCAGGGGGAACCACAAAAGTCACTATATTAAGCTGTGATTAACCCTCAGTAGCTTGGCACAAAAGCAGTCAGGCTTAACTTAGAGGAAATGTAAAAGGTATTTTTGCAGCACTTAAATAGTAAAAAAACTGAAAACGCAAGAAAGATCCCACACAAATTTAGTAAAACAGTACAATTTAATAAATTATTTGAAACGAAACAACAAAAATCCAATGAGTAGACCGGAGATATGCAGTTTTAATGGTTTAGTTCAAATTAGTGTAGTCATCTGGCTGCGCTGGATGGGGACAAAGTCACAAGTTCAGGCTTACTGTGATGGAGTGCGGGCCAGATACAGGTACCAAAATAGGCCTGCTGAACAAAGTACTTTAAATCCTGGTTGCAGAGTGTGCAAGATCCTGCGTCGAGGAAGTGCTGCACAGTGCGGGTGCTAAGTACTGCATCGAAAATGCATGGTGTAGTGGCAGTGTGGAGTCCTACACTGAGGATGTGTTGTGCAGTGGCAGTACTGAGAAGCTGTGGGTCACAAGTCAAGGATGCACTGAGGAGTGACGGGTTGCAATGTGAGGTCCTGAATCAAGGATGTGTTGTGGAGCAGCAATTCCAAACAGCGGCAAGGCTGCGATGTGCAGCAGCAGTTCTGAGGAGCTCCGAGATCCTGCATCGGTGATGCATTGTGCAATGGAGGTTCCAATGTAGAGGTGTGAGGTGATGCATCATGCTGCATCAATTCTACTAGGACCAGAGCTGGGCTGACAGAGAACCTTCAGGCCTACTTCCAGGAACCTCGGCCGGCAGAGTCCAGGTGGGGGCTGAAGACAGTTGCAGCCTTTTCTGTCCCTGAGGCTCTGACCAGAAAGACAGCCAACTAGCACTTAGAGTCATTCTGGTGCTCCTGGGTTCAAGATGCATGTCCAGTCCTTCTCACTCAGGCAGCAGGACAGCAGGGCAGCAGAGCAGATGTCCTTCTTGCTGCAGTGCAGCACAACAGTCTATCTAGGTCTTCCACAGGTCCAAAGTTGTACTGAAGAGTTAGGACTGAGAGTCCAGTATTTATAGTTGGTGCCAGCTTTGAATTTGGAGAAGTTTCTAGAGTGTTCCACCACAGCAGCATTTAGAATTTCCTTCCTCCCTGTCCTGGTCGCATCTTGTCTGGGGGCAAAAAAGGCTAGTTTGAAACCCTTAGTGAGTGTGCTGAGGCAGAGCCTTTGTGATGTGAAAGTGTGGTAGTTGACAGCTCCACCATCTCATCAAGTAAGAGATGGCCCATGCCACCAACACCTCTTCCTCCTTTGTCTTACTGTCTGGTAGTAATACACAACAGCTACACCTAGTAGGGTGACCCAGGATACAGTTTCCAGGTGGGCAACAAATGTTTAGGGCAAGAAAATAGCAACTTTCTAAAAGTGCCATTTTCAGCATTGTGACTTACAATCCAACTTTACCATTAACATGGGTTTTAAATTAAAATTGTTTGGGGACTAAACTCGACTTTTCTACCTGCTCTCAACTGAAAGTTATCACTTTTTAAATGTAACAAGGTTACCTAATGTTATCCTATGGGACAGGTATGCCTTGCAGTAGTGACTAACAAATGTAAGAGTTTTTCCATTACCAAAACATATAAAAGTGAAAAGTAAATGCCCATCTATCTGAATGCACTGCACATTCCTTATGGCTTGTTTAGGGTCTAGGGTGACTTATGTGTATTAAAAAGGAAACTGGCAAATGGTTTATTTTGCAAAGTGACAATGGCAGTTAAAAACTGCCAACTGAAATTGCAGACTTCAGACATGTTTAAAGTGCTACTTAAGTGGGTGGCACTATCAGTGCTGCAGACCCTCTTGTAGCATTGACATGCCTTGTGTACAGGTGGTGACACTTTAATAGGGATTTACAGTAAATTAGATGAGCACATTGGATATAAGCCACTTTTACCATGTTTAAGCAGGAGAGCACAAGCACTTTAGCACTGGTTAGCAGTGGTAAAATGTGTTGAGTCCTAAAGGTAAAAAACAATGGGGTCAGGAATAAGGAGAGTTACAGCATAAAGTTTGGGGATGACCATGCAGACACCGCCGGGTGCAACAAGTTGTCTGCTAGGGGATCATGATACTATGTTGTCACAGCCAGGATCATGTTACAAATTTCCCTTCCCAAGACCTACTGCTCCCAAGGATTTGTATTGCTAGATATAGGAAATAGAAGTCTTCTGAAAATCATGTTGTTGGTGGAAGCCAACTATGAGCTAATATTCTGAACATCTATCTGAACTTTTCTAATATTGGGTTTGATACTTCATACTATGGATTGCTGTGACGGAATAAGAATGATTAGATTGAACTGTGTTGTTAGGTTTGTTTGAATGCCAAGCATAAGGTATTACAGTTCAAGCACACGCATACGCTTTGCTAATGATAACACAGAATGAGAGGACACAAATATTGCTGGTTATCTTGAAGTCAAGTAAAAACTATAACTTATCTTCCACACGACAAAGTACAGTAACGAAACTTGAGGTAGTTATTCCAACCAGAAGTGTTAGTGTAAATTAATATATGTGCTGATCCTTTGTATTTTGTTATCCAGAATTACCAGTGATATACCAACAGTACAAAGAAAACCAACAAGTGCTTATCAGGTTAAAGAAAATAACTGAAAGAAGCATGATGTGGTGTGCTAGAAGGGCCCTCATTCTCACCTCTGATTATTAAATATGTATATGTTTCCAGTAGTTCGCACTTTAGTACTATATCTGGGCCCATGTTTTTAGTATGGGTTATAACAGAAGAAGAATAATCATGTTTCTTACCTTTCATTATACTAATTCTCTTAAAACAGATACAAGTACAATTATGACTATAACTATGGACAAAAACATTTGTATGATAATGCTCAAATTAGTATTGCAGTTTAGTAATCAGGTAAGTATTTGAATGTCTTCAAAAATGTTTTAATCAAAACAATCTTTTTGGCGTATAGAAATACTAACTTTTTGACTTTAATCATCATGTAACAATTCTGATATCTTGGTGCCTGCTCTAATTCCAATGATGAATTATAAATGATCGACCAGTGAGGATTGCAATAAAAATAAAAATAAATCTTTTTCAGTTGCAAGGTACTTTCAAGAAAAATCAACACAGTACCTGGTTTGATGCAGAAATTAATTTGATGACTTAAAAAAATGAAAACTGCTTTATAATATTCTTCTAGTTCTCAACAGTTACAAACCAAGTTCTCCCAATACCCTATCACCTCATCTTAGCATCTTGGGCAACAAAGCAAATTCTGGAGTGGGCCTTATTGAGAATCTTCAGGGTATTATATACCATCCGTTCTGCATAGATATACTTATGTCTCAAACAATACCCCAAATTGACTCTTTTAATTGTGACATCTTCTACATTGCCTAGTGTCCTGCATCATCCCTTTAAATTTGTTATGCATATCCTCAATACATAGATCTTAAATTCCTTCTTTGAGATTTTTAAACCAGTGCCTCATGACTAATCTGGATAGATGGTCTGGAAATATAAATTTTACCAAATCTTTTGAATAGTTGTTTAAATTTTGTAGAGTAGGATTTAAACAGGTGTTTAACCCCTCGGGTGCCTTGGATGAGGTCACCTCGTCCTACACCCGGGAACTGGGGGGAGCACTAGCGCTCCCCCCCCCCCTGTGCTAATAAAGCCAGGTTTTTTATTTTTTTAATGATATGGACATAAGGGAGCGACCCCTTGGGCAAGGGTCGCTCCCAGGGGGGGCTTTTGGCCTATTATTAGGCCGATCAGCCCCCGGGGGGCAGAAACCTCTAGGCACCAGGGATCATTTTTTTTTGTTTTTGTTTTTCTTTTCGTTTTGTTTTTTTTGGAGGTGGGGAGCGACCCCTTAGGCAAGGGTCGCCCCCCTAGGGGGCAAATTAGATTTAGGCCATTTCTGCCCCCCTTGGGGGCAGATTGGCCTATTTTTATGAGGCCAATCTGCCCCCAAGGGGGGCAGAAAACACTAGGCACTGGGGATTTTTTTTTTGCGCCAATGTCAGGCAGGGGGAGCGCCCCGTAGGCAAGGGTCACTCTGGGGGGGGGGGGGGAATTTATTTTAGCCCATTTCTGCCCCCCCTGGGGGCAGAAACCTCTAGACACCAGGGCAAATTTGGGGAGCGACCCATTAGGCAAGGATCGCTTCACTGGGGGGCAAATTGTATTTAGACCATTTCTGCCCCCCTTGGGGACAAATCGGCCAATTTTAGGTCAATCTGCCCCCAAGGGGGCAGAAACCACTAGGCACTGGGGATTTTTTTTTGGCGCCAATGTCACGCAGGGGGAGCAAACCCGTAGGCAAGGGTCGCTCCCGGGGGGTGGGGGGGTGGGTAGGGCGGGTTGGGTGGGCAGAAACCTCTAGGCACCAGGGCAAATTTAATTTTTGTGTTTTTTTTTTTTTCTTTTTTTTTTTTCGAGATGGGGAGCGACCCATTATGCAAGGGTTGCTCCCCTGGGGGGCAAATTGTATTTAGACCATTTCTGCCCCCCTTGGGGGCAGATTGGCCGATTTTAGGTCAATCTGCCCCCAAGGGGGCAGAAACCACTAGGCACCGGGGATTTTTTTTTGGTGCCAATGTCACGCAGGGGGAGCGACCCCGTAGGCAAGTGTCGCTCCTGGGAGGGGGTTGGCGGTGGGGTGGGGGGGCAACTTTATTTGAGGCCATTTCTGCCCCCCGGGGGCAGATCGGCCTATTGTTATTAGGCCGATCTGCTCCCGTGGGGGGGGGATCAGAAACCTCTAGGCGCCAGGGCAAATGTTATTTTTGTGTTTTTTCTTTGTTTGTTTGTTTTTTTAGAGATGGGGAGCGACCCATTAGGCAAGGGTCGCTCACCTGGGGGGCAAATTGTATTTAGACCATTTCTGCCCTCCTTGGGGGCAGATTGGCCGAATTTCGGTCAATGTGCCCCCAAGGGGGCAGAAACCACTATGCACCAGGAATTTTATTTTTTGCGCCAATGTCACGCAAGGGGAGCAACCCCATAGGCAAGGGTCGCTCCCGGGGAGGGGTTAGGGGGGTGCGGGGGCAAATTTATTTTAGGCCATTTCTGCCCCCCCGGGGCAGGCTGAGCTAGAGCCCAAAATCCACAGGTAGGCACTTTGCAAAAAACACCTCTGTTTTCTGTGAAAAAATGAGATGTGTCCACGTTGTGTTTTGGGCCATTACCTTTCGTGGGCGCTAGGCCTACCCACACAAGTGAGGCACCATTTTTATCGGGAGACTTGGGGGAATGCTGGGTGGAAGGAAATTTGTGGCTCCTCTCAGATTTCAGAACTTTCTGTCACCGAAATGAGAGGAAAAAGTGTTTTTTTGGCCAAATGTTGATGTTTGCAAAGAATTCTGGGTAACAGAACCTGGTCAGAGCCCCACAAGTCACCCCATCTTGGATTCCCCTGGGTTTCTAGTTTTCAAAAATGCGCTGGTTTGCTAGGTTTCCCCAGGTGCCGACTGAGCTAGAGGACAAAATCCACAGATAGGCACTGTTTTCTATGAAAAAATGTGATGTGTCCACGATGTGTTTTGGGGCATTTGCTGTCGCAGGCGCTAGGCCTACCCACACAAGTGAGGTATCATTTTTATCGGGAGACTTGGGGGAACGCTGGGTGGAAGGAAATTTGTGGCTCCTCTCAGATGCCAGAACTTTCTGTCACCAAAGTGAGAGGAAAAAGTGTTTTTTTAGCCAAATGTTGAGGTTTGCAAAGGATTCTGGGTAACAGAACCTGGTCAGAGCCCCACAAGTCACCCCATCTTGGATTCCCCTAGGTCTGGTCTCTAGTTTTAAAAAATGTACAGGTTTGGTAGGTTTCCCTAGGTCCCGGCTGAGCTAGAGGGCAAAATCTACAGGTAGCTACTTTGCAAAAAACACCTCTGTTTTCTTTCAAAAAATGTGATGTGTCCACGTTGTGTTTTGGGAATTTCCTGTCGCGGGCGCTAGGCCTACCCACACAAGTGAGGTATCATTTGTATCGGGAGACTTGGGGGAACATAGAATAGCAAAACAAGTGTTATTGCCCCTTGTTTTTCCCTACATTTTTTCTTTCCAAATATAAGAGAGTGTGTAAAAAAGACGCCTATTTGAGAAATGCCCTGTAATTCACATGATAGTATGGTCACCCGGGAATTCAGAGATGTGCAAATCACCACTGCTCCTCAACACCTTATCTTGTGCCCATTTTGGAAATACAAAGGTTTTTTCTTGATAGCTATTTTTCACTCTTTATATTTCAGCAAATGAATTGCTGTATACCCGGTATAGAATGAAAACGCACTGCAGGGTGCAGCTCATTTATTGGCTCTGGGTACCTAGGGTTCTTGATGAACCTACAAGCCCTATATATCCCCGCAACCAGAGGAGTCCAGCAGACGTAACGGTATATTGCTTTCGAAAATCTGACATTGCAGGAAAAAGGTACAGAGTAAAAAGTAGAGAAAAATTGATGTTTTTTTCACCTCAATTTCAATATTTCTCTTTTTCAGTTGTTATTTTCTGTAGGAAACCCTTGTTGGATCTACACAAATGACCCCTTGCTGAATTCAGAATTCTGTCTACTTTTCAGAAATGTTTAAGTTTCTGGGATCCAGCATTGGTTTCACGTCCATTTCTGTCACTGACTGGAAGGAGGCTGAAAGAACAAAAAATTATAAAAATGGGGTATGTCCCAGTAAAATGCCCAATTTGTGTTGAAAAATTGGGTTTTCTGATTCAAGTCTGCCTGTTCCGGAAAGCTGGTGATTTTAGCACCGCAAACCCTTTGTTGATGCCATTTTCAGGGAAAAAACCACAAGCCTTCTTCTGCAGCCACTTTTTCCAATTTTTTTTGAAAAAAACGAAATTTTCACTGTATTTTGGCTAATTGCTTGGCCTCCTTCAGGGGAACCCACAAAGTCTGGGTACCTCTAGAATCCCTAGTATGTTGGAAAAAAAGGACGCAAATTTGGCTAGCTTATGTGTACAAAAAGTTATGAGGGCCTAAGCGCGAACTGCCCCAAATAGCCAAAAAAAGGCCTGGCACAGGAGGGGGAAAAGGCCTGGCAGCGAAGGGGTTAAATGTTGAAATTACACCTAAATTACATTCTATTGTTGGAGATCTGGTTTCATGATATCCATCTCACATATATTCAGAAAATCTCTTACAAAGGTATGTACAAAATATTTCCATTTTGTAATTGAGGAAACATCTAAATTGAGCTACAATAATAATGCAATCTTGAAGGGTCATACTAGATTGAAAAAGAGGTATCTTGAAATTGAAAAAAATAGATTTTTCTCTTCATCAAAATGTTAATGGTTTTAAAACATGATTTTAAACATTTTTTAGGGGTCACAAGGGATCTTTAACATTGGAACTCAATTTGAAGATCAGCATTCTGGAAGTCTCATAAGAGCTGTTAAGTTAACGGGGCGTGGCCAACCAGCCAACATGGCGGATGGGAGGAATACGACCTCCCGCACCAGTTTGATGAATCTGACATGATCCAGGCTACTGTCTTCACCTCTTCACCATAAAAAAAGAGAACAAAGAAAGGCATCACCACCCTTAGTGCAGCACTGGGAGATGAGTCCCAGACATATGGCCGAAATTGAAGGTGACGGTCTTGAGGCTTGAGAGGCCAAACTCGGGGCAGAGCAGCAGGTTTAAGGCAATCCCGGCGACACATGGCCGAGTGGGAGAGGAAAGGCTGATAAAGACAAGGGTGGGGAGATTAGGAGACAAGCAATCTTTGTTGGTGGCAGAGTGGACAACAAGGGCCCTGGAGAGGGGGAGTGAACGCGATCCTGTTGGGAGCATCTGCGGTGGGCCCTCAAATGGTCACAGGTTGGGAGGGCAGCAGATGCATGGTGGTAGAATGCTGAGTGGATTGGTGGGTGTTCCCCCCCTGTGGTGACTGTTGTGTACCTCCAGCCTGTCGGTCACCGAAGAGTCACTGGGGCCTGGGCCTGTGACAACAACCTGCATCTTTCTTGGAGTGCCTCATGTATAAGACAAAAAGGAGCATGTGCCTGGGACAAAACCAGAGGGGCCTGACACAGCTGCACGTGCCACCCTAGTGCTTCTGGGGTCAGGTGGGCCATCTTTCTTGGAGTGCTGCATGTATAAGACAAAAAGGAGCATGTGCCTGGGACTAAACCGTAGGGGCCCGACACAGCTGCACGTGCCACCCTAGTGCTTCTGGTGTCAGGTGGGCCATGACTGGATGTGGGAGGGGGCCCTACACTCCGTTGTGACCCAGTGCCACCTCTTGCTGGAACTAGGAAGTATATATCATTGCTCCTGTGACCTGTGCTATTTCGCCCAGGTTCTCTCTAAGGAGCTGGCGAATTTAGTTTTGTGACCAGCTGGGGGGGGGGGGGGGGGGGGGGGAGGGGATGATGCTGCTGTAGCTGCTCATGCTGCGTTGGGGGACTGGCGGGCCACAACTAACATTCCTGCAGAAGTGCAACCTACCTGGGGGGCCATTTGGAAAGGTTGCAGATGGGCTAGAAGTGTGGTTCTAAGGGCACCCTTTTGTCCCCTCTATCTGGCCCTTACCCCAAGACATGGAGAAACCCAAATTATAAATCACAGGTGCTTTAGGAACTGCAGCAATAAGGACCACTGGTCTGTATACTTTGGGCAGACACACCATTGGAACCAAGCTACACCACTCAGATTCTCACAGCGATTGTGGAATTCTGCGTGGTACTTGGGACCAAAGTGGAGACCCTGACCATAGACCTAAATGCACTACAGGATGACCAAAAGAAACTTAAAGAGAGGCTACAGAACACAGACACAACCCTTGCTGAGCTTTTCACCCAGTTGAAAGCCACATCACAAGAGTTAGGTGCATTAACAGAAAGCATGAAGCTCTTAGAACACTGAGCTGAGGATGACAAAGGTAGGGCACGACCCAACAACCTCAGCATTGTGGGTCTCCCTGAAAAAAACAGAGGGATCCAATGCCACTGCCTTCACTGAGTAGTGGCAGCAGGTGTGGGTATGCCTTTGGGGCCTTTCCCCCTGTACGCTGTGAAGCGTGGCACATCAAGTCTCAGCCAGGTCACCTCCTCGGGGGCCCCTCCGAGACTCACTGTGGCTTAACTCCCGAACTACTGGGGACTGCGATCTTCTTACCAACACAGACAGGCTAGCAAGGCCACTGATGGTGGATAGTTCTAAAGTGATGCTTTTCCGTGACTTTACTCTGCCAAAGGGCTTCCTTTTTGTCTGTCAAGAAACAACTGTGAGAAATTGACCTAAAATATGCTCTGCTTTACCCAGGAAAGCAGAAAGTAATAGCAGATCAAGGAAGTCACATCTGTCTCTCCGCAGAGGATCCCTAGACCTGGTTTGACCACTTTGAGGCAGGATCTGGAGATAAGAGAAGGGCTCCGGACCCTACTGAGTGATGACAGAGGCTGGCAGGATCCCACTGTGGCAGAGGGACGAGAGGGGGAGATCGTTCAGTGACATCAACTCTGCAGAAGATCAGAGGTGACAGAGCATTAACGGTGGCTGTGGTATTGGCATGCTGGATCAGACGACCATTGCTACGGTCTGAGGAATCGGGAAGAGACTGGTCTGGCTCTGATCACAGTGAAACCTCTAGTGTCCTGTCCGGGGTGACCCCCCCAAAGACCGCGGAAGAGCAGGTGTAGGACTATTACATGGGACTTGTGTAGTGCTAGGCCTTCTAAATGGGACCCTCAGTTCTTCTAGTGGGCAGTCCCATTCGCGGACCGTTTCTCGCGACCCCCCATCTTTCCACCCCATCTGGGGAGGCCGTGCGCATGCAGTTCTGATCTACACCTTTTGCTCCTTGCCTCAGCATAACTAAACTTGGCCCCCACTCCCATGAAGCTGCTACAAAGTAGTCTAAAAACATTTGTTATTGATAGGCCTAAAACCTACCAAATGTTGGCGATCACTGGTGCCAAGGCCCTCCATATAAACAGCTAAGAACCTTGATTCACAAGGCTCAAACCTCTGCTGTCACCAATAGTTTGGCCAGTTCATTTGTTTTGTTTTGATCTGGCATTGTTCTGTATCCACTCTGAGAGTTGTTGAAGAACATTAGGTTATTTACACCTGCATAGAGAGTAGTATCTCGACCCTAAGGTACTCCCCGAAGCACTGTGCCCCTTCCTGATTCGCAAATGGCTCCATTGGACACTGTCAGGCCAAGTTTTTGCTTCCCCGCTAGCTGTTACAACACACCCAGGTAAATGTACCACTGTGACATGAAATGTAGGGGGTGGGTACTGTATGCACATGCAGTCTTTTTTACGGCGGCAGGGAGCCCAAACATAATTTATACAGGAAAGGGGCAGGCTGTGGTGAAAATGGACTGGACAGCTATACCACACCACATACTGCAAAGGGTGCAGCAATATGGCTAAATTGAGTGTTCCATTTCAAATGGAAGAGGAGTGTATAGACCAGCATGAAAGGTTTGTCCTTCTAAGAGGCAAACTAGATGGTTTCCTTTTGGTCCTCTGTAGTATCTACGCACCAAATTTTGATCAGCATGCCTTCTTGTTGTCTTTATTACAACATTTAGCAGACTGAGTGGGCCTCCCGTGGCTCATCGGGGGTGATTTATAATCAGTACACAACACTGAGGATGATCGCTTGCATCTCCTGCTACTTGCGCCCTGAATACTGCAATGTCAAGGCTGTACAGAGATGGGTGCACAACTGGGCTTTTGTGGACTACTGGAGGGTTCGAGATACTCCTTCTATCCATTCCCATACAGACTGCATGCCTGGTTAGATTACATATCGGGTCTCTCTGCTGACCGCCAGGCCTCATACCAAGGCAAAACACTCTCGGATCATAAACCCCTGGAGATCACGTTCAGATGGGGGCAGGTGCTGACCCCAGTCACCCACTAGAAACTTCAGTCATAATGGCTGGAGGATCCAGTAACCTGGAACGCCCTGTTTAATGCTACTGAGGACTACTTTATCTTCAGTGTTGGCAGGGCCTCCTAACGTGATTAATTAAACCCCAACAGTCCCACTTGGCTGTACTCTCCATTAGGATGGGGCAGAGCTGTGAGGTCAACATGCAGGCGGATGTCAATAGAGCCTTTTATCACTGTTATCAAGTGCTTTATTCGCACCTCACACCTCCAGATGAAGAGGCCAAAAAAAGCTTTCCTGGTGGACATTCTATTTCTGGCAGTGCCTCAGTACCTGTTGGAGAGCCTAACAGCCCCAATCACTGACAGACAACCAGGGAAGTAAAATAACAACTGAAGCGCTAAGCGATGGGAACAGAAAGGTTCCTGGTCGAGTTCTACATGATTTTCGCAGCACTACTGATCCCGTTGATTAAAAAAGTTGTACAAGGCAACCTTGGATTCTGTCAGCTTCCCCAGCACAACGAACGAGGCAATTGTGACTTTGATCCTGCGATTGGGAGACCATCAGACCACCTATTGTCCTATGGCTCCATCTCTCTCCTAAATACTGAATATAAAATCTTGAGTAAAATCCTGACAGTAAGACTAGTCCCAGCCCTTCCCTTGTTAATCCACAGTGAACAGAATGGGTTCATCCCAGGAAGAAACACATCCATAAATATCAAGAGATAGTATCAAGTTATGGAAAAGGCCGATGAGGTGTGCCAAGAGCACCATGCATAGCCTACAAACTTTAAAAAGCCTTTCACATTCTCTGCTGTCCATATCCGGACCACCCTACCAATATCTGTCTCAGGCAGTATAGCTATGTCCAAGATGGTGATGGTCACTAGAGTTCTTTATTACTTTACAAATCTTCCCCTAGTGATACCGAAAAAGTCTTCCAAATTATTAAACTCTATTTCTTGCCCTTATATGGGAATAGGGAGGAGAAGTATAGTACTTGAAAAGTTGAGGTTTCTGCTGGAAAAGGGAGGGTGTGAGCTCCGGACTTCTTTGGATATTATCTGACTGCGCAGCTCCAGTAGCCTACAAGATGGTTGGTGGGAAGCCATCTGAAAGAAACAGGGTATCTGGCTGCTCGGGACACAAGACAGAATACTGAACACACTGATATTTTCAGGAAGTAGACAGAGAGTGGACATCCCTCCTGATAGCTAATGCCATCATCTATTGCACAAAGGGTTTCACCTAACAGGTACAACACTTCCCTAGCTCCCAGTCTGCCCCTCTGCAGACTTCCCACTGAGTCCAGGCCATTTTTAACTCAGAGGTTGGTGGCATGACAGGAGGCAGGTCTCCACACCCTGGGAGACTTACATCAAGGAGGAGTGCTAATGGATCTTCAGCTGTTCAACGATAAGTTTGATCTCCTGCAGGCTTGTTTCTCCAGTTTGGGAGTGTTAGAAATGGCAGTCAGGGTACCCCCTGTCCAAACAAGGGCCTTCACTCTAGTCAGGGTAAGTCACACACAATCCAAATTATACTGTACCCACCCTCTGGTAGCTTGGCACTGAGCAGTCAGGCTTAACTTAGAAGGCAATGTGTAAAGTATGTGTGCAATAAATCATGCAATAACACAGTAGAACACCACAATAATACACCACACAGTGTTTAGACTGGTTAAATGCAGGTCAAAACTATCAAGATGTGATAAGGACACATTGAAATATCACTTTAGAAAATGATAAAAAAAAGAGTCTTTAGTTCTTAAAAAGCAACAAGTAAGTGTCTCTTGCAAGCACAAAGTACCTGGTTTGCGTCTAAATTCTCTGCGAGATGCCGCAGAGGAGGTGATGCGTGGAAAATGGGTAGATGTGCGTCGGTTTCTCTGCACGTACACAGACAATGCGTCAATTTTTTTCTTGCAGTCAGGTCCATGTGTCGATTTCTGGCACGAAGACTTGGATCCTCTTCGGGTTGCGGGGTATTTGGATGTCCCCGGGGTCAATGCGGAGAAATCCTGGGCGTACAAGACAAAGTCACAGGAGCTGTGTCGATCTGGTGGGTAATACAGGGACATTTCTGTCACAAGGCAGGCACTGCGTCAATTTTGCTCGCAGGAAGTCGATCTGCGATGTTCCGGCTCGGCTATGCGTCGATCCAGTGGGCAGTGCATCAAAGTTCCAGTCGCACGATGGCGCTGCGTCGATCTCGTCTCAGGGAGCCGGGCTGCGTCGTTACGGTTTGGCATGCGGTGATTTTCTCACCGTGATGCAGGAGGTGCGTTGTTTCTGGCAGGCAGTGCATTGAAGTTTCTCTGCTGAAGGAGTTCTTTGCAGTATGAAGTATTTTTGGTCCTGAGAACTCAAGGAACAGGAGGCAAGCTCTACCCAAGCCCTTGGAGAGCACTTCTCAGCAGAGCCAGAGGGCAGCAAGGTAGCAGGGCAACAGCAGGGAACAGTCCTTTGCAGAAAAGCAGTCAGGTGAGTTGTTTAGGCAGCCAGTCAGTTCCTCTTGGAAGGTTGCAGGTCCTAGTTCAGAGTTTCTCCACCAGTGGTATCTTGTCCAGAAGTGTATGAGTTGGTAGGGTCAAAGGCCCTGTTTAAATACCCAAATGTGCCTTTGGAGTGAGGGAGCCTTCAAAGAGTGGCTTAGAAGTGCACAAGGTCCCCTTTCAGTTCCATCCTGTCCGCCAGGGTCCCAGTAGGGGGTTTGGCAGTCCATTTTGTCAGGGCAGGCCACTGTCCTTTGACATGTAGGTGTCAGGCCCTCCACCCTCCCAGTCCAGGGAGACCCATTCAGTATGCAGATGTGTGAAGGTGTGACAGATCATCCTGTGTATGAGGTCGTCTGAGTGAAACACACAAGGAAGCTGTCAACTAACCGAGCCAGACGTGGACTGTAAGGCACAGAAGGATTTACGTGCAGAGAAATGCTCACTTTCTAAAAGTGGCATTTCTAAAATAGTAATATTAAATCCAACTTCACCAGTAAGCAGGATTGTGTATCACCATTCTGGCCATACTAAATATGACCTTGTTACTCCTTTCAGGTCAGAATCTACAATTCAAACAGTATATGAGGGTAGCCCTGATGTTAGCTTATGAAAGGAGCAGGCCTCACAGCAGTGTAAAATGAATTTAGGAGTTCTACACTAACAGGACATACAAACTACACAGGTATATGTCCTGCCTTTTACCTATATAGCACCCTGCCCTACGGGCAATGTAGGGCCTACCCTAGGAGTGACTTATATGTAGACAAAATGGGAGTTTAAGGCTTGGCAAGCACTCACTTGTAAATGCCATGTCGAAGTGGCAGGGAAAGTGCACATGCAAGCCTTGCAATGCCAAGCCTGAGGCATGGTTAAGGGGCTACTTATGTGGGTGGCACAATTAGTGCTGCAGGCCTACTAGTAGCATTTAATCTACAGGCCCTGGGCACATGTAGTGCACTTTACAGGGGACTTACAAGTAGATTAAATAAGCCAATTGGGTATGAACCAATGTCACCATGTTTTAAGAGAGAGAGCATATGCACTTTAGCACTGGTTAGCAGTGGTAAAGTGCGCAGAGTCCTAAAACCAGCAAAAACAGTGTCCAAAAAGTGGCGGGAGGCAGGAAAATGTTATGGGTGACCACCCTAAGGCTGTCAGGTCTAACAGGGAGGTTTAGAGAATACCTCAGACTGTGTTGGGAAGAATTCCATACTATACCTCCTACTAATCCCCTGCTTCAGTCACTACATACCATTGAGCATGGCCGTAGATGAGTAACCTGGCTGTAGAGCGCAATTTGAAAACACACAAACACTTCCTGGCATCCCCTAAGGGAATTATGGGAGAAAATCTCAGGAAGGGCATTTCACGATAAAGAATAGCAGATAGCGTTAGAATATTTCCGAAGGTTCTCCCTCAACGCTAGAGTTCACTTCATAGTTACATATTTCACACAACGCCTACCTAATGCTCAAGAAAATAGGTAAACTCTTCCCGTGAGAGCGCACAGACTGTGCATGCTGCCATCATGCCCCAGCAGATGTCTGGCATGTCATGTGGGATGGTTCTCCGCCGAGACAATTTTGGGATGCAGTTAACAGTACAATAGCAGGATTCAAAGAAAACCACAATTGACAGTTATTGAGGCCTGTCTGATAGGCACCTCTGAGAGACCCTCCTGAACTAAAGTACCAACATGGTTCTGTGACCTCTGTTTCTTCTGGCCAAGTGCTGTATCACCATGAAATGGAAATTTGAACATCCGCCATCCAGTGAGACCTGGCGCATGGAATCCCAGTACTGGGCAGAAGCAGAGTGTAGAACAATCCACAGAGAGAAGAGCTAGGTCTTAACACTTCACCGTTTTGCAGGTCAATAAGACCCTCTTGTGCAGGATCGAAAGAAGTATGGGGATAGGGATGATAGATCTCCATGATCTGTAAGATACAGAGATTCTTCACTTGGATGGCCTTGAGACTGAATACACACCCAGTTTGGTACTCTGAACACCGGACAAAGACAATTCACTTTTACAAGGACATCTTCCTGCTGCGCATGCCAAGGCCTTAATCCCGGACCGGCTGTAGCTTGGCACCTCAATGGGTTCAGCGATCGAAACAGCCCTTGCTTGAGTGCTGCTCTCACCCCCACCTCCCCATACAGCTAACGACTCATGGACAGGGGAAAGGGTAACACAGAGCATCACAGTATCTGCTTTCTGCTTGTTGCTCCCGATGGTTCGAGGAGGGATGGGGAGGAGACTTGCACAGGCTATATCGGTTATATCCTAGTCCAAGAATAACTGGGTAAACATTGTGCAACATGTATTCTCAAGTGAAGGCATGGCGAGATGACAGTGTACCTTGTTCTCTTATTGCACGTATATTGCATTTATGTTCACGCCATGCATATCTTATGCTGCCAAGCCATTCTTTGTGGAGTGGAGCAAAAAAAAAAAAAACAATAACGTTTGTTAAAAAAAAAAAAAAAAAAAAGAGAGCTGTTTAGATAATCCAACTTAAACCTGGTTATAATGTAGGTGAAAGAAAAATATAAACTAATTTACATTAAGGCATTGCCAATACTCCTCCTTCGTTGTCCACTGTCAGTTTTGCATATTTCATGATGGATCTTTTGTGATTCCAAATGAAGGTTTGACAAATACCCTCAACTCGTCAGAAAAACCCAGCCTGCAACTTTTAAGGAAATCTAAAAATAAAAAAGCAAACACTGGCAATAGTAACATTTTAATTAAATAAACCCTAAAAGGAGGGGCAAAGACACCACTCTCAAATAAGCAGCCTACACTTTCTATATGAGAGGAAGACATTTGAGCCATTAGAAGTCATTCTAGTAGTCTGAAACATTGAACCCCGATTTGGCAAAACCACAAGTAGGGCATTTAACAATAACATTTTGGTTTTAAAATGATTGATTGTATACCCTTCAATTACAGTAACATTCTGTATTTTATCAAAAACAATTGACTATTTAGTTTGTTTATAAGGATAAAATGAAATTGTTGACATGGGTCAAGAAAATCGCACACAAAATTGTAGAGGGCATCAACCCTGCTGAGGGCATCTGGTTAATCCGAATACACAATTTTTTTCAGAATTTTTAATGAGTTTCCTTTCCCCCGTGCCAATAGGGCGCGCCCCTTGGGATCACACATATGCCTGGCATGTTCTATATGGGCACTGCAGAAGCGTCTGCGTCCCTTTTCTCTAGTAATATTGTGTCCTGCAGGCACAAAAAGCAGGTGTGCGCTGTAGGGCACTTTGTAAGTGACAGGCTCAGCTTGATACATGATATTCAAATGGACAACAGCAATTAATAAGGCTCGACTGTAACACTTCCTCTGCGCTTCTCTTTTTCTCTTTGTATCTGGTGGCAAATACGTAGGAAACCCTTACTCGGTCAATTGATTCCATATAATGTATTAGCTTTGCACGCAATTTATTTTCATGAAGATGTAGATTGTTCTCAAAAGATTTATTTAAGAATCCTTGATAATATTTTTAATGAAAAAAATGTGTTAATAATGTTGCATTTGTTTTCTAGCAAGGAGTTTCAAGGTTTGACTGACGTGCAATGCACAGAGGGTCCTTTCTTAGCACTGAAGAGACTCCCCGACAATTTAGCATCCCTGCTCAATCCAACCAAAATGTAGTTTTTTCTGGTTTACTCGATTCTGTGCTAATCCTCTAAAATGTAATTTTTCCTTTTATGTAACAGAAAATGTAATCAGTTATGTTCTGCAGTTCATTGGATTTCAATAAATGATTCAAGAAGCACCAACATTCGCATATGAAATGTCCCACTGTTTAAGCTTTGCAAGCTTGCGAAGTATGGGTCTGAATTAAAAAAAAAAGCATATGCTGCCCCACCGTCAACTCGCACCACTGGAGTAAACATATTTTTTCGGGACTTCTCAAAAAATCTCTGAAGAACTCATGTAATGCTGGGAATGCTACAGCTTTCTAAAAGTAGTATGTATGCAGGAGTAATGTAAGAGAAGTACTTCAAAATTATTAATATTTTCATGTTACAACGTTTTTTCTCTGTTGGTAGTCCACATTTCCAAACCACGCACCTCCAGAGCATGAAGATAGATTGTTGGGGAGGTTCCCCTCACATCCCACCCTGGATGCGATTTACTCTTGCCCTTGACTAGAGTAAATCTATCTCCATGTCCAATGTGGTATGTGCCTATAACTGTATGTATACCCAAACAAGGTTGTACATGCTCACCTAGTTTTCCAGACATCTTCGACCTGAAATACCTACTTCGTGTCCCAGTGGGGTTTATGCTCACATGCAACACTTTACAGTGATTGTATACCTTTAGGTGTGAGTAAATTACTTTGCGAGTGTAATGTTATCCTGTGTGAATACCAGCCATAACCTGGTGTTAACACAGGACACAGAGCTGACTGGCTTAATTAATCGGCGTTGCACAGTGATACACAGCATATGCACCATTAGGTTCCATTCATATATGTTCTAGTCTTTCCTGTCCCCATACACATACCACTGAAGGGTGATTTTTAAACCTGACGGATGCCATGTAAAGTTCTGAGAATGAGGGGTCCCAAGCCCTGTTATTCCCGATCCACTTTCTGCACGTCGTTAAAACCCTATACTCACGCATACGGGAGAGCATAGTAACAGTGCTCCACATCTATGGGAGGAGCATGCCACATTTGCACACTGGCCTGTCTGAAATGTTATATCTGATAAACATAAGAAGAGCAATGGGGGTTTCACTTTCCTTAGGCTGTTTGTGTACACACACAGTCCCACGAGAAAACATGAAACGTGAATTGTATAGTGCACCAGCAATGTTAGGTCAACGTCACAGGTTCCAAGCATAGAAAACTCAAAATATTTTCTTCCCAGCCTAACCATTTTTAACAGAAATGAAGATGTTCATCTGTGAAGACTGATTTCAATTGCTCTTTTCCCGTACCCCATGACTACTATGAAAGCACATTTGGACTAGGATCTACAATCACACCTTAAGTTGAGCAGCTATGTGAAGACTGCATCTGGTTGTGCACTCTGCACGACCTTATTAGCATAAATGCTCCATGCAGGATTATTCGGAATATCAATACCTTTCCATGAGCTATAAAGGCCCATGAGGAGAGACTGCTTTAACCCAGGTAGGTCAAGGATCCCATCGCTCCCATGCTGGGAGAGTATCTATCCGCCATAGTATATTTTCAGCTACACTGTTAGGCTTCATCGTAAACCATGCTTTTACTCTTGTTTACGACTACTTTACATTTGCCATACGTCTATAGTCGCTTCCAGGTGTAAACTGTTGGACAAGTGTAGATGGGTATGTGCTGTTCTTTTCCTATGAATTTAAAGGTTTCACACCAAAACCCTTTCATCGAGTTTGACTTTGTAAAAGACGTTTCAAATATACATGATAAAGACCGTATCTGACATATGTTTACAGTTGAGTGCCTCCTGACCACAGAAGAAGTGAACTAGGGAAAGAAGGGCAATGTAATGGGTGTGTCATTTCACATAATGAAGCCAAAGTACTGCATGCGGTCCGCCTATCAGGCACATGTGGAGAACAAGCCATAAACCACAGCTATTTCTTGGTTTGGCTCCTGCCCCACCCTGTGTGGGGACACCATTGAGTTTCATGAATGAATGGCAAACTAACAGCAAGTTAGTATTGTCCTTTTTCCTGATCCTCCATGTCTCTTTGAGAACTTTAACTTAGCTCCACACAGCCTAAGAATCTTGATCTAAGAAGAATAGAACTGTGGAATTACCTGTGCGATTGTTGGCCATATGCGGCAGATAGCTTGGCCCTCATTACAGAACGGTGGTTACTGATTTAATGCAATCTAGCTTGCAGTAACTTGCTTTTATTTTACCAGAAGTGTGTTAACTCTCAATTGCATAATGTCTTATTTTTTAGCTGTTTATTGGACTTGGTCCCCTCTGCTGGCTCCTCCTAACACTTTTTGCCTTCATTCTCCTGTTTTCTGAACTAGTTTTCGTTGGATTTTCGGACTCTGTGCACTTTACCACTGCTAACCAGTTCTTGTGCTCTCTCATTTAAACATGGTAATATTGGCATATACTCCATTGGCCTATTTAGTTCACTTCTACGCCCCTAGTAAACAGGTACTATATGTACCCAGGGCCTGTAAATTAAATTCTACTAGTGGGTCTGCTGCGCTTATTGTGCCACCTACTTAAGTACTCTTTTTAAACATGTTCCAGGTCTGCCATTTCAGCCTGTTGATAGTCTTACACTGCCAATTCAACAGGGGCAGAATAAACCCTTTGATAAGCCTAAAACTCCCTTTTTAAAACATATAAGTCACCTCTAATTTAAGCCCTAGACAGCCCACAGGGCAGTGGGCATTGTAATTAGAATGTTGGACATGTACTTTAAAATGTTATATATTCAGGTAGTGAGAAACCCACAAATGTGTTTTTCACTACTGTAAGGCCTATCTCTCCCTTGGGATAAAATTGGGTTACCTTTCTACAATTAAGTGATAACGTTTGACTGGGAGCAGGTAGGAAGTTCATGTTTAGTGTCTGAGGAATTGTAATTTAAAACCGTCTTTAATGGTAAAATCAGATTTTAAGCCACAATTCTGAAAATGGCACTTTCTGGTATTGGCATTTTCTTGTCCTAACCATTTAGTGTCTGCAGCCTGTACCTGGGTCACCTGACTAGGGATAGTCAGTCTTTGTGTATTCCTCCCAGACAGTATCACAAAGGAGGATTACATGGTGGCAGGATGGGCCATCACTGACTGGCTCAGCTCAAACACAAACAACTTCAGACTAGCCCATTTCGATCCCACACAGCTTGGGACTAGGGCAGGGAGACAGGAAATTCCAGACACCTCTTTAGAGGGAAACTCCAGAAGCTTCTCCCACTTCAAAGTATGCACCAGGTATAAAAGGGGGACCCTCAGACCCACTCTTTAGTTCACTCCTGGACCAGTGGATACTAGAGAAGTAGGGTGCCCTGCTACCCTGCTGCTTGAGGCCTACCCTGCTTGCTGAAAAGGAATACTGGACCTGCACCCTTCAACCCAGGCTGAAGTGATTCCAAAGGGTCAGCTGACTGACCTCCTGTCTGAGCTTAAGGGATACAACAAATTCCAGAAACCTCTCTACAACTGCCCAACTGACTTGCAGCAACTGGACCTGCCTAAGCCCTGCTGACCTCTGTTGGAGTGAGTTCATGATCCCCAAGAGGTGCTTCCTAGGACCTGGACCCTTGGCGTGGCATCAGCTGAGCTACTCCTTGAAGAAAAGGAGAAACTTGCAGGCGGCAAGATCCTGCTGCCCTGCCGATGGCCAATGCGAAGCTTCAGTAAACAAACTCTTCGTGCTTCAGGAACGGCCAATGCAAGATCTGCACTTCGCGCTACAGCATCCACTCTGCGGAAACCGTGAACACGAATTTCCAGCACGGTCATGATGCCGGAAAGGATCTTTGCCCTAGAACGAAGGCATTCACAGTGTCCTGTCTGCTCTTCATACTACATCGAAGACCATTTGCAACACTCTCCCTGCTCCTCATGGCCCCTCCACACCTAACAGAAGTCTTCATACTGAACTTTATAAGGTATCTGTTTCAGCAGGACTAACCTAGTCCCTGTATCCAGCCTATGCTCCATCGCTGTCGACCTGAACTTGTGATTTTCACATGGTCTTGTATGACCAGATAACTGATGACCAATGCGAAGCTTCGGTAAACCAAACTCTCCGTGCTACAGCGACCACCAATGCAAGAGCTGCACTTCATGCTACTGTACTGACAGTCTACGGTGACACTCAACACGAACTTCCAGCAGCAACTGTCACTGCCCGACAGGATCATTGCACTAGAGCAAAGACCATCCGTGATGTCCGGACTGCTCTTCACACTACAGCAATGCCCATTCCCATACTCTCCCTGCTCCTCATTGCTTCCTTAACACCGAACAGAACTTTTCACAATGGACTGAAGAAGGTAACCGTTTTAGCAGGACTAACCCGTTCCCTGTATCTGGCCAATGCTCCATCATTGCCGACCTGAACTTGTGATTTTCACCTGGTCTTGGATGACCAGATAACCAATGGCCAATGGTAGTTTGGCTAAAAAGCAGGGTTAAGTTAGTGACTTTTTCTGGTTCACCCTGACAAGGATTGTGGTTGTTGTTTGAGTAAAATTTCACCCCACCTTAATCAACAACCCAATTTCTCAAACTGGTCAGTTCCATTCAGTTAAGCATATTTAGAATTTTTGCTTTCTTATAAGATCCTAGGCCATGGATATGTATCCAATTTGTCTTATCAGTTAGATATTCTTGTCTGTGATGCTTTTAAAATCCTGGATCTTTTCCAGGGGGTTCAATTCAGGTAGGAATATGTGACCATAACCAGGTTTCATATGTATTTTATATGTACTACTAGTGGCCAACTTTAAATACTCCTAAATGCGATTTCTGCTTTGAGACAGTTTTCTTTATCATATATTGCTTACCAACCCTGAATGCACCACATTTGGATACTACAGGATGTGTTCCAAAAACACAAATTCCAAGATGGCCACTTTGTTGTTTATGAAAGCTTTCCTGCAATCCTTTGCCTTGATGATTGTTTCAGAGAAGTAAATCATGTTGTGGACAAAATGTAGGAAAAGCTATGGATTTTGTGTGAGAGTTGTTTGATTTTTGCCTTAATACACCAATCCTAGTTCAAGCTCTGGTTATCCCTTGGTAGGTGAATTGATTAACATTTTCCAGTTATTGACTTTCAATGATCATCTGCTTGACAATACATTATTGTAGACATTGTCAGGAATTGTGTAGTAAAACAGACTCGAATGGAGCTTAAATGAAGCATCAAAGTGTTGTTAGGAAGAGAAAGATTGGGTTTTCAGCATTGGAAATAGCATTCCCTTCGTTTGGCAGGATACTGAATGTTTCTTTCAAAGCAGGTCCAGCAAGTCTTAGTACTATAGAGGGTCGAAATGGTTGGTGTCATTAAAGGAACCGTGTACAATTTCTCCCTTTTGACACTTGTCAGGCTTCACTATACTGGAAATCCAGATTCAAATGAAATGATAGTACTTTCCACAATTCACTACATCGAGAGCCAACCCCATGCTATTATCACAGAGTTTTATAGTAGGATTGGGGAAAGGGAAATGGGATAAGAGAGAGAAACAGAGACAATAACTATAGTGACAGGCTTGGCTGCACAGTTGAGCTTAATATGCACTACTGGAGTATTCCTACTGAAAAAAAGAGTTTTAGTAAAACTTCAGTTTAAGCATAGAGGTTTTAACTTCAAGTATTGTCTATGATATACCTACTCTCTGTTTTTCCACTTTCTTTTATAACTTTAAACTCGATCTTTCTTTTGAACTGAAGTATGATTAAATTGTCATAGGATTACTGAATAGCAATTAGGATTACCATAAGTGTGTTTTCTAAGAAGAGCTACCTTTAATACAAGGAAATTACTTTTTGGTTGTGGCTTACAATCATTCGTTAATACTGCATGTGTAGATTTTACCCCTCGTCATAGTCATATATTTAGTCACTATCTTTGAAGTCAGTGTATGAAACTGCACTACTGCTATACTAATAGATTTTTATTTAAGTTTGCAGATTCATAACCAACACAAGTGATTCCTTTTGATGTAAACAGTGCAAGAGAGTTTACATCCTAAAATGACTTGTGAAGCAAGTGCTGCAGAGTTTGCAATCCGTATCATTTTAAAACAAACAAGTACTACAGAGTTCCTAATTTCTAAGCAGTGCCCCTTGGGAAAGCAACAAGGGTAAGTCCATTATTGCAAGCTACTTCTCCTGTGCTCAGATGTCTTTGCTGAAGGCTCAAAAGAACAGATGACAGGATTCCAACAATTACTCTTAGGGGCAGCATCTATGTATCATGATTGTTCAGCAAAGACACTAAGAACCACGAGAAATGTATACTTTTAGCTTTCAATATGGCTACCACCTTCTGCATGTCTTGTGAGAGTCCTGTGGTCTCATGAGGAATGTAGTCTTTTTTTGGCTTTACTCATGTTTTTTTCAGTAAACGTGCCCTATGGAGATGTAAGGTTTCTGTCCATTCAACTTTCACATTTTGTGCCCCCTTCCATCCTCCTTAGCTCTTGAGGACATGTACACCTGCAAGCCTTGCAATAGTGCTCTATGTGGGTCCAGCACACAATGGTGAGTGCAACCTACGCAACAACCTGACAATACCTCATCTTTGAAGCGGTATCAAACCACTGTGGCTGTGCCATAATGGAGTATGGCTTGTGATGGCAAAGACATAGGCATAGATTGATCAAAGATCTACCCAGTTCAAATAAAGTAGCAGAAATGTCCTCTCTTCTTTGGGTGAGTAGTAAGTATTTAATCGTAAGGATATGTTTTATAGTCATAACCCTCCCCTCATCCCAATGGTACTGGGACAGGAGGATCTTACTCTGTATCCATTGGTGCAGTTCTTTGATGAAAAGCTTTCAGTATTTTTTGCTATCCATATCTGGTAAGCTGACTGTTTCCGTGGAATGCCAATCCTATAAAGCGGATTCAAATTTGCTAGTTTGCCATAAGATAGCACAGCTTGCTGAATGAGTATATCGCTAAAGCTTGCCTGAAATACAGCAGTTCAAAATACTAACGCTCAATTCAGTAATTCTCTTAGTAACATATCTGTGGCCTTTCCAGTGCTTAATTTCTTGGCAATATATTAGACCATCTAAACTAGAAACATGCCATGAAGGCAGAAGAACAGTGCTACTATTCAACAGAAACAGCAATAGAAGGTAAGATCTAAAAGGAGCTCTTTAAATTTAACATGAACTGCTGCCTGACAGCTCTGCCAATAATGTTCCTCCCTACTTCCAATCTTTCTCAGTGACTTGCCAGACCATTTTGTAACAACAATTGTAACTCAAAGAGTGAAGACTGCAAAAGACTTGTAGGTCAATGCTCTTCTAGTGACATCTTCACGCCCCCTGTGAATACGTACATGTCTTTTCATTTCTCAGGTTTGCACTCTGTCCAGCAGCTCATTAAACAACAGAGGGCCAGAATACCAGCTGATCCCCATTTCTGGATCACCAGTTGATCCCACTGTTACCAAACCTCTCTCTCCTTCAGTCAGGTCCCCAAAACATTCAAAGATGGCATGGTAAGTGCCATTATTGAGAAATTCAGATCCTGGCAACTTCTAAACCTGCAATTAAGGTTTACTCACCTTACCCCCAGTAGCAGCAATGATCCTTGAAGCATGTGTAGATAAATAGCTCTGTACTTCTTTAGAATACGATGATGTGCAAGCTGACGTGTGTCCCCACCACAGTACAGAGCTAGCTATGCTGTGGTAGACAGTTTACATCAGGCAGCAGAAGACAGTAATTTAAGTGCCCCCATTTTATTGCATGTCTCTGTAGCTTTTCACACTAAGGAGCACAAGATCCAAATTAGCCAACTGTGCTCCACAGAATTCAAGGCAAAATGGTGCTGAACTAGTTCACGTTATTTCTAAATGGGCATAAACAGCTAGCCCTAAGACAATTCCACCCTTCCAACTCCTTTCTCTACTGTGTTCACTGTTGCCTGCGTCTGTTTAATTTCCACTTGAAACCACTTGGCACTATCCCATCCACTTGCTAACATCTATTCTTATGTGGATGACACACAATTAATAAACAAAGATGCCATTCGGCAATAACAAATAAAAAAACTGAATGGTACACCACTAGCTTAAATTCAATGCACCTGAATTACTGGTAGTAGTTTTAATATCTGGCAGTCTACCTGTTGATTTTGGGTCCTGCCCCAGTGTGAAAAATTGCTCAAGAGCTTAGATGTCAAAACTAATTGTGCACTCCAGATGGACGCTCAAGACCGCAGTTGTTTCCTCTTCTGTGTCATGTGAGGCTTCATCCTGTTTTGGCCTTCATAATAACACATTGATGATTGACTTGTATAACAGACCCTGACAGGTTCGAGGCTGGCCTATGACTGGGAATTAAAGATTTGCTGCTGCTTGTTCACAAACTATCCAGAAGAAAGCAGCACATTTGGTGATAGAGGCTATCCATTTTCTTACACCAGTTCCACCTCATATGATACACACTGGCTGCTAATTCAGCAACAGAACTACCTTTCAAGTGTTGTGTACATTTCACCCCACTCTAGGGCAAAAGCTCTACATTTATTCATTTATTTCTTGCAAAATTACAACACCCAAAAGAAGGCTTTGTTGTGTAGATTCTGGCCTATTTTGTATCCCATCATTTCACAAAATCCATCTTGGTAGCAAGGCATTTTCTTTCATTGACCCCTATATTTGGAATTCATGGAGTGTTTCTCTTCAGCATATAAGCAACCACCTTCTGTTCAGGCAAGCTCTTAAAACTTGGCTATTCTTATGGTTCTTTCTATTCTGCTTCTGATCTGGTCCACGACCTCCAAGTGCAAGTGTGACATAATAAATTCAAATACAAGAACGTGCCTGGCATTTTCAAACTCTCAGTCTGCCTGGTGTCTATCATCTGTTGTGTGGCTCAGGTGCGCATCACCGGTTTGAATTTTCCAGTAAGACATCTTCCACTGTGCACTTTAGAGAGTGGGAGGGACTTACCCCTCTTCTGAACCGATGATCACACACCCTCTTCTGTTGCGCTTTTTCATTGAAAATTACAGTGTCACCAAAACAATCTAGTCCAGAGGTTTTTAACATTTTAACTTCTGTGGACGCAGACTTACTCCTTACTGGAATCTGGGGACCCCCATTGGGTCATTATTGGAACCCAGGAATCCCAGCCTATGCAATTTCCAAGACTTGAACTGCAAAACAACGCATAGAATACAAAAACAAGTTTACACAAAACAAATGCTCAAACATTGAGATATTTTGTTTACTTCCAATCAAATATATAAAAAGCTTTAATTTTTTCAGTTTTGCTTCTGTGGTTGTATATACTCTATTCATTTGAATTTTAGCAAAGATCCCTTAGCGTCAGCTCCTTAGGGCCAATACACTGCAACCTGTATTGTTTCAGCTTTACAAGTATAAGTCATATAATAAAACATAACTTAATGCAACAATTAAAATCGCAATCAGTCTTATGTATTGATGGAGTCAGCTCATAATACATAAAGTGACATTCGATGTCAACAATATTTTCCTCTCTGACCAGGCTTGAGAGTTGCAAGCTATTTTGGAGCTTATGTTGAATAGCCAATAACACTTACCAAAATATGGGGATATTGCCATAGTAGCTTGAAAACATTCAGCAGAGGGGAGAACAAGTTCTACCTCTTTCTCACACAAATGTGCCAACATATATCCAAAAAGCTGATACAGTTTGTGTAACAAAGCCTGCAATGACTAAAATGTCCAGATGAGTTTTAACAAATATCGCAAACCTTTGCCTATGTGAAATACTGCTATTACAGACATGGCAAATTAAATGTTGTATCTGGGAAAGCATAGTTTGGCTGTGCCACTATGCCTCTTAAACATACATGTGAAAGGTGGTCCCAATTTGGTGGTTACATTTCTATATAATGTGGACAGATGTTTTCATTTAAAGTGTGCACTGTAATACACATGAACGAAATGCACAGCGGAATATAACATTTTAAAGAAGCTGCATAAAATCATTGCTTGAAATGATGTTATGTGATAATGTTTTAAAAGTATTACTCTGCATAATCATTTTTTATTTCATCTATAAGCAACATAATTCATTTAAACTTGCGTATATTCGTGTTTTCTTTAGCTTGGCTGGAGTGAAGGTCACAAAATTATTTCTTGCCTAATCTTCAATGTGAAGTTGTTTTTTGTGAGATGCAGGTGCTTGGGTTAGAGGTTGAACTAATGGGGAGTCCATTGTGTTCAAGAGATAAGAAGATTTACAAAAGGCACTGTTATCATGAGGGAAGTCGTTTGGAATGGTAGCTGTAATTCTTCTGAAGTTCTTGGGAATGTGAGCGGGGTGCAAGGTCAGAGTGGAAAGTATATGGGGGTTACCTCTAATTAAAAATAATTTGCTGATCTGTTTTTCAGTGAAGATGCTTTTGAAATGATATAAGCTTTGAAGTACGGGGACTTAAAAGCGTGGTCTACCCAGTGAAAGATTCAGATTCCCTTTGTCCTTAGCAGAGAGCAGACCTTACTGAAATGTTCCTTATACTTAGATCTCCATGGCTTCATGCCGCTGCATCGCTCTTAACAGAAACCTCTACTGAGGATTCTGTTTGCTGACTCTTTACTTAGAACTCTTTAGTATTAGAATAGTTAACTAAGATCAAATGATCAGGCAGGAGACATTGATTTTAGAATTTAAGTATCAGTCTTTGTTTCTGTTTTTCTGCCTTATCACTATTCAGATACTCGTCTTTTATATGCTTATGAAATGGAATATTGTACGATGTGTTAACTCTCCTTTGGTGATTGTGTATATCTATACCATGTTTTAAGACTCATTTAAGTAAGTTTGACTTTGAGTCTGTAAAAAGCCCTTGGAAACTTACCATCATCTGGTCCGGTACCATGGGATAACAATTGCCTTGTTGCATTTCTGGAGCTGAGAGAATGTCTCTGTCGTGCTCCGGCTCTACGGATGCCCAATTATAATTAATCTTTTGCACTTTTCTGCAATGAGAGGGAGAGCTGTGCTCTCTCAGTGCTGACTCAAACAAATGGAAATGCTAAGAGACCAATGGTGTATTTTTCAGCCACATTGGATCCTGTTGCTTCTGCTTTACCAGGTTGTATAAAATCTATAGCAGCAGTTAGTACATGCATTGAGAGGTCCAAGAATATTGTTATGGGTCACCCATTAACTGTATATGTGCCCCATTCAGTTGAGCTTTTGCTAACCAGAAAGAGGGTACACTATTTGACTAGCAGCTGACTCGCCAAGTATGAGCAAATAGTGCTGGCTGCATAGAATGTGACTATTCAACTTTGTGAAATTTTTATTCCTGGTACACTGTTGTCAATACCGTATCAGGAAAATGTTTAAGATTTTGAATACCACCATTACTGTCTAGATGTCATGGAACAATGCTCTAAGCTGAGACCAGACATCCGAGATGAATCATTGCCTCAATCTTATTATGTCCTTTATGTTGATGGTTCGTTGGAGGAAGTCTGAGAGAAGCATATGCTGTATGTATTCTTGCTGGAGTAGTTGAAGCTTCCTGGCTTCAAGGAATATTCTCAGCTCAAGTTGCTGAACTGATTGCTCTTACTAAGACATGTTGTGTTTCTGTCCAATTGAAAGTGACAATCTTTACTGACAGTGAATATGGCTTTGGTGTGGTCTATGACTTTGGACAACTATGGTCTCAGAGAGGATTTATGGCATCTTCTGGTTCCCCAATCAAGTGAGAAACCTCCTCAATGCATTACAATTGCCTGAGCAAGTTGCAGTGGTAAAGTGTCCTGCACACCGTACTGGAGATGATCATGTGACTTTGGACAATAGATACGCCAATGAGATTGCTAAATATTGTGCTCACAATGTCTGAACATTTAATGGTGAATTCACAAATGAAGAAATAGATGAGACTAACTTTATCCTCTTGTTGACAACAGTTGACACTTGGGATGAGTGAAAAGACCTCAAGAGGAGGTGTCTGAGGAAGAACAGCAGAGCTGTGTCAGAGCAGATTGTGTCAGTAAAAAGAGATGATGACATTTGGGTTTCGATGGATTGAAGACCAGCTTTGCCGAATAGTCTGTTACCTCCTATGGCTAGATATTTCCATTGCCTAGCCCATGTTAGTAAGGACGGTATAGTGAGATTGTTTAGGTATACTTGGGTTGAGACTGTTTAGGAAGGCCTGGTTCAATCCTAGATTTAGGTTGATCGCTGAAGTGTGTCACAATGTGTTGTATGTCAACAGAACAATGTTGGACAGAGAACTGCAGTCACACTGAGTCACATAGGAAGGTCAGGAGGGCCTTTTAACAGAGTTCAGATGGATTTCATGGAGATGCCTGTGTGCAAGATTGAGGTATGTTTTGGTCATTGTATGCATATTTTTCCCACAGTTCGAAGTGTACCCAGCTAGGCAAAATGATAGTTGCACTGTGGCTAAACTGCTTTTGAGGGAACTTAGTCCCAGATTTAGTATCCCAACCTCTTTGGAATCAGATCGAGGAACTCATTTTAATAATGAGGTCCTAAAATTGTTGTACACAACACTGCGGATGGACCGGTGATTGCATTGCGGCTTTAGACCGGAGGTTTCTGGTCTTGTGGAGCAAGTGAATGGTATACTGAAGTCGAGGTTGGCGAAAGCGTGTGCTTCGGCATCACTGAAATGGCCGGATGCTTTACCTCTGGTATTGATGAATCTTAAGAATGAATCAAGAGCAGTGCCATGATCTAAAACCTAGTAATTGGGTCTTGGTGAAGAAACATCAGAAAAACCTGTCTGGAGCCTCGTTGGCGTGGGCCATACCAGGTGACCCTGGTTACCACAACCGCTGTGAAGTGTGGGGTCGCCCCAACGTGATCCATGCTTCCCATACTCGCAGAGTAGAGTGTCCTCATAATACAACAGTGCCGGTTACAGAAAAGAAGAGAAAGACAACAGAAGCAAGTCAATCAAGCTGTCAGGGACCAAACTGAGCCTGAAACAGCACTTGGCTGTGCAGATGGGGGTCTTGCAGTCTTGCATAAGCCCCAACTGAAACCAAAAAAGAAAAAAAATTACTTTGCCCTGTGGTGAACAAGTGGGACTCACAAGACCCTGAAGAAGAGATTAGTGCTGGGAGGACGAGTGGAGGCTGGATACCATAAGCCCAGAAGATGAGAAGGGGGAAAAGTGAATGTGTCCAGAGAATGAGTACCACCAACAACTACAGAGGAAATAGAAAGCTCAGACCTGTGGGAAAGCGAAGATGAAGGTGTGGCTCTGAGAAGGTCAAGAAGAACGAAGGTGCCCAGTCGCAAGTACTAGTGGTTGAACTGCACATCAAATTTTCCTGGTAATCGATGAGCTTAGTTTGTGTAGATTACCTAGGCCTGAGTGTAAAAAGAATAAGGGTTGTCATTTAAAAGAACATGGAGTAGGGCTAGGGAAGTCTCCCTAACATTTATACATAGCTGCTAATCAAACTTTGAAGTTTTGTTTGCTATTTACTTTGGTGAAGCTAACAAAGCAATCCTTGTTGTTGCTGCTGTACATATTTCAAAAGTAAAACAATCTGATTCAAAAGATGTAATGAAACCAAATAAGAAAAACAGATGAAGATACATATTAGGCACTTTATCACTTATTTTTGTAATAGTATTGCTAGTGTTGGTTATAGGAGTGTTTTCCCCTACACGTCCTGTAGAGAGGTTATTCCTTAGTGTTACCTCGCAAACTATTAGACCTCAAGGTAAAGGTAATTAATTATATGTTAGATCAGAAAGCATTACACTTAGATGAGTCTAGAGGAGATTATTTAGCAAATGTATATTTTAAACAATTTTAGGAGTACGTTGATATTATGAACATGAGGGACTGTTATGTTTGTACACAGCTGCTTCAGTTTTTAGAAGGTATTGCATATCTTCCTATACCGTTAACCTATGGCATTTCTTCCAATCTGTTGTTAAGCCTATTTTACAATGAGGGAAGCTTCCAATATTATTTTTTAAATTATGATCTTGTGTTGCCCGAAGTTCCTTTGTGTAAGCAGGAGTAGAACTTGCAGGGAAATATTTCTATCCGCAGAAACCGTTAGACACTGCATATGCACACAGACACAATTTGACCTGTTCATTGACTGACACAGAGAAGACATTCTTGAAATTAATTGAGGATAGAAGGAGAAATTTATTAGACAAATCAAAAACAGATAAATATCTTAAGTTACAACATCAATGGGAAAAAAGGAGCTAGAACACCAAGAGCAAGTGAATTTACCAGCTTTAACCCTAGACTGACAACACAAAGGGAAGTTGTGCATATATATTAATCAGAGCTCTATAGATCCATTGTTTATAGGGGAGAGTGATTGTTAGCATGTTTTGATGTTAGAGGGAAAAGTGAATTCTTTTTGGATGGGAAGAATCCTGTGATACCTGGAGTGTATATTATCTGTGGACACAATGTGCATGTCTTAAGTTGCTGACAGGCTGGTACGATACATGTTATTTAGCTATAGTATTTCCAAAGATCTATCATGTGGAGCATCTTGAAGATCGAGTGTAGGAGACGAAGAATAGAATTAAGCAAGGACCTGCTACCTCAGAAATAGTGGGAGATATTTTTGAAGTACTGATCCCATTAGTGGGAGTGATTCTGAATGATATAAAGATTAGAAAACTGTCAACAATAGTGGATAAACTGGCTACTAGTACATCAAATTCATTGCTGTTTATATATACAGAGATGGTGAATAAGATGAGATAAGGTCAATGGTTTTGCAAAATTGTCTTGTACTTCATTTTTTGCTCGCAAAAGAGGGTGGAGTCTGTCAGATTTTGAAAGTTCAACAATGTTGTACCTCTAATCCGGATAAGATTAAGGATTTGCAGAAGTACATCCAGAATATTTCAAAGTTGACGAAAGATTTGAAAGAGTTGGAAGCAACAGGGGCATGGGAAGTAATGGGAGATGAAATTACTGCTATAGGTAGATCGTTTGGTAGCTTGGGAACTGGAACTGTAGGTTTTGTGTAGAGGCCATTGTTGATCATTTCAATAGTCACAATAGTTTTGTGGATTGGCCAAAAAGTTTTTTCAGAGACGAAAGATTCAGAAGAATCAGAAGAGGAAAAGAGTAGTGTTTGAGTTGGAAGATAGACGTACCAATATTACAATGATGTGATGCATTTAGGAGACCCAAGGCGGAAGTTGTTTAAAACAAGTAGGTTTTAGAGAGTGTCATTCAAGAATAAAAAGGGATTTGTGATTATTCAAATTCATCTGAGGGAGGGCTGGGAGAGCATAGTTTGGCTGAGCCGCAATACCTCTTAAACATAAGTGCGAAAGGGTGGTCACATTTCTGTTGATCACAATTTGGTGGTCACATTTCTGTACAATGTGAACAGATGTTTTCATTTAAATGGTGCATTTCAACACACATGAAAAAAGTGCAGAACATTTTAAAGAAGCTGCATATAATCGTTGTCTGAAATTATGTTATGTTATAAAGTTTTAAAAGTATTACTCGGTATAATCATTTTGTATTTCAACAATAAGCAACAGAATTTATTTAAACTGAGGTATATTTGTGTTTTCCTTAGCTTGGCTGGAGTGAAGGTCACAATTATATTTCTTGCCTAACCTAGAACTTGAAGTTGTTTTTACATGTTTTTCTAGGAGCTGCAGGTGCCAGGATCCTAGGCTGAACTAATGAAGTGTCCATTGTGTTCAAGAGATAAGAAGATTTACAAGAGGCACCCTTATCATAAGGGGAGTCATTTGAAATGTTGGTTGTAATTCTTTTGAATTTCATGGGAATGTGAGGGAGCGCAAGGTCAGAGTGGAGAGTTTCTGAAGTTAACCTGCTAATTAAACATAATGGGCCAGATGTAGAAAGCCTTTTGCACGTCGCAAACTGCGAAATACGCAGTTTGCGACACGCAAAAGGCCTAACGCGATGCACAACCTCAATTTGAGGCTGCGACTCGCAAATAGGAAGGAGTGTTCCCTTCCTATTTGCGACCGTATCGCCATGCTGAGTTGCTTTGTGACCGCGAATGCGGTCGCAAACCAACTCGCAGTTACCATCCACTTGAAGTCGGTGGTAACGCATTTGCAAACGGGTAGACCACTGCCTACTCTGAAAAAATGAAACCAAATGGTTTCATTATTTTTTTTAATTGCAACTCGTTTTCCTTTAAGGAAAACGGGCCGCAATTCAAAAAACAAAAACTGCTTTATTAAAAAAAGCAGTCACAGACATGGAGGTCTGCTGTCTCCAGCAGGCCACCATCCCTGTGAGTGCAGGGACTCGCTATGGGGTCGCAATTTGCGACCCACCTCATAAATATTCATGAGGTTGGTCTTTGCGACCCCATAGCGAGTCGCAGAAGGTGTCTGAGACACCTTTATGCATGCACTTTTGCGAGTTGCAATTTGTGAGTCGGTATGACTCGCAATTTGCAAGTCGCAAAAATTTTTCTTCCTACATCTGGCCCAATGTATCAATCTGTTTTTCATTGAAGATGCTTTTGAAATAATGTAAGCTTTGAAGGACAGAGATTTAAAAGTGTGGTCTATCCAGTGAAAGATTTAGATTCCCTTTGTCCTTAAAGAAAGCGGACCATACTGACATTTTCCATACACTTAAGATTCTCTATGGTTTCATGCCGCTGCACCTCTCTTAACAGAAACGTCTAATGAGGATTCTGTTTGCTGACTCTTTACATAGAAATCTTTAGTATTAGAAAAGTTAACTTAGATTAAATGGTCAGGCAGGAGAAACTGATTTCAGAACTTAAGCATCAGTCTTTGTTTCTGATTTTTTTGCATTATCGCTATTGAGATACTTGATATTATAAGTTAGTGAAATGTAATATTGTACGATGCTTTAGCTCTCCTTTAGTGATTGTGTATATCTATACTATCTTTTTACGACTTATTTAAGTAAGTTTAACTTTGAGTCTGTAATAAAGCCCTTTGAAACTTAAGATGGTCTCTGAGACTTAATGTGTGGCACTCTCAGTTACACTGAAATTGCCATGAATACAGTTGATGCAGATTTTCCTCTTCCTTCAGAACTGAGAAGAAAAGATTAATCAGACCCCAGATTTATAGTTAGGGCCCAGTGCTCCATCATATCAACTGCCTGGCAACACTAACCAGACTGTTAAACGAGCACAGGATTGACATAAAATCATTTGCAACGATAAAAAAGTAAAGGAAATTACATCTCTCCCTCATGCAAGTATACAGTTTATTAGCCATAGAGAGAAGCCAGGTTTATAAAAGGTGTTGCTCTCAATAAATGTTATATGATTATGCGCCAGACTGGGTGAACAGACAACATGAGGCACAAGTATTATAAAACTGCCATGCAAAGAGGGAAATATAATAGACATCTGTTGGATGTAGAGAACACTTTGCAGGTAATGTCAAAGGAAAATTCGGTTTTGTTTTCAGGGGTGGATGCTCTTTGCTCGAGCTGCCTGAATTGCTGGTAGTTAATGTCACGTGCAGAATTTACAAATATAAAAGTACCTTCATCAGAATTTAAAGATATACCATTAGTGACTGCTGTGTCAGGTTCTTTCCTTCTCTTGGGCTAATATAGTGAAGTGGGTGTGCAAATTATCAAATGTGCAATTTATGAAATGTGGTATGCATAACTCTCCACAGCAGATACTGTGAGATCATCAGGGCTAGGCCCGAATGCTCAGATAAGACTGGAAGCCACCTAAAGAATAAAATGGGAGTCCTGTGAGCTAATTCAGTCAGCCTCCAAATCATAAGAGGGGGATCCAGAAGAAACATAGCTCTCCCTTCTTTCACTATAAGGATTATAGGTATAGGAGGTCCAGTGGCTCAAATGGAAGGAGAGACATTTTGGATCGGATTCTGATGACTTTCCAGGCGGTGCCAGATGGCGTGGATATAAGAAGCCACCATATAAGAAGCCACCCGAATGAAAAATGTATCTGCGTCAGCTCAGAGGCAAAAGGACAGGACAGCCATGCAGTGTCTTATATTGCATCTAATAGTTAAGTAGAAATTTGGTTGCTGGTTGACTGGGGTGTAAGCCCTAGTCAAGTAGCAACCACAATCCCAGTCAGGATAAGGCACAAACAAAATTAACCTGGCTCACCCTCTAGTTTGGCACAGAGTAGTTAGGCTTAACTTTGAGGCAATGTGTAAAGTATTCATGCAACACTTCAAACACCAAAACAGTGAAATCACCACACAAAAAGATGTCACGTCATGTTAGAAAAAAATATCCAGATGCAATAAATAAAAAAAGACATAAATAACAAAGATTTGATGAGCAGAACTTGAGTCACTGACTTTTAAAGGTTTTAAGTAAAAATATCACTAAGAAGGGTAACGTTCTAAAAGTGGTAGTCTGGTTACGTCAAACTGGGACAAAGTCAAAAGTTCAGGTCGACTGTGATGGAGCATGGGCCAGCTACAGGGACCCAGTTAGGCCAGCTAAACCAAAGTACCTTAATCTGAGGTTGCGGAGTGTTGCGTGGATTCGGTTTGAAGATGCATCATGCACAAGAGGTGATGGGTTGGTTCAGAGATCCTGATACATTAATGTTGAGGATCCTGTCAAAAGGGGCTTGCGATGTGAAGACTGGTGTTGAGGATGTTTTGTGCAGTCCAGGTGATGCATCGGTTTCGATGAGCAGTGAAGCTGCGATGCAGAGTTCCAGCCTTGTCATTGATGCTGCTGTTGATGGGATGGGAGGCCCTTGTGCCAGGAAAAGCGTTGCGCAAAGGCTTTTCCAAAGTAGATGTCTCGGTTCCAAGATGCGGGAGGCAGAGGTGCTGTGAGTCTTGTGTGACGGGTCCAATCCATGCAACAGCAGCGATGCATCAGTTCTGCTTGAGGATGCGCTGCTCAGCTGAGGAGATGCGTTGGTTTGGCTCAGAGATGCGTCCAGGACTGGGGAGCTACCACTTGGCAGGGCAGACTCACAGATGGCAGTGTCCACGTGCAGAAGCATGGTGGTTGGAAATCCCTGAGACTTCAAATCAGGAGACCAGCCAGCTAGCTCTCGGAGTGATGAAGGTCCAGTCTTTCAGCCAGGCAGAGGAACAGCAGGCAGCAGGGCGGCACTGAAAGGCATGATTCTAGCAAAGTAACAGTTCAGTAGAATGACAGTCCTTTCGCAGCACAGCAGTCCTTCCTGGTAGAGTATTCACGGGTCCAGAAGTGTATTTAAGTGGTGGTGTTAGAGGCCCAGTACTTATTCCCACTTGGATCACTGAGGTGGGGGAGGCTTCAAAGACGAGCCTCTGAGGTGCACATGGTTCCTGCCCTTCCTGCCCTGGCTCGAGACTCACTGCAGGGAGTTATGCAGCACTTTGAATGGGGACAGGACATAGTCTATTCAGATGTGAGTGAGGCTGTGCCCAGCTCCTCTCTCCCATCCTCCCAGGGTGGCCCATCAAGTCACACCTAAGCTCCCATTGTGCGTGGATGTCTTGAGAGAATACAGAAAGCCCAGATGTCACTCACAAGTTATCACACACAGGCTGCAGGCACCAAACGGCTCAAATAAAACAAAATTAACTTTTTAAAAGTGTAATTTTCAGTTTAAATTCTGACTTTACCATAAGTTGTGATCTCAGATTGTGATTCCAGAGACACAACATTTGAAAAGTTTATCTCTTCCAGATTGTTAATTACACTTATAAAATGTAATAAAATAATCCCAATGTTATCCTATGGGAGTGATAGGCCTTGCTGTGGTGAAAAACAACTTTCAGAGTTTTTCGCTACCAGGACATTTAAATCTTAAAAGTACATGTCCTGCCTTTAAATACATTGCACCCTGCCCTCTAGGTTGTCCAGGGCTTACCTTAGGGGTGACTTATACATATAAAAAGGGACGGTTTGGGCCTGGCAAAAGGGGTATTTTGCCAGGTCGGCGTGGCAGTGGAAGCCTACACAGGCTCTGCAATGGCAGGCCTGAGAAATGGTTAAAGGGCTAATTAAGTGGGTGGCACAATCAATACTGCTAGACAACTAGTAGCAATTAGTTTACAATCCCTGGGCACATGCATGGCACTTTACTAGGGACTTAAATATGCTAATTGGTGATACCCCAATATTGGCAGGATTAGGAGAGAGAGCATAAACACTTTACAACTGGTTAGCAGTAGTAAAGTGCACACAGTCTGTCCTAAAACCAGCATAAACGAGGACAGGAAAATAGAGGTGGTAGGGAAAAAGCTGGACGAAGACCACCCTAAGGCTGTCAGGTGTAAAACTAAGGAAAATGTGTTGTAAGTACAATATTCTTGATTGTAAATACTTGGTGAAAAGTTCATTAAATGCAACAAATCTTTTTCTCCTCCTTGGTTTCAACTGCAGGCAGCTGATCCCTCAGCTTTATTAGTCCAGTTTTGGATGAAGGTCTTGAATGGTAATTGCCTTGCCTAAACCTTATGTACAACAACCTTTTCAGTTCTGGAAAAAGATGGTTCCTGTATTGTTCAAACCAGGTGATGGGTTTGATGTCCAGCAAGCGAGACATGAGTGCACCCCCCTGCTTTACTCTCAGACAGGTCCAATACTTGTTGAAGCACAGAGTACACTGTTCCAAAAGAATAAATCTAGATAGGACGCCGAATAACGGTAAAGTGATAGGAGAGCCCTCATGTGTCAGTGAAGACGCTAAGCATCATCATTGGGCTTACTCCACGTCAGACCGGCACTGCAATATCTGACGGGTCACCACTCGAATGGTGGTGACTCTATACCGAAAATTGGTAGCGCAGGTCCGTTGGTATCTGCAGTACGTGCTGACAAAAAAAGAAGAAAGGGGTCGACATGTTTCGCGCTCATGCGCTTCATCAGGACCAAGATTCGTTACTTCTCCTACAGAAGAGGGTACAGTGTGTGCTAAAAAGTCACTTACTGTGCGTAGGTAAGTCGTCAAAGTCAGACCCCCAATAGGTCACCCATCCCAAGTTGAAATTAGGCATCCCCGGGTAGGTCTAACGGCTGAACGACAGGAGAAATTCAATGCATTCTCCGTGTGTCTGAGGGCTACGTGTCCCTAAGACCCCTCAGTGTAAGGTTAGAGTATTTCTCTTCCTTCCCTCCATATAGGAGTGACGGTGGTCATTATTTCCTCCGCATAACTCCTCCACTGGTTTTAATCTTGGCCTGACAGCCGCTTTGAATTATTAAATTTAGTCTTTGGATGTACAGTGCCAATTTTATCCCACATTGCACTCTCCTTTCTTCTTTTTTTGTCAGCACGTACTGCAGATACCAACGGATCTGCGCTACCAATTTTCGGTATAGAGTCACCACCATTCGAGTGGTGACCCGTCAGATATTGCAGTGCCGGTCTGACGTGGAGTAAGCCCAATGATGATGCTTAGCGTCTTCACTGATGCATGAGGGCTCTCCTATCACTTTACCGTTATTCGGCGTCCTATCTAGATTTATTCTTTTGGAACAGTGTACTCTGTGCTTCGATTAGTTTATGTTCAGGGAGAACGTACACTGGACCAGTAATCTCCCAGTCCCTTTTTTTGTTTGATGAGGTCCAATACTTGGCCATGACTAATTAAGCATTTCAGTGGGGTTATTAACTTGGGATTAGTTCAGAATTTTGCACTACTTAAGGCCGATAGCGTACTTGTGATGTGATTGAACTATGGAAGCTTTTTCAAGCTAGTGCTCGACCAGTTTTGATGGATGGCTAATAGCTTGATGATGAACTTTGGGTTTGTCCAAATTCGCACTGACTACAGAACCAGTTTAAATGCTAACACTGTCTTGATAGTCTTCTAGTCCAAGTCTATCCTGAAAGCGCATATTGGAAGTAGACTACATAGAAATCTATTTTCTGCCTTCCCATGACCAGTCATCTTTTTGAATGGCCAGCAATGAAAAAAAAAAAAAAAAAATGTCTCTTTATTCATGAGCAATGCTTCTAAAGGATAAAACCATGTAATGTGTGATGATGATTTTTAGACATGCAAAGTAGTCCCAAATGTATTGCAATGCAAGCACTTTAAAGGAAACATAATCATGAATCAAAAACCCAATGGCATGAGGTGAAAGAGATGTTTTAGCACAGTCAACACCCATTCTATGTATATTTGGTACCAGTAGGTATTGTAGACAGCTTTGCTCTCAAGCCAGACCTTAAAAGACATATTTAGTGTGCTGCTTTAGTGAGGAACCTAACTTGCTAAAGTACTGAGTGCTTTAAATTAAAAAAAATAACTGTATTTGTACTGTTTACATATCCCCATCAACCAAATATATGTTCAGAGAGCATACAACCTATCTGTTGAACTGTCAAAATAAAAAGAACAAGAATAGAAAGATTGGAAATGTGGTAATTGTTTTTCATTAAGGGAAACAGTTCAGTAAATCATTAAGTATAACAATGCTGACAGGATTCAGAGAGTAGAAAAATGCACTATTTAAAATCATTTCAAGTCTAACATTTCCGGGCCTCATTTTAAAATATTATGTGATCAAGGATGAGGCTGTAGAAATAAATATCAGATTCCATTATTTCTACATGGTTACAATGAGGTAATTGTTTAATCTTTAGACAATAGATGGAATAGTAGTGCATCTGATATGGAGCACTGGCAAGCTGGAAGCAATTACAAGCTTCCACAGTTTGGCAAATAGCATACCTTTCGAATATCGTCTTGGAAATAAATCATCTTTCAGATACTTGCATAACCCTTTGTGATACCAATCTTGCCACTTTCTCGAGTTGATGTTCTCCGCCTCTTTCTTGATGTTTTTGTAATTTTTAAATTATCTAAATTTGAAGCTAACTCTTTCTGCTAGCACTATTCTTGCAAATGGTGTTCCAGTCATGTTTCGATATTAACTACAAATGATTCCTTTTAGGATTAATGATTGTTTGCCAGGTGGTCTTTATAAAGAAGGATCTCAGAACAAAGTCAGAGGAATGCTAAATATACTATTATTTTTGGAGGTATGCAGCATGTGTAAACCTCACTGAATGTTTAGGGAAATCCTCAATGAAAGTTATTTAATGCCCTTGGCATGTTCACATGAATACCTAGGATACAGTTTAATGGACTAAATCTCCTATTCCATGAATACTTGCCCTGGGTTCTGCTGAGGTTTGGACAGGTCATGGGCCCAATAAAGAAATCCGCACTCAATCATCAAATGCTTGTGGCTCCTCTGTCAGCACTGCTGTAAATGGCTAACTATTCCACAAAACTGGCTTATAGTTACAGAGAAATAACTACAAATGTTGATAGGTTTGACAACTAGGTTTCAAAAATTGATTCTGATTAAAGACATCACAAAAATAAGCCCATGCTCTGCAAATGTCGGTTTCACCAAGCTGGGTGGAATCTTTTCAAGACAAATTATACAGAACCGAAAAGATGCAAATCAGAGGGAAGCCAAGTTTAAAAAGGGGGCTCCCTCAATCAAAGTTACACAATTATGCGCTGGACTGTGCAAAAGACATGAGGCAAAAGATCAGTTCACTATGCATGGCTGCAAACTGGTCTCCTTCCAGAGGAGCAGAGCTGAGCTGCTCAGCCTGGGATAAGTGTCTCACTACGAATGGTAGAACGAAAAGGAGCAAAAAATTTAGAGTAAAGCAGAAAAATATTAACTAATACTAGTGACGAATTGTCAGTCTATGACTGGATCAGCAGGTGGGAATCTATACAAATTATCTTTGTGGATTTACAAAATTAGGCAGCCTTTGGGCTAAGATAACTAATATCTCAAACAACTCCATGTGAATGGAATACATAAATACAACTCTGAAAGAAGCAGAAGCACAAAGGCTATATTTCCCATAACAAAGAACGCACTGGGGGAAATGATGGTGATATCAGACACCTCACTTGCTCAGACCATTTTGTTACCAATGATTCTTTGGTTTCAAAATAGTGCTAAACTTTAACTACAAGAAGGGCTTTTTGGCAGACAAAAAAATAACAATAGGTCAATGACATCAATGCTTACACTAAAAGGTCTTAACCCAATGGGTGCAGGGTGTGTAAGGAGCATGCCTGTATTAGACACAACTAATGACATTTAGCCACAGGCCACGTGTAAGCAGGTTTCAAAATGAATACAGCCGTAGGATGGGCACTCTGTGTACCCCAAACATGTTCTTTAGTGGATGTAGCATGTTACTGAAAGGTATGTTCGGAGTACCCAAGAGAGAAACAGTGTTCAACTGGTACAAAGCACACATGACCAAGAGCCAGACGCTAAAAGTTTCCGTTAGAGCATCACAGTGGTACACATATTGGTACACAGATTGCAAAATAAAAAGTTTTCAATGGGTGGGAACTCGTGCACTTCACATAGCCTGCAGTCATCTGTGGCTATGTTGTATGTTTGCCTGCTAGACATTAAACATGGGATATTGCCTTTGGGTCTGGCCCATCAGAAGTGCATGTTAGAGGTACACCCAATGCATCGATTGCTGAAAGGTGCACTGTGTTTAGAACTTCTGATTCACACACACTGTGAACCATTTACACCACACATATCAAGTAAAAACAGTCCGTAGCACAACTAACAGTCAACGTTTAGTAGAGAGCTGTCATACGACAATACATGTTTAATAGAATTGAATTGATAAGGAACAAGTTAAATTAATGTTATTTACAAGCAACCGGCTCTCAGAAGACAGTACTATAGCCATCACCATAGGTGTATTTTTTATTGTAATCATGTAATGAATACAAATAATCACAACACAAAGTATCATCTTAACCTAAAACATATCAGTGCTACAGTCTGATTTATACACAAAAAACTTTAGTCCATGTATCAGTCCAAAACATCAATCCTTAACCTTTTACCCGCACTCTCACCCAAATGTACTGCTTGTGTCCCCAGAAATGACATCAAAGCTGGCATTTCAACGTACATGCTTGAATGTCAGGGTATCAACTATGAGAATTACAAAGATACAGAAGAACAAAATATCACAAATGTACTTTACAGTGCGGATGGCCGATTATTTGTAGAAAACTAAGACAAATTGATGGATAATAGGGAAGTCAGACAAACAGAACTACCTAACAGTAACTAATTAGTGCCAGTTTTGCAAACCACCGTTTTCTGTGGGACCCAATTATATGACTTCCTGGTAAATCACCCACAACAGTTTGTGTATATGGCATTCCATTAGGAGCCACACAAACTCTACACACATACTCATATGATGCCACTATCCACCTATGTGGAAATTGTACTTAGTATGTGATCGTACAACTCTAAAGGCATTCAACTTTTCTTTCACTATGCTCAAAATCACTTGTTAAGAAGAACAAGTGACTATAAATGTGCTAGAAATTTGTACTGGGAATACTGTCTATAGAGTCTGTGATGCGCCATGGTGCCCAAATGGAGAGACTCAAATCTCACAGCTAAAACAGTAACAAAAGAAGTATTACTGTAAATGTATACATGACTTTTGTAGCTACTACACCCCATTAAAATCCTACGATTAATCAGGTCATGAAAAATTGGACTTCTGTAAAACTTTGCTTACCAGAGCAACACCCAAAATTTGTGGAAATGTGTAAGATGAACATCCAGCTGGTGTAAGTCGAATGGTTGCGTACGGTGTTTGAAACCAGGCTTTCTCACTTGCCCACACTATATCACATAGTGGCAAAATTGAAGCTCCCAGCCCAAGGGCAGGACCATTAATAGCAACAACTATGGGCTTTTTAAATTGAATAAAAGCTGACACAAAGTCCCTAAAAGGAAAAAGTAGTAATTAGAAAAAATGTAACTGGTCCACAAATTTACAACACAGATCACAGTTCACACTGCCAAAACAGCCACAGGTGCTCAGCAGAAAAGCAAATGCATATTGGTAAATATATCTCTGATTATGACACTTAATTACAATATTTTAAACAGTTGAATAGATGCAGGTTCATTGCATAAAATCCAAGGTACACTTCATGCTAGGTTTGATTTATGACTTTATCCTTTGAGGATCAATATTAATTACATCACAATAAGATATGATACAACTTTCAATACCAGCTAACCTCTTCTATTAATTTATGTATTGTGGTACATAGTACAAATACAATCGGAAAAGGTTTCAGAGTGCTATGCGATCAGAACAGAGGTTACAATGGCAATGGGTTTATACTTATTTGTGGTAGCAAACAGAGCTGTATTATAGATTACAGACAAAAAAAATTGCAACAAAAATATTGAAGACACAAATATTAAAGTTACGAACCTGTTAAGTAAAGTCTGAAAGGGGGCGTGGCCAAGATGGCGACGTGAGAAGACACTCAACAGAGAGCTCCGTTCACGGCCCGCAAAGATCCTGAAAAATATCCGCTCCCAGGACACTTTAACTCAGATCGTGGAGTGTCTGGAGCACTGTGGCCCTCTGCGCACCAGCGGGCCGGCCGGCCGCTGTGCACGTCGCTGTCGTCACGATCTGGTCCTGGCCTGAGCCGGTTACGGGGTAGAGGCAGAGACGGGGCCTAACCCTACGCATCCCGGTGACTGGAGCTGGCGACGGCGGCACCCGAGTTCAGGAGGCGCCCGAGTACATGAGGCGCCCGAGGTAAGTGGACGGCGCGGGCGATGAGTCCGTGGTGCAGCCCGGCGTCGCCGACCCTCGTCAAAGCACCGAGGCGGGCCGCCGGGCCCAGAGAGATCGCCGAGACGCCTGGAACTAGTAGACGGCGCTGGCGTCAGGCTGGGGCACAACCCGGCGACGCCCATCCCAGCGGGGGCATAGAAAAGGGCAGACTGACTCAGCAAAATCAAGGAGGCCTGAACTTCGGGGACGTTGCGGCGAGCGTCCCCTGCGACAAACAAATCAAAAAGGTCAGGCGCGGAAAACAACTGCGTCGAGACCTACATGCTGCGCTGGCCCGCCCGTGTGAGACAAGAGACACAAAAGCACCTTTCCGCTGCCCATGGGGCAAGAAAGCACGTACTACAACGCGTGGACTTGAACAACAGTAGCCCGGCTTGGGAGCCCTGATGCAACCTCTGTAGGAACCACATATCAGGGAACCCAGACAGAACACGTTGTCCCGGCCTGCCTCGCCACACAGCGCCAGTCGGGTGCTGCCTCTCCTGCTACCACCCGCCTCACAACTTTTAACCGGCGACCCTGAGTGGGCCCCACCCTGGAAGACTCCCCACGGACACTCACGCAAAGGTCATTACTCGCATGAGCCAACGCATTCAGGGCTACCACAAATTGGGACGCCCGTGTCGGCCCGGACCGGTCGTTCAACGTTCCGGGGCCGGGTTCACAGGGCGCACATGAAGCAGCATAAGCCGTCTAATTAGCTCTATAATTAATGCACAGCAAGCCTAAAGCGTGCACAAACATGGTGAAGCCGAAACCCCTGAGGGCCCTCTCAAAACTAGACCCATAGCCCCATCACTGGAAGCAGACACAGAATCACATTCAGACGCTTTGCGCAAAGTAACAGACATTGGCCGCCCACTCCACACAAATTGACAAAGTGCTGCAAGTGGTGCTCGACACCAGAACATCACTAGAGGGCAAGATAGATACAGAGGTGGCGGAAGACAACATCCTCCGTATGGAACATCGGAAATTAACAGACAGGGTCACTGCCGCTGAATCAACACTCGAAACGGCCCAACCTGACATCAAAGACATGAAACTCCGACTCCAGCACCAGGAGTCTGAAATACTGCGACTACACAGATGAGCGGATGAAGCAGAAGCCCGCTCCCGCCGAAATAACGTGAGATTCCTGGGGTTCCCGGAGCGGACTGAACTTCGAAATGCGGATTATTCCTGGAACGCTGGCTAAAACATACCATACTAACGCAAGGGACCTCAACTTTACTGTCGGTGGAACGTGCCCATCGAATCCCTGGCGGTCCCCCTCGCCCAGGAGCCCCCCCTCATCCATTAATAGCAAGATTCCTAAACTGCCGGGACACAGACCAGGTTCTGAAGGGCTTCCGCACATCTGGTCCAATAGACATTGAGAAAGCAAAAATCACGGCTTATCCGGACTACACAGCCGAGGTCCCGCGTAGACGCGCCACCTTCTTCACAGCTAACCAGGTACTGCGGGACAAAAACTACCCATACTCCCTTATGTACCCGGCCAGATTGCGCATGGTGGACGGTGACAGATCTCATATATTCCCGACCTCGGAAGACCCGTGGACCTGGATACACGCCAAGGGCCTGGTAGACCCCACTGCGGAGACTCCGGAACAAAAGGAATGGTTAACCCAGCAGCCACGACAAAAGAAAAGATCGAAGTCCAGAGCTGAGTCACGCCCAACTAAGTCGCAAACAGCGGTCGAACAAGCAAAAGCTTTAAAGGTGGTAAACAGGTTCTCGTGTATACGACCACAGCTCAATCAAGATACCAGCATCACGGACTCAGACTCAGCAATTAGTCAGCATGGCCCCTCTACATCACCTCTAACCTCCAGTCCAATGTTTACACCACGCTCGGCAGATGATCTTTAAAATAGTACGCGTCAGCTGCAACCATACAATCTCACCCGTCTTCACCAACGCAAAATCACACCCAGCGACGCACACATCCTGCCTGCCCAGTTGATGGTGGCGACTGAATAGACTCTGCTGCTCACAAATAATCACAGATCCCCACAGAAAGCAAGCAGGGGATACACTAAAATACAACCCGCTACAACATGCGTGTAAGGGCTCCGGACGGTGCAACACAGGGACCAGGATGGGAGACAGCCATATCCGTATGGGCCGGGACTTAGGAGCTTTCTTGGACTACGCATCGAACACTCCCCCTAACCCAGTTGGGTTACCGAATGGACCTAGACGGGACCAATGTTCCTAGTTGCACCAGTTGTGCCTGGCAGCTCACAGTTAGTTTAATCAGTGTAAGTTGTAATATGTCTTCTCCTTTCTCTTTTCTTCTAACATGCTTTACATTCTTTCGCGCTCGTGGGGCGGGGGGACTTGGGGCATGACGAGGTTACGTCAGTGGTGGGTGTTACACTATATCACAACCCCCAAGCACAACAATGTCATATAATATAGTAACCTGGAATGTCAGGGGCTTGGCCAACACCACTAAAAGACACAGAATACACACCTACCTTAAACGCCATAAGATACACATTGCTATACTCCAAGAGACACATGCAACCGCACATGAATTGGGCGAAATCGGCAAAAACTGGTCAGGCATGATATATGGTACTAAAGGGAGTACTAATCTGGATTGCCTCGGGTGTTCCGTATGCAGTCCAAGGCGTTCACATTGATAGCAATGACAGGTATGCCTGTCTGGTTGGAGAACTAGATGGTAGACAATTAGCAATAGCCGGGATATATGCCCCAAATACGGGCCAGGGGGAGTTCTTTCGGGTGGCATCCGCACAGATCTCGCATGATCCGTCAATACCTATCATTTGGGGGGGAGATTTCAACAGCGATGATACGGGCACGATAGTAAATACGCATTCAGAGATTAATGATGCCTTTAAGCAATATTACAGCACGCTGTATAAGGCTGACCTCCCCCCACACCCGATAGAATTGGTGGAGTTTCTCCGAGATGCCCCGCTGTCCTGTCTGTATGCAGAACAGTTGGAGGACCTAGACAAACCCATAGAAAGGGAGGAGATACTACAGGCAATGAAGCAGTTAGCCCACAATAGAGCCCCGGGGATAGACGGGCTACCAATTGAATATTACCAGACTTTCCAGTCACAGACACTCACACCATACCTAACAATGTTACAGGAGGCATACGAAATAGGACGCCTCACAGACTCACAGCGCTAAGCGACAATCGTAGTCCTACACAAGAAAGGCCGTGACCCCTTGGACGTCCGTTCCTACTGACCCTTATCACTGTTAAACTCAGATTACAAGCTACTAGGGAAGGTACTAGCGAACCGCCTCCTACCATTGATGCCCACCCTGATACACCCAGATCAATCCGGTTTTATACCTGGACATAATACCTTTGTCAACATTAGGAACTTATTGCGCTTAATGGCTGAGACCCCCGAAGAGGACCGTGTGGCGGTCTCACTAGATGTCGAGAAAGCTTTCGACACGCTGGGATGGCCCTTCCTGATAGCAACTCTGCAGAAAATGGGATTCGGCGCAGTGTTCATGCGCTGAATATCCATATTATATACTAGCCCCAAAGCATGGGTCAAGACTGGTGCCATCATCTCGGAGGAATTTGAAATAGGAAGAGGCACACGCCAGACCTGCCCACTGTCACCATTATTGTTTGCATTAGTGAGACTGCGCAACAAAGCAATGAGGTTGGGTATCCCGGACGGAGAGGAATACCACATCGTCTCCTTATATGCAGATGATGCATTAATATACCTACACAATCACACCGAATCCCTACCGAACCTACTACACCTGCTTAATCTCTATGGTGCCTTATCTGGCCTACGTGTCAATTGGGCCAAATCATGCATATTCCCCATGCAGCCGCTTCCAGATCCACGAGACAATACTATTACTGGCAGCGAACTAAAATAGGAACATACAACTTTTAAGTATTTAGGAGTACATATTTACCACAGCGCCTCCGACTTAAGGGACGGGAACCTGGACAGGGCAATCAGATCAATAAAGGGCTCCATATCCTTCTGGTGTTCACTACCTCTCTCGCCCATGGGTAGAGTGGCCTTGGCCAAATGATTGTGCTTCCTCGGCTACTGTACTACTTCGCTGCACTACCACTCATACTGCCAAAAACCCTCTTCACACAACTGACCAGGCTGCTGACGGAACTGATATGGGCTAACAAACGCAGGAGAGTGGCCATGACCAAGATCTATCTTCCAGTGGAGAAGGGTGGAATGGGTGCCCCACAATTTGAACTCTACTACGCAGCAGCACAACTGCATTGGATCCTGGACTGGCTGCGGGATCCCCTCAACCCGGAGAGTCGCAAAGTGAGAACACGCCTGGGTCGCTCAGACGTGCTGGGTTGGCTCATCGGACGTGAGACTCTCTCACATCATAGCAATGTTCTGATAACAGTGGCTGCCCGCATCTGGCACCGCTATGTATCAACGGGTGCCCATACGCCACCATTTCACCCAAGATCCCATTATTAGCTATACCAGGAATAGATAAAATACAGGGCAGACCAGGCCTCACTTTATGGACCACAAAAGGTATACAACTAGTTGGTGACCTGTTCGCAGAGGACCGCTTTATCTCCTACGCAATGCTAGCGGAAACATACACCTTGGGGCCGGGCGGGTTTATTATGCACGGGGCACTAAAGTGTCTAATATGCAAAATATGGGGCTGCAGCACAGAACCGCCAACATCACCCACCCTACACAAATTGTTAATGGGCGCCAGCACACAAGCAAGCATCTCCTGGATATATAATACATTACAGGCCTGTCCAGAAGTAGCACAATCACAAGCCAAGACCAGATGGGGATAAGACCCTACATACACCCCTCACAGTGCAAGCATGGTCCATGGCCCCCACAACCACATGGGAGGTATCACGCAATGCCTGCTTCAGATACACTCAACTCAATTATCTACACCAGACATAATTAACTCCAATTCGCATAACTGCATGTTCCCACAGGCTAATTCTGAATGCCCAAGGTGCGGAAACACAGAGGCAGACTTCCATCATATGACCTGGAACTGACCACCGCTACTCCGAGTATGACATGATGTCACAAAACAAATCGCTACATGGTCGGGACAGCCTCTGACCCCCACACCCGAATCCTGCATATTAGGAATACGCCACAGGCATAATAAAGATAAACAAAAACACAGATGCGCAGATTTAGCGTTTGACACGCTTAAGCGGCTCATCGAAAAACAATGGAAGTCACCTAGCGCCCCAGACATACACGGATGGACAAAAGACCTGACACCCTGGACCAATGCGGAGATACAAGTACTGCGTATGCTCCGTGACATCGGGGTCGAGGTCAAGGGCGCGGACATATGGGACACCTTCCTTGATCAGTTGAAGGAAAAAGATGACACACGTCCACCTTAGACTGCCGGCACAACTCTCACTCAAAAAATGCCGCACTAAATACATGAAGCGGCCGACCACACAGACCGACAAGTCACACAGATCACAGGCAACAATTGTGAAAATACAAAGCCAGGATAGGTCAATAAGACGCCACAAATGAGATACTTCTCCTTCCTCTCTTACCGCCCCCCCAAAACAACGACGATGCCCTTTGGTCCGCCCGCTGCGCCCCATATGCCCCCGCGCGCCTCCTCCCTCCCCTGACCGCCCGCTGCGCGGCTCTTGGCTATCCTACAGAGCGAACCTCTATCTTCCTCATTTCCTTTTCTGTTTCCTTTTTCATCTCCCTCTTACCCTTTTTTTTCTCTTTCATTCTTGTATTTTTCTCCTTCTCTCGAGCGAGGTTTTGATCAGAGATGTTTATTTTTTCAATATAGAAAATCGGTCAAGATAATGTATCGTAAAATAAATGGAAATGAAACTCCCAGGTGATGTAACCTGCTACACAAGACCGACAAAATGTTGCGCTCATTGTAAAACAACTGAAAATCTCAATAAACAGATAAAAAAAAAAAAAAAAAAAGTAAAGTCTGAAATATTGAGTACAAAAATATAGAATACCCCAATATCATAAAATATACTGAAGTATATTCAATTTTAAGCAAGACATTGTATTAACTTCAAAATATACATTAACAGTTAAAGTATTAGAAATTAAATATATGTATAATATAATATCAGAAATATATAAAAATGTATAACTTACAGACATAAAATAAAAATATATACTTTAAAATAAATGCAAACAATACAATAATATTCAAATAAGAGTTATTTCACCTAAATAAGATAAAAATACTAACTTATAGTTACACACAATAAATATTAAACATGATAAAGGAGCATTTACAATAGCAATATTAAAGTAAAATAACACTCCAAACAAATATATAATAAAAAATAAATTAACTAACTTTTAAAATTAAGATCACAAAAATCTATGTTAAAACAAATTGTGAAAAAATGACAAAAATAATAGCTGTGGAGGGGTTAAGTTCACCAATCACACTCTAACTTGACTAACAGTAGGGAGATTGTTCAACTTTACAGATGTCAGATTTCCTATTTCCACTTTAGAACAAGTAGCTGCAGGGAAAGTGCTGGGCTTTGGAGGGGTTGAATTTACTATCTCTAGTCTAACCTGAGCGACAGTAGAGAAAATGCTGGATATTAAAGGGGTCAGATTTACTATTCCCACTCCAATGTAAGTAACAGTAGGAAAGTGTTGGACTTTCAAGGTTTCAGATTTGTTATTCCTTCCCCTACTTGAGCAACCACAGGGAAAGTGTTGGGTCTTTGAAGGGTCTGATTTAGCCAGTCCTAAATCCAAAAATGAATGCATATGAACTAAAGAAACATACACTATATTTCTGCACATTTCTAAAAAACATTATAATATTGTAACATATGATATATATATATATAATATAAAACTTAAAACACTACATTAACTAATCAAATTACAAATAAAATTATATTAAAATATTTTATCAATTACATACAAAAGATATATTTATTTGAACACTACCTGAAAATGTCCACACTGGCAAAAAAACTAGAAAATAAAAAGAAATAGACCTAATAACACTATAAACATTATATAAAAACAAATACATAATATAATGAATATCCAAATTATTAAAAACAAATACACATTTCACCATATCAATTATCTAATTATCCAATCAACTTAAAAAAAGAATACAATACATAATCAAATTAACAATTTAAATGTATATGTATATTAAACATTCCCATCTTGTCCCCCTAAAACACCAAGGACCCACAAACATACTGAAATAATTATGCATATAACACTAAAATAATAACCAGTTAGAACACAATATAATTTAAAAAAATTATGTGTAACTATATATATTTTTTTTAAAGATATTCAGAAAAAAATATATAATTAGCTTCAATATTCTGACCCCTAATATTCTTGACATACCAATATTTTTGGCACAGTATTTGTGTCACTGACAGTTTTAAACAATATTTTGGTAGAGTAGCAGCAAACTGTGGCAATGAAGGAATAGCAGACTTACAGAATGTAGGAATTATACAGTTTACTACTCTCTTGCATTTCAAAGGTGTTACAAAAGCTGGTATTCTTCTAACTCTTGAACTGTGTTGAATGTAATACCATTATTTATCTGTATCAGTCAGGGTTTCAACAAGGCAGAAGTACAGAATTAATGGTAGTTTCAGGTTAGGACAAGCTCCACGGAAATATGAATGTGGAAGACCTGAGGTCTGGGTGCCCTAATGCTTCTGGATCTCTTTGCAGCCTTAAACAAATTGACCATGCTATACTGGTCACAAGCCTCAAAGAATCTGGTGTCAATGGCACTACACTGAAGTGGACCATCAACATTTTAACAAACTGTCAATAAATATTTGCAATTTTGTCCTTCTCAGATGCTAAACAAAGCTCAGCTGTGTAGTGCCCCAAAGGTCAGGTTTATCACCACTACTTTTTAATATGTAAACAAGACCCTAGGAAAGCTGCTCCATCAGATGGGTACACAATTTTAGATGTATAGTGATAAAACACAGCTTTTCTTTGGACATTCACCATTATCAGACAATGCTCAGCGTTCCACACATTTGTTGTTAGTATTTCTGCTATTCAGTTGTAAACAAAAAAATAAAATAAACCTAACTCAAGTAAAACAGAAGCACTTTTAACGTCATTACACATCCAGGTACATGCCTTACCATGGCCTACTACCCTTAGTCCCACCAGAGTGAGATGTAGAGAAGAGTAACTAGAGACTAAGCACACAGAGGCGTAGCAGAACAATGTATGACGCTGTAGAAGTATGCAGATGTTGTAAGATCAGCCATTCATATGCAGATGATTATCAAGCAGCAAATTATTTTAGAGTGGAAGCATTATTGATATGAAGAACAAGGCCATTTCATATTTTGGTGTTTGATTGTGTGCGTACTTGTGTCTGTATTGCAGCCAAGCTCCACTGGTGCATATCTTTAGATTATCTGAATTTGTATTTTACAGACTAAAACAAATGTATCACATGGATGATGAATAAACTGGTTGTAAAGTTGTTTCATTGAGATTAAGAGATAAGTGTATAAATAAATTTGATTTTTTACTGAGACCATTAATAAACTTTACATTTTACAAAAACACAAAAAAACTAAATGATGGGGGTCTACAAGTTTGCCTCATGACATAATTGGGCACTGTAACATCCTCCATTAATATATATATATGCTAGGAATTAACATTTTGATGCATAATTCATACACATTCCGTAGATATGTGCCACATACTCATGTCTTAAAGTAATTCTAATTTTTAACATTTAAATATTAGGAACATGCTTTATGGGATTGGCAAATTGTACCAAAGGGCTCCTCGTTATCAGTAGAGCAGGAATGTTTTTTCTGAGAACCTACCTTGTTTGGTCCTTATTCACATGAGGAGAAAAATAAGAACTGACCAACTTACATTGCCAAAGTAAAAACTGTGCTAGCATCCTAATTGAATGACTTGTCAGAAGACACTGCATATCTTTAACAATACTGATGTAAGAATATATCAAGTGTAATTGAAGCAATACATCTTGCAGTTTTACACCTACTGTTGCAACCAATAGTTAAAATGATCAAATACAAGTATCAAATGATGAACCAAGTGAAAATTCCATTTTCATATGGTATAAAAATGCAACATTCCCAAGAAAGTGTAATGATGAAGCAATAAGGCATACTCTTCCACCTTCACAGTGGCAATTCTCCACAATATGTCCCCCCAAATTCCACACTGGCACTGCTTAAGGGCATCTTACATGTTTCAGGACACCTTGTCTAGGGTCTGAAGAAATACGACGACACAACTTTATGTCTCGAACATCAACGCAGAATGGATTGCTTATGGCCAAAGTCGGAGAGGATTTGTCATGGGCCAATCAAGTAGATGGACACAGGCATTAGATGCATTTATGGCTTTTTCAATTTAGTAATTCAGACTATTTATATATTGAATATTGATCTAACATGTTTAATATAGAATGCAGGTTTAAGTAACAAAAGTAACAATGTAAGTAATTTTAAGAAAAAAGTCGAAATGATGTGTGTGGTTTAGCCTTCCAAAACCCAGGTGGCATCAATATAGTGAGAGCAACATTCCAAATGAAAACAAAGGTTAACTAGAATGTGGCAACAATCTATAATCTCTACAAGGTATAGGCGCATACCCTCGAGAATCCTGATTACAAATGGGTGTTTAGTATCTGCTCTCTTCTTGCTCAGTTTGGAGACTGAACTGTGCAACAATCATATCTGGAAAATATTCTTCATAATATCAGCTGAATTTCTTTGGTGGACTGATTATTGTCGTTATGCCACCATCAGTGTTTGTATGGACTAGGGGCCATATGTACGAACACATTTTCCCATTGACACAGAATGGGAAAAACCCTTTGCTACATCTGGCCCTTAGACCTTTCTTCAAAGGCAGTATTATTTCATGAGTGATTCTTTTGTTCTAAAGTTGTGCATTTGTCTGTGGTGTGATGACCTTTGATTCCTTCTGAAGACTTTAAACCACATACTTGATTTGGTTTCTGAACGAATTGTAAACTGCATTCAATATTTTCAAGGTTGTTGAGGGATTATGTTCTGCATGCATACATTATCACACTGCTTAAGAGTTTGACTTTATACTAACATTTCATATTACATGTTGCTGGTGACCCATTTATATTCACACGCACAGATAGCTTCAGAGTGATTTCCAAAGGTATATCTTACATATTATTTTACAGAGAGATACTTTTTAGAAAACTGTAATAAATTATTTTTTGTTTATTCCTTTCAGGACTCAAACACATGAGACAAATCAATACTTGGGCAAAGAGAGGATGCAGGGCAGTCAATTACCCTCTCCTGCTGTGTTCTCAGGAGTGGCTTTTTAGTCTCCTCGGAGTACAAGTTGGTTGAGCATCAAGCTCTATGCATCCCCACAGTGGAACCATAAGTCCAACAGCCGACCCTAATAAAAGTTTATTTGTTCCCCTTTGCCAGCATGCAGTAATTTAATGTAACGTATCCTTTGACTGGAAAAGACTATTAAGATTGTATTACCTATAAACCTAATAGTTTAGTAATATAAAACAACTTCTGGGTCAGCTCTGCTGAGTACCTAAGAAAACACATGGACCCTTAAACCAAGCAACTGTCACTTCATACCTAGTGGGTACCTACGTTCAGTCAGAGACAGCCATTGACAGTGCAAAAGAGAGCCACACAAAGATCAAGAAGGAGTATGTTTTTATTCACAGGTGTTTCTGAAACACATCCTACTCTGAACATTCCCCTGAAGCACATTTGTCCTATTACATTGTATGGCAGTGAAAAAACACAGAGACATGCTGGGATTGGACACTTTGTAAGGACCTGAAACATGACTTAAGTAAGAACTCCTGAAACTGAAAACTCTGGATGAATATTAAAAGAACAATTCTAGCCATGATTATTTGGTACCTTTTCTATCACAGTAGCAGTGCTACACAACGTTTTTATTTTTTAATATTACAACTGTAGAAAATTTCAATGTCCGGAAGACAGTAAAAGTATACCAAGCCTACCCGAAAAAGATGGAAAATAGAATATTTTATTTTTTTCTTAGCTGTATTTACCTCACTGAGCTTTTCGATGAAGTCTGAAACTGCAGCAGGTCTGTATAACAGACACATCCTAACCTTGTGGAGCCCTTCTGGGTTGTAGAGGTGACCACACTAGACCTAGAGGGGCCAGATCAATCTCAGAATTTCAGACTATACGCATAAAATAAATTAACATATAATAAAATTAACTGGGAGCTATTTGTATTGTCAGTGGCTATCATCAAAACATGGCCCACCTGTGTTCCATCCACCTGACATAGACCCATAACAGGCTTTTGAAGTTCCCATCATTTTTTGGAACATTTTTAATTAATATTCACTTCATTACATAACATGAAGTAATCAAAGTCAACATCACAGAGAATATACACAGAATATATACAAATCCAGGCAAGTATTACGAAAAAGGGCACAATTTGAAAACTTAAAACAGAAGTGGTTGTTAACTTTAAAAAAGCACAACCATATCACACCATAACAGGGCTGGCTTTAACGCTGGTGGTGCCATGTGTGACATTTTGTTTGGCGCCACCACCCCATGACCACCTCCTCGGATTCACTCTCTCCTACCACCTTACAAATGTGCCCCTCATCACTCCATGGTCCCCCCGTCTCTCACATACATTCCTTTGTTTTAAAGCGCTTGTAAAGGCTACCTTTACTAATCAACTCAGGTGTCCACATACAATTCAGACCTATTCTTTGCAACAGGCATATTAACCCTCTATGCTACTTTATGGCCAGTAAGAGCTGCCACTGGACATACCTCCTGTCTCTCTCTCTAGCAGGAACATTAATCACAAGAGGTATCTTGACATTTTAATTGCAAGTTTCATAAGTTCTTGCTAAACACAGCGTCCCCATGAGGTCAGCTCCCCCCAATCCAGGTCCGCACCTGGTGCAGCCGCACCGCCCTAAAGCCGGCCCTGCACAATAATCTTCTCCCAAAGGGGAGATGAATTACGTAATCATATCTGTTTCTCAAGGGTATCATTTGTCCATTGCTAGTTCTATGCTTATCACTCTGGTTTTTCAAGACAAAATTTTTCACTTTGCTATGCGTGGGATCCCTTAATCCGATTTTGTGGCATTTTCTTTTTTTAACCATTTGGGTTTGTGCCTAGCTCAGAGTTAACCTCTTCTTTTCTGAAGAGCATTGTAGATTTGATTAATTATTGTACAAATACCATTTATATTTTCTTTGTGGGTGAACAGGCTGCTTATGTCAAGCTACTAAAGGCAAGCTAGGAAATCTTCTGAAGAACCAGTTTCTCTTTAGTGGAGGTAGACTGCTTAGGTTTAGTGGAAGTTCAGTCTTGGCTCACATCCAGCCTGCATTGTCTCTCCTCCATACCATTAAAATCTTATTCCCTTCAGTCACATAGTCTATACTGCCACACCATTTGTGTAACATCACTGTGAGATACCTAGGTAAAATCATTTCCAATTTTAAAACTGAAAAAACTCCTTTTACTAACCCTGTGCAACAAAAAATACACTTTCAAATGATCATTATTCTAAATAATTTAACACCCTTTCCAAATACATATCAAGGGACATCTTGATAGAGGATGCAATATGCTGTGATTGAAATGGGAATAGGTGTGAAACCAATGCTAATAACATAACACAATAATATTTAGAATGAAAGTGTGCAACGTCAGGAACATCTCTATTACAAACCGTTGGGCTTACAAGACGGCTCATTTAATTTAGCCTGCACTGGTACCATCGGTGTATCAACTGCAGGTCACAAGTTTCAATCCTCAGCCATCATCCTTCATCTTTTAGAGGAAACACATTCATTCCATTTAAATTTAATTGCAATAACAGGTTGTTTGCTAAATTTAAAATAATAATAATAATAGAAGGTGAGACTTCTTTTTCTAGAAAACCAGGCAAGGACAAGCTCTCCTTTTAAGAGTGACTATGTGAAGTCTGCATTTGTATAAACCTAAACTAGCCCAAGCTAACACAGCTTAGATACTGAGAAATCTAACAACTTTACTTGCTTCCATATTGGAGTGGATCATGTCAGAGACTATACTCATGAAGGATGCACAGCAAAGCCAAGTGACAGGTCAAAGAAAATATACTAGCATTGTAAGCGAAGTGCGCACCCAGAAGTTGAATTGCTACCGCAATGCTCAGGAATAAACATTAAAACCACCAGGGTCGCAATGCAAGCTGGGGGGCGTTTTCGGGGGTGCGTGGTGTGTGTGCCTATTCAATCAAAGCCACTGAATGCTCGTGAGATTAAGCAGATTTAGAGACCCCTCACCACATTCTGGAGCCAAGCATTATTTTGCGTTAAGTCACTGAAAAGCATTGGCTAATTTGGTTATCTTTATCTAACCTTACTACAAAGTGGTAATTAAATAGGATCTATCAGTACCTTAATCTCCATTATAATGACTTGACACTACATTGACGTGACCATTAGAACGGTCCTGACCAATACTTCAAATTGGCAGATTTAATATATTATGCCTATCCAAGTCAGTTTGTGAAAAGGACCCAAATCGAGGTAATAACAACTGAAGGTTCTACTTGTTGTCACTATATCAGCCAAGTCGAAGTAGCTGAGATGATGTACACCCTTTAATTCTCTGTACTTTTATCAGCATCTTTATAAACACATTGGTGGACTGTTGCTTCTCCACATTGGTAAGTCTGGTTCATGAATTAAAATGTCATCTGATCCTGATTCTGTGAAGAATAATCAGGAAATTACTGTCATCAGATTTTTATTTCTTTTGCGCATGTAAGTTCACTTTAAGTATACCAAAACTTTAGGAAACTTGCCCAAAGACTTTTGCCCAGGAACACACAAAGTATTGTTACGAGAGAGTTAGAAACTACATTAAAACACATGTAATTTACCTAATATACTGCATTTCAACCTTTGTCCTTTAACTCGTCCCAATTCTCATGCACGTTGCTTTTCCGACGTGTTGCAATTTATGTGGGCTTTAAAAGACACCCACATCACCCCCATCACTTTTTCTCATTCGTTTGCTTACCTTTCAAAAATTCTTTGATTACATTGGTAAATGCTTTACGTTTGTCCCTCCTTGGGACAGTTTTGTTACCACCTTGGCCATAGGGGCTTGGGGGGAGCAGAGGGCTTGCCCGGTCTCCCCTCGGGCTGATCGGGCAATGGGACGAGCCATTGGGAAAGGTCGTTTCTTGATTGGTTAAGGGTGTTAGAAGGGGCGGGTTTTAAGGTAAGGTATATATAGGGTGGGTGGGGTGTGGGCAGCCTCTTCGGCCGTTGTCACACCCAGGAGGCGGTACTGTTTTTGGGTGTGTGGTTTAGGAGTTTTACTTCAGAATATTAATAATTAGGTGGTGGTGTTTTGGAGCTTATTTATGGAGCGCAATAAGGTAGTAGAAGCTTTGAGAGTATTACAGGAGGAAGGGCGTGAGGACCTTATTAAAGAAGGTGTTCTAGAGCAGGCATGGGTGGGGTTAAGAAGGCCAAAAAGGTCTTCAGCTGAGGGGGTATCGGCAGCTATTTTAGCGTGCACGTCTCCAGCTATTAGCCCTAGGAAGTCGAGAAAGTTTAAAGCTAAAAGCGTGTCTGGTAGGAAGGTAACTGTTTCACCAGGATGCGTTGCACATAAAAATGAAGTGAATGTAGTCTTACCCGGAGGTCGCTCGTATCGGAGGGGTGGGGTTAAGGTTCCCAGGCGGTCGGGAGCCTCTTTAAGGCAGGATGTGGCGGCCCACGGGCGGGGGTCGTATCAGGCTGCTATGCGCGATTTAGAGCAGGTGGTGGCGCACGACCAAGGAACGAGCGCGCCACTTGTTCATGCTGACAGACAGCTGAAGAAGCTGGCAGTTGGCGCGCATGCGCGTAGACGCCGGCGTTTAGTTGGGAGTCGTGCGCAACAAGCTCAACTCGCTTTAGAAAGCGAGGGGAGCGCGCAGGCTGGTTTAGATGAAAGAACCTTAGGAGGGGCAGCCAAGATGGCGGCGCCCTCTGGGTTTTCAGTAATTTCTGAAGAAGGGGAGGATTTTCAGTCGGGGGTGTACAGAGAGGTCAGTGAGGACACAGTTGGTGAGGATATTGTTATAGTACTTGATTCTGAGGATGATTTGGAGACAGGCAATGATCCTTATGATGAAGGGTGTAGTCAGAGTTTGCCAATGTCTTTTAGGCTGCCTGTGCAAATCGGTAGGAATATTCAGTGGATTCCTCGGGAAGTGAGTCCCATGGTACATAGGGTACAGGAGTGGGAAGTGTCTAACCAGTCAGTTTTGAGGGCAGGTAAACAGGTGGATTTTGTTGATGGGCAGGGTGTAGTTATTAGAGGCACTATTTGTGGCACAGCGGTAGAGGATGAGACAGCAGGGTCAGCACAGGTTAGGCTTGATTTTCGGCAAGGAGAGAGGGCGTACCGTCCCGTGTGTGATGTTCCTCATGCTTTGGGCGGGCATGAGGTGGCTGCAGCTGGACAGCGGCTGGGGCGGCCAGCTGTTTTTTCCCAACCGGTGGAGGTTCGGGCACCTTCAAGACACCGGGTGGAAGAGAGGGTGCAGCCCGGAGCGGTTCGCCCGACTTCGAGGGAGATTCCAGTTAACGGAGAAGGATCCTCGGCTTCAAATGCCAGTGGTTTGCGGTCATTTCCGGCGAGCCAGGGCGCTTTGTCAGTTTTGACTGGTGAAGAAGAGGTTTTAGATTATGAAGAAGAAGACACGAGTCGGTCGAATACAGTTACGAAAACTCCATCAGGCAAGAAGGCGGTCCCGGGCGATCGTCTTACAGGCGGCAAGAATGTCCTGTCTAGCAATTTGATTAGAGGTGAGGTCACTAATACATTGGGTGCGGTTGGTGAAGTTTGTGGTACAAAGGTGGTGGGGGATAATTTGAGCAATGTGGATGTGGCTATTCAAGTTGAGCAAGAGGGTAAGAGGGGAAGTTTATCGGGCGCTATTGACGTGGTTTCAGGTAAGCAGGATTTGACTCAGGTGAGTATGGGGCAGTCTGGTGTTAGGTCAGGGGAAGGTACATCTGGTGGTTCTAAAGCAAAGAAACTACCTTACATGGGAGTGTCAATGCCTTTGGGGCGCATCTCACTCAAAACTTGAAAGAGAAGATTTGGCGTGGGGAATTCATTGATGTATTTAAATTACTTCATAGAGAAGTGCAGGCTAAAGAAGGCTCAAAGGAGGAGGAATGTGAGTTAGCCCGTAGGCCTAAGGTCCCATCGACAATTGAAAATTGGACTTCGGCATTTTTGATATATGCGAGCGTATTATGTGAGCGCTTTCCGGACTGTTGTGTGGCCCTTTTTAAATATATGGATGTAGTAAGAAGGGCTCAGATGAACTATGGAGGGTTTGGCTGGTTTCGGTATGATGAAGAATTTCGGGCACGTAAGGCTATGTATCCGGAGAAGGTTTGGGGGGAAATTGATAATGAATTGTGGATGCAGTGGCTGAGGACGGCAAGGAATGCTCCGACTACACATCCAGCAAGTGGTTTACCGGTTCAGTATAGGCCCTTTCAGGGATGTCCCACCCAGGCTGGGGTGGGTTTCGGACAGAGAGGACAGTTCCCACACAATGGAGCATGTTGGGCATTTAATAGCGGGCAGTGCAATAGACAGCAGTGTAAATTTAGGCACGATTGTTCCAATTGTGGGGGCAGGCACCCATCATATCAATGTTTCGGAGGGATTAATTGGGCTGGACAAGGGGTACAGGGTAGAGGATCAGACAGAGGTAGGTCTCACGGACAGCAGATGGCAAGTAAAGGGCCCTACCCCTATTAAAGTGGATGTTGTGTGCTATTGGCTACAATTTTATCCCCAGCTGGAGGAGGCAAAAGTCTTGCTTAGGGGTTTTCAAGAAGGTTTTAAATTGTGCTATCAGGGTCCAAGGTTGAGGAGATGGGCTAATAATTTGAAGTCAGCAAGGCAGTTTCCAGATGTGGTGAGGGATAAACTCCAGAAGGAGCTGAAACTGGGTAGGATTGTGGGCCCCTTTTACAGCTGGCCGTTGCATAATTTGACCATTTCACCTTTAGGAGTTGTTCCTAAGAAACAACAAGGCGAATTCCGCCTTATTCACCACTTATCTTGGCCAGCGGGAGCATCAGTTAATGACTTTATTGCCACGGAGGAATCTGTAGTACATTATGCTTCGGTAGATTTTGCAATTTCTTTAGTCAGGAGATGCGGGCGTGGGGCTGAAATGGCGAAATCGGACGTGCAGTCTGCTTTTAGGCTTTTGCCGGTTCACCCTGAAGATTTTTCTTTGCTAGGCATGCAGTTTGAGGATGCCATTTATGTTGACAGGATGTTACCAATGGGTTGTTCGGTTTCATGTTCTCTTTTTGAGATGTTTAGTACATTTTTGCAATGGTTTGTTCAAGCTCAGAGAGGTTGTAAGTTTGTCACTCATTATTTGGATGATTTTCTTTTTGTGGGAAAATCACGGTCTGGTGATTGTGGTTCAGCGTTGGCAGTTTTTGAACAAGAGATGGCGAATGTTGGGGTTCCTTTGGCTCTAGAAAAGACTGAAGGGCCTTCGACGTGCTTGAGTTTTTTGGGCACTGAGTTGGATTCATTGAAAATGGAGGTGAGGTTACCGGAGGTGAAAGTGAGGCAGTTGATTTCGTTGCTGGAGGAAGCAGTTGAAAAGCCCAAATTGGAGTTGCGTCGCGCTCAGAGTTTGTTGGGTCACCTGAATTTTGCTTGCAAGGTGGTTCGGGTTGGCAGAGCTTTTTGTAGGCGCCTGGGTTTTGGGATGCGAGGAGCAGTTTTACCTCATCATCACATTCGGATTCGAGCAAGTGTTAAAGAAGATTTGAGGATGTGGATCAGTTTCCTAAAGAATTTCAATGGGGTTACCATGTTGGTGGATGATTCTGAGTGGCTCTGGCAGATTCAGATTTTTTCGGACGCTGCAGGAGCGCAAGGTTTTGGCGTTTTTTGGGATGGACACTGGGCGGCGGAAAGCTGGCCTCCGAGCTGGAGAAAAGCTAAGCATAGCATTGCATTCTTAGAGTTTTTTCCCCTGGTTGTGGCTCTGACACTTTGGGGTCCCACCTTTGAAAACAGTAATGTAATTTTTAACGTGGACAATCAGTCAGTTGTTAATTTGGTTAATTTTCAAAGAGCAAAGGACGAAAAGGTTCTCAAGCTTTTGAGAGTGTTTTTGTTAAAATGTTTGACCTTTAATGTGATGTTTAAGGCGAAGTATGTTCCTGGAATCAACAATGACGTGGCTGATGCCCTGTCTCGTTTTCAGTGGCGGAGATTCCGTGGTCTGGCACCGGGAGCAGATGCGATGAAGACGGCGGTTCTCAGGGAGTTATGGGAGTTAGGAGAATAAGGATGTTGGAGCTCATACAACATTCCATAGCTCCGTCTACTCGGAAGAGTTATGCTCAGGCCTGGTTGGAATTTTTGGATTCAGCTGCTGTTAAACGGATGGGAGGTTTGGAGGGGTTGGCGCAGAGGATGCGGTTCAGTTTATTATGCAGCAGATAGAGTTGGGCCTATCTGCGGTTACTATATCAGGTAAGTTATCTGGTATTTCCTTTTACGGTAAGTATTTTTGGGGCTATGACCCGGTTGAGGGTGAGTTGTGTAAACGTTTAGTTTCTGGTTGGGCTAGAGAGATGGGAGCGAGGATGGACAGGAGGCGCCCCATAACATCACATCTATTGCAGGATATTTTGGGAGTTTTGGTTCAGGTTTGTTTTTCAGGATGGGAAGTAAAATTGTTATCACTATGTATGTCATGGCTTTTTCACGGAGCGTTTCGAGTCTCGGAACTTCTTGGAATAAAAGGGCAAGGGAGCCTACTGCTGTCTGATGTACAGGTAAGGAATGGTAATGTAGTCCTTTGGCTTCAGGCGTCTAAGACGGACCAGTTGGGAAGGGGTCAAGAAGTGGTTTTGTGGGGTATTGGGTCTTGCATATGCCCGGTTACGTTGTGGAGGTCCTTTGGGGAAGGGCTGACAGGGTCGTCAAGGTTTGTATTCATTCATCAGGATGGTTCTTTGTTAAAAGCTCATCAGGTACTGGCTGTCTTAAAAAGGGCTTTGGGTCATTTAGGTCTTGATTCTAGTCATTATGGAACACATTCATTTTGGATTGGAGCTGCTACAGAGGCCAAACGGATGGGCAACTCTGATAAAGCGATTATGGGTTTGGGGAGGTGGAAATCAAAATGTTTTAAGCGTTATATTCGTTCTTTTAAATAATGTTTTTTTTTTTTTTTTTTTTTTTTTTTTTTTTTTTTTACATTTGGGCCGTGTTTCCAAGTTGCTGATGGCGGGTAAGATATCGGTGGGAAGGTTCTTTTTTATAGTATTTAATTCCATTACTTACTACATTTTCTGTATTTCACCGCTTTATCTGTTCATATGTTACGTGGATTATGTTTCATATAAATTTTGCTGTTTTCCCTTAGGTTGTGTCGGGGGTCCGGATGGAAGCTGTTCCATATGGATAGTGGGGCACTCGTTCGTGCGGTGGGCAGAGAAGCAGGCAGCATCCAGAAATGTTGGGAAACAATTGGGTTTGGATGGGGCAAGAATTAGGATCAGTTGGGTGGGTAAGAGCGGCATGAGATGGGGAGAATTGTTGTTGGTTCTTTCTAAGAGGCTTGAGCGTGGGGTTTGCCCAGATTTGCTGGTCATTCATCTTGGGGAGAACGATTTGGTGTCTCTTTCTGGTATCGGACTCTTGAAAGCGATGAAATTGGATCTGGTGAGGATAAAGGATTGTTGGGCTGGGACCCATGTAGTTTGGACGGGTTTGGTTCCCCGTAGAGTTTGGAGGGGTGCATATTCTTTGTCAGGAATTGAAAAACAGAGGAAGAAGGTGAACAGGGAGATGAACATTTTTTGTAAGGATCAGGGGTTTTCTTATTTGTTTCATGAGAATCTTCTGCCATCTGATGGGGAGTTGTTTAGGCATGACGGTGTGCATTTGTCTTTTATTGGGAATGAGTATTATTTACTGGATCTTAGGATCATGATTGCAGATTTATTAGGTGAGAAACTTTGGGATCGGTAGTAAGGTTTTTTGGGGTGGGGCAGGAAAACGCCAGGGGGGATTATCCTGTGTGGCGGGGGAGTAACATATAAAGGCTTTGGGGGGGAAGGGGATGATGCGGAAGATTTGAGGGCAGGGAGGTTTAGTAAGGGTCACATGGGAGGAAAGGCAAGGGGAACTACAGAAGGTGTGCAGCAGGACAGATGGGGAAGGGATTGATAAAGGGCTGTTGGGGTGGGGCAAGTTTAGAGGGTGGGGGAGGGGTTAGGAGGAAATACTGTTTAGTGAGGTTTCTAGTTTTGTGAGGCTTTAAGCCAAGGTTATTGTTATACCAGACCTGTTCTATTAAAGCGGCCTTTTATCCCTAAGACGAGTTTCTGTGGTTTGTCCCCCCTTTTGCCCGATCGACCTTGTTACATGGATAACTGCACCTTTGCCGATATGCTTGACTGTGAGTGAACTTCTTTTTACGGTTGCGTCTCTCCTTTGCGCTCACATTCATTGCAGCAGGGGCGCTTTGAATTGACTTGCTTACGTCAACTGTTTTACTTTTCGTTTAGAATTTATGTGGCAAGAAATGTCCAGTTAGGAATTTACAACGCTAATAGCTGTAACTGGAGCAAACGCAAGACCCATTGGACTGCAAATGCTCGTTTTTATTACCTGTTTTCTTCTTTTCTCGCATGTCTTCCACTCTTTCCTTCTCTTTTAGTAATCCTCCTCTCTGCTCTCTTCTTTCCTTTCTTACCCGTTTTCTTTTTACCTTCCGCTTTTCATTTCTTGAAATTGTTAGCTTTCATTCTAAAGCCCACTATAACGACTAGTAAGTCACTTTAAATAGCAAGGTGAGAGCTCCATTTCTGTGAAATATCCCTTGTGCGGTAGCCTGATCAATCACTTTTAATGCACCTTCAACAGACAGATGCACGGAACCAAAAGTCTTGCAGGAAGAATTTTATGGGTCACCATAGATAACATACTTTCTTATGCTAACCCGAGTTACCAGTGCATTACTTTTATGAGGTTTGCTGTTGTACCTCACCAGAGACCTAGTTTTCCAAAAGATGTTCTCAAATAAGCTCTCTGCTGCTATTACTTTTTAAAATTAATTCCATGAGAGCGAGACAAAGTCAATGGTGCAGCTTTTCTTTAGAACCAAACCCTGGTGCTGCTAAAAGCCAGGGCTGCTAAATACCAAACGATACCTAGTCTTGGTTCAATCTCATTCCACTTTCTTCCGCCACTCCACACTTTGTGTCTCTTACTATCACTATTTCTGGTCCTTTATAATACCTTCTTTTTCCCCTTGTGGATGTTTTCCTATTTTTTCTATCTCTCCCTTTCTGCATCTTCCATTTCTTTCTCTGGGGCAAAGGTTTTACCTTGGAAAAAAAAGCCCTGATCCTGAAAACTGAAAGCCAGTGCACACAACCTGTAAACACCAACACAAATGAAACACTTCATGTCACTCTATCAATCTGTCATCCTAGATAAATCACCTATTGCCAGGGTCAATTGAATCACTTCATTTAGGGCTTCAGCGTTTTCTGCATAATTATGGATTTGCAGCATTTGGCACATATTCTATGACCTGCTGCTTAATCTATAGATTTTAACAAAAAAAGTGTTTCTATCTCAAATGGATCAACATTTTGCAGAGCACACTCTTCTAGCGTAAGCCCTTTCACAAAAGTCATCTTTTAGTTGGTTATTGGAGTAGTTAGTTGTTAAACAGGTGATAATGTGGTGAAAACTTTACCTACACAGTGCTTCTATGAGTATAACTGACAAATTAATGAAGTAAAACTATTACCAAATGTGCAACATTACCCGCATAATTTGGCTTTTCTTGCCGCATAATTTGGTCCTCCCCATCTGCATAATTCCAGTGGCTCTGCTTAATGCTCCTGTGCTGTTCCATTTCAGTCACAATATATTTAATAATTAAGGATAGTTTATTCCAGTGTCTCATCTATCCCAAGCTGTTGCATTTTTTACATTTACTACATACGATCAGATCCATGCATGCAGCTGTTTATAACCACATGTATGGAGTCTTATTTAACCTGGTTAAACAACCCAGAACATAGATTCTACCTCACTAGGCTGAGACTGAATAAAGTTCACGTTCTTGTAGCTTTTCCCAAGGGCAGTACCTGGCATGCAGCCCTTCCATTTTGCCCATGTGATGCTGTCAGGGCCCAATCTACACCATGTTTTAGGCTCTTTTGCACACATTATGACTCAATTAGACTAGTATCTGTTACCAAAGCCCTTCAGACTGCACTGGGTGGTAAGGCCCTGGGCCCCGATGGGAACCCTGTGGATTTATTTAATACAATGTGGATTGTTGGGCACCCCTTTTAACTGATGTTTTGAGGCAGCAGTTAGGAGTAATTTATTTGATTCATGCCAAGAGGCCATTATAGTGCCAGTTTATAAAAAGGGTGATATGAATTTACTGACATGCTACCGCCCAATTTCATTAACAGATTCTACAACAAAGATTTTGGGGCAGGTCATCAGGGGCAAATTGGAGGACTGGGCAGAGACCACCTCTTTTTTCCGTGCCATTTAAACATGGTTTTAGACCTAGCCCAGGGACAGTAGAGCAGGCGCCAAATTTAGCCCTCATTTGGGGGAAGAATGTCAAGGCCAAGAGAGGTGCCCTTCATATGGAATTTATGGACCTCTTCTGTGCCTTTGACTTAGTGGATAGAAAATTATTATGGAAATTAATTGATCAGGCGGGTATTGATCATGTCCTGTCGGACCTTATAAAATGCCTACAACAGGATAGTACTACAAAAGTGCGTTCCACACAATCTGGGGATTGCACCAAGCCAATAAGGGTTACAAGAGGTGTGAGGAAGGGGTGCCTTTTTAGAGTCATATAACAAGGATGTCCCCCGAATTGGTAGCAAAGCAGTCCCGGTACTTTTATATAAGGACAACGCTGTCCTTTTAGCGCCAACAGCAAACGGCCTCCCAAACCTATTAAGTGGTTTTAATGATTTTATGACAAAATTAACGGCCTGATTATGAGTTTGGTGGACGGGATGACCCGTCCGCTTAACTTCCAACGAGAAGGTTGCCGCCATACTGGCTAACTCCCCACCGGATCCATTACTACTTTCCCCCTGGGCAGACAGGCGGAAAGCAAGGCTTGCGCCCGTCAGCCGAGCGGGAAAGTGGCAGCAGCATTGTATCCGGCTAGTAAAAGAACTGGCAGCAGTGCTGCCACCAGCATCCTTGCAATGCTCACTGTCTCACAACGAGGGTACTAGTCAGGGTGACACCTGCACTTCCCATGCTCAATCAATGAATCAATCAGGGATTTGTAAAGCACGGCTACTCACCAACGAGGGTCTCAAGGCGCTGGGGGAGTTGGAGGGGTGCTGAGGATCAGTCAAAGAGCCAGGTCTTGAGGTCCTTCCTGAACTGTGACAGGGTGGAGGACTGCCTGAGGTGGATGGGGGGAGTGTTCCAGGTGATGTGGGAGAAGGATCTTCCTCTGGCTGTTGTTTTCCGGATGCGGGGGATGTTTGTGAGGCCCTGGTCGGCGGAGTGGAGTTGACTGGTGGGAGCGTAGAAGGAGAGTCTGTGGTTGAGATAGGCTTGTCCGGCGTTGTGTAGGGCCATGTAGGCATGGGTCAGGAGCTTGAAGGTGATAGGCAGCCACTGTAGGTCTCTCAGAAGGGTGGAGGTGTGGCTGTGTCATGGAGCGTTCTTGATGAGGCGGGCGGAGGCGTTCTGGATGCGTTGTAGTCTTTTCCGGGTCTTGGTGGTGGTTCCGGCGTAGAGTGCATTGCCTTAGTCGAGGCCGCTGCTGTTGAGGGCATGGGTGACTGTCCTGGCTTCGGTAGGAATCCACTTGTAGATTTTCTAAGCATGCGCAGGGTGTGGAAGCAGCCTGATGAGACGGTGGTCCATTAAAAGTGATGAGTCTAAGATGACAACGAGGTTGTGGGTGTGGTCGGTGGGGGTGTTTCCGAGGGCAGTGGGCCACCAGGAATCGTTCCAGGCAGAGGGTGTGGAGCTGGCAGTTTTAGGCAATAGTCTTTCATCCAGGCGGCAAATGTTTTAATTCCTTCGTGGATATTGTTCTTGGCATTGGTGGGGTTGTTGGTGAGGGAGACTATCAGTTGCTAACTGCATGGGCAGTGAAACCGCCATGAAAAGGCTGGCAAAGAACCAGGTCGAAATCAGCAGTGTGGCAATGACTTCAGCACCGCCCTTGCTGATTCCGACCTGGACCACCGTCAGCCTGTCAGGAACACTGTTCCTGGCGGAGACAGTGGTCGTCTGTCGGTCTGACCCCCAACCTCTTAATTTGGCTGTTGGACTGCCAAACTGGCGGTTGTCAGGCCCGCCACTGCGAGGCTGGCGGTCTCAAGACCATCAGCCTCATAATGAGGCCCTAAATCTTTAGGCAAGTCACCAAAAATCATTTCTAATGACCGATGGACCTAAAAGCACTAAATCTAAACCTTTTAATATTGAGGCGAGGCCCATTGAGAAAGTACCTTTTTTGAATGATTTAAGTATTCTGTTTGATGCTAGCATTTCCCGGGAGAGACAAATTATCCAGACAGCACAAAAGATGGGGCCAGCTTGCACAATTATCTTCAGATTTGCCAAAAGGATAGGTTGTAAGCCAATTAGAGAGATAATCCAACTCTACAGGAGCAAGTTTTTTTCACTAGGTGTACATGGCGCAGAAGTGTGGGGATGTGCCGCTCCAGGGAAGGTGCAGGTAGTTGAAAATACATTTTCTTGCAGACCTCTAGCAATACCCGAAACAACCTCAAGCTTTTTCTCGCACCTCGAACTTGAAGGGGGTTTCTTAGAGAATTTTGTTGGGTTAGCCCCTTTATTATTGTGGCTGAAAATAAGGTCTAGCCCTACGGTCGGCTTTTCAGAGGAATTCCTGGAGGATTGGGTAAACTTGGATAATATGGCCTCCATTCCATGGTTGGCTTATGTTAAAATTAGTTTTTACAGCTTAGGTTTGAGTATCTTTTTTGATTCCCCTGATGCAATAGGACCCCAAACCAAGAATAGGGTCAAAAGGATCTTTGATTCACATAGGGATGAGGGCCGCATTGAAAGGTCCCTTAGTATGGGTACCACCATGGCTAGAGATGATCTGACCACCATGAAAAGGCTGGCAGAGAACAAGTGCGGGCCCCAGGGGGACTCCGGAGCTGCACATGCTAATGGCACCTCCTTTCTCACCACCCTTGAAATTCACACGTTGCGTTGCAGCTGGATCAGTTATGAGCCAGGAAGAATGCTGCTGCACCTTTCCCACTGGGCTGACCAGCGGAAACCTTGGTTTCCGCCAGTCAGCCCAGTGGGAAAGTTGTAATGGGGGCAGTGGGGTGGACTGCCAGCACCGTGGTGATCTCCTCATTAGGAGTTTGGCACACCCATGTTCCCGTCTCCCAAAATTCTAATGACCCCCTAAGGTCCTATTTTGTTGCACAAGCACTTTACATCTACTAAAGATAGTTTGAGGTTTTTGCATCTTTAGCCACACAGGAAACCTGTTTTTCTGACCTTAGTTATATTACTGCTGCTCTAAAAGTAAAGAAAATGTATGCTGCCTAAAATATTAAATTGTGATGCTTTTATAGTCTGTGCTCCTACGACCTTTTAGTGATTGTATAATTGTGTATATCATTGCTGTTTGTAGGGCCGAGCCTAATTTATTATTGAGGACACTTCTATGCATGTTTTTTGTTCTTTTATGGCCATTAATTGAACCAAATAAAGATCTTTGACTCAATTAGACAACGTGTTTTGCCTCCAATACTGCTAAATAGGGGCTTTACATTTTATAAAGATTTGCTGATTTACCTGCAAGGCCTATCTTCTATTGAGGTTTGCATTGCTGTTTTAAGCTATATCATTGCTGCTATTACATTTAAAAAAATGATGCATTTTATTTGTTTATTAGAGGTCTTTTATTGGATTCTGCTCTTTTGTCTCCTTGTCTTATTGCTGATATTTGTATTTCTTTTTATCTGTTTCTACCCGTTGAATTATATGATGTGTTTCAATTTTATCTTGTGCTTTTATGGTCATAGATATGACCGAATAAAGATATTCTTGACTTGACAAGTGCACTAAGAGAGGAGACACCTGCTTCTAACTTTCAAACCATGTTTGTTGAGTGAAAAGTAACACAGGATGTAACACCATAGTTCCCTTTCGTTTAACCTAATTAAATGGTTATATCAAACTGCAGTAAGTTTACTTCCTTGGCACTATGTTACTCTCATATAGTTTAATGTGGCCCGAGGCACTAAAATGTTCTGTAGGCACACGCTTAAGAGATTCTGTGTTTGTCAGCCCTTCTTTAAGTTCTCTACCTCACTTAGAAGGTGCAGAGAAAATACTACTCATTATCACTCAACAGAACACCTAGGGAGTAAGTTTAGTTATCTGGGTCTGAAGCCATGCTCAACGTAGAGTTTGCAGTAAGCAAATGTACTAGGGAGGGGGGAGTTGGGGAGGGTTGCTCTTTCACAATCCCATCCTTGGTTGTCTGCAGACCGTGGGATGTATTAAACCTTTTCCAGTCTCTATGAGATTTCTAGGATAATCAGTGATGTTGCAGAAACAGTTGTACTGTCATTCATGTCACAGTGATCATCCAATCTATGAATTATGCTAATCAAAGTATGAATAGTTTGCCTGTAGAGTGACACACTGAGAAGCCATTTTTAATGTGCATTTGTTTAGACTAATGTAAGAGGCATAGGTGGTATGGAAGTTTAATGAAATGTTTGAAGGATTACATTGAAGATATTTTATCATTTAGGCTCTGAACTGATAGACTGTATTGAAACAATATTACATTTCTAATGATTAATGTTTTTAATACATGTGCAAAAATAGAGAGATGCAGTTTCACTTTATACTGACGAAATGTATTAACAGTCATTTCATTTAAAATTACTGTAACATGTATGCTAATGGAGAATTATTAATGCTGAATTTATAGTTTGTGTATTTAAATGTGTTGTATTTTAATGTATTAATGTGCTGTATTAGCTCACTTGCATTAGCCTAAGTCAGGTCTGCTAGGCCCTGTATTTCGTGAATGCGCAGAAAATGTAAAGTCATCTTGCTAATGTGAACTCTTCTTTCAGATTTTGTTCCCATGAGAAGACTAGTTTGGTGATAGAGGTCTATTGTTTTACTCATAGAGAGTTGTAGGAATACGACCTTGGATGTGGAACATCCTGGACTGTGGACTAGCAATTTAAACATTTGTCTAAATTTTATGTGTAATTACATGGATGGATGCTGTTCTCGTGACAGACTTGGGAAACCTAGAGGATTTTTCAACTTGAACTTGTGACAGATTTCATTTGGATAATTCACCTTTATCATGAAATGATCTGCTGCCCTGACAAATCAGATTTTTGATACATCAATACCCTTTGGTCAGATTCTCATCAGAATCCAGACAGGGGCCTTGCAGAACCCTTACATATGAAGAACCCCTCATGCTGAGCCCTTTGGTGAGGTATCTTCCTCTCTGCCTTGCCCCTTTGAAATTCCTTGCTGAGACTTAGTGATTTTTCTCCCTAACCCGTATGGAAGACTCTTGACCGAGATTCTGAATTGCTGAGATTCTCCCTCTGTACTTACTTTTCACCCTCCCTAGTTAGTAATTTGTTGCCAGAGATGACCTTTTCCAAAATTGTTTTTGTTCTTTTTGTCTTTTGCCAGCATGTGTTCTGCAACACACTGTGCCCAGCTAAATTCAACTTTTAAAATTTGAATTCCCATGATGCTTTTTAAATCTGAGCAACATTTATTTTCAGTCCATCAAACTATCTTATTGATGTTTTGTGTTGCTTTTGTAGAGTTAGTTTGCCTGAACTTATTTCGTCACCTTCGTCAATCCTTGGTGATGATGTATCTTTATAACTTTGTCTTGCAAATTGACTACATGACTCTAAGCCTAAGTTTGTAATAAAACTTTATTTCTGACTGGAGTGTTCCTTGTATGGCCAGATTGGAACCACTTAAGTGGTTTGTATTGAAATTTTGTTCTATGGTTCTACCACATCCTATGCAGAGTCCAAAGATCAGTTGAACTCGTTGGGCATTGATTCCTGCGAAGGATGAAAATGCTCCTGCAGCAGTATATATCCAGAATGCTCTTAATGACCTGCAGGTCAACAACCACCATAGTTAACGCAGTGTGATATAAAACCATAACATACTGAAACGCAATACCTATCTGGAATGTGCTTAACAGTGAAAAGCAGGGAACTCTTCATGCCTATATTCCTTCAAGGCTGAATTCTGGATCATCAATAGGTTCAACATCAACAGTGACTTAACCATAATATAAACATGTCCATCTATATCGATTACATGCTAATATGGCTGATGTGGCTATGCCGAAAGTTTGTGGATCTGGATTCCCGGATCTACATTTGACTGCCCTCCTTTAGATAGTAAATCATAGCAAGATTATTTTCGACAAGTATGTTGGGGTGTTAGTATAATACATGAAACACAAATTCTTCTTTTTAAAAAATATAAAAAAATACTCTCTTTTCACACCTTCCGTATTCGGTCTCAAATTCCTGCACACACTACAGTGGACTAAAATAGCTTACTCTTCAAAGGGCTCCCTAAGCCAGTAACAGCTCCTTACAAAGGGCAGCCCCCTTCATTTCTGTTTTCAGTGCATGAAGAATTACTTCACATCACACCAAACAAAACAACGTTTTACTGGTGGCATCTGGAAGCTAATTTCGCCTCCAGAGAAAAACAACACTTATCTTTATGGGGTCCATACTGCAAAAAAATGCAATAGTAGAGGTCATTGTAGACAACAAAGAAGTTGGAATGCTCGAAACATCATATTCAAGAATGGAAAGAGCTGAAAGAAATACATGTTATCTGATTTCAACCAGCACCATTTAAAACAACAATGCTCTACAGTTATCAGCTGTGATAAACAACTTATAGCTATTATGCATTATCTCACTCCACTTATGATCTATTGACACACATAATATGTGCATCTCTAGGAGCAGTTACACTCCACAACATTTTGCATAGGATCAACATACTCCTTTTAATGTGTTCTGCTCTGACTTTTGTACTGAGTGTATGTTGAGTACTCATTGTTTTATTATTAACATAAACATAGACATGCTCTGCTCTTCAAAGGAACAACCACTTCCTTCTAAGGATTAGTCACACTTCATTAGGAGTATTATCATCTTTTTTTTAATATACTACGAGGCAGACACACTATGTCCCACTACCAATGGTAATGATGCTACTTGCCAGCAACATGAAGTCATTCAACATTCAACTCACTCTTATTTCTCTCCAATTTAGAGCTGGGTTTTGATAGCACAGTTTGCAACCACACCTACTGCTACCAATACATATGGAGAGAGATTTGAACCCCTCAATTGTGACATTGGCTTTTTGGACAGAGTTTGACAACAGCACCTCGGTTCGGCCCAGTGAAGTAACCCTCTCTCAGCTTATGCTAACAGTTAATAGGTGATCCTCTCACCTCCTTCATGTCTGCACAGCAAAATATTAGGGACAATTTTACAATGAGAGATTCAAAACATACAACTTTCGTTTCTTACCTTTGTCAGTCTTAAATATGCTAAGGCAGTGCCTTCATCAGGACAAAAAAACTGCTACCTACTGGTTTTGACAATACAGGGATATTATCAATGATGTCTTAGAAGATGTTATTACTGATGTAATATACTGGGTAAGTAGCAGTGCATGGGGAGGGCGTGATTTAAAGTTACCTTAGAGCACGAGTTATAGTGTCATAAGATATAACAATAACTGTTAAATAAATTTCAATGGTTATGCAAGTGTAAAATCTGAACCTAACAAAATCATCCCTCTAACCTTTGTTTTTAGTGAATTTCTAAGGTTTTGTTTAATACAATTAACTAACTTTAACATCCCTTTAACCTTTGCTTTTATTCAGTTCAATTCTAAGATTATTTTTTAACATTAAGTAATATTAAATTACCCAAAATTAATTTAAACCTTGCAACTCACAGCCGGGTGGCAGTTGGCTGCAGGGCCTGCGACCAACCCCGTAGGCTTCAAACACTATTCCACACACGGCCTTCAGCAGCAGTTGGCTACAGGGCCTATGGCCAACCCTCCCTAGGCACTCAAACCTGGACCGCACATGGGCTTTGGCCATGCACTGCAGAGGTTGTCCGACTGGACTGCCCTGTGGCCAGGCCTGTGGTCAACCCCTTCTAGGTACCATAGGGGGGTTGAGGTATCATTTCTGTGAAATGAGCATCGGTGCCAGAATGCACGCTGATCTGCTTATTTAGTCAGAGTCCATAGTTCTGCCCAAAATATCTTCTCAACTTGAGTACTTTTTACTGACTAATTAGTAAGAGCTATCTTGTCGGGTACATGTATAGTGCACATTCTACTCTACTGCTGCGTACAAGACTACTCGGTAATGGCTTCAGTGAGCATGTTTTGAGAAATTTTGGCAATGTGACTGTTCCTCGAGCATCTTCCTACTAAAATATGTACTAACATGAATCCTCATAGAAGAAGACGGCAAGATTACAATGAGTTCAATGTCTATCAAACAATGGTACTTACTCTTAATTATATTAAATAAGTGCTTCTTTGTTTGGTGGAGATGTGCTCATATATTCCTCTGCATTAAGAACGCTTGGGGGATGTTTGGTAAGCTGTCCATCAAGGTAGAAAATGGCAGGAAGACTAATACATACCACTAACGTATAAGGGTGGGTCCAAACGGATGGAGCTTTGAGGTGATTTCGTATATTTGCGAAAGCATAGTAATTAAAAGGATGAACAATGGACTTTGCACTCTCAAGGAGATGACGGGAAAGATCCCACTCCTTACAGAAACTAGACAAGAGACTGTGTTCCAATTGAGGAAGGGTGCATGCACCTTCATCAGAAATGCTTGTTGGGGCTTTTTGGTTAGTTGTCCATCAAGGTGGAAAAAGGAAGGAAGAGCGATGCATATCACTAACATATGGGGAGGGGCCAGACAGACAGTGCTTTGGGGTCATTTTGCACATTAGCATACTCATAATAATTAAAAGGATGAACAATTAACTCTGCTCTCTCCAGAAGACAATGAGAAAGATCCCACTCAAGACAGTCACCATAGAAGAGATTGTGCTCCGTTAGAGCAAGGATGCATTCATCTCCATCAAGTATTAACGTGGAATTGCAGAGATAACACCCTTGCTTTGTCTTCAATAAGTTCAAGAAGTTAGAAGGATTTGTCCTTTACAGAAGTGGAGCCTGAATTGGGGCACCTTCTATGTTTATATTTTAAGTGCTTCCTATTGAGGTTGAATTTCTGTGAAGCGAGCATCAGTACCAGAATGAGTCCTCACCTGCCTATTTTCCCAAGAAGAGTCCACTGTAGAGTCTTGTGCACTGCGGGGGGAGTCTCAGTGACCACCACAGTCCCATTTCCCCAACACAAGGGGAGCAGCAAGAAATACTACTGCCTTCGTACAGAAGCAATTGTTTCATATGTTTTGCTGCTTGCATGACAGCAGATGGAAAAAAAGATGAAAAGTCCGCTCCCAGCGGGTAGGAGCAGTTTTCCTGCTACTGCCTGCTGGGAGTGGACGTACAGTTTGCTCTTGCATGGTGGGAGCTGTCATAGCTCTTGCCAAGCAACATCAAACTACTTTGTCTCGAGGGTGGGCACCTCAGGACATAGGGAGCCGGCCCTGGGGGGTGGCAATCCCCCCTCTTTTCTTTTTTAGGGCCAGCCTCAGGGTGGTGGTGGTCCCTGGGGCCGAATATGGCCCAGGACGGGGGGTGCAGCCCCCTTCCTCTTTAAAAGCTATTTGTGGCCCCTGGGAGGTGGAGGACCTCGGGCCCTACTTGGCTAAGGAGGGGAATCCATGTGGGACCCTCCAAATTACTCATAAAGCCCCAGGGAGGTGGTGGACCCAGGCCTCTTAAGAGCTTCAGGAGGGAGGGTTGCATGGCCCACTCCAATAAAAATCAGAATCCTCTCGCCCTAGAGGCGGAGGTCCCTGGGGCCAAGAACGTCCATGAGGAAGGGGCCACATGCAAGCAAGCACTAGTAAGAACATACAGGAAAAATATCTTATTAAACGTTCCTATCTACACCAGAGGGCAACTACTAGATATCCCAAAATCTAAAAAGACTAACAGTACACACTAGGAAGACTACAACAGAACCCTCTTCCGTTCCTAAATGGTTCCAAGATATAGATTTTGTACCTAATCCAACTAATACACACAGTGAAGAACTCTTTCACAGGGTACAAGATAATAAGATATGATATAGAAAATAACCTCCTAAGACTAACACAGAGCCAGTCATGGGCGATGGACGGCACATTTAATTCATGCCCTCCACCAATCATGGAAATATAAACTATCCATGGTGAATATCACCACACAAAAACTGCTTCCTAATAAGCAAACTGCTACTAATTATGAATTACTAACCCAAACCAAAGAAAAAACTACTACACCAGAAACTTATCATTGAATTTAAATGGCAATGATAAGCACGATATTTAAAAATCTACCCACACACAGTCACCCAGGGCTGTTACCACCATTGCACCCAGACTATTTGGAGACACCTCCAAAAATCTACACTACTGTGGCATACTCTACAAATGTCCCATTTGCTTACAAGATACAAGAAAGTAACAGCATATGTACCAGTTACAGAAGTAGCTAATCTTAAAAGCCCCCGTCCCTCTTCAAAGAATCCCCATACTGCCAAGCATACAAAGCCAAAGTAAATCCCCTAATGAACTACTTTGAAGACTCTTGGGTTGGTAGACTGCGAAGTTCCAGTTGCAGAGGCCAAACTAAATATCAAATACCATGGTGGAATGGATATGATGGAGTCAAAACAAACAACATGGTGGAAGAATGGACCAAGAGTTTCCAAACCATACTAGGCCTAATCCAACCTACTGTATATTGATTCCTTGAAATCCTAAAAAAAGAGCAACGCTAGTTTGTGTTTTAGGTGTACTGATAGGATGGTAATGTATTGGTCAGATAGTAGGCTTATGTTGGGTGTGACATTGTTGTAATATGAGGTTGTGGAATGTTGTTGGACCATGATGTGGGCTTAAAAAAGTTTCTACCTGGGGGTGTTTTATACTTCGATGTGATGTTACTGTAGTGTAAGGTGTAATATAAGTGGTATGTAAAGAATGTGATAATAATACCTCTCTCTCTCTGTCGAGTGGGGAAGCTGCTGGCCACGGGGTCCAAAGTCATAACACCAGAAAACACAGAGGGACCCAGTAGCCTGGACAGCGAGGGGAGTGCCAAGGGGGAGACAGGATCCAGTTCTTCATCTTCAGAATCTTTCTCTAGTGGACACTCTGGCACCCATCTGGGACCACCCCAGCACCATCTCAGTCCGCCACCCCCCTTACTACCACTGCCCTCCCTGTAGCTCCCCACCTAGTTGACCGTGCCCGCTCATCCAAGAGGGTGGGTGTCTCCTTTGACGTAGGCACTCTGTCCCTGCCCCTGTCAGCCCTGCTGCCCTCAGTGAGGAGGCTATTGACCTCCTAAAGTCCATCTCTGTGGGCCAGTAGACCATTGTGAATGCCATCTGGAGACTTGCAACTCAGATCCAACAAAGTCATGAGTTCCTGGAGGGCATTCACTGTGTACTGGCTGCCGTACAGAGATCATTTCAGGCTCTGGCCTCCACACTAATGGCAGCCAGTTACCCTTAGTCTCCCGTCCTCCCTCCACCTTCCTCTCCCCAATCCCAAACCACTCTTCCCAGACCCAGCCAAAGCACACAGACAGCCAGGCATGCATCAACCTCAACATGCAAGAGTAGCTCAGACAAACAAAAGCACTACAAGACACACCACTGACATGCACACAAGCAACATTCAGATGCACACATAACCTGCCCTGACACCCACACCATCCCCAGCATGACTGGCAGCATACCTGACACACCTGCAGACACTACACCAACATTCACAGATCCAGCCACAACACCAATCCTACACACAGACAGCACCACAGTAGACCCTCAGACATCCACCTGCAGACCCACAACCGCTGACACACCTACATGCAACTCATCCACCATACCTGCAGTCACCTCCCAAAATGTACCCACCCATCATGACATCCCCCAGCGCCACTACCCCTCATCCCAGGACACATAAGTGCCTGCATTCACCCACCCAACAGGCACCCACCTCCCACAAACATACCTCACACAAACATGCACCTACGACATCTACACCAGCACCTCAGACAACCACTCCCTCTCCCTCCACACTCAAATCCTTTTGGCATGACCATCCCTGTGTGTGGAAACAAGCTTTCCTTGTGGAGTTTGCCTTTTTCCCCTACTATTATCCCCTTGATTCCCCCAGATGTTCTGTGTCCCTCCCCAAGTCTGGCCCTAACACCTCGAAGACCTCCCCTACCCCAACTGCAAGTACCCATGCCCCTCACCCAGCCAAGAAGTGTACCCCTCCTAAAAAAAAAAAACCTCCACTAAACCTAAGCTAAAGCCAAGAAGCCCCTCCCAAACCAGATCCCAAAGCCCCCCTCCAAAACCTAAACCTAAACCCAAATCCCAACTCCCCACCCCCAGATAACCCCTGATGTGCGTGCCTTCCCCAAAAATGCCCCTACCTGTGGAGGTTACATGGCAGTAAGGAGTCAAGTTCAGGGCACACATATGTGCACTGTCTGCATTAAGACTGTTATTTAAGGACTGGCCTTTGGTCTTTGTTTTTCCAATATTTTAGATTATAATAATAAGTTAAACCAACCCATTGTTAGTTTACTGCTTAAATCTTTGTAATGTATTTATTTCCCTAGTATGGAGTTGTTCATTAGTTTTGTGTGTGTGTGTGTGTGTGCAGTACTTTTGTCTGACAGTGGTAGGATGTGTGTTGCGTGATGGACAATTGTGTGTTTAAGATTGTTTATTATGTGGGTATTGAGTGTTGTTTGTATTGAGATCTGTTTTTGGTGTATTGTGTGCTTTGACTGTGTGCATGTTTTGTGCATGGTATGTTAGTTACGATGTTTTGTGTAAGCCAATCGGTAAGTAGTATGGTTGTGTATTTGTGTATATTTTTGCCTGTTCGTGTTACGTTGTGATGTATGTGTGATGTGTCCCTGGGTAGTGCCCTCTGTGGGTCCTTGCCAAGAGATTAGAGAGGGTACAGTTGTGTTGTAGTTGTGATGTGTTGTAGGATACTGGACTGACGTGTGTGTGTGTTTGTGGTGGCCGGAGCCTGGTTGTTGTGTATATGTTATTGTGTATGGGGCTGTATGTGAGTGTGTGTTAGTATGATGTTACGTGTGTGTGTGTGTTTGTCGCCCTCATAACCCCTTCCCGAATGCATGTTGTGTGAGTGTACAAAAATGTACAATCTACAACAGTAACAGGTAAGTGTATGTACTTACGGTTGCTGTCATTGTCCCAGATTCCAAAGTATTTGGGTGAGCAGGAGCAGCGGGAAGACATCTAGTTCAGGTTCCATGGTTGCTCCGGACTAGTACGGCTTTCTGAAGGGTAGTGTCTCCTTTTATGCAGTTCGTTTCCACCTGGGTTTCCGTGGTGGTGCAACCACAGCAGAAACCTTGGCGGTGTGTAAACTCGTAATCTGTCCAGTGGAAACATGGTTTCGGCTGGCGTGCAGGTGGCAAACGTCATCCGCAGTGGTCAGACCACAGTGGCAGTGGTGCCTTGGCTGTGTTCTGTACTGAATACTGCCAATGTCATAATTTGGTGGTCTTCTCCGCCAGCCTGTTGACGGTACGACAGCCAACATGTTGGTCCATAGATCGCTGAAATCGTAATGAGGCCCTGAATGATATTACCATGACATTTTATGCCACATATGGGAACATGTTATTTATGTCAAACATTATACTTACTATTATTAGTCTTAATCCACTCTAAACTACATTGCAGAAGATATTTGACTTCAAAGGGATTATATTTACCATTCTAACTCCAACCTAACCTAAATAAGATTAGGTACTGGTCACTGTAGGCGGTACATTTAATATTACTACTCACATTTAGGCTATACTGTGCTAGGTGTTGGACTTTAGAGGGGTTACATTTATTGTTCTCACCCCATTCTACGGTACATTGGGAAAGTGTAGGACACACAAGGCTTACATCTACTATTTCCATTCAAATCTAAGGTACGTTCGCGAAGGTGCTGGACACTAAGTAGATCACATTCACTATTCTTACTGCAATTGAATAAATGCTTAGTAAAAATACATTTTTAAATATACATACTATACAAACTAAATATAATTTAACAAGGAAATAATTTTATTTAAATATCTACACCAATTACATTTTATCTTTAATATAGAAAATGAGTAAATCAAATTACACTTTTACACACATTAATATTTCTGATTACTTTATTTGTTTTGATTTTAATATACAGATCATACATACAATTAAAACTATTAATCTGTTAACAAACCAATAACTAATAGGTTTACTTCTTAAATAATTAAAATAATAAACATGTGTATATTGCTAAAATATTCTCAAATATTCTAAAAATCTTTAATATTTCTCAGATTATTTTAATTGTTCTCTTTATTCTTAAATACAACATTTAAAAACATTTCCATTTTAGATTTGAAATACATAAAGCTTAACATAAAAAAGTATTATAAATGAAATATTACATTTAAAAATAGAAACAATAAAAATCACCACCTTTTACATTAAATAAAAATAGCATTAATGTTTAACAAACTCCACTCCCTTTTCCTCGCCATGTAAAAAATGAACTACCTTAAAAAAAAAAAAATTAAAGCACACTAATATATTAAAATTATAAATAAAATATATTAAATTGTTATAAAAAAAGTACCCACGTCATTTCATAAAAATTGCATCATTGGCATGTAAAATAATTAGAAACATGCAACACTTATAATACTAAAATAATATTGAAAGAAATGTATAAAATACAACTATATTTTTAACAGTGATCTTATTTATAAATAATCCAAACAACAGTAAAAACCTGCGATATTCCTGTCCATGAGATTTATGATATCACAATATAAATGTGACAATATTTCCAACTCAATATTTTGTTCAAACACTGTTGACTTCTCTCCCGGGTGCTTCTCCCAGCAGCTCCTCATTCCTTTCTCTAGCCTATGTGCTTCTCTTACCCTCTGCAGTCCATGTCCCCTCTACCACCCATGTTGCTTCCCCGGCCCTCTGTATTGCTTCCTTGACCATCTGCAACCTATGTGTTGCTTATATCCTCATCCTCCATGTTGTTTCTACTTCTTATTGCTTTGCCCTCATACTGTTCCCATCTGCACCCTCCATGTTGCAAGCCCCCACTCACACCTCACAAAAAGGGGCTTCTTCGGTTAAAAAAACAAACAGAAAAAACACATCCATAGAATTGTGTAGACACATGCATGGTTGTCAGACGCAAGCCTACAAAATGAGGAAGACAGGCCAACCTTTGCGCCTTTTTTAATATATTCTTTAGCCATGATGAACAGCATTGCGGGTTTGTATAGCAGAGCTACAGATTAATGGCCAAGTCAATAGATCCTAAAGTAAAACCTACTGGCTTTGCCATCGCATGTTTGCATCTATCATGCTACCGTACCCTGAATCTGGTAGGAAAAAATCTTTGATGCCACCATACCCTAAATCTGGTAGGGAAGACCACTGATAAAATGCAAAAAGATGGTGGGTAATCATTAAAAACGTCACACCTCCAACATGTCATCATTGGATACAGGCTAATGTTTATAACAATAATATTTACTACAAGTTTATAAAGTTAACCTTCATGTATTTAAATAAAAGAGATAATAAATGTATTAAAAAAACATTAATTGTTACTTTGAAGCACTGGAGAAATGCTTTGCAATTGACCACTCTTTTCCGAGAGTTGTATAATGTTCCAAATGTACATTAAAAAGTATGCTTGCCTTTAACATATCAACTACTTTAATTCAATTAAAATGAATATGAACAGAACGTACCTTTGTGACAATCTTGAGTCTTTCAGTTTGTGGAAGTGATGGTCTGTTAACTATCAAATGACACAGCCTTGCCTCACTGTAAGTTTGGTACACTGAGTGCCATAACATTGAGTTATACTAACACCTGTCATTTACAGTGGTTAGAAATGCCACACAGATTCACATGCATAATCCAGCAGATGGTTGTGAATATGTGGATGCCAAATGGTAAAAGTATTTTTCTGCTCAGTGAATTATGACGAGAGACATAAATAGAGCTTTTATGAAGGTATCTACTCTGTTATAACGTAATGATTGAGCCTTCATCGATCATTTTTTTTTTTTTTTTTTACAAAATATTCACTAAAAAAATAAATGAAAAAAATAGAAAAGTTATGTGGTTAACAAACATACTAAAATTAAAGCATTTTCTGGTGAGGTGTGGTACGTTATGCATTAAAAACAAATGTTGACATTTTTCTTTTTAGCTTTTTAAATAGTTCTTGCTGCCAAATTAAGGAAAGAACAAATTAACTACAACATTTTATATTGGGCAAAGGTCAAAGGCTTTAAGGTTTAAAACAACTTTACACAATTTTGAAAAGTTAAGCACGCATGAGTGGATCACCTTATAGATTCTGCAATACGTGTGCTCTCCTTTCTCCTGTCACTAGACAATCTGCCAATGAGATAGGTGTAATCTAGGCCACTGCAGAAGACGCTCCCGACAGCACTGAGCAGTAAAAGCTTGCTGTCATCTGTTGATGCATTGCACAGTGCTCGGCGAACTTCCTTCATTATCTGTCAATAAAAAACAATATCCAGTCACAGCCTGACAAAAAGCAACGACTCTAAACACTACTTTACAAGGTCTGCAGCAAATGTTTTGAGAACTATCCGTCAAACTGATTTTATTTGTTAGTATGAACCCATGATTCTCATGAAACATTTTAATGAGCATCACTTCTGACAAATGTGCTATAAGACTATCTGTGCCATCTGGAAGGGCTGGCAGAGGTTGCTTAATGTTAACAATGCTAATCTATAGACCTGCTATTGTCTGCCTCTTACCTGAGATCATTTGGGAGCTACAATGTAGAGCCTGTCAATTAGGGGATTTTTATCAAGACAGTGAATTAAGCTGTTTTTATCACAATTCTCCATCCTCCACCAACCAGGTTTGGAGGTGATTCCCACACCATCTTTAATTATATGTTAGTTAGCATTAATAACGTTTTATATTTATTACACATACTAAAATAACTAATATACGTTCTACACATTCACTTGTATAATATTTAAGATTAACTGTTCTTGTTTTTTAATTCTATTTTTTTCTACTACTCTCACTATGCTTTCTTTAACTCACCAAATGTATATATTTCACTGTCTTCTTGCGTTTTCTTCCCTTACTTATTTTCTTTTTCTTAAGCTGAATAATATTTAATATTGTAATAATGGTATAATTTTGCTTCACTTCTTCCATATACTTATGTTTTGTATGTCTCTTTATGTTATGTCAGTTATAGATATTATTTTATAATGTGTCTAAAAAAATAAACTTTTGTTTTAAACTGCAAGCTATTTTGAGCAGATCTGAAATCAGTACGCTACCCCAAGAAGAGAAATATCCGCAAGTTCGAGAATTCTTGATAAAACAGTACTATATTAAAATGGTTATTTATAAACATGAGATCATCAAAATATTGGAGATTAGTAAAAGTATCCCAACTAAACTGACATACGATATGATATAATTAGAGAGCATTTTTGTGATGACATCAAAAACAGTTGGAATATTGGATGGCAAAACTTGGTATTTATATCACTCACAGATGAACAATTATAACTGGACTTAAGCTGGGTAATTTTTAATTTATGGCATGCCTCAAACAATTACGAGCTCCTAAGCAAAGGTCTCACCACAATCTATCATCTCAGGGGTGGTGGGAGAGAATTTTATCCTAAAACCTGAAAGCTACTTTGTCTTTATTTTTATGGTTATAGCTTGGCTGTGTATTGCTAATGTCTGGATTTCAAGGATTCCCCAACTAAACAGATAAAATGCTTTAAGTTTGAAACTGCTTTGTAGAAAGTGAAAGTCAAAAAAGCCCAGAAGAAGCAGGAACTCGTCATGGCCGACCGACTATAACATTCGGATGGGTATGAGAAATCAGAAACTAACAATCAATGAGTATGAATGACCAGCACATATTTACAAACTCAGGATGAATATAATGTTGTAGGATCAAATTTGTTCTTTGGGCTTTTTTGTTCTACTTTGCCTTTATGTTATATTCTCAAGTGACCTTTTTACTCCTGTTATAAATGAAAATATCAACTGTGTAATCTATTTACTTTTTTTTTCCAGTAAAAGTGATTCAAGCAATCATGGAAACCGCATAGTGAAGGTTTACATAATGACATGAAGGTCTGCATTTAAATTACAAAAACACTATTATGTAAAATAGGGCTACCGTTCAGAGCTGGACCTGTGTATATTTAAAAACATGCTTCCCCTGGAATAATGGCAAGTCGATGCACAATCACAAAGCACACATGAATTGGAGTACAAATCAGAAGATTTCTCGTTAATCTAAATTAATTACCAAAAGATAGAAACTATAAGCAAAAAATATATTTTAGCTAAGCAAAGCTATGCATGCATATAACTTAGATTTTGAACAAATTATTTTAGCTGAAAGTGAACTCTGCTCATTTTTTCTCCAAATCATATGCCCTTCTGGATGGTGTATAAACTTTTTTTTTTTTTTTACAGATGAAAGGTTTTTCAAAACTGTAAAATATGAATAAAATTTTATATATGTGAAAAATCCTATTCACTTAGTGATTTTCTATAGCATCTGCCACATCATTTCGACATGAGGGCACTTAACAGTCAACTGGAGGATGAGATCTTAATAGAAAACCCATATCTGAAATATACATACATAAAAAGAGAGTTGAATTGTACAGTATAGGTTAAGGTCAAAGTTAAAGAAACTACATACCATAGTAAACGGGGTAAAAGTTAGTGTGGACTCAGTAAGGCTGAATATTGTATACAACAAGGGGAACCCATGGATAACAAGAGGGACCTGGGATGGGTATTATAAACAAGGAACAGCAGTCCCTCATCAGCACATTTAAGAACAATAATATGGGAGTACCATCATGCCCATTTAAACAATCCAATCATCTTATAACGAAAACTATACTTTAATGCTGATCTAAATACAAAAGTAGGCAAGAGTGGGGAAAACATGTTATGTTATGTTACGTGGAACAGGTAGGTGTACACTTCAACAAATTGACAAATAATAACAAAAACACTCAAGGGTAAAATACTGGAAAGTTAACAAGTTCATTTTTTTCAACATCAGCCAAGAAGCTTCAACGCGAGGATAAGTGTTCATAATAATGAAGTCCAATCCTCCATCCTATTGAGGCCCATATACAGACTACTGGTCCATAGGATCCACTTCAGTTCTTCTTTGTTGTGGATTTTCAAAATATCCCAGCCCCTTGCTAGTGGTTTCACTGCACTGATAACTTTCCAACACAGGTCATTCTCATTGTGTCCAAATTTCACAAACTGTTCAACCAGAGGCACACTAGTGACGTTACACCGCAGATGGCTTTTATGCTGGCAAATCCATACGCATACCTCTTCTGTAGTTTGTCCTATATATACTCAATTGCAGGGGCAAAAGGTAGTATAAATAAGATTGCTGGTATTACAGTTCAAAAATTGTTGCAGACCCTTTTTTACATCATTGTAGACAAATTCTTTAGTATTGAAAGTAACCTCACATACAATGCAATTTCTTCATTTATAGCGGCCAATCAAAGGGGTGGCTCCCCAATGGTCAAGAAGTGTTCTTTTTGGCCTAATGCGAGGGATGCTGGCTCTTACTAAATGATCCTTAAGACTTACATTTGTAGAACACAAAGAGTGGGCATTCAAATGTCATGTCCCCTGCATTCAAGACCCTGCAGTGTTTCAGAATACTCTTTTTGACTAAAAAAGAAATAGGGGAAAAAGTAGTAACACATACTAGTCTATCATTGTCTGTTCTTTCTTTTGGTGTCAGAAGAATTTCTCTGGGGCAATACCAGGCTCTCTTCATAGACCTTTTAACCAATGAGCCCCTCATGGTTAATTTATTTAGTAGAGTAGCAACCTCTCTCAAAAAGTATTCTTTGAGGAAGCAGTTTCTCCTGATACAATACAAATTGGGAATAAGGGAGTTCTCTGTGGTGAGGACTATAATAAGACAACAAAGTGTTTATTTCTATCAGTTTCCTACATAAAGGTGTTTAAAATTCTCCGTCCTTGACTTTAGTCATAAGGTCAAGAAAAGGAATTTCTTCCTCACTATGTCTCCGAGTAAATCTGAGGCACTCTTGAAATTCACTTTTAGTGTTTGTGGATCCCCACCAAATCAAAAAAGTATCATCAATGTACCATTTCCATATTATAATATGGCTGCAGAATAGGTCAACCATGAAAAAAGTTGCAAAATTGGGAGCAAAAACAGTTCCCATAGGTATGCCCTTACTTTGTTGGTAGAAATCACCACTGAACTCGAAAAATGTATGAGTGAGAATTAAGTTCAACAGTTCTATATTAAGGGATGTAGGTACTGAATGAGGTTGTGTTCTTTTGTCAAGTGTTTTCGGTATGACAGAAATGCCGTCTAGTTGGGGAATATTAGTGTATAAGGAATCAATGTCCACAGGGCACAGAAGGCTGTTGCTGTAGTCAAAAGGGAAATGTTCCAATGTGGTTGATTACATCCATGCTGCACACTACACAGCATAATGTCTGGGGAACGGTGCCTTTAATGAAAAAAATCAATAAACCTTCCCAAAGGTTCAGAAATAGGCCCGCACCTGGATTCAAGGGGTCTACTGGTGCAGACAGTGCGCATTATGAGGGTGCTGGTGCCCCCGGCGAGCGGCAACATTGCTGCTGGCTCATTTACGAGTTGGTAACAATGCTGCTGCCACTTTCCCACTGGGCTGGCAGCCAGAGTACAGCACAGTGGGAAAGTCACAATGGGGCCAGCGGGGAGGTCCCCAGTAAGGCGGCAACCTCCCCATCAAAAGAAGATCCGTCTGCCGAACTCTTAACCGTCACCTACGTTTTAAATAGTGTGTATTATTCTCAAGTTGTCTCAGAAGTTCACTCTTATAATGACCTACATCTGAATCACAATGCCACCACCTTTGTTGTCTTGTTTAATAATCAGAGACTGATTTAATTTTATGTCAGAAACTGCACACTTTTCTAGTTTAATGTTCTATGGAACAAATCTGCATTTGTGCTCTAAATTGGGATTTACTACTAATCCTTCAAAAGTGTGAACCTCTAGGGTAATGACACTGTTGGGAGGAATGAAGGTAAAGGGTGAGCAGAAATCAGTACTGGAGATGATAGCAACATGCAGGTTATTGAGGAGGAAAGTATATAATCTAATCTTCCTATAAACCTAAGCACTTCACTGCGCAAATCCAACACGTCAGGACAAATCATGGGGACAAAGAATAAACCTCTGCTCAAAAATGGGATTTCAACAGAGGAAAGAGAATGTTTGGATAGGTTCAAAATGGGATTTGTCTGCAAATTGTCTAGCTTTTTCACCATCTTGGGGGGAGGGGAGGACTACCTATGGGCAAGTCATCTGAGATCACTTTTCTTTGTGTTTGTTGGTTGCCTGCAGTACTGAACCACCCTTGACATCTTCTCCCTCTCCTCGGGGGTCTGAATTGGCCTCTCACTAAAAATGTGGGGTTTTGTGTCCATGCAGCTGAGCTATAGCCTTCATCTGGGTCTGAATTGTCTGAGGAAGTTCCTGATGTATTAGAAAAAGTGACACTCTTATTAGCTGTGTTGATTCTTCCACACAGTCGGCCAAAAGATGGGTATGAAAGTTCGTTTGGTGTGAAATTTGTCAATTAAATATGTGTATGTTCTCTCCAGTTAACAATTACATATATCTTTTTTAATTTTTATTAGTCTTCTTTTCTTGCTCGATTCCATTGAATTCGGAGATCGTCTTTTCTATTTTGTTAGGGAGTTTTTTAAATCTATTATTAGGGAACATTCCTTGATTTGCTTCTCAAGATCTAAAATCTCCTCTAGGAGTTTTTTACGTTTAGAGTGCTTAATAGCTGTGTCAATGCTCAACACTACCCAATGGCGTGAACAGGTCGTACCAATATTGCTAAAATTGTGTAAATATTGCTTGTCATCAGTAAAAACCCCCAGAATGTTTCTGACCTGAATTCCTAATGGTATTATATGAGATTTCAGATATTCAATGAGCATTTTAATCACCAACTATATCCTGACATACTTTCAAAGTTCAACACCTAAGCTATTCATAGTCATGTGACTCAGGACACTGGCAGCAGGCACCAAATGGTTAAGCTAGAAAAATGGCAACTTTCTAAAAGTGGTATTTTCATAGTTGTGACTTAAAATGCAACATTATTATGAAATAGAATTTTGACTTATAGTTAATTTGAGTCCAAACTCGACATTTCTACCTGTCCCCAATCAAACCGTAGCACTTATTAGATGTAAGAAGGTAACACAATGTTATTCTATGGGAGAGGTAGGTTTTACAGTAGTGAAAAACACAAACAAGAGTTTTTCACTACCAATATGTGAAACATGAAAACACATGTCCAATTTTTAAGTACAATGGAGCTAGCTGGAGGTTCACTGTCTGCTGTGTCTGAAAAACGAAATGGATCTTCTAAGATTGTCTTAATATACTCATCAAAGTATAATGGGGAGAGATGTGTTGTGCTCGTAGATATTTTTAAAAAATCAGGGATCTTTTATAAATGGGGAGAAATGCAGTGGAAAAATTTGGTACAGAAAAAATGAGAATTGGAAAAATAAAAAAATAAAATACAGGGACCCTACGGAGCACTGTAAAGTATAAAAAGACAACCCTAGACTGAAACGGGGTGGAACCAGGCACCCTACAACAAATGAAGCAGCGGAAAACAAAGAAGAAATCTCAGGTGGCTCACCCCAGCGCAGCGGGAGAGCCACTGCTACAATTTTCACCACCCTGTATAAAATCACCCCATCATGTCTTTTGGAGCCCTGTTGCTTTACTAACATTTTTGCCTATACCTTGGCTTGTGGTAGTCCCCCGTACTATTTGACCACCAACAAACTTTTCAACTTTCTCTTCCATAGATATCCTGAGTCCTTATCTATGGTATGTTCCTCTGCCAAAGTACATTTTTGCAAATTATTGCATAGTATTTAGTAGTATGTGTAATACATTTACTTCTCCGTTTTCTAAAGAAAAAGGAATGACTGGACATTTACTGAGGGTTATTTTTGCAGGCCATTGATTGGTGATTACTAGCCCAAACCACCACCTCTATTCAGTAGGTCTTGGACTGCTCCGGTCAGCTACCCTGTGAGAGTCAAGCGCTACAATTAGGTGTTTGGTCTTCAGTGAGGGCAATTGTGAATCTATTACTTGTGCAGGCAGCCACACAACTAACAGCCCTATTTCCAACACTGGTGGTCAGGGCTGGGAAATAGTATATCCAGTTGCGGTACACACTGATAACATTTCATAGGTCCAGTTGTCCCACACATTACCTGTACATTAATGTGCAAATATGAGAGCACAAGGCTCTGAGAGAGATTCAACGGTCTGGTTGGGTGAAGTCTAGATGTTGGAGGGAAAGCCCCTGTACTCATGTCATGTAGAAGCATGGATTGTTGCTATATGTATTAGCTGTGTTTGTTGGGACTAGCATTTTAGGAAATGAGGGGGTGGCTTTTCACACTCTGTGTTCTCACTAGAGTTTTTGTTTAGAATGCTTTTTGAACCCCTGCACTACACACTGGTCCGGTATGAGGGGGATTCTTCTCTAGGGGGTTAGGGCTACAACAGCTAACCAACCCATAGATCTGGGTGTAGGGGGGCCCTGCTTCGGGGGGTGTAGGAGGTGACTGGGGCTTCAGGAAATTCTCACTCTTCCCTAAGTAGTACAGATTTCCTGCAAGGGGATCCATCACAAGTCATTCTTTTTACAGACTTTTCCCCACCACTGACGTGGTACAGAAACCTCTGGAAGGGTGGGGTGGGAGGGTACAATGGAATAGTGGCCATCGCAGGGGTTCCAGGCTGGAGAGTGCGACGTTCCAGAGAACTTTTCTCAGGGTGGAGGGTGCAAGAAAGATGTTGTTCCGATAGTCCCCACTTGCTATCTGGTGGGGAGTGGGAGCTAGCCCAGCATGCCCCATTGAGGTGGTTGGTCCTGTGGAGGGATGGTTCCCACAGTTGAAGGTGTAAAGGCTGACCCTGAGGAGATCAAAGAGGATCGTAGGACTCCTTAGTCTCCGAAGATGGGTTAGTGGTGGACCCAGGGATGTCAGGATAGGGTAGGCAGCTGCCTGACAGCATTGTAGGATGTCATCCTAGGACTGCTTTTTTGTACCTGAGGGGTGGCTGTGGCAATGACCAGCTGTATGTCCAGTCAGGTAGGTCCTATAGGGTCAGGTCCCAGGACTGAGGGCGGAAGCCTTGTCGCTGGTGGGTATGTCCCCAGCATGATGTGAGGGTGCACAGGAGGTTCCACCTTAAGCAGGCCCCTGCCTGGTGCATTGCTGGTGTTCCAGCTCTGTGGTAGATGTATTTGGGCACCTCAAAGTCATGGTTCTCCAGGCAATGGTTTGGCTGGTGGGTACGGCCCCCCAAGCAAGGTGAGGGTGGGAAGGAGGCAATGCTGGATACAGGCCCCTTCCTAATGGAGTGCTGTTGGTACATCAGCCTTGGGGTGGATGCCCTGGGGCCCTCAAAATGACCTGCGATGAGAGTGGGGTGGCAGCACAATCAACCCGAGAGAGTGGGGTGGGAGCATAGACCCCAGACTACTGTAAGAGAGGGTCAGCAACTTGTTCAAAGGATATGTGACTAATTTGAGTGAGGGTACTGGTTTGTGTCTTCTATGTGGGGCGGGGGCAACCGGTGACCCATGGATCAGGTTTCAGACCTGTCAGCTGTGTTGATGTCACTGCAGAGGCACTAAACCCTTGCCAGAAACGGTGTCATGGACGCAGGATTGTATGATCCAGGGCAAGGGTGGGCCTAGACCTGCTCAGTCCATATAGGTGGTTAGTGTCCTGGATCCCAATAGGGATCTGCAGCCACATGGTTGAGTTAAAAGGGTGATCTTAGCATAGGTAGTTTGGGTGGGACAGGGGAGTTGAACTCCACTCGAGATGAAAAGCGTCTCTGAGCAATTTCCGCCTTGGAAATTCCAATGTGCAAAACTGCTGAAATTGCGCATCCTTTGTGGAGGCGAAGACATCTAAACAGGGCGTGCCTCTCACTGCTAAAAGAGACCTTGCACTACCTCTGGATGGAAATGCCATTTATGATCCGCTAAGCATTTTTGGCTGAGTTTGTCCAGTCTGGGATTTGGAGAGGCCACCAGGTGTTGAACCACCAGGGATATGCCCTGCTGTACAAGCCACGTCAATAGGTGCACAGCCTCCTTACAAAGGTTTCATGACCGCACCTGGCCCTGCTTGCTGCAGTCCCACATGGCAGTGGTGTTTTCCGTGAAGACCTCCACCACCTTTCCCTTGAAAGAGGTAAGAAAGGCTTTAAATGCCAGCCATATCACAAGGAGCTCCAGCATGTTGATGTGGAATCCTGTTTCTGCCAGCGACCAAATTAATTTGCTCTTCATCTGTTGTAGATGGCCGTCCCATCCCAGGAGTAATGCACCTGTCACCACTGTCAGATCTGTTTGGGGAAGGGAGAGGGATGTCTTTCTGGCTCAATCGTGTTTCGTTAACCACCACTTCAGTTCTTGCACAGTTCCCTCCGAGATCTGGACCAATTTGGAGAGAGTCCCCTGGTGAAGCGTACACTGGAATGTCAGGTCCCACTACAGAGCCCACATATGCCATCTGGCATGTTTCACAAAGAGGATGCAGAAGGCCATGAGGCCCATCAGTCCCAGAGTCATTATCAACCGAAATCCAGGATAGACGCTGAAACACTGGTATCATAGCCTGAATCTCCTGGGCTCGCTGCTTGGGAGGTTTAGCCCGAAATTGCACTGTGTACAGAACAGCTCCGATGAAAGAGAATGCCTGAAAGGGAGTCAGGAGTGACTTCAGCACGTTTATAGTGAACCCCAGTAGATGGTGGAGGTCCGCTGTAGTCTGGAGATGGGAGAATGAAGCCTGGGGCAAGTCTAACTTCAAAAGCCAGTCATCGAGATGGGGGAAGACTGCAACCCCTAATCTCGGCAGATGAGCTGCAACTACCGCCATCACCTTGGTGAAAAGCTGATGGGTGTGGTAAGGCCAAAGAGGAACATGGTGAACTGAAAGTGCTTGTGGTCTATCGTGAACCGCAAGTAATATCTGTGGTCAGGCAGAACGGGAATGTGGAAGTAGGAGTGCTGCAAGTCCAAAGCTACCATTTAATCTCAGGAATCCAAGGCAGACAAGACATGAGCCGTCGTGAGAATCTTGAACTTCTCCTTGAGGCAGAGATTGAGTGATCAAAGGTCTAGGATAGGGCTGTTGAAGTAGATATGCTAATTAAGAAAATTATTAATGATCTATATGTTATTACTAATGAGAAAATGTATAGAGAAATTCATTGTAGAAAAATAATGTGCACATTTGAAAAATGTGCCCTTGGGGTATGATCACCATGTGTACTAAAACTACTGAAATTGTACGCAATAATGAAAATATATGAGAAAAATGTAAAAATTTGTCATAATGAGATCTATAACCTAAGTTAGCTGGACTAAAGGCCTGGTTCCACTAGGCCTCGCACAATCCGAACATGGGAAACCGAACACCTTGCAAAGGACTGGAAACTGCTGTATGCAACCTTGACCCGTTCAAAGTTCAAGTTACTTAGCTAGAATTTTCTGCAATGTACCGGCGGACAGGAGATGATGAAGGCAATTTGCTACAATTATGTGCAGAGCAGGCTTAATGTACTTTTCCAGGACTTGAACACTAGAGACACTGACTGAAGAGCCATATGCTAATATTTTGATACCCGATGAGCCGGATGATGAGGGCATAGCATGAAGAACCAATCCACGTTTTGTGACTTGAAACATATGAAAATTAGTAGATTTGGTAAAAAAAAACTATAGGTTAAAGTCATATCTGATGACTGACCAATTAGCAATTAGGGGGATGGACTGAGGGACCCTAATAAAAAGTCATGACAAAGGGCAAGAGATCAGAGTTGCAGGAAGAAAATTGATGACGTCAGGAGACGCTGCCTGAGGTGGCGATATTGGGTTCATATTGTGAGCCGGATTCGTATCTGACTAATTGATGACCTAAAGACGAAGACTGATCTGTTGCCGATCCATCCCGGATCGGTAGCTATGAAAATGTGACTGACTATTTTTATGCCTTATCTTCTAGGTACCAACTGTGCTGATTGTAGATAACCTCATTTAGGTAGATGTTTCCAAATTAATGTTTTCTCCAAATTGTTTTTGCATGAAGACCCACGTACTAATGCTAATTTTGATTAGGTAGGCTCTTGAAGGGTGACGTTGACAATTGACTGGCAAACTTAATTGCTGAACTTCACTGTCAATGCTAATGTTGTAGCTTATGGAATTACCTTTTCGCATATGTCTTCTTAAGTGATGGTGTTTTATTAATGAATCAATAAATTGAATACAGTTTGAACTAACAGATGATTTAGAATTGTAAGCAATAGGGAAATAAAAATTGTTATCTCTTTACCGAGTTGTGGTTATTCATGAGTAGATAAGTTTGAGGGTGATAAACTAAAATGGTTTCATTAAGTATTGATATTGTTTGTTGTTCAATGGTCACTGCATGACTAGGATACTCCATACGATTCAAAAGGTTGATTGACCTATACGCGTCCCCCTGTAAGTTTACTTACTAACGACAAGGCGCGCTAGCAGGGCAAGGGCCCTTATCCTTTTAGGGGACCGTAAAGTAGCAGGAATAGCAACTATAGCCCACTACTGGCACTAAACCCACTCTAGGATGCCCTTGGTCAAAAGCATGTCACCTTCCTCGCAGATAAGGGACAAATGATCCTCTATCATCCAATCATAAGAAAGTGGCATGGCTGGAGGAGTTTCGAAGGGGGGGGGGGAATTAGCCCTTTCAGACTATTTGTAAAACCCATCTGTCTGAAGTGATGGATTGCCAGAGGGCCAGTTGATGGCGAATACTGCTGCTAACTGGTATGTGGTGGGGGGGCAGACGAAGAGGGCTTAGAGATTGCTGCAGAAGGAGAGGCAGCAGACTTACCAGACAGCTAGCCACCTGATCCACCATGTCAGAGGGTCCCACTCCCTTGCAGAGGCTGGACAGCATGCACAGCACAGTGGCTGAACAGGAATCAGTGCTGTTAGAGACCCATTCTGTAGCCACAAAAGGGGCAATAGGTAGAGTGGGAGGACAAGGGCCCGCTACGAAGCCCAAGTACCTGGCTGTAGCATGAGAATCCTTAAAGCGATTGACCAATCGAAGGGCATGTCCATCAAAGAAGCTGGAGATCCCCCAAAAATCCAGTTGTCCTCAGCCAGACATGGCGCCTCAGGGCCACTGTGGTGGAAACTGCTTTGCCCAGCAAGTCGGTTGCCTCAAGTCTACAATGAGTTGTGAACGTTGCTGTATCTCTCCCATCAATAACAGCTTTAAGAGTACAGCCCTTGTGTGAATAAAGTCCCAAAAGGCATGCAGAGTTCACCGACCGCAATGCAAAGCTGGCAGAAGAAAATATCTTCTTCCCAAATAAATCCAACTTTTTGGATTTCCTATACAGGGGAGCCGTAGAGATTGTGCCTTGAGAGGTAGAGGCTTGGACCACCAAGCTTTCGGGGGTTGGGGTAGTGCATCAGGAAACTTGGGTCCCAAGGTGTGGGGTGATGGTGGCAGGCAATTGCCCTGTTCACAGGAGCCCCTTTGCTGGGTTTGGACCAGGTACCCAGTAGGACGATAGTTAAGGCTACAACGAACAGGAGCAAAGGTTCTTAGGTGGAAACTCCTTTTTGCAGTACCTCTGTCAAGAGATTAATACTGACAGCTACCAAGGGGAGTTTAAGGTCCAGGACCTCAGCTGACCTTCTCACCACTACTGCATAAGAAGCTCCCTCCTCTGTAGCCATGTTTGGGGGGGGAGAATGCCAGTATCTGAGATGTGTCCAGTCCGCTGGCTTCACTCAAGTCCTCACACCAGTCCATTTCACTTTTGTAAGGCTGGTATTCTAAATGGTCTAGCAACCCCCTCCCATTCTTCACAGAGGCCTTGCCCAGAGCTGGTCCAGATCCAGGACTGGATCTCTTGGAACCACATGGGGCCAGGGTCGGAGCTGATGGCATGAAACCAAAGGACCTCCCCCATACCAGGGCACTCCAGCAGCAGGGTCGGACTGCCCAAAAACATGACAAATGGCCTAATAAAATTCTTTAAGTTGAGCAGGGTTCGCTCCACCTCCCAGATCTTGGGGGAGGCCCGGAGTCAGCCCAGGCACAGGTTCCACAGAGTAAGGCCTAGAATGTCGATGCTCCCTCGTCAAGTTAGCCAACAGAGGAGGAAAAGTGGAAATGCGCTTCAACTTCTTGGATTTTTCCTGTGCCTCGACTTATCTGATCACCCCAAGGACTCTGAATGGGATGATAAAGACTTCGGACTCAGCGACCGGTCCCATGACCTTCCTCTCGAGCGACACACTGGCCTGCAGGGAGTTGCATTCCAGACTATCATCTGCTTTAGGGACTGCTATTTCAAAGCCTTTTCGATGCATGTCCCGGCACTCGGAGCACTACTTTGTGTCGTAGTCAGATTACAAATGCCATAATCAGATCGTCATGGACATTGCTCAATGACTGGTTTCAAGCCCTGCAGATCCTGTCTTCTTAGAAGACATCCCTCGAGACACCAGGAGAACATTTCTGAAAAACAGTTGACAAAAGATGACAAAAGACTTGTCAAGAAACATTTAAGGGGTAGCTCTCTTCGGGTCATTGCTGGCTGGTGCAGAAAAGAAAAAAAATGTTGCCAGCGCACCTGGATGGCACCTACATAGGACCTGCAACATCATTTCTGGTGCAAACAATGCCAACAACGGATGTGGAGTAGATCGACTCCACCTACCAGCTTCAGGGATACTGCTAACAAAAATCTTCTGGATCTAGTCTAACACCTGGGGAGAATTCAAAAATAAGGAATCTGCAGCTAAAAGTCTCTATCAGATTTGGAGTGTAACCTGTGTGACAAAACCAAATGTGTAACTTCTAAAATAATAACTGTACATTTTATGGGTCATCCAGAGTTTCTCTATTTCTCTTGTTCTGCTCAGGATCAGAGCCCAGGTCTTGTGTCGCACTGCTGTACCCATTTTGTTTAGCAGTAGGAACAAAGAATGCCCCACACCAAGGGGCAATTAGAAGCACTTCTCTCACCTCCTGAGGAGGAAAGTGTTGGGGCAGAATGATCTACATCAATCACTGAGCTGTCACACTCTACTGGGGATGGGCCTGCCCAAGCCCACTGAAAAAAGGAGGGCTCCAGACAACTGTAGCCAACCGACCTAGGGGCTCCCTTTGAAATTCTAGAGGGCAGGTCCCTGGGCAGTGATGTCAGAGAGGTGTGGAGCTGAGACCCCAAGAGATTAAGTGACCTATGACCTTTTCTGTGCCGAGAAGTAAAGCTCAGGAGGAGAGCTGATGCAGGGAACGAGAAGGACCAGCTCTTTGTGGAGGTGAGAAGATCTCCTGCAACTGCCCCTAGTGGATAGAGCTGATCACTACGAGTAAAATGAGCCCAGGATCGTTCAAACTGGCCAAACGGGCCTCAGATATCGCATCTGGACATTTGGTGATAGCTGACCCTTTTCTTCTCTGCAGAGTGTGTGGAGCTCCGCTGCCTGGCCTGTGAAATTCCCCTGGGGTGAGCAAGGCCCAGCGCAAAGAACTGCACAGTGTACTGAAGAGGAGAGGACATGTGTAGGGTCTCCCTCCCTGTTCCTGTATCTCACCTGGGGACCCCTTTCTCCAGGTAGACTTTTGACTGGGGGCCCATCCCCAAACCCGAGTGCTGCTGGATGCGGAGAAGCACCGTCAAGCTTCCCTGGAGTTGTGGAAGGTGTAGGAGTGCTGCTGCACTCCACCACAAGGGTGGAGGCTGCCCAGGACCCCATCCCTGGGACCTAGTGACCAATAGATAGGAGAGAGGAGCGCCATTGCACTCCGTCACATGGTCGGCCCATACCGCTCCCATGCACGTGACTGGAGACAGTGGGAGGCCAGCTACACAATGCACATCTGCCTGCGCGAGCAGGCAGACAAGACTGAAGCTGCTGACTCCCACAGTACTACACAGGTGTGCTGCCAGCGCGGGAAGCCGGCAAAGGGCAGCCGGGGATAAGCTCCCAAACCTGCCCTCCAACAAAGATGGTGGCATGGGGTGCCCGAATGGGACAGGGCGCACCACACAAACTAAGTGGTTTGAAGCCGCTGCCAGCGACACCAAAAACAAAGAAGAAACCTGACATGCCTCTCCTTAGGGCAGCAGCTCATCACAACGATTTATCGCAACAATGACCTCTGCAAATGTAATGTGTTTATTACAAAACAAAATGATTAAACCCACTTGATATGTTTAGGTGACCCACACAAAGTAATCTACAGTATGTTCCATCTGTCAATGTACATATTTGTAAATATTTGTAAATGATTGCATACTATTTAGTAATGTGTGTGTAATAAATGTACTTATTTTTCTAAAGTAAAAGTACTGACTGGACAAACAACTATTGAGTGTTACTATTAAGTGACAGTGATTGGTGATTACTAGCTCACATCACCTCTCTTGAGTAGGCCTTGGACTGCTCCGCTAGCCTGTGAGCGTCTAGCACTACAATGGGAAATGTGGTTCCCAGTAAGGACAATTGTGGATCTATTACTTGTGCAGGCCACACAAGTAATAGCCCATTTTTCAACAACTTTATATATTTGGTTGTTTAAAGATCGGTCGCACCAGTCTAAGATGAAACATTTTAGCACTTTGTGGAAACAACAGAATCTCAACGTATCCAAATTAGATGTTACTGAAGGAAGATCTTTGCCTCAGGCCAGAGCTATATTCCCACTTGAGCTGCATAGTTTATTACCTTGCAGGTTACTGTACTATTGTGAATGTTATTACACAGATGATTATTAGTCATAAATAAACAGAGCTACATGACCTAATTACTTCATTCAAACTTTATGTTCTCAGACTAGTTGAATATTGGCATGGAAGCTTGGTCAGTTGGTCATTGGTACTTAATGGATGCATAATCATTTTTGGGACAGATAGTACAAGATTTTGGAGATCTAGGGCCAGATGTAGCAAAGGGTTTTACCCATTCTGTGTCTATGGGAAAATGTTTTCGTACATATGGCCCCTAGTCTCTATACAGACCTCACAGCTAAATATTTATCCTTGTGGAGGGTGCTTTGTCTTCTCTGGCCATATCCCCATATTTCATAACAAAATGTTTTCCTTCCTTGGTCAAAGCATGACGATATGTCAATGCTTTCTTTTATTTCTACATGATTCCTCATTGATCATTATGTGTGGCTTACAATAATGGTTCAATGATTGCAAAGGCTTTCTTGCTACCTGCATTGCTAATTATTTTAATGATATGGGCCAGATATTATTGATAAGATGAAAAATGTGATAATGTACCTGGTATGTGTTATTTCTTCAGAAAGTATATATTTCGTAGTCCAACATATATCCATTATCTGGTCTAATCACTTCTCTATTAAAGTCATTATTTTTGTGGCGCGATAAAGGTCTCCCAAAATGCCTAACATTCCAGTGTTCAAATGGTCTTTTTAAATACATACCTGAAGCATAAAGTGATAGTACACTTATTTGCAATCAGCAGATTTTCCATTGAAATGGCCACAACATTTCTCATTGACATGCGGTTTTACTGACAAAACTATATAGTGTGCAATGTTTGATAGTCAAGTTTCTTTGTCATTTGCACATCACCAAGTAAAGTGTTCTTTTTTGTTGTGCTCCTATTTAAAACTTTGTTTGCATCACACTTCTGAATTACAAAAAAAGTTCAAATTTCTTTATATATTTTGAAATACTTGTACTATTCATCTACAAGCTGTTTAAATGTTGTGTGCTAGAAAATAAAGCTGTGATCTTAAAGCCTTTTGTTTCACAATGATTGTTGGACAGCTCACTTAAAAAAAAAACTCTAACCGCAACAAGAGAAAGAAAAGTAAACACCATTTTCCTGCATAAGATATGGAACAATTAGTAAAAAGACAAACTGACATTTGACCTCTGTCCTTGAACACACAGCAAATGCGTCAAGATAGAAACAAGATTTAAAGGCATCTTTATTGCTCATTCACTTCTGAATGAACAGAATATCTATTCGTTCTAGCTCACCTTCACTCACCAGAAGGGACGAGTAGGTACTAAAAATAACTCAACCTGATAAAATCTGACTCATCCTAGTGAGTGGACGAGTAGATTTTTTGAGGACTGAAGATCATCAGTATACCAGAGCCAAATGCCAATTTTTTTCTATTAATTTTTTCATGTTGTCTTGCCCATGCAAATTCTCTTTCCTACCAGCTCCTGGTAAGATTTGCATAGGTGGGGATACCGGAATTTCCCATAGCAGTTCAGCAGATCTGATGATACACCTCATTCCCAAAGAGTAAATTGTTGTTATTCAATATAATCTCAATAATTTCCATCAAGTTGGTTACATGCTCCATTCTAGTTAAACTCTCTTTGCACAGAAACATTTTGTACGCTTTCAGTCCCAGTGCAGGATAAATACTCAGGGCTAAAATAATCATAACACTTTTACTAGTTTTACTAGACCTGCAGGTCGAGTAACTTGAATAATCTACTAGACCTAACTGTAATGTACTTGACCCGTAAACAGGTCTCAAATTATGTGATCCTAGGCAAGTAGTTTACAGTCGCCTTTTTCTTAGTTCTCACATATGACTGCACCTTCAAATATGTGAGCTCGGCATTTCTGCAGTACTAAAAAAACTCTTTTGTTTGATTAAGTAGACTAAAGTTTGCTGCATGCAACACAAGAATCTAGCCCACATATCCATGAGGTCTAGCGCACATAGCCTAGGACTTCTTTTAGTTTACTAACAGCATGCCATCAGGGCAGGAGTGTTTCTCAGTTTGTTTAAACACTCAATTTTAATAAAGATATTACTAAACCATGATGTGGTAATATATTGTCATCTACACACAGTAACTTTCCAAGAAATGTCTAAATACCTCTTCACTAACTTGGAGCTTTACTGATCAAACTATTTAGTGTATTAACAATCTGTGAAAATTGGGTTCCAGAAAACATATCCTTTGCAAATCAACAGGTAAAGTATTCTGATCTGTTTTCATCCTATTAAAATATTTTTTTCATCACACAGAAATATAAAAAAAAGGGCTTTCACAACTACTGGGATATATTTAGAAATGTTTGCACAGCTTACTTAATCATTTAAATATTGTGTGTTAGGAAAAGCCTAACACCTGATATCCTTTTATTTTACATTCTAAGCAGCAGATCACACAGTTCACCTTACAAAGTCCTGGAACTCTGCAGTCAGAAGGAAAATTAATTGTAAGAAAAACTGACTTTTGACCTCTGTCTGTGAACATGGAGCAAATGTGACATAAGAACAAGATTTAAAGGCATCTTGTATTGCCCCTCCACTTTTCAACTGAACAGAATACCTGTTCACTGTCAACTCACCAGAAGGGATGAGTAAGTATTAAGAATAGCTGGACCTGATCAAATAAGACTCACAGATGACAGTGGTCGAGTGGATTTTTCGAGCCCTGATACCAATATAAAGCAAGACAATATTCACAATAAATGTTATCCTTCCTGCCACAGGATATTTCTAAATGGCATAAAAAATCCTATCTCATAATATGAATTCAATTGCTCCATCCTCGGGGCCAAAATAATGTCCAGAAATTGGGATATTTTCCTCAAATACAGACCCTATATTTGAAATAGCTGGTTCTCCCTGGTGACTCCTTTGCATTCTTATGCGCCTTAGGAAGAAGGAAAATCGTTGGCATGATCGGAAATTCCACCAACAGAAATCTTGCATCATCTTCACTTAAGAGGTCAGAGTCCTTCCAGTTTGCCAATGTTTACCAATACATCCTCATTATGTGTTTAAAGGGTTTTAGTCACCTTTTGTATTATAATTCAGTCGTTGATAAGCATATTTCATATAATCTGCTTTGGAAAGAATGATGATATTCCCACCTTTAACAGGCCTATTTTATTAATATACTGTCATCGTAGGCATGATGGGAAATTCCACCAAGCGAAATCTTGCATTATCCTCACTTAAGAGGCCAGAGTCCTTCCAGTTTGCCAGTCTTTCCCAATACATCCTCATTATGTGAATTGAAGGGTTTTAGTCATGTTTTGTTATATCACTCAGTCAATGCAAAGCTTATTTCAAGTATCCTGCTTTAGAATGAATGACAATATTCCCACCTTTATCGGCCTATTTCGTTAGTATACTGTCATCTTTTTCAATTTCTCCAAAGCCATATGTAGGGAAAATAAACTGTAACCCTGCCTTCTTTGTGTGGTTCAAAGAAAAACCGTCAGGAAGCACCATGTGGCCAATCCTGTATAGCAGAAGCTCCCGGACATCAAGAAATAGTCAGAGTAGAACCTCTCAGATTCTTCTTATTCTGAATGAAATACTCTAAGAGAATGCAAGAGTTTCAAGCAACATCACGTTTACTATGAACCTCCACAGATCAACACCGATCAAGGCAATGCCTTTTCAAGGAACAATGTTTTACGAAAATGAAATCTGAATTCTACACCAAGGTCACTCCACAGTCAGGCTAGGCCACAGATTTCTTCTTGCTTTTGTGACAGGTATCTGATACCATTGTAGTCCTATGTTTGAATTGCTAAGGAGGGTTTTAGTTTATCGTGTGGCTGACTGTGCTGTCATCCTACTGCTACTGAATGGACATAACATCCCTCAAAGAGCTGTTCCACAACCTGTGGTTTGAGAACTTCCACCACATTTCTCATCCAAATGAGCTCAAAAAGATAGCTATGCTGCAATCATCACAGCTTAATGGCATAGACTGGGAAAGGGTTCTGTAGGGAGTTGGCTCTGTATGCACTATTTCAAAGTAAGGAATAGTATGCACAGAGTCCAAGGGTTCCCCTTAGAGGTAAGATAGTGGCAAAAAGAGATAATTCTAATGCTCTATTTTGTGGTAGTGTGGTCGAGCAGTAGGCTTATCAAAGGAGTAGTGTTAAGCATTTGTTGTACATACACAAGCAATAAATGAGGAACACACACTCAGAGACAATTCCAGGGCAATAGGTTTTTGTATAGAAAAATATATTTTCTTAGATTATTTTAAGAACCACAGGTTCAAGATTTACATGTAATACTTCAAACGAAAGGTATTGCAGGTAGGTATTGTAGGAACTTTGAATTAGCAAAATAGCATATACAGTTTTCACATAAATGACATATAGCTATTTTAAAACTAGACACAGTGCCATTTTCAACAGTTCCTGGGGGATTAAGAGTTTGTTAGTTTTTGCAGGTAAGTAAACAACCTACGGGGTTCATGTTTGGGTCCAAGGTAGCCCACCGTTGGGGGTTCAGAGCAACCCCAAAGTTACCACACCAGCAGCTCAGGGCCGGTCAGGTGCAGAGGTCAAAGTGGTACCCAAAGCGCATAGGCTTCAATGGAGAAGGAGGTGCCCTGGTTCCAGTCTGCCAGCAGGTAAGTACCTGCGTCTTCGGAGGGCAGCCAGGGGGGTTTTGTAGGGCACCGGGGGGGACACAAGTCCACACAGAAAGTACACCCTCAGCGGCACGGGGCGGCCAGGTGCAGTGTGCAAACAAGTGTCGGGTTTGTAATAGAAAGCAATGGGAGACCAAGGGGTCTCTTCAGCGATGTAGGCAGGCAAGAGGGGGGGCTCCTCGGGGTAGCCACCACCTGGGCAAGGGAGAGGGCCACCTGGGGGTCGCTCCTGCACTGGAGGTCGGATCCTTCAGGTCCTGGGGGCTGTGGTGCAGTGTCCCTACCAGGCGTCGGGTTCTTAGAAGCAGGCAGTTGCAGTCAGGGGGAGCCTCATGATTCCCTCTGCAGGCGTCGCTGTGGGGGTTCAGGGGGGTCAACTCTGTCTATTCACGGTCTCGCAGTCGCCGGGGAGTCCTCCCTGAAGTGATTGTTCTCCACAAGTCGAGCTGGGGGTGTCGGGTGCAGAGTGCCAAGTCTCACGCTTCTGGCGGGAAACGCGTGTTGTTTCAAAGTTGCTTCTTTGTTGCAAAGTTGCAGTCTTTGGTGAACAGAGCCACTGTCCTCTGGAGTTCTTGGTCCTTCTAGATGCAGGGCAGTCCTCTAAGGCTTCAGAGGTCGCTGGTCCCTGGGGAAAGCGTAGCTGGAGCAGTGTCTTTAGAAGTGGGGAGACAGGCTGGTAGAGCTGGGGCCAAAGCAGTTGGTGTCTCTGTCTTCTCTGCAGGGTTTTTCAGCTTAGCAGTCCTCTTCTTCTTAGGTTGCAGGAATCTGAGTTCCTAGGTTCTGGGGAGACCCTAAATACTAAATTTAGGGGTGTGTTTAGGTCTGGGGGGTTAGTAGCCAAAGGCTCCTAGCCCTGAGGGTGGCTACACCCTCCATGTGCCTCCTCCCGAGGGGAGGGGGGCACATTCCTATCCCTATTGGGGGAATCCTCCATCTGCAAGATGGAGGATTTCTAAAAGTCAGAGTCACCTCAGCTCAGGATGCCTTAGGGGCTGTCCTGACTGGCCAGTGACTCCTCCTTGTTTTTCTCATTATCTCCTCCGGCCTTGCCGCCAAAAGTGGGGCTGTGGCCGGAGGGGGCGGGCAACTCCACTAGCTGGAATGCCCAGGGGTACTGTAACAAAGGGGGTGAGCCTTTGAGGCTCACCGCCAGGTGTTACAGTTCCTGCAGGGGGAGGTGATAAGCATCTCCACCCAGTACAGGCTTTGTTACTAGCCACAGAGTGACAAAGGCACTCTCCCCATGTGGCCAGCAACATGTCTGGTGTGTGGCAGGCTGCTAAAACCAGTCAGCCTACACAGGTAGTCGGTTAAGGTTTCAGGGGGCACCTCTAAGGTGCCCTCTGGGGTGTATGTTACAATGAAATGTACACTGGCATCAGTGTGCATTTATTGTGCTGAGAAGTTTGATACCAAACTTCACAGTTTTCAGTGTAGCCATTATGGTGCTGTGGAGTTGGGCATGACAGACTCCCAGACCATATACTTTCATGGCTACCCCGCACTTACAATGTCTAAGGTTTTGCTTAGACACTGTAGGGGCATAGTGCTCATGCACTTATGCCCTCACCTATGGTATAGTGCACCCTGCCTTAGGGCTGTAAGGCCTGCTAGAGGGGTGACTTATCTATACTTCATAGGCAGTGTGAGGTTGGCATGGCACCCTGAGGGGAGTGCCATGTCGACTTAGTCTTTTTATCCCCACTAGCACACACAAGCTGGCAAGCAGTGTGTCTGTGCTGAGTGAGGGGTCCCCAGGGTGGCATAAGACATGCTGCAGCCCTTAGAGACCTTCCCTGGCATCAGGGCCCTTGGGACCAGGGGTACCAGTTACAAGGGGCTTACCTGGATGCCAGGGTGTGCCAATTGTGGAAACAAAAGTACAGGTTAGGGAAAGAACACTGGTGCTGGGGCCTGGTTAGCAGGCCTCAGCACACTTTCAAATCAAAACTTAGCATCAGCAAAGGCAAAAAGTCAGGGGGTAACCATGCCAAGGAGGCATTTCCTTACAGGTTCCTTATCCGATTTTGGGACCCATTGAGACATTGCAATTGCCATATGTATTTAAAGTTTCAATGAATGATATGATTATTTTTGGTTTCTTTTCAGATGACTGGAACACTGAGACTGTAAAGATAATGATGCCTGATTTAAGGCATATACCAATCTGAACAACAAAGATCCTAATTTTAATACATTGAATTATAAAGAAAAGTATAGTTTTCATCATTATGCGCACTAATGCACAGAACTAGATATCCTAGGGAGATATATAATTATACAAAATGGGAGCATTGTGAAGCTTCATCCTTTAACAGAGATCCACATTTTGTAAGGAAATGTTCTTATTTCCAGAATGAAGACAGGTAACATGACCTAAAACCGCTGGCAGTCTTCAGTGGACAGGCGGCCCGGAAGTGCTGTCCTCTGGCCTGACTGTCCAACCGCCCTGACGGTACCAGAGGGGATGTGACAGTTTGGCAGAGGCCAAACCGCCACATTCGTAATGTGGCGGTCTTCACTGCCAGCCCCGGGGCCAGAGTCAAAATAAGGGCCATAGTGTGAATAGCTATGCCAACGTTGGTTAGCACATTCCAGTCTTCCAGCTGTGACTGTGCATGTGTCCCTAACTAAGGAAAATATGGATTTTTTCGAAATGCAGAAATAATTTGAAAAATAGATAATGAAAACCTGCAAACAGTTTTAGAAGTATCAACAATGGCAAGCAGCACCTTCCAAAACAGGGTATTCTTTAAACAACATCATATCTTCAGCATTAGATCTCCTTAAAGGAGAATCAGGTCCTTTACAGCATGGTGGAGCTCAGTTAATAGCCATAATACGTTTACATTGGACATTACAAACTTTTCAAATCAGGTTATGTGCTCTGCCAATGTCTGAATGAAACAACCATTTTTTAGCCCTACAATTTGACCCGAACACAGAAAGCAATGGCTAAAAAAGAATCTGCATACACTATGTCAAGTATCGAACAAATCAATGAAACGCAATTCTCAGTTAGTGAAAATCCACTTGTTATGTGGCTGGTATTCAGAATTATTTCTCTGTCCATTAAAACTTCATTTTCATGGTTGTCGTAAGTACACATCATTGGGCAGGTATGAAGAAATGCATAATTCACACTAATTCCTTTCACGGAAGTGTCCTTTTTCCTACATGTGTTTAAATGGAGCTCACTCTGTGTTTATCAGTGTTTCCAGCTGCAGAAAACCGTCAAGGTAATTCACTACTCTGTGATGTGCAATGCTTTGATGCCCAGGTTAAGTTGTGCCCTATCAGCAACTCCCATTTTGCCCATCCTCACACACCATGAACTAAAAAATAATGGCTTATATTTAATGTTAACCAATGTCAGTTGCTGCAGGTTAGAATCAGCATAAACCCGTGGCCACCACCTCAACACCTAACAAAGGTATCCCTTGACCTTGAAATGATATGATAGATATGCAATTTGAAGCAGTTAGCAAACTGGTTACGGTGTTACTTCAAAAGGAAGCCCTTTTGACTTCTGCGTCACAAACGTATGATTGGCAACAGCCAGGGGAGCTTTGGAGATTCAGAGACTTTTACAAACACAATACCCAACTTGTTTTACGGATATTATATTTCAACACCTCAACAACCACTGGCATTGTGCACATTTTAAAGAACATTGGCTCTGGTCTGGTGACTGGATTTAAGGCTGTATTTGGAGTGATACCATCGTTTTTTCCTCTCCTTGTTCGCCAGTATTTTTGAAGGATTCCCTACCATCATTCTGCTTATCGACTGTGATATTGTCCTCTTCCTCTTGATCTGCCAAGGAAATTGCAGACATGGAGTACGCATATGCAGATGAGTAAAAGTGCAGAGAAACCTTAGCACACTATCTGGGACGGTATTTTCAGATGACTACGATTTGACAAGGAACATACAGAATTTCTTATCCACCTAGACTGTCATTAAGAAACCAATTATCAGCAGATTATTTTTTGTTTCTATTTTTTCATTTTCTTCCCCATGGCACATTATTTTTCTTCAATTTGACATTTTAAGTATCATGCATGGTATGCTTGATTACCAAAACGCATCTGATAGACATAGACAATATGATAATGTCTTTTATATAATGTTACACTTTAAAAGAAGTATCTGTGCAAAGGCTACTGAATTATTTCATGCTATTTAACATATTTTAAAATAATGCAGATTTTATAAATTAATTTCTGGCATGAAAGTTTTTATATTTTAACAAACAGAATTACTAACTAGGAGTTCATCAACATACATGAGACCCAACTATGTTACATTCAGACGTACAAGCAGGGGATGTTGTAAGCACCCAAAAGCCAGACTCCATTTTGTGCAGGCCAGACTCCTTTTTTAGCATGGTCATCAACCTGCCTAACTTTGACATAAATACTGTCTATCCTTATCTTTTGAAAAACCTGTGAATGTGTCAAATCATCCAGACAACACCCTTGAAAAAACACTTAATGGGACATCAGTCTGGGACATGTTCCCTCTTATTTATATTTCAAGGTCAGATAGCGAACATTATATCAACAATATAGTCTGAATTGACGTACTTTTGTCGTTCTGGCATATAGGTAATATTCAGAATTCAATGGACATTCCCCAAAAATTCTACATGCAAGGTAAAGGTGGATGGCCAATACTATAAAAACCCAATGAAGTAGCCACTGAGGCAGAGAGGTTTGTGCCACAGATTATCACAAGAGATCCTGCCAAACAACCTGAGGAAAACTACCAGACTGCTGTACTGCCGCGGCATCCATTCCTGTCCTGAGAGCGGATAACAAGCCAATTCCCAGAGGAGAGAAGCGGAGCCCAGCTGATATCTGTTTACCTATAGAGGGAACACTCTCTTTGGGCTGAAGCCTGATAATGACAGCTTCTTGTTGTAAACAGGTATGCAGCACTGAATCCTATGAAACTCTAGGTGAATGTTAAGCTGCTCTTTGTTCTCTTAGTATGGCATATAGAAGTAGAATTTAGGATGTTAGGTTGCCAATGACATATCAACTATGTTAGAAATGTGTATATTATTATTTTTGTTAGTGACATGCATCAGTGCTGTTCTGATCATATTCTGTGTGGATATTATCCATGTGCTTAGCAACAGAATGAGACTGTTGAAATAAAACACTTTTAATTATTAAGTGCCTTTTTCTTAGTTCAGTGCCTGTGTGTAATATTCTCAAAGAACAAAACGGAGTTTGAATTACCACTTCATCCCTGACCCCTTTTTTAAGCCATTAAACATGTAAATTATATCAACAAACATGTTGAGTGGGGTCGTGTGGGGCTACAACAATCTGGACTTTCTTGTTCAAGCGTCAGTGCTCCAAATTCAGTTTTTGTCTATACCACATCATAATATGAAGACAAGCCTATTGGCTCTGTCAAGGGGTTACCACATCACTATATGAAGACAATAATTTTAGCTTTGTCAATCATTATACAAGACAACCCTACTTGCTTTGTCAAGGAATAACCAAACTACTACTACACCAAATCACAAAACATACCCTTTCTGGGTAAAGATGTAGCTTTCTACCAAATTTGGTGTAATTCTGTTCAGCCGTTTGAGCTACAGCGCTGTTCAAATTTCTGAATGGAAATTGCTTGGTAAAAGTGCGTTTTGGGACCCACCCTTTTGCTCTCAGCCCCCGCTAGGCAGATCATTCTGAACCTTTCTAGGAAGGCCCTGAGTTGGATGAACTTTTTTTGGAAAAGTTTGCGAACATTTGCTAAATGGCTTCAAATTTATTAGCCAAACAAATGTAAAATTATGTTAAATGTTATATGTATGATACAATAAATTATTTAAAAATTTAACATAGGAATATCTTTATTTACTGCATTCAAAACCATAATTTGATAGATATATGTTGGAGAGGACGAGCCTTCCATTTAGGGTGTGAAATAAACCAGCGCTACCATAGTTTATTAATAATGAACAAGGAAATTAGCTTTCAAAGGAAGCAAAATTACACCAACTCAGGCTCATTTTTATAGCATTAAATCATGTAGAACAGAGAGATGCCTTCCTAATCCACCCACTGGCACCACCTAAATGTTTGATCTCCAGAAAGGTGTGCTTTTTTTAGGTTTCTGGAGATCATTTTCAAAAAAACATAGAGGTAACTTGATATCCATAAAATTATTTTTTTATTGTAAAAGACAGACGTTGGCCATGCTCATCCTGCTCTATTGTCAGCCATACTCCCATAGAGAAAATTTACTATTATTTTATATGTAGCATTTTGTAAAACAGACATTGCTCAGTCAACAGTTTTATACAACATTAAATAAAATTAATTATGGTTATGACACTATATTTCCTATAAGAATGCATTTTGGACACTTTCTACAATACGTGTTATTACAATATGTACCGACTTTTTTGGATTATATACTAATCATTTTATGGATCATTAATTTAAGGATCCATGAATTAAGATTGATTCATTAAGGAATGCAATTAGCAGTTTTAGAACTGTCATGCAATAAAGCAATGTGATTTAAAAAGGAAGGGCAGACCAACTTAATGACACAAGGATGATTTTACAGTTAGCAGGAAAACCCAGTGATCTAATTCAAGCCATGAATAACAACCCTACTACTAACTTAATAAAGAATTGTTTTGCCTTCAAGCACTAGAAGTGACCAACCATAAGGAACACTCTTACACTGACATGCTTAAAGGAATTAAAGGGAGCACTATCACCTGACAAGGTATTCCGGTACTGGGCAGGTACGGACTAGCCTCGCCTAGGGCAGGAGGGAATACTTAAAGAGAAAGGTCCAGTTGCTTGTGGAACTCAAGAATTGAGGAGAAGGCTCTGATGTGTAATAGCAGGTTGCTCCAAGCTTTAGAAGTGAAGTAGGAGAAGGCTTGACCTCCGAATCTGGTTCTGCATATGCAAGGGATGTGTGCAAGGTGGGGTCTGGCAGAGTGTAGGTGTCTGTTGTACTAGGCAGAGCCAGAGTTCTGTAGTCCTCTTGAGGTGTGAGTGAGGAGTTTGAACTGCGTCCTTTTGCTTATGAGGAGCCAGTGGAGATTACTGAGGTGTGGTGTGTTATTTGTGTGGTGTGGGAGAGTGAAAGTGATTCTGCCTGCTGAGTTCTGAATGACTTAGAGACTTCTGGTCAGCCGTTCATTCATTTCGGCATATAGAACTGTTCCATAGCCCAGTTTGCTTGTGACGAAGGTGTGTTTTATGGTTTTGCGGGTGTTGGTTGGACGTTATTTGAAGATTTGCCTTAGCATCTTCAGAGTTTGGAGGCAAGAGGCTTTCACAGAGTTTACTAAGGTGGTCATTTTTAGTTTGTTGTCAATGTTTTCAGTGTAGGTGTGGGCCCTAGTTAAGTCAGCTACCAGGTGGAGTACCAGGGAGAGGTTTTCTTTTTCTTGTCATGACTTTGGGCAAGCCTTGAAAAATCATAAAAATGTTACTACACCTGCGTTGTAGTAAACTGAATAATCTTCTCGACCTAACTGTAATGTACTTGACCCATAAACAGGTCTTAAATTGTGTGATCTTAGGCAAATATTCTATTATACAGAGCCTCCTTTTTTTCATTCACACTTAAGTGCACCTATACATATGTGAGTTCACCTTTTCTGCTGTACAAAAACACTATTTTCTTTGATTAAATAAACTAAATATTTGCTCCATTTCTAATAAGAATCTAGCACACATATAGGGTACACATGATCCATGACTTACCTCTTAGGTTACTAATAGCATTACCAGCAGGTCAGGGGTGTTTCTCAGTTTACGTTTAAACACTGCGTTTTAATAAGTATATTACTAAAGCATGATGTGGTAACACATTGTCATTTGCAAACAATACATTTCAAGAAATGTACAAAAACCTTCTCACTAACTTGCACCTTTACTGATAAAACTATATAGAGTATTAACAATAATCTGTAAAAAGTGGGTTTCAGAAAACATATTTATCATTTGCACATCACCAAGTAAAGTTCAGATTTGTCTTCATCCTGTTAAAATATTTTTGCATCACACATCGGTTCAAAAAATGGTATTTCATAACTACTGAAATACTTTTTCAAATGTTTTTACAGTTGACTTAATTATTTAAATGTTGTGTGTTAGGAAAAACCTGATACCCTACGGCCTTTCATTTCACACTCTTTGTTCAGCAGGTCAGACTGCTCACCTTACTAAATCATGGAACTCTGCAGTCAGAAGGAAAATTACCTGTACGAAGACAAACTGACATTTGAGCTCTGTCTCTGAATACAGAGCAAATGTGACAAGATAAGAACAAGATTTAAAGGAGTCTTTATTGTTCCTTCACTTTCTGACCGAACAGAACACCTGTTCTTTGTCAACTCCCCAGTAGGATTGAGTAGGTCCTAAAAATAGCTCGACCGGATAAAATATGACTCGCCATAGCGAGTGGGCAAGTAGATTTTTCGAGGCCTGTCTTGTCAGTCTTCAGTTTTGGACACTCTTCATTCTATGATTTCTGTCATGCAGGACATAAACTAACTCCAGGTGTTGGGAATGTTGTCTGAGAGAGATATAATCTGAGTAATGCCATTAGCATAGGAGATTAAATTGATATTTTGTGAGAGTATGATGCCTACAAGTGGGATCATCTATGTGTTGAATGGGGCGCAAAGTGAGGAACCTAGCAGTACTCCATGGAAGAGGCTGCATGCACCCAAGCAGAAATGGGCAAGGCTGACTGACTATACCCTACCAGTCAGGAAGGAGCAGATCTAGTGGAGGGTGGGTCCAATCTTGTGCAGATATCAGAAGAGAATGGTGTGAGATACCATGTTAAATGCTCCAGAGAGGTTCAGGAGGATGAGGACACATGCATATCCTCTGCGCAGGATCGTGCAGATGACATCCGTGACAGTTATGAGGCCATTTTCTGTGCTTTTGCTAGGTCTGAAGCCGGGATGAGTTGGAAGTCCCTCAGGGTCTGGAGGGGCGTCTACTGAGGACTTTCTTTAGGACTTGGGCTGGGTATGGTAGCAGGGAGCTGGTTTGGTGGTGGTCAGTCTGTGCAGGTGTGGAACAGGGATGCTGAACTTGATGATGGTGTGGTCTATGTGCGTGACAGATGTGGGCTTGTTAACTGAGATGTACTTGAGGGTGGTGGAGGTAGAGTTCAGTTGGTATCTGTTGGAGTGTGTGGGTCCTTTCATGTGCTAGGTGAAGCCGGGGATCCCCTGTTCTTCCAGTAGTGCAGTTGTGTTCAGGTTTGGGCGGTTTTCAAGGAGGAAGTTTAGGTCTCCTAGGAGGATAAAGGCCCTGGAATCGAGGATTAGGGGAGTGACAATGTCTGTCATAGTTGGTGCATGGTCCCGTTGGTCTGTAGTAGAGGATTCCGCTCAGGGTGAAGTTGACTGTGATGTGAACTTTGAAGGATGTGTGTTCTATGTTGCTGGCAGGTGTTTAAATGGAGGTGGTGCAGCTGATGGTGTCTTTAAAGATGATGGTAATTCCACCTCTGGGCTTCTGCTGTCTGTCCCGTCTGGCAATCTTGTAGTCAGGAGGAATGAATATAGTGACACCGGTGGGCCAAATCAGGGTTCAGCCAGGTCTGAGTGAGGAACAGCAGATGTAGGGTGTGGTCCTGCAGAAGGTCCCAGATCTCTGTGGCATGTCTGGTGAGTGAGCAACTGTTGAATATGCCTGTGAGAGTAGAGTGTTAAGCAGTCTAAGGCTGGTAAGAGTGAGTTTGGGAGAGTCAGTTGATGGTGGTGTGGGTACAGAAGTGATGAGACGTAGGTATAGGAGAGTGCAGGAGAGCTTGCAGGAGAATGCTCCTTTGGTATTGTGTTGTGCTGTGTGGCAGCACTGATGTGTGCAGCGTCTCTGGGTGACAGCACGATGTGTTGGGCAGGGTAGTGGTGGATGGTGGAGAGGACCAGGCTTCCTAGTGCTGGGTGAGGGTGGGGCACCCCAGTAGCACCGCCACGATGTGGATCCCATTAAGTAAGTCTTGGGAGGGGAGCGGAGCGCAGGGTCGGGTGGGGGGTTTCTGAGATTGAGCTCACAAAGTGGGTGAGTGGGATGACAAGATGTCAAGATGGGAAGTAAGGGGTGTGTACAGTGAGGGAGGAGGTAAAGAAAGGCTAAAAGACCATGAAAGAGCAAGCCAGGTGGTTATAAATAATCTGATCACCAGCAGTAGATTGCTACAAAGGCAAAATAATAGGAGTTTTCTTAAATGCTTCTACTCATAGGAATATATAATCCAGTTATTGGCCATAAACTAATTGATGCATGTAGCATTTCACAAAATCAAAGATAGTACACTAGGAATGTCCTCTCATTTTGTATCTTAGATGGCTACATCAAGGGGCAAACAGACTTAAATCTTAATAGCAGAAAAATTGCAAAGATGCGTGAAAGGACAGATGTGATAAGTATCCTCATTCTCCAGCGCTTGAGCCACATCTAAAGGTTGCAGCAATGTTTTCGGACTTATGAACTCTGTAACCCATAAGTAGGAAGGATTCTGAAAATAAGAGATGGCAATTGCCGAAAAAATGCCACTTGTGTATTTCCGGGGTTTGCACTTTATGCAGGAAACAGGTTCTGTTCTCGATTACCACGACACTTAATGATCTGTGGCCCACGTCCATCCAGATTATATAGGGAGCCAATTAAATTGCACGAATCTTTACAAAGACAGCCTACTTTTAGTTACTGTGAGTCATTTTTCAAAGCTGCTCCTATAATAAATGCCTAGCGATATCTCTGATATCATTCCGTTTTCAGTGAAGCTATTCTTGTTGTTCGTGATATGTTTAAAGTGTTCTTCATAATAAGCACAAAAGAAAATGGATACTGAAAAAATTAATCAATGTTATGGTTATCCTCTGAAACATTTTTTAAATTTAATATCAGCAAGATAATGAAAGTTCAATTAAAAAAGCAGCAGATCAATTATGTACAGGATCTAACACCAGCAACTTGGCAATTGCCTAGGCAAGGAGTGATCAAGGGTGTATACATCGGCACAGTTTTATTCCGAAATTGTTTCCAGGAGAAAGAACATACGTTCGAATTTTCTATCAAACTGCCACCAACAGAAGGCGCTGTTTCCCACGTAACTACGCAAAAGCAGTCCTTATTTTGGAAAGCTAGGAAAACAGCTGCTTTCTATGAAGACCATTTATGAAACTTTTGAAGGAATAGGGCCATCGAACTCTCTTTCTTGCTTTTAACACTTTCTTTTATAGCTCGGAACTCACTTAAAAATACTTGTTTAGAGCAAGGGTGCTTAGGTATCATTGTAATAATTATAGTACTGTATATTTGAATGCTCAATGCCACTGAATTTTTAAATTATACACTAAAATTGCCATAATATTTTCCACGGTGCCAAACAATCGAAATCTGGCAGGGTGTAAATTAAAAAGTAATTTACTTCTCTATATGATGCTGCATTTGCTATGTTATCATCAGCAGAGACAACACAAATAAATTGTTTCAATAGGGACTGGAGGTGAGTATTTTCCTTTAGAAAAATAATGCTTTAAATAGGTTTGGTTCAGTTAGTAAAAACAAGCCACAGCAGGCAACATATAGGGAAGTGCTTTTCAGCTGTAGTCGCAGTCTGTGTTTTCATGTGCAAAAGTATCATTTCTCCTGCTTCTTTGGTTGAAGAACAGTTTGAAGATGAATGTGCTAAACCTCCATTGATATGTTTGTAGTTAAAATGAATGTGCTGCACAGTTCATTGTCTTAAGCTGATTTTCTCAGGTCTCTGTCCAATGAAACTTATTTGCAAGTAGGAGTTTTGTGATATTAACAGTCTGAATGGTTTAATGTGCAAGGGGCATTTTAGTATCACATTCAGGGGTAATTCTATGCCATGAATTGTGCGTTGCGTTTGTTTAAAACATTTAAAGATGATTTTTCCTTAAGCATTCAGACTTTAGGCTGTCGATGTTTATGCTTTGCTGCACTGCCTATTTTAAACCGTTGCTTGATATTTTAGAAACGCATTGTTCATTTTAATTCTATTGTGGCATTAGATATTTTGCTTTACTTATTTGCACACACACTCTGTCCTTTTGTATTTAGGGTTTAATACTATAAGTTAATTATTGTGTTTTGTGCTGTGGCTACTTTGGGCTGGATTTAGAACTCGGCGGATGAGTTACTCCATTTGGTGACAGATAGCCTGTCTGCTGAAATCTAAATCCCGTAGGATAGAATGGGATTTTTTGGGGGACAGGATATCTGTCACGTTGTGACAGAGTAACCTGTCCGCTGAATTCTAAATCAGGCCCTTAATTACCTATCAGTCCTTGGCATTTGTGCACATTTTATGAGTTATCTAATTCTAACTAACATTTGCTTTCTGTAATGATAGCTTTGATATTTTAATATATCCACACATTTTTCTTTAATGGTATAGACAAAGTAAATAATTATAATTAGAGACAGGTTTTGGTGGATTCTCTCTTTCTGAGAAGTTAACTCTCCTTAATGTTACTTTGATTGGAGCGTTTATACTTCACTGTTATAACTGAAAACGTATTAGAGCACTGTGAGCACTCGCAGAGGACATGTGTGCATTCTATTTCATCACAGCACTTTGAGTTTCTTGAATCTCCTCCTCAAAGTTTGAAAGTCCAACTAACTGCCTATTAATCAGCTACAATCATGAATTTTATTCCCACAGCCGAATGGCATGCTAAATCGATGAGCTCAGGATACCCACTCAACAAATCCAATTGCACAGCTTCAACTATAAGATCATGTGTAATCATGCGTGATCCCTACATTTAAACACATTTGCCAGACTTTAGTGTATTCCTAATCATCATTATAACTGTTTTTGTTGTTGGTTAAAATTGTATAAGCATATATAAAATGTTATAATACATAAAAAATGCAACATAGCAATATTGCACAAGATTTAAAAAATCATACAGTAATAAAGTTTAAAAGAATCATACAGTAAAAAGACAATAACAGTGCATCAATAATACAGCATAACAATATTGAACAAAGACGATTAAAAGACAGTACCGTAAACCATGACCTGATTAATACTTATAGTCCAAATTTTTCCTAATATTACTTACGGACCATAGATAGCTAGATACATTTCAACAGATTGGTAGAGATATCAGTTGTAAAAATAATAAAGCTTGATGACACTGCACAAATTTGCAATCTCCTCGAAGGGGAGGGCTAAATCGCTTCATTGACATTTTCAAAAATGTGCACGTGGACATTTAGATAAGGCAACAGACCAATCAGTGACTTTAGCAAAAGTTATAAGTCAATGGAAGATATCGAGTCAGAATCTTGTCGGAACAAACCTATACTGGTGGTAGTAAACAAGTTTAATATAGTGTTGGATGACCTCTACAGTAAGTGCCATTTGCTTTTGATGACAATAGATTTAATTAATTCTGCAGGTAGCCTTTGGCCTTCATATAAGGATATACAGTACTTTTGTAACTCTCTCTAACTTGAATGGTTTAAAGAGTCAGGACTATTAAATATTAAAATATTCTAGTTGGGCTAATCCCAGACAGGTACATTTTATGAATTTCAATCCATGAAATTTGTATTGACAGCATCGACTTAAGGCAGTCACTGGCAATCTTTCTATTTAGGGTGGTATCCTCACAAGTCCAGATGTTATGCCATGAAAGAATCGGTTGGACTTTCATCATACTGGTTAAGAATGAAACTCGGAGTTCAATAAGGCAAACTAGGAAAGTGTAGTTCCCAGTTAACTGGTTTAGGTTAAGACCCTGTTCAATCATCCCTATTACCCTACAGAAACTATTTTGTAGATTTAACAGCACCAAAAAAACAAAATAAAGCCATACAACACAAAAGAAATTGGACACCAATTTATAAAAATAGATTATATTTTTATGACTTTTTATAGACCTTGATGAACAAAATCATTGGTGGTTTTCTGGAGGTACAGATTTTAGAAGATATTATCAATAGTAAATGCAACCTCAAACAAGCATTGGTCAACAAAAACGATTGAAAAGCTTGAAAGTTATATCAACTACCCTGGCCCTTTTGAGTGACCAATTACGAATGCAGCGAGGTCGAGGCAGGCCAGAGTGGGCACTCTGGACAGTTACCTTGCCACCAGAGAATTTTTAGGGCAAGTATTTAACTTTACAGTATGACAGCCATAGACATCAACGGAGTAGTCCTGATGCTGAGGATACAAGCAAAAGATGCTCAAAGGATACTCAGGTTTTGGCTCAGTCGACTAGGGTATCTTTTTGTTTTTTTTCCTTTGCCCACCGTTAAAGTGGGGTGACTTTGGCACAGAGATCAGGGTCCCTCAAAGTCCTCTACGTTCCAGAAGCAGGGCAGCCGATGCTGGGCTACTGGTCTCTTTGTACCGAGGTTGGGGAGAAATCCTTAGGTGGGGACTAGTGTTCCTTGGGTGCGATGTGCATGTTGTTGGACAGCACTCTAGAGTCAGGCAGACCAGGGTGCAACTTTTGGCTATCTCAGATTTCTCCTTTTGGGAAGCCAACTGGTAGAGGCAAAAATTCTGCAGTGGCTATCAGCTTGTCAATTCGCATCCCTGAGGCTGTTTCCAGGGGATCAATTGATCCTTGGCGTCACTGCTTTGATCTGGGGCCGGAAATCAACTTTTTTCAAAGCCAGGAGCCAATGGCACAGTCAAAACTTCACTAGCCCAAAGTGCAGCAGGGACAGTCCTTCCGATTGTGCAGCCTCTCTTTGTGCAATTGCAAGGGAAGTTTGGCAATCCACATTCAGTCCCCTCACCAAATCCAACTTGATCCCAAAGGGCAAGGTGACAGGGGTGACATATTTATCCCAGGAAAGAGCCTCAAGAGGACCACAGGGTCACTAACCAATGGTCTACTGGGTCCTCCTCCTTCCTAGTGACATGTTTCCTGTGATGCATGGCACCTGGCAATTCCAGAGTGCAACATTCTTGCCCCTTTCAAGATGGCACAACCCTTCCTCGGTCATCAGAAGCTAGACCCTAGAGGTGTGGTTACCAGAGGGCTGAACACCCTGTTTGGGGATGGTTTTCCCTTTTTAGCTCTGTCTCCACTTTGTATACAGGAACAACAGGTAACCTGCTCAGGGGTCATATCACTACTTCCCTCACAAATGAGGCTTCTCCCTTGAAGGCCTTTGGGCTAACTCCCCGAGGGGCCATCCAGGGAGAGACCTCACTCTGTGGCAACTGTCTCTGTTTTCTAAGCCTGGAAATTGTTCACATGTCTCCCCAAATGGCCAGAGAGTTGTCTGTGTGCCAGGACCTTTGTGAGGCCAATGGGCTAGCTGGAGTACAGAGTGGCAACTTTCTAAAAGTTACTAAACTTTAATTGTGACATTAGTTTCAGTCTGGGCATCACTTCAGGATTAATGCCACAATTAATTTGGTACCTTATTTGACCCACTTAGGTGGTCCCATTCAGAAGTTTGAGTTTAGGTGCCAACCTGTAACCCTGGGTTAGCCAATGAGGCTACTAGCCTATCCACAGCAAAACAACAATTTTGAAGTGTTGCTGTTAAGACATATGAAAAATATAAGACCTACTTAACAATACACAGCTCCCTGCCTTAGGGCTCTACAGGCCTTCCTTAGGGGGAGGCTAACATATGTTGTTAAGGTAAAGGATGGCTTTGCCTATGGTTTGAACAGCAGAGTTGATCAGGCGGTGTAAACCACTTTCCTTCCAGTTTCTAGTGGCAGGCTGGCAGCCATTTTGTACTTTGTCACACACATGGTGGCACAAACAGTGCTGCAGCCTTGAGCGGACATTGTCTTACATGCTCAGGATACCCATATACTAGTGACTTATAAGTCAGTCCTTGCCAATTGGGTATAGCCAATTTGACATGTAATTTGTATACGGTTAGAGCACTGGCACTGAGGTCTAGTTAGCAGGTCTGAATGCACTATGAGTCAAAATAAACAGCAGCATCAGTCCAAAAAATGTGGGGATAAACATGCAAAAATAGGCATTTCCTTACAACGTGTGACCATTCTAATATCAATAAAGAGGAGTCGCACTAAGTCCATTTGTCTTGGCTACCCAGTGGACAGACTTATTCCTCAAATTCTCTCAGAATCTAGGTGATAAAGCTTATGGACTTTCATCAAAACCAAAACAAAAGGGGTGGCTTCCAGTGGGAAGGTCCAAATATTCTTCCACACTGCTATTAGCAGCAAACTCGTGAGATCTGGGAAATCACTTGCCTGGTGAAAGAACCACATTGCCTTGTGTGAACTCATTCTGTTACAGTGATGTTGTAAAGGGGTAGTTGTAGTAGTAAGGGGTGATGAAACACTGGTGCAGGCTGGCAGTTAGAGATAGAAGTAGCATTGGATTTCAGTAATTCTCAACACCAGGCAGTAGATTTTTAGAATAGTTCTAGCCTCAAAGATAATGAGTCTAAAGAGTGCTTAGCTAAAAACTATAAAGTTGACATGGAGGCAAGCAAAGTGCTACTCTCCCCCTAATTGACAAGAGGGCTCTAGGCTTTTTTGCAGGGATTTTTTAAGTGGTTCATCCACAGTTACAACCACACCCTCCACACAATTTCCCAGTGCTCTGGCAGTAGGACCTGGCTTCTTTTTTGCAATTGGTAAGTTGTTGAGGCAATAAATCAGACGGATAGGTAACAGCAATAGATTGCAAGTTTGCTTAACATAAACCTATTGTGCACAATGTGTAATGCTGCATTCCCCAATGTTCTTCCTAGGCAAATCATTAGATGGTAATTGCCTTGATAAATGAGGTCGGATGGCAAAATACAAGTCTCTTTTCAACTGTATTGGTTTCTTTATTGATGATTCCTGACTCTACTTTTTAGAAAATTAGCAATTGAGGCACGCCTTACCTGGGGTGCTTGACCAAGGCAGAGGGAGTTTTCGCTTCACTACGAGTGCCCTGATGCAAACAACACTAGTCACTTGTTTATTGGACAGGAAACTCATACACAGTCCCAATAAGCCTTTTTACTTCAGTAAGTAGGTTTTACACATAGTTTGTAGTATTGTGTACAGTCAAATTTAACAGTACATTAAAGCAGTCTGCTAAAAAAATGTCTCATCAGTAAAGCAGAAATGACTATAGGTGAACTGGTAGTCAAAGGTTGGGTACGAATGACCAAAACTATTAATTTCCATTTCATTTTTACTCTTGGATTTTTGGATAACTTGAATCTGCTTTGGTTACCTAATCCAATACAGACCAGCCATATACCACTTCCATTTTATGTAATAATTTCCACAACTTTTATATTAGTACTTTGGATTGAAAAGCATGCATTCGCTTTTCAACAACATTCTTTAGTAAAAAGAGTTTTGAAAAAACACTATCTTTTGATGCATTAGCTAGAATGATACATTTCTTCTACGATGACAGTTATGAACACCGTGCGTATCCCATAATGTGTCTTTTAGTCATTTCCCCACATTTTTCTTGATTTTATGAAAAGTCATAAACACAAGTTATAGTCAATGAGTAAATATTATTTTTTAGATAACACTGGACAGCAAGGTAAGAGTCAAATTACTATTTCCTTCTCTCACATATATTCAACACCACTTACATGACCTCAGTTTGTCTACATCAAAAGTCCTTGCCTCATTCTCCTTCAACTTTCCACACTTCCCTTGCTCTAGCAATTTCTTAACTTTCTAAACAAAATTAGTGTCCAATACCCATACAAAGTATTGTACTCATGGGTACTCTATGGCACCGGGTATACTTTAATAGGGGCAATTTAGTTTATGTGTCAATGTTTCAAATATACCACAAATGGAAGAATGATTGTGTCTTTTTGTGGTTTAGGTCGGGAAACTGCAGAAAGGGCATGTGTTTTTTTGGGTGAGTAATACAATCGGAATTTGTCTTCATAGAGGCACTGTAAAACCCCAAAAATATATCTGTGGGCTGGGGTTTGTTGCTATCTGTGCTGCATGGTTGTATAGAAGGAAAATACAGCTACTGACCAATAGCAATGTCTGTTTCCTAGACATACAACATCTTTGGTTAATAAAGTCTGAATGAAATGGTTAAAACAGCATGCTACATTAGACTGGCACCATGAAGTCGTAATTCAAATTAAGGCAAGTAGTCTTGGAGTTAAGAATGTTAATAGCATTCAATCCACTGATGCCTTGTTTCAATATGCTTTTCAAATCGTTTTTTTAGAGCAAAACAGAAAAAGCCTCTTAACCACGACTTCAAATGGAAACACTGATTACAATGGAAACTGTACAGTATTTGGAGTTTGTCTGGTGCTGTTTGACAAGAAACACGTAAACAGGTTCCGTATGGTTTTATATCAACCCTGACGTGGATGTAAAGCAATTTATCATTTAATAATAACTAATAACAACAACATACATCTTTGTTCAGATTTTAAACATCCATAAAAGAGAACAATTACAGTGCAAATATTACTTCTACACATCACACACTGATAAAAATATAACATGTTAAAAACATATAGACCATTGGTCCTAAAGTGCATAGCAAACCTATAATCCTCTTAACATATATGCAAAAATATTATTAAAAAAATAGTGTCATCACCTCATTATAATCAAAACCTAGCCATACAGAATACAAACATGTGGTCAATTTCATCCTCATGAAAAAGCTATAAAGAAAAAAAAAAACTAAAACAGCATAATTAGTAAAACCACGAGCACAGTTCAACCATATTTAATATTAAACACAATGGCCCTTCAGAGCAATTACTAGCCCCAGACTTGTTTGTTTCGTAACTCTAAAAGCAAGTACTCCATGAAGCAAACCATTAGGAAGCTACATTTTTGTGCCTGAGCATCCATATATTCAATAAGAAATGTAAGACAGCAAATACAATAGACTGTCTTACATCACTTCAAAGGACCCTGACTGCTGTCTCCATACCACAGGTTACGTCAAAGTGGTAGAATCCACGTCCTTCTATACCCTGCATAAGATAAGCAAAAAAAAAAAAAAAAACATGTCTACTACTGGGGACAAAAAGGGCAATTCCCCTCCGAATTATTTATTATTAGATGCATGTAGCTATTTAACGGTACCTGACCAAAGAGGCAGGGTCCCAAACTGAATTTCAAATATAAAGTTTTAACTAGGAGAGGTTGAATCTCATCTAAATATTTTACTGTAACATAACCTTCTTTGTGCTTGGGAAAGGTGGTGGTGAGGGAACCCACCCTGACTGAGCCAAGAAACAAGTTGTCTTTATAGTGGTAATAATAACTAATAGGTTTAAGATGTTAGAGACATGCCTGTGTGCAGGTAACATATTTAAATAGGTTCATTGCTCTTAGTTAGCAAAGAATGTAGATCCTTTAGAATATTTTTAGTGGGACTATTGTTATTTCTCAGTCAGGGTTTAATGGGGCATTCCATGTGTAGTGCAGTACGTTTTGTGTGTGTATCTGTGTGTCACATTAACTTATCAATCTACATTTCTGTCAGTTACCTTGAAAACATTTTAACTATGAAATCATAATTGTGATATCTACTTGTCTCAACATAGACTCTGCAGTTTCGGATTAACTGGTTACAGGACACAGATGTAATTGAAAAAGATGTTTTAGCATAGATGTCACTATTGTAGTTGACCACATTCTTTTTCACTTTAGCAGCAAAAACACATACAAGGAAACAAACTTGAAGAAGGTAGGAAAAGAAGATGTAGATAGCAATCATTTTGACAACTCTCTCAATGGGTAGGAGACATTACTAGCATTAGATTAAGTCATATTTTACCTCACTGAAACAAATCACTCCTCAGCAGTGTAATTGACCTAATGTCACATAATAATTTACATAAACCTAAGGTCTAAAGTATTAAATGTGACATTGAAATGGTGACTGAACAATGACTGGGATAATGCAAACTAAGGGCCTCATTACAAGTCTGGCAGTCCACAGACTGCCAAACTTGCAGTAGTGGTTTGACTGCTGTACTCATGGCGGTCCAACTGACAGAATATGATTCTGGCAGTCAGACTACCAGGGGACCACCGCCACCACTAGGATTAGGGATCCAGATGTGTTGGGGCAGTTGAATTCATGGCCAGCCACACTGCTAATCACAACTTCACTTTCTGCCAGACTTTTCATGGCAGGGTCCCCGTCATGAAAAGGCTGGCGGAAAGGCAGTGCAGGGGTTTCCCTGCCAGCACCCTCAGGATGCGCACTCCTATGCGGAGCCAAGGCCAATGTCGTCACACTGTTTCTACCAGCCTGACCTTCGGAAATCTCATAATATGACGTTTCTGCTGGCCAGTCCGGTGGTAACATTGTAATATGATGGTGGTGAGCCCGTAGGCTTGACGTTAGCCTCACCACTGCCATAATGGCGTTTGGGCAGTTAACCCGCAGAAATCCTAATCAGGCTCTTAGTCTGAATTTTAGGCATGTAACATGGAAGATGAAAGATTGCCAAGACTCTAAGTGCACTATTAAAAACAAACTTGTCTTTTTTTTTTTTTTTTTTAAAGGAAGCATAACACAAGGTGCCCAAAGTGCTCAATATAATTCTGATGATACCTGAATTGAAAACATCGTATTGAACCTAAATTACAAAGGTAACTTAACACTTGTAGATCTACTCCTACACCTAGGTATAAGTGTCCATTTTTGGGCTGTTCACCATTTCAGAATACAGAACTAACACAACAAAATGTTAAAGTACAGTAAAGCCACAAATGAAACATATGCTCAATAATAAAATGATTGAAATATAGTATTTCAGCATATAATTATTCTACAATAACTAAAGAAAATACTTGCCATCATTTGATTTTTGCTTTTCTTTAATTTGATGTTTAATGAATTTAAATATTCTTTGGATTTTTACAAATAAGAGAATTTCAAAATAAGTTTAATTCAGTTTTTAAAACTCATTGCATTAGTAAATTAAAACAGTAAAACCATTTATTATGTATGTTTAATTGTAATAAACAGATATATAATTTAAATGCAGAACTAATTTCATTAATTTAATGTTAATTCTTAAGGGGTGTAGTTTTAATTCACTGCCTCCATTATCATCTATGGTAGTGTGTTACAATACTATTGGTTGACCATTTACAGTGGGTGACGTGTGCCATGGCTGGTCTGGAGTACGTTCAAGCCTGATCTTTATGGCTATGGAAACGTTAGAAGTGTATGTAGTGAACTACAAAGGGATTACACTTTTTGGGTGTGTGTTTTATAATAGCACAGTCCTCACCCACTTTAAGCAATTATCCCCAGTTTCCCTACCACTACTCCTGCTACCTCTCAAATATACTACAATATAGTATACACACATGTATGGACATCTCTGGCACCAGGGCAGATATCTCTGCTGTGAGATGTGGATGCTTATATGCGTGATTGTGTGGACTCACTGTGTATATTGTCAGGAATCTGTATCAGGGCAAGCCAACCTCATTTGTAAAAACGTACCTCAATCCTGGGTAGCTGGGCCTCAGAGCTGTCAGGCTTTATCAAAGGAACAAGTGTAAAACAATACAAAGTACTAAAACAGTGCAATAAGCAGAAAGTGTGCTACAAAAACAAAATTCACACTAACTTATACAAAGTGGTTGTATTCATATCCTGGAACTTGTAGTAACTTCCTGGCAGGGTGACCAAACTGCACTCTGACACCTTCGCTGTTTCCAACAGACCTTAGGCAACTTTTGAGATTCAGGACTCATTCTCCCAAGCTGCACCTTGGCATTCAGCAGCGGTAAGGCTTATTGGCGCTGGCCTATAAAGGGTTACGGCTTCTCAGCATGTATGGTCCTGTGACATTAACAGGGAGTCAGTCACTTCCTCCGTCTGGCACTCGTGGGCAACTTTCCTACTAGTGGGGCACCACAGGCACAGTCCATATGTGCGGCATGTGCAGTCCAATCTTTGGTGCAGTTCTCTTTGCTGCATCCTGGGAGCAGCAGAGCAGTTCTTCATTGGTCCTCTCTTCAGTACAGACATAAACTGAGGTCTGAGTGCAGCTTTTTTACCTCTCTAAGAGCTAAGGGGGTGGTAATGCCTATCTAGCCAATTAAATATCAGTTCCTTTTCCGTCTGATGACTTCCTGTGAAGTGTGGCATCCAGCTATCCCAGGGTGCACTATTCTGCTTACTCCTAGCAGACCATTCTCTTTGTGATTGGAGCTTCCTAGCCCAACCTAGAGATGTTTCTACCTAGAGGCTACACTCCCCTTGAAAAAACTGTTGGCAACAGATTTTCCATTTCTGCCCAAGATTCCGGTCTGTTAAAACAAAGGAGCAGAACCTTCTTAGTGTGCCCTTCAAAGCTGGCTTCCACTTTGAAAATCACCTTTTTTTTTTATTTTTATAACATACCCACTCTGGCCATCCTGCCAGAAGGACACACCTTCCTCTGCAGGTCTTTTTTTCCTCTTCCTGTGAATCTAGAAATGGCAGCATTCGACAGTCCACTAACCAATGCCATGTGCATGTGTAGTTTCAGGTCAACCTACATATTCATCAGATGTGCAAATATCAGGGAGGTGACACAAGGTATGTATGATGTCATTAACATGCATAGTCCTCATTACACAATATTACATGGATTCCAATATTTACACTATTTCAACTGCCACCGCTTAATTCTGCAGTTACCTACAGATCACTCCTATGCACAGACAGTCAACATAGCCTTTCAGGAAAAAGGATGATACACTGTCTTCCATCCCACTTGTTATAAAAAATCATTAACTCCTACTAAGCCACTCCATTGCGCCAGGAACCCAATTAGGGTATTTCACTATTTAGCAAATTTACTAAATAGACTAAATTGAATAGGCATTGCTGTTTGCTATTAAGTCACTTTCAATGATGGCTGTCGTTTTGCAAATGGCAAATTTTTACTGATCTTTCCAAATAATGTTACATTCTCTCAGTCAGTAGAAAGGCAGTGAGTCTGCCTATTTGATTAATTTAAAATTTAATTTAAATATTATATTGCTGCCCTCTTTTGTACAGTCAAGATCACCTGATTCATATTTGTCATTCACACACTAACACTTTTCTTCACAACCTTTCTTCTCTGATCAACATAACACTGCAGCACTATTACCAGAACCGTTCAATGCGTTTAAGAACCCACAAGCACAACATATTTGGTCCAGTAAATGCAGGGTCTAAGTGACTAATGGTCATGTGTTCATAACATGTCAGCTCAACATGTAATCATCATTGTTTTGATTTTAATTCTGCAGTTATGTATTGTGTTTTTTTTAGGACATATGTGGCAGTTCACAAAACATTTTTCACAGGCGCTATTTCATCAACTTGGTGGAAAGTAAGGCAAATTTGGACGAGAACACTTTTTTCCTTTGTATTATGAAAACAGGATTCTCATTTATGGCATACGTAACATGAATATTTGTGTATATTTGTGTGTAGTATTTTGTTGTGGGGGTATTGTATTCTGTTCTTTTTGTGCTGCCGTGTTTTGCAATGTGAAATGTGATGTTGTGCTGAGTTATGTTTTCACTGTTTTGTTGTGTTGTGCTGCTTTATGTCTTAATTGAGATGCTGTTTTGTGTGCTGTTAGCTTATGTTCTGTAGTTTACTTTAAATATGTCAACAAAACGCAGCTATAGTTCCGGGGATGCACAGCACGTGCCTTCAAGGTTTTAGTGTCAAACAACAGTCTACAACTCTGTAAGGTGCTAAAATATCACTGCTAGAGCTTGAACTGTTTAAGCCTGGTCAGCTTAAAATGGCGGCGGAGACCCGTCTTAAACCAGTGCTGTCAAAGCTCACTTAATGTGATAGGCTCCTGAAGTTCAAACAGCACGCAGGGACTAGTCGAATATTATAGACAATTTAATGAACGTGGAGCTGAAACAGAAAGTTGCCTGTTGTTTTCAAAGTTTTAAGTTGACTTGTATTGCAGTAATTATATTTTGAGCCTACACTGCTGTTTGGCTTAATTTGGAATCTTGAGACATCTTATGATAAAAAGGAAATTCTAAATCCTAAAAAATTTGAATTAATTGAGTTGGTTCAGACACTTTTTGAACACAGAGTGAGCTCGACCCTGAAAACATCTACCACCGTTTTCGAAAAAACACATTAATATAGCCAATTTCTGGAGCCTGGCAAATATGCCCTACATCATTGTGCGTATAACTGTTCCTGATAATATTTTCTACCCCCACAATTCCCATTTATTTATTCCGAGACTCCTGCAGTATGTTATGATGGTGATCTTTACTGAATAGAGAAGTACTCAGAAAATCTCCATTCTTTTTCTTCAGTCTGCACTGTTTCAAGTGATACTGTATCAGTGACCATCTTTCTTGAGTGCTATTTAAACCTGTTTATTGTACTTAATTTTACATGTGTTTTTCCAATTAATAGGTTTTTAGTTTGGGCCATTTCCATATTCTTGATCTTAGGTTTTATCATACCCTTTACACATATAAAGGTTAATGTATACATAAATTAATTGATTCAAAGTAAGAATGAACAAATATTAGCTTTTGTGTTGCATTTGTTGGTTCTTTGCCCGGGATTGGAGACAGGGTCAGACTGGGAACGCAAAGCAGCCCTGGCAATTTTGTCAGACCAGGCCCCGTACGGGGGTGGAAGCGAGAGACAGTGGACTATGCTGGATTTCTGCTTTTGTTACTGGGGACCGATAATGCAACACCATTGCAAAACCGGCTCCCAGCAACAAAACCAGCCTCCGCCCTTCCAGCCCACCGGGGAAACGTCTGATGCCCACTATGGCCAGTCTCGCCCTGATTGGAGTGAGCTGTTAGAAAGATCACTCAAGGCTGTGAAACATTAGGGAATGCATTCAACTCCAAAGGGGTAATATTTACTATTCCCACCCAAGTCTCTGCAACAGTAGGGAAAGCATTGGACTCCAAAGGGGTCATATTTAATATTCCCAATCCAGACTGTGCAACAGTGGGGAATGTGTTGAACTAAGAAGGGGTAACATTTGCTATTCCCACTCAAATCTGTGCAACAGTAGGGACATTTTTGGACTAAAGAGGAATGAACGTATTATTCCCGCTCCAGTCTGCGCAGCAGTAAATAAAGCAGTTCCCATAAAAACACATAACATAATTCAATAACTCAATTCAGCAAAAATATAAAAATGTTAATCTGAAAATTGTATATATAAATTTGAAAAAGAATTAAACATTTTACATAATTATTAAATGGTTTAATAATGAATACACATTAAGTGACAAACAGAACTTTTTACTCTTAATAGTCAAATCAAGTGGGATGAAATGTGCCCAAGTCTTCATCGTTTACCCACTTTCTCACTCTCTCCTCAGTTACCATTAAATCTTCCTTGAAAAATTTCCAAAAAACAGGCAGAAAGAACTTTCAATATCTCCACCGCTCCGTAAAGTGGCCCCAGTCTTAAAACACTTAAGTTCACTGGTATAATTCATCACCAGGCCTGACTTTATCTTTCAGGCTAATAGCGTCCCACAATTTTCCCCATACACAAAGTGGGTTAATTTGCTGGCCTCTCATCTCTTCCTAACTCTCTCTTCCGCAACTTTGTGTTTGTTGTTTGTAGTGACACTTTCAGTGACTTTGTTTTGCTAGGATCTAGCATCTCTTGGGTCAGATATTTCTCTACCCCCCCGGATTTTCTCCTCCAGTACTTAGTCCCCTTGTTATAGCCCTTTCTCTTGTAAGAAACTAGGCTAGTGATTCCACCTGTTAAAAAAGCCTTAAAATAATCCCAAACCATACCCAAAGATGTAGACCCTAAATTAATGCAAAAAAACTCCTCTGTTTCTAACCACACCTTTACAGCTTCGTGATCTAGCAGAAGGGTGCGATCTAATTCCACATCCGCGGTCTGATTTCGAGTTTGTGCAAGACACCATCCAGCTTGCTCCCTTCTTGTTATGGATCTCTATTTGGATTAATGAGTATGCCTCTTGGGGTGGCATGGTGAGCAAAAGAACGATGGATTAAACCCAGATCTGTGACTGGGGGTGAGTGTTTGCATTGTCAGTACTCCGTCCATCATCTTTTTGTGTTACTAATGTTGCCCTAAGTGGGAAAGCTATGCCCAGACGTGGGTCCCTTGCTCACTGTGCCACTGGAATCAAGCTAGCCTGGCTGAAGATGGGTGATACCCTGAAACCGGTCCCAGGATGCTTGTTTCCGGTCCAGGGAGGACCTGGCCTGGCAGTTCGGGCTGGACTGTTCCCATGAGGAACAGAGTCAAGACTGATTTGCATATGGCTGGGTCCGAACTGGGGTGGCATGGTGAGCAAAAGAACGATGGATTAAACCCAGATCTGTGACTGGGGGTGAGTGTTTGCATTGTCAGCACTCCGTCCATCATCTTTTTGTGTCACTAATGTTGCCCTAAGTGGGAAGGGTATGCCCAGACGTGGGTCCCTTGCTCACTGTGCCACAGGAATCAAGCTAGCTTGGCTGAAGAAGGGTGATACAATGAAACCGGTCCCAGGATGCTTGTTTCCGGTCCAGGGAGGACCTGGCCTGGCAGTTCGGGCTGGACTGTTCCCATGAGGAACAGAGTCAAGACTGATTTGCATATGGCTGGGTCCGAACTGGGGTGGCATGGTGAGCAAAAGAACGATGGATTAAACCCAGATCTGTGACTGGGGGTGAGTGTTTGCATTGTCAGCACTCCGTCCATCATCTTTTTGTGTTACTAATGTTGCCCTAAGTGGGAAGGGTATGCCCAGACGTGGGTCCCTTGCTCACTGTGCCACTGGAATCAAGCTAGCCTGGCTGAAGAAGGGTGATACCCTGAAACCGGTCCCAGGATGCTTGTTTCCGGTCCAGGGAGGACCTGGCCTGGCAGTTCGGGCTGGACTGTTCTCATGAGGAACAGGGTCAAGACTGATTTGCATATGGCTGGGTCCGAACTGGGGTGGCATGGTGAGCAAAAGAACAATGGATTAAACCCAGATCTGTGACTGGGGGTGAGTGTTTGCATTGTCAGCACTCCGTCCATCATCTTTTTGTGTTACTAATGTTGCCCTAAGTGGGAAGGGTATGTCCAGACGTGGGTCCCTTGCTCACTGTGCCACTGGAATCAAGCTAGCCTGGCTGAAGAAGGGTGATACCCTGAAACCGGTCCCAGGATGCTTGTTTCCGGTCCAGGGAGGACCTGGCCTGGCAGTTCGGGCTGGACTGTTCCCGTGAGGAACAGGGTCAAGACTGATTTGCATATGGCTGGGTCCGAACTGGGGTGGCATGGTGAGCAAAAGAACGATGGATTAAACCCAGATCTGTGACTGGGGGTGAGTGTTTGCATTGTCAGCACTCCGTCCATCATCTTTTTGTGTTACTAATGTTGCCCTAAGTGGGAAGGGTATGCCCAGACGTGGGTCCCTTGCTCTCTGTGCCACTGGAATCAAGCTAGCCTGGCTGAAGAAGGGTGATACCCTGAAACCGGTCCCAGGATGCTTGTTTCCGGTCCAGGGAGGACCTGGCCTGGCAGTTCGGGCTGGACTGTTCCCATGAGTAACAGGGTCAAGACTGATTTGCATATGGCTGGGTCCGAACTGGGGTGGCATGGTGAGCAAAAGAACGATGGATTAAACCCAGATCTGTGACTGGGGGTGAGTGTTTGCATTGTCAGCACTCCATCCATCATCTTTTTGTGTTACTAATGTTGCCCTAAGTGGGAAGGGTATGCCCAGACGTGGGTCCCTTGCTCACTGTGCCACTGGAATCAAGCTAGCCTGGCTGAAGAAGGGTGATACCCTGAAACCGGTCCCAGGATGCTTGTTTCCGGTCCAGGGAGGACCTGGCCTGGCAGTTCGGGCTGGACTGTTCCCATGAGGAACAGGGTCAAGACTGATTTGCATATGGCTGGGTCCGAACTGGGGTGGCATGGTGAGCAAAAGAACGATGGATTAAACCCAGATCTGTGACTGGGGGTGAGTGTTTGCATTGTCAGCACTCCGTCCATCATCTTTTTGTGTTACTAATGTTGCCCTAAGTGGGAAGGGTATGCCCAGACGTGGGTCCCTTGCTCACTGTGCCACTGGAATCAAGCTAGCCTGGCTGAAGAAGGGTGATACCCTGAAACCGGTCCCAGGATGCTTGTTTCCGGTCCAGGGAGGACCTGGCCTGGCAGTTCGGGCTGGACTGTTCCCATGAGGAACAGGGTCCAGACTGATTTGCATATGGCTGGGTCCGAACTGGGGTGGCATGGTGAGCAAAAGAACGATGGATTAAACCCAGATCTGTGACTGGGGGTGAGTGTTTGCATTGTCAGCACTCCGTCCATCATCTTTTTGTGTTACTAATGTTGCCCTAAGTGGGAAGGGTATGCCCAGACGTGGGTCCCTTGCTCATTGTGCCACTGGAATGAAGCTAGCCTGGCTGAAGAAGGGTGATACCCTGAAACCAGTCCCAGGATGCTTGTTTCCGGTCCAGGGAGGACCTGGCCTGGCAGTTCGGGCTGGACTGTTCCCATGAGTAACAGGGTCAAGACTGATTTGCATATGGCTGGGTCCGAACTGGGGTGGCATGGTGAGCAAAAGAACGATGGATTAAACCCAGATCTGTGACTGGGGGTGAGTGTTTGCATTGTCAGCACTCCGTCCATCATCTTTTTGTGTTACTAATAATTAATACCAACTTAAATAAAATTGATTATTCAATTAAATTCCCCACACTCTACCCCCACAACCTTAGCAGCCCAGATTAAAATATAGATAACATTTTTAAAAAAAAATGAACACAATTAACATAAGTAATAAAAAATAATTAATAAATAATTGAGTATTATTTAAATATCTTCCAATTACCCTACTAACACAACCAGTATATAACACTAAAAATATATTTATTAAACAATTAATTATATTTCAATTAGATGTTGTTTATATAAATTGATAAATTATTTAACTTCCCACCCTATACCCCTACAAACACAACCTGCACCTAAAATATAAATTAAAAATTATAATAACACAATTTACATATGTAATTAAATAATATTTATCAATTAGTACTAAACTAACTTCCCACCCTACATCCCTAGAAACCCAACAACCTGCAAATATAACGTGCAAAAAATATTTAACAATTTACATTAATAAAATAAAATTGAATATTTTCATAAAAAAATATAATTAATTGAAAATCACTTAACTTCCCACCCTATACCCCTACAAACCCAACAACCTGCACCTAAAATATAACTTAACAAATATAATAACACAATTTACATAATTGTCACTTAATAATAAATCAAATGTAATTATTCATTAAGTATACCTAATTATCTTCTTACTCTATACTCCGACAATACTCACAACCCACTACAGCACTATAAATTAATATGAACAAATGAATTCAAAATTATAAATACCTTAGAAGTACAGCCTCACTTCAACCATATTGGCGCTCTCAGTGGCAAAGCCTCTAAGATATTAATGAGGCCCTAAGTGTCCGAGCTGAGCACTGGTACAAATTAAGCAAGGAACAAAGACAAGAAGATGGGCCCTTCAATGTTTTTACAGTTGAACAAATATACGTGAACTGGGGAAATATCCTAAGTGAAGGAGACAGTGGGAAAGTCAGTTCTCTAGATGCAGGGGCTTTCCCCACAAATGGGAAAATGAGAATCAGGTACACAAGTACAGGAAGCATGGGGTCTCACACATGAAACTCTGAAAATAATATGCAGACCTCACCCAACCTAAATATAACAACTGAAGGCGCAGATGACTAGAGTCTAACTGCAAATGTTCACCCCCAGTCACAGATAGGTATTTAATCCATCAGTGTTTTTGTTTGTCATGCCATTTCAGGTTGGACCCAGCCATATGCAAATCAGTCTTGACCCTGTTCCCCAGGGGAACAGTCCAACCTAAACTGCCAGTCCAGTCCAGGTCCTCCCTGGAGCAGAAACAAGCATCCTGGGACCGGTTTCAGGATATCACCCTTCATTAGCCAGGCTACCTTGAATCTAGAGGTATAGCAAGCAGGGGACCCACGTCTGGGTATACCATTCCTACTTAGGGCAACAAATGCAAAAACAAAAGATGATGGACGGAATGCAGAACAAATCAAACATTCAACCACAGATCTCGGTTTAATCCATCAGTTTTTTTGCATGCCAGTTTGGACCCAGCCTTATGCAAATCAGCCTTGACCCTGTTCCCCAGGGGAACAGTCCAGACCAAACGCAGACCAGAAACAAGCATCGAGGACCCAGTTTCAGGGTATCACCCTTCATCAGCCAGGCTAACTTAAATCTGGTGGCATACTTGCACGGGACCCACGTCTGGGCATATCCTTCAAACTAACTGCACCAAATGCAAAAACAGCAGATTTAAGTTAGCCCCTATGGGAACAGTCCAACCTGAACTGCCAGGCCAGTCCAGGTCCTCCCTGGACCAGAAACAAGAAGCCTGGAATGGGTTTCAGGGTATCACCTTTCATCAGCCAGGCTAACTTGAATCTGTTGGCATTCGAGCATGGGACCCACATCTGGGCATACCGTTCCCACTCAGGGCAACAAAGGCAAAAGCAACAGACGATGGACAGAATGATGAACAAATCAAATATTCACACAGTCACAGATCTGGGCTCAATCCATCATTTTTTTGCTTGCCATGCCATTCCAGTTTGGACACAGCCATATGCAAATCAGCCTTGACCCTGTTCCCCATGGGAACAGTCCCGACCAAACACGGACCAGAAACAAGCATCCATGACCCAGTTTCAGGGTATCGCCCTTCATCAGCCAGGCTAACTTAAATCTGGTGGCATACTTGCACGGGACCCACGTCTGGGCATATCCTTCAAACTAATGGCACCAAATGCAAAAACAGCAGAAGATGAATGGAATGCAGAACAAATCAAACATTCACCTACAGCCACAGATCTCCGTTTAATCCATCCGTTTTTTTTATTGCTATTCCAGTTTGGACCCAGCCATATGCAAATCAGTCTTGACACTGTTACCCATGGGAACAGTCAAGCTGGAACTACCAGGCCAGGTCCTCCCAGGACCAGAAAAAAGCATCCAGAGCCCGGTTTCAGGGTATCAACCTTCATCAGCCATGCTAGCTTGAATCTGGTGACAGAACAAGCATGGGACCCACTGTCTGGGCATACCCTTCCCACTTAGGGCAACAAATGCAAAAACAACAGATGACGGACGGAATGCAGGAACAAATCAAACATCACCCCCAGTCACAGATCTGAGTTCAATCCATCAGTTTCTTTTTGCTTGCCATGCCATTCCATTTTGGACCCAGCCACATAGTCATATCAGTCTTGACCCTGTTCCCTATGGGAACAGTCCAACCTGAACTGCCAGGCCAGTCCAGGTCCTCCCTGGACCAGAAACAAGAAGCCTGGGATGGGTTTCAGGGTATCACCTTTCATCAGCCAGGCTAGCTTGAATCTGGGGGCAAACATGGGACCCACGTCTGGGCATATCCTTCCCATTTAGGGTAACAAATGCAAAAACAACAGATGACTGACGGAAAGCAGAACAAATCAAACATCACCCCTAGTCACAGATCTGAGTTTATCTATCAGTTTTTCTGCTTGCCATGCCATTGCAGTTTGGACCCAGTTGTATGCAAATTAGTCTTCACCCTGTTCCCCAAGGGAACAGTCCAGACCAAATTGCCGGGCCAGGTCCTCCGTGGACCAGAAACAAGTATTCTGAGTCCAGTTTTAGGGTGCCACCCTTCATCAGCCAGGCTAACTTGAATCTGTTGGCATACGAGCATGGGACCCACATCTGGGCATACCATTCCCTATTAGGGCAACAAAAGCAAAATCAACAGACGATGGATAAAATGAGGAACAAATCAAATATTCACATACAGTCACAGATCTGGGTTCAATCCATCATGTTTTTGCTTGCCATTCCAGGTTGGACCCAGCCATATGCAAATCAGTCTTGACCCTGTTCCCCATGAGAACAGTCCAGCTAGAACTACCAGACCAGGTCTTCCCTGAACCAGTAACAAGCATCCAGAGCCTGGTTTCAGCGTATCACCCTTCATCAGCCATGTTAACTTGAATCTGCTGGCACTACAAGCATGGAACCCACGTCTGGGAATACCCTTCCCACTTAGGACAACAAATGCAAAAACAACAGATGATGGACAGAATGCAGAACAAATCAAACATCACCCCCAGTCACTGATCTGAGTTTACTCCATCTGTTCTTTTTGCTTGCCATGCCATTCCAGTTTGGACCCAGCCATATGAAAATCAGTCTTGACCCCGTTCCCCATGGTAACAGTCCAGCCTGAACTGCTAGACCAAGCCAGGTCCTCCCTGGACCAGAAACAAGCATCATGGAATGGGTTTCAGTGTATCACCCTTCATTAGCCAGGCTAGCTTGAATCTGGTGGCATAGCAAGCATGGGACCCACGTCTAGGCGTACCCTTCCCACTTATGGCAACAAATGCAAATACAACAGATGATGGATGGAATGCAAAACAAATCAAACTACACCCCCAGTCACAGATCTGGGTTAAATCCATCAGTTTTCTTGCTTCCCATGCCATTCCAGTTTCGACCAAGCCATATGCAAATCAGTCTTGATTCTGGTCCCTATGGGAAAAGTCCAGCCCAAACTGTTAGGCCAGGTCCTCCGTGGACCAGAAAAAACATCAGGGTATCGGTTTCTGGGTTTCACCCTTCATCAGCCAGGCTAGCTTGAATCTGGTGGCATAGCCATTGCCAGCAGGGGATCCCTGTCTGGACACATCCTTCCCACTTAGGGCAACAATTGCAAAAACAACAGATGATGGACGGGATGCAGAACAAATGAACCATTCACCCCCCAGCCACAGTTCTGGGTTTAATCCATCAGTTTTTTTCTTTGCCATGCATTCCAGTTTGTACCCAGCCATACCCAAATCAGTCTTGACCCTGTTCCCCACGGGAACAGTCAAGCCCAAACTGCCAGACCAGGTCATCCCTGGACCAGGAACAAGCATCAGGGTACCGGTTTCAGGGTTTTACCCTTCATCAACCAGGCTAGCTTGAATCTCGTGGCAGAGAAAGCACAGGACCACATCTGGGCATACCCTTCCCACTTGTGACAACAAATGCAAAAACAACAGATGATGCATGAAATGCATAACAAATGGAACATTCATCCTCAGTCACCGATCTGGGTTCAATCCATCATGCCATGCCATTCCAGTTTGGACCCAGCTGTTGGAAAATGGGTTATTGGTAGGGCAGGTAGGTACCTACACCTAGCAACAAGCCACTAACCTCCACATAGGTACAGTTAGGTCTCAGTAAATTAATCCCAGCTCTACCCTTGGTAGCTTGGCATCGAGCGTCAAGGCTTAACTTAGGAGACAAAGTGTAAAGCATTCAAATATCACAAAACAGTAATTAAATAAACCACAGGAAACAGTTTAAAAATGCAAAACCAATTTATAACAATAGCTTATATTTTTATCTTTAAAATGACACAAAAACGATTAAAATCGGTTCAGGGGAACCGGAGATATGAATTTTTAAAGTATTATTATTTTCTAGCGCTTCGAAACAAAAAGCGCCAATCGGGTCATCTGGTTGCACCAGGACCGGGGCAAAGTCAAACTTTCAGGCCGACCGCGATGGAGCCCTGCTCGGCTACAAGTCGCGGGAGGCCTCGGTTAAAAAGTTACCTTCTGACTTAGTCTCTTTTTTGATGTTTTTCTTCCCCGGGACGAACCTGCCAGTTGAATCCGACCTCCTGGAGCCCTTGTCCGGATACGCGAAGTCGGTGTCCTCGGTGGTGATTTTTACCTTCGGACTTAGTCGTTTTTTCGAGATGAAAATCCTTCGACCGGGGTAAACCTGGATCTTGATCCGACGTCCATGGAGCCCTTCTCGGATACGATGGCTGGGAGGTCCCGGTCAACTTTTTACGTTCGGACTTAGTCTCTTTTTTGGATGTTTTTCTTTACCGGGACGAACCACGAAGTCAGGCCGGGTCGCGGTTGAGGCAAGCCGGCTAGAATTTCCGCGTCGGGTCGGTCACTTTATGGAGCTTTTTTTCATAAATTCTCCAATCTTTTCCAAACTTCTGGGGCTTCACCCAGATGTTCTTTTAAGGTTCTTTTGGGGTCCACAGCTCACCCCAAGGGTCCAGAAGTTCTGTGATGGTCCTTGGGGGGTGCGGACTTCAACTCCCAGAATGCACCTGGCGCAAACTCCTTTTTGGCCACTGGACAGTGGTCAGCTGGTCGCTTTCTTCAGGAGTTGGTGCAGGGGACTCTGGTTTAGCAATTTTTCACCTGTAGCAAACAGGGAGTCCCTCCTTGAACCAGTTGAAGCCAGGCAAAGTCCTTCTTGTGGTGAAGCCCAAGTGTGCAGCTGGTGCAGTCCTTCTGAGTGCAGGGTCCAGGTGCAGGCCAGGGGTCCAGCAGGGCAGTCCTTCTTCTTTAGTTCCTTTCTTGTTGAATTCTGGAGGGGATCTGAGGCGTGGGTGCAGGTCTGCCAGTTTTATCCTTGCTCCTGGGTGAAAAGCAGGGGGGCCCTGGTTCTCCAATCAGGGACAGGGTCGTCCCCCTGTGATGACCACTTCCTGGGAAGTGTGGCAAAAATCCATCCCAGAAGGCAACAGTCTCTAAAAATCCAACATGGATGAATCTGATTTTTGGAGGTTACATCTGGCTGAGCCCACCCACTGGTGTGGCTAAAAATCATAAACACACCCCTCTCCTGCCCTCTCCTAATCTAATCAAGGGGGCACCTAATTGTCTGGGGTTGCAGGATGTGGGGGTGTTGCTGGGTGCTCCAAATGTCCTTCTCTGCCTTTGAAGACCAGTTTGGCAGCCCTCCCCCTTCCTGCCTCACCATCTGCTGAGGGGAGATTCTCTCCCCAAGCACATTCCTTTGTGTGAAGTCAGGCCACTTCACACCTCATCAAGGTAGCCTGGCAGAAGCTGCTGCAGGCTGGCCAATCAGAGCACAGCAGCAAAAACAATGCAGAGATGAAATTGGCAACTTTTTAGGTAAAGTCTAAACTTTTTACCTGAACTGGTTATATTAAATCCAACAACTGGAAGTTGTGGGATTTATTATAACAATCAATTTGATACCAAATTCTTGGTATGTAACATTTAAGGAGACTTTAAAATTTAAAATAAAGTCTGCCCATTCTAGCCTATGAAGGCCATTTACTTCAATGAGGGAAAAACGAATTTGGCTGTTTTTACCTCACCAGGGCTTATAAATCTATTTTTATAAAGTCCCTGCTTATAGTTACATGGCACCCAGCCCTAGGGGCACATAGGGCACACCTTAGGGGTGACTTATATGTAAAAATAAGGTAGTTTAAGACTTTGGAAGTACCTTTAATTCCAAAGTCGAATTTGCATATAACTTTAATTTAAAAGCAGCCAGCAAGGCAGGCTTGCTTTTAAAATGACACTGGGCACCTCAGCAATGCACCTAGGTGTGCACCACCTATGCTGTGGTCCCTAAACCTACATGCCCTACCATATACTAGGGACTTATAGGTAGGTTAACTTAGCCAATTATAATTAGCCTAATTTGCATATCCATTTTACACAGAGCACAGGCCCTGGGACTGGTTAGCAGTACCCAGGGCACCATCAGAGTCAGGAAAACACCAGCATAAAGTGGAAAATGGGGGCAAAAAGTTATGGGGCCTCTGCAATCAGCCCTAGTTTCTCACACAACCCCCCCCCCCCAGCCCACACGCCCAGGAGACTCAGCCCAACCCTGGGAGAGTCTTCCTGGCTTGTTAGGCGAGGAAGACAGTGAAGAAAACTGGCTGTCCCTTTGCAGGGCCTACTCTGCCTTATATCCTCCTGTCAGGGTCACTCCCTCTGGGTAGTGAAGCCATCCCAACAGTAAAAGGACCCAACTCAAACTGAAACTTCCCTCTAGGGGGGTCTTCCTCCTCTCTCTCTGCCAACTTGGGTAGTGAGGTGCCCACCTCCCCTACTCCAAACTTTGCTAGGGCAACACCTAGCTTACCCAAAGAGGTCACCCAACACTTGAGCAACCCCACCATGACCAATAGGGTCAGGGGGCCTACTTTGCTATTGGCCCTGGGGTCTGCCTCCCAGGCCAAGTACAGTGCTGCCAGGAAGGCTAGCACCCAGCAGAGGCTACTGACAGCTGTCAGTACCTAGAACCACACCCTAAGCTCTCCACTGACAGGTGGCTGAGCTGCTTTAGGGGCATCTTTGGGGTCCTGGCACCCCTCTTGCTGTCTAGAGTGGGGGGCTACCACCTCCTGTGGCAGACACCCCCCTTCCACTCTCCCTTCTGTCAGTGCAGGGGCAACACCTTGCATCTGGACAGCTGCCTGACTACTCAGGACTTCCTTGGGGTCAGGTGAGGCCTCACCAGTGCCAACTCTGGGCTCCCCCCTTACTGGGGCAGAAGGTTTTTGGCTCCCTGGAACTCTCTTTAAGAGTGGCCTATCCTTCCTTTTCTTCTTTCCTTTTCTTGTGGACCCCTGTCTCCTAACTGTAGGGACTGACTCCCCAGGACTTTGGGTTGGGGGGGCGCCCTGGGCGACCACCCCATCTGTGACCAGACTCACCTCTGGGAGGTCATTGCCCAGGATACAATCTAGGGGAAGGTCAGCACTGACTACCACCCTAATCCAGTCAAGGATACCCTCCCTCTCTAGGGGCACTATGGCTACAGGTTTGGAGGTGACCTCCCCTGTGGCTATCCTGACTTTCTTTGTCTTCCTGGGACATACATGTCTGGGGTCACTAACCGGTCACTCACTATAGTGTGACTGGCACCGGTGTCCCTCAGGCCAGTGGTAGGGATCCCATTCACTTGAATGTGGTGGAAGTGCCTACTCCCACCCTCAGGGATCACCAGCTTACCATCTGGTCCTGTCTCCCAGCACAATGCTAGGAGGACTTCATCATCTGAGGAATCCTCCTCTATGGCTACACTGGACAGCCCAGTGCTAACCACCTTCCTTGGACAGGCTGCATCTCCTCTGAAGTGACCTGTCTGCTGACAGTCAAAGCAAGCCCTACTGTCCAAGAGTTTTTTTAACCCTGGGTCTCCCTGTCTCTGCTTGTCAGAGTGTGAGTGGGATTTACTCTCCTCCTTCTTAGGGTTCTGGGGTACAGAGGGAGTCTCTGTGGTGGGCTTACCACCTCCCTCCTTAGGTTTTTGGGGACCTGTCCCCCCCTTCTTGGAGTCTCCCCCCTGGGACTTGACAACCACCCTGGTTCTTAACCACTCATCAGCTGCCTCCCCTAGCTCTCTAGGGTTGGTCTGCTTAGAGTCCACTAGATGCTGGCGTAACCTTTCTTGGGTACAATTGGTCAAGATGTGCTCTCTCATGATCAGATTGTATAACCCCTCATAAGTATCTACTTTGTTACCAATAATCCAGCCCTCTAGTGCCTTTAGTGAAATGTCCACAAAGTCAACCCAAGACTGGGTACTGACCTTCTGGGTGTCCCTGAACTTCATTCTATATTGCTCTGGGGTCAGACCAAACTTCTTGGCTAAGCACCTCTTCATACTAGGGTATGAATCTGCCTCCTCCCCCCTTAAGGTCAGAAGCCTATCCCTCCCTGAGTTGGGGACCAACTCCCACAAAAGGGAACCCCAGTATTGAGGCCTAACCCTTCTCATTTGGAGTGCCCTCTCAAAGGCCCCCAGCCACTTATCTATGTCATCCCCCTCTACATAAGCAGGAACTACCCCCTTGGGTAATCTGGGGCAAACTCCCCCACCCATGGACACCTCAGCTTCTTTATCGCTGCTTCCATCTCTTTTCTCTTTGTATGCCCACTTTTTCTTTTCTAGGGCCAGCTTCTCTGCTTCCAAAGCTATGTATGCTAGCTGGGCCTCCAGCTCTATTTCTCTGATGGATGGGTTCTCTCCTCCTGAAAGGACCCCTCTCCCACCACTAGCTTTGGGTCTGCCCCTAGTGACTGTATCTACTGAGGACCGTTCTTCCTCATCCTCACTTGGGCTCAGATGCCTTCCCTCCCCTGAGAGGTTAGAGTTAGCATCCTCCCCTTTTTCTTCCCCCTCTGGAGCTTCCTCTGTGCCTAGCTCTTGGGCCTCAGCCCATGCTGTCAGGGATTTAATCAGGATTTGCTTCCTGAGATCAGTGGTTGCAGGCAACCCTCTTTCAATACACAACCCCCTAAGCTGGACTACTGTCAGTGTGGGTAGGCTAGCCAGATCAAGCTCCATGGTTCCCTAGTTTTGTGTCAACAAAAACTTTTTGCAAAAATTGGAAACAAGAATTTAGAAAAATTACAAAAAATCAATAATTGAAATTAATCCAAATTAAAAATTAAAAACAATTTTTGCACTAGGACAATTTAAAGGATTTTTAATTTGTTTTACCTAAAACTGTAACGTGATATTGAACACAAGTACAGGATCCCGTCGCTGCTTCCAATTATGTTGGAAAATGGGTTATTGGTAGGGCAGGTAGGTACCTACACCTAGCAACAAGCCACTAACCTCCACATTGGTACAGTTAGGTCTCAGTAAATTAATCCCAGCTCTACCCTTGGTAGCTTGGCATCGAGCATCAAGGCTTAACTTAGGAGACAAAGTGTAAAGCATTCAAATATCACAAAACAGTAATTAAATAAAACACAGGAAACAGTTTAAAAATCCAAAACCAATTTATAAAAATAGCTTATATTTTTATCTTTAAAATGACACAAAAACGATTAAAATCGGTTCAGGGGAACCGGAGATATGAATTTTTAAAGTATTATTATTTTCTAGCGCTTCGAAACAAAAAGCGCCAATCGGGTCATCTGGTTGCACCAGGACCGGGGCAAAGTCAAACTTTCAGGCCGACCGCGATGGAGCCCTGCTCGGCTACAAGTCGCGGGAGGCCTCGGTTAAAAAGTTACCTTCTGACTTAGTCTCTTTTTTGATGTTTTTCTTCCCCGGGACGAACCTGCCAGTTGAATCCGACCTCCTGGAGCCCTTGTCCGGATACGCGAAGTCGGTTTCCTCGGTGGTGATTTTTACCTTCGGACTTAGTCGTTTTTTCGAGATGAAAATCCTTCGACCGGGGTAAACCTGGATCTTGATCCGACGTCCATGGAGCCCTTCTCGGATACGATGGCTGGGAGGTCCCGGTCAACTTTTTACGTTCGGACTTAGTCTCTTTTTTGGATGTTTTTCTTTACGGGGACGAACCACGAAGTCAGGCCGGGTCGCGGTTGAGGCAAGCCGGCTAGAATTTCCGCGTCGGGTCGGTCACTTTATGGAGCTTTTTAAAAAAAATTCTCCAATCTTTTCCAAACTTCTGGGGCTTCACCCAGATGTTCTTTTAAGGTTCTTTTGGGGTCCACAGCTCACCCCAAGGGTCCAGAAGTTCTGTGATGGTCCTTGGGGGGTGCGGACTTCAACTCCCAGAATGCACCTGGCGCAAACTCCTTTTTGGCCACTGGACAGTGGTCAGCTGGTCGCTTTCTTCAGGAGTTGGTGCAGGGGACTCTGGTTTAGCAATTTTTCACCTGTAGCAAACAGGGAGTCCCTCCTTGAACCAGTTGAAGCCAGGCAAAGTCCTTCTTGTGGTGAAGCCCAAGTGTGCAGCTGGTGCAGTCCTTCTGAGTGCAGGGTCCAGGTGCAGGCCAGGGGTCCAGCAGGGCAGTCCTTCTTCTTCTTTAGTTCCTTTCTTGTTGAATTCTGGAGGGGATCTGAGGCGTGGGTGCAGGTCTGCCAGTTTTATCGTTGCTCCTGGGTGAAAAGCAGGGGGGCCCTGGTTCTCCAATTAGGGACAGGGTCGTCCCCCTGTGATGACCACTTCCTGGGAAGTGTGGCAAAAATCCATCCCAGAAGGCAACAGTCTCTAAAAATGCAACATGGATGAATCTGATTTTTGGAGGTTACATCTGGCTGAGCCCACCCACTGGTGTGGCTAAAAATCATAAACACACCCCTCTCCTGCCCTCTCCTAATCTAATCAAGGGGGCACCTAATTGTCTGGGGTTGCAGGATGTGGGGGTGTTGCTGGGTGCTCCAAATGTCCTTCTCTGCCTTTGAAGACCAGTTTGGCAGCCCTCCCCCTTCCTGCCTCACCATCTGCTGAGAGGAGATTCTCTCCCCAAGCACATTCCTTTGTGTGAAGTCAGGCCACTTCACACCTCATCAAGGTAGCCTGGCAGAAGCTGCTGCAGGCTGGCCAATCAGAGCACAGCAGCAAAAACAATGCAGAGCTGAAATTGGCAACTTTTTAGGTAAAGTCTAAACTTTTTACCTGCACTAGTTATATTAAATCCAACAACTGGAAGTTGTGGGATTTATTATAACAATCAATTTGATACCAAATTCTTGGTATGTAACATTTAAGGAGACTTTAAAATTTAAAATAAAGTCTGCCCATTCTAGCCTATGAAGGTCATTTACTTCAATGAGGGAAAAACGAATTTGGCTGTTTTTACCTCACGAGGGCTTATAAATCTATTTTTATAAAGTCCCTGCTTATAGTTACATGGCACCCAGCCCTAGGGGCACATAGGGCACACCTTAGGGGTGACTTATATGTAAAAATAAGGTAGTTTAAGACTTTGGAAGTACCTTTAATTCCAAAGTCGAATTTGCATATAACTTTAATTTAAAAGCAGCCAGCAAGGCAGGCTTGCTTTTAAAATGACACTGGGCACCTCAGCAATGCACCTAGGTGTACACCACCTATGCTGTGGTCCCTAAACCTACATGCCCTACCATATACTAGGGACTTATAGGTAGGTTAACTTAGCCAATTATAATTAGCCTAATTTGCATATCCATTTTACACAGAGCACAGGCCCTGGGACTGGTTAGCAGTAACCAGGGCACCATCAGAGTCAGGAAAACACCAGCATAAAGTGGAAAATGGGGGCAAAAAGTTATGGGGCCTCTGCAATCAGCCCTAGTTTCTCACACCAGCCATATGCAATTCAGTCTTGATCCTGAGCGGCGGTAACTACACCAACAGGCCGGCGGTTAAAAAAAATGGGATCACGACCACAGCGGAAACCGCCAACATAGACAGCCACTTTAACACTCCGACCGCCAGGGCGGTACCAACAAACACCGTGGGGGTCACCGATTACAGACAGGCGGAAGACAACTTTCTGCACACTGTATTATGAGAGGCCACTCCGCCACCTTTTGCGGGGCGGTACCAACGACATCAAAAGCACGGCGGAAACAGTACACTGAAGGGGAACCACTCCCCTTTCGACACTCAACGAAGAACCAGGATGCCATGGAGCCCGAACTGCAGGTCCGCCCCATGTTGGTGTATCTACTAATACATCAGAAAATAGAAAGAAGGCGGCGGCGGCGGCGAGTACTGCACCTAGCACACAAGGGGGAAAAAGAGTGACACACACATGCAACACCCCCACCCTCACCCACAACACAATACACACTAACACATCCAACAACATTACATATACACCCTGTTGGAAAATGGGTTATTGGTAGGGCAGGTAGGTACCTACACCTAGCAACAAGCCACTAACCTCCACCTAGGTACAGTTAGGTCTCAGTAAATAAATCCCAGCTCAACCCTTGGTAGCTTGGCAACGAGCGTCAAGGCTTAACTTAGGAGACAAAGTGTAAAGCATTCAAATATCACAAAACAGTAATTAAATAAAACACAGGAAACAGTGTAAAAATCCAAAACCAATTTATAAAAATAGTTTATATTTTTATCTTTAAAATGACACAAAAACGATTAAAATCGGTTCAGGGGAACCAGAGATATGAATTTTTAAAGAATTATTACTTTTCTAGCGCTTAGAAACAAAAAGCGCCAATCGGGTCATCTGGTTGCACCTCGACCGGGGCAAAGTCAAACTTTCAGGCCGACCGCGATGGAGCCCTGCTCGGCTACAGGTCGCGGGAGGCCTCGGTTAAAAAGTTACCTCCTGACTTAGTCTTTATTTTGAAGTTTTTCTTCACCGGGACGAACCTGCCAGTTGAATCCGACCTCCTGGAGCCCTTGTCCGGATACGCGATGTGGGTTTCCTCGGTGGAGACTTTTACCTTCGGACTTAGTCGTTTTTTCGAGATGAAAATCCTTCGACCGGGGTAAACCTGGATCTTGATCTGACGTCCATGGAGCCCTTCTCGGATACGATGGCTGGGAGGTCCCGGTCAACTTTTTACGTTCGGACTTAGTCTCTTTTTTGGATGTTTTTCTTTACCGGGACGAACCACAAAGTCAGGCCGGGTCGCGGTTGAGGCAAGCCGGCTAGAATTTCCGCGGCGGGTCGGTCCCTCTCTGGAGCTTTTTTCCAAAAATTCTCAAATCTTTTCCAAACTTCTGGGGCTTCACCCAGATGTTCTTTTAAGGTTCTTTTGGGGTCCACAGCTCACCCCAAGGGTCCAGAAGTTCTGTGATGGTCCTTGGGGGGTGCGGACTTCAACTCCCAGAATGCACCTGGCGCAAACTCCTTTTTGGCCACTGGACAGTGGTCAGCTGGTCGCTTTCTTCAGGAGTTGGTGCAGGGGACTCTGGTTTAGCAATTTTTCACCTGTAGCAAACAGGGAGTCCCTCCTTGAACCAGTTGAAGCCAGGCAAAGTCCTTCTTGTGGTGAAGCCCAAGTGTGCAGCTGGTGCAGTCCTTCTGAGTGCAGGGTCCAGGTGCAGGCCAGGGGTCCAGCAGGGCAGTCCTTCTTCTTTAGTTCCTTTCTTGTTGAATTCTGGAGGGGATCTGAGGCGTGGGTGCAGGTCTGCCAGTTTTATCCTTGCTCCTGGGTGAAAAGCAGGGGGGCCCTGGTTCTCCAATCAGGGACAGGGTCGTCCCCCTGTGATGACCACTTCCTGGGAAGTGTGGCAAAAATCCATCCCAGAAGGCAACAGTCTCTTAAAATCCAAAATGGATGAATCTGATTTTTGGAGGAGAGATCTGGCTGAGCCCACCCACTGGTGTGGCTAAAAATAATAAACACACCCCTCTCTTGCCCTCTCCTAATCTAATCAAGGGGGCACCTAGCTGTCTGGGTTTGCAGGATGTGGGGGTGTTGCTGGGTGCTCCAGATGTCCTTCTCTGCCTTTGAAGACCAGTTTGGCAGCCCTCCCCCTTCTTGCCTCACCATCTGCTGAGGGGAGATTCTCTCCCCCAAGCACATTCCTTTGTGTGAAGCCAGGCCACTTCACACCTCATTAAAGTAGCCTGGCAGAAGCTGCTGCAGGCTGGCCAATCAGAGCACAGCAGCAAAAACAATGCAGAGCTGAAATTGGCAACTTTTTAGGTAAAGTCTAAACTTTTTACCTGAACTGGTTATATTAAATCCAACAACTGGAAGTTGTGGGATTTATTATAACAATCAATTTGATACCAAATTCTTGGTATGTAACATTTAAGGAGACTTTAAAATTTAAAATAAAGTCTGCCCATTCTAGCCTATGAAGGCCATTTACTTCAATGAGGGAAAAACGAATTTGGCTGTTTTTACCTCACCAGGGCTTATAAATCTATTGTTATAAAGTCCCTGCTTATAGTTACATGGCACCCAGCCCTAGGGGCACATAGGGCACACCTTAGGGGTGACTTATATGTAAAAATAAGGTAGTTTAAGACTTTGGAAGTACCTTTAATTCCAAAGTCGAATTTGCATATAACTTTAATTTAAAAGCAGCCAGCAAGGCAGGCTTGCTTTTAAAATGACACTGGGCACCTCAGCAATGCACCTAGGTGTGCACCACCTATGCTGTGGTCCCTAAACCTACATGCCCTACCATATACTAGGGACTTATAGGTAGGTTAACTTAGCCAATTATAATTAGCCTAATTTGCATATCCATTTTACACAGAGCACTGGCCCTGGGACTGGTAAGCAGTACCCATGGCACAGCCAAGAGTCAGTAACCACCAGTACCTATCCAGAAAGAGTGGGGGTGATCAGGCAAAAAAAAGGACTTTCCTACACTGCCCCCCCCCCCAGATGAAAGGTGATGGGTACTAACCTACACCCTGGTAGTCCTCATCAGCTAAGTGGAAAAACCTGGAAAGGCCATCTGCATTGGCATGAGCAGTCCCAGGTCTGTGCTCCACTGTGAAGTCCATCCCCTGTAGGGAAATGGGCCACCTTAACAGTTTTGGGTTCTCCCCCCTCATCTGCATCAACCATCTGAGAGGTCTGTGGTCAGTTTGTACACGGAAGTGAGTGCCAAACAAGTAAGGCCTCAACTTCTTTAGGGACCAAACCACAGCAAAGGCCTCCCTCTCAATGGCACTCCATTTTTTCTCTCTGGGGAGTAGTCGCCTGCTGATGAAGGCAACTGGGTGATCATGGCCCTCTTCATTAACTTGTGCTAACACTGCCCCAATCCCTTCCTCTGAAGCATCTGTTTGCACTACAAACTCCTTGCTATAGTCAGGGGCCAGTAACACTGGTGCTGAACACATAGCCTGTTTTAGGGTGTCAAAAGCTTTCTGACACTCTGGGGTCCAAATGACCTTCTTGGGTTGTTTCTTGGAGGTAAGCTCAGTCAGAGGGGCCACTATGGTCCCAAAATTCTGAACAAACCTCCTGTAATACCCAGTCAGGCCAAGAAAGGCCCTGACCTGAGTCTGGGTTTTTGGAGCCTCCCAATCCAGGATAGTCTGGATCTTGGGCTGGAGAGGTTGTACATGGCCTCCACCAACAAGGTAGCCCAGGTACACAACAGAACTTTGCCCTATCTGGCACTTGCTTGCCTTGATAGTCAGGCCTGCTTGAAGCAGGGCCTGAAGCACTTCCTTCAGGTGGACCAGGTGGTCCCTCCAGGTGGAACTAAATACAGCTATATCATCCAGATAAGCTGCACTAAAAGATTCCAACCCAGACAGGACTCTATTCACCAACCGTTGGAAGGTGGCAGGAGCATTTTTCATCCCGAAGGGCATCACCTTGAACTGAAAGTGGCCCTCTGGTGTGGAAAATGCTGACCTCTCCTTAGCTCTTGGACTTAAGGCAATCTGCCAATATCCTGAGGTCAGATCAAATGTGCTCAGGAATTTGGCAGCCCCCAACCTGTCAATGAGCTCATCAGCTCTAGGTATGGGGTGAGCACCAGTCCTAGTGACTGCATTTAGACCTCTGTAGTCCACACAGAATCTTAATTCTTTCTTCCCACCTTGGGGATTAGCTTTGGGCACCAGTACCACTGGACTGGACCAAGGACTATCAGAGGGCTCAATTACCTTCAGGTCCAACATCTTAGCCACTTCAGCTTTGATGTTGGCCTTGACCTGGTCAGACAGCCTGTACAGCTTGTTCTTGACAGGCAAGCTGTCACCAGAGTCAACATCATGGACACACCAATTGGTGAGTCCAGGGGTCAGGGAGAACAGACTAGCAAACTGTCCCAAGACTTGCTTACAGTCTTGTTGTTGCTGATCTGTCAATTTGGGAGAGAGTACCACTCCCTCCACTGACCCATCTTTTGCCTTTGAGGACAGGAGGTCTGGCAGAGGTTCACCCTCCTCCTCCTTCCCTTCATCAGTGACCATCAGCATGGTCATGTCTGCCCTGTCCTGGTGGGGTTTCATCCTGTTTACATGTAGGATCCTGTGAGGATTCCTGGGGGTGCCAAAGTCCACCAAGTAGGTGACCTCACCTTTTTTCTCTAGGATTGGATAGGGCCCAGTCCATTTGGCCTGTAGTGCCCTAGGAGCCATGGGCTCCAAAACCCACACCAGCTGTCCTGGGTGATACTCAGGCATGGTAGCCTTTTGATCATGCCAGAGCTTCATGAGCTCCTGACTGGCCTCCAGGTTTCTGCTTGCCTTCTTCATATACTCAGCCATGCGAGACCGCAGGCCTAGTACATAATCCAGCACATTCTCCTTGGATTCCTTGAGAGGCTTTTCCCAAGACTCTCTCACCAAGCACAATGGGCCTCTTACAGGGTGCCCAAACAGTAACTCAAAGGGGCTGAATCCAACCCCCTTCTGTGGCACCTCCCTGTAGGCAAACAGCAGGCATGGGAGGAGGACATCCCATCTCCTCCTGAGTTTGTCAGACAAACCCATGATCATGCCCTTCAGGGTCTTATTGAATCTTTCCACTAGACCATTGGTCTGTGGATGGTAGGGTGTGCTGAACTTATAAGTAACACCACACTCCTCCCACATGGCTTTCAGATAGGCTGACATAAAGTTTGTGCCCCTATCTGAGACCACCTCCTTTGGGAATCCCACTCTGGTGAACACACCAAGTAGGGCCCTAGCCACTGTGGGAGCAGTGACTGTCCGGAGGGGTATTGCCTCAGGGTACCTGGTGGCATGGTCCACTACCACCACAATGTACCTGTTACCTGAAGCAGTTGGTGGGTCTAGGGGACCAACAATGTCAATCCCCACCCTCTCAAAGGGAGTCCCAACCACTGGCAGTGGAATCAAGGGAGCCTTTGGCTTGCCCCCTGTCTTGCCACTGGCTTGACAGGTGACACAGGAGCTGCAAAACTCCCTGACTTTTTCTGACATTTCGGGCCAATAAAAATGGTTGACCAGCCTGCTCCAGGTCTTGGTCTGTCCCAAATGACCAGCTAAGGGGATATCATGGCTTAAGGTAAGGAGGAATTCTCTATACTTTTGGGGGACCACTACTCTCCTAGTAGCCCCTTCTTTAAGGGCCCTTGCCTCAGTGTAGAGAACTCCATCCTCCCAGTAAACCTCGTGGGTACCACTGGTATCCCCTTGTTCTTGCCTGGCAGCAGTCTGCCTCAGGCCCTCAAGAGTGGGACACTCTCTTTGTCCCTGGCACAAATCTTCTCTGGTGGGCCCACCTGCCCCTTGCAGTTCTGCCAAGTCAGGCAGAGTTTGCAGGGAAGGTGTCCCTCCCTCAGAGTTCAGATCCTCCCCCTCAAGGTTGGATTCTTCCTGACCCTCTGTACGTGTTGGGGCTGGCAAGCCAGACCCAGTGCCTTTTCTCTTTTTCTTGGAGGCTTGGCCCATTGTTCCAGGGTCCAAGTGTCCAGCATTCCCCTGTTGTGCCGCCTGTGACCTGGTCACAGCACACACCCATTCAGGGAGGTCCAGCATCTGTGCATGGACCCTTCTTTCCACTTCTGACCACTCAGATGCTTCAAGATCATTTCCCAGTAGACACTCTACTGGGAGGGCAGGAGCTACAGCTACTTTTTTAGGGCCAGTCACACCTCCCCATTCCAGACTCACCATACCCATGGGATGGAGTTTGGTTCTGGTATCTGCATAAGTCACCTGGTGGAAGACACCAGGTAAGACCTGCTCTGGAGAAACCAGCTTTTCTGCGACCATTGTCACACTGGCTCCTGTATCTCTCAGAGCTTCCACTTCAGTCCCATTGACTTTAGGCCTCTGCCTATACCTCTCCATGATGGGAGGTAAGGTGGCCATAGTTGCAATGTCCACCCCACCCACGGATACTAAGGTGACCTCAGTGTACCCTGATTCCACCCCTGGGCCAACTTCCACCCCTAACCCTACACTAGCAATCCCCTGGGATTGCCCACCAGTGGGGGGCTTCTTGGTGCAGATAGCATCTCCTCTTTTATGTCCTGGCTGATAACAGTCAAAACACTTGCCGGCCTTAGCAAGCTCCTGAAACTTTCCTGCTTTAGCAGGATCAAAATTCTTTCCCTGATACCCTTTCCCTTTAAAAGTGAATTGGCTCGGGGCTCCCCCTCCCTGAGAAGTTTTTGGGGACTCTTGTGAGGACTCTTTGGGTTTTTTGTCATCTTTCCCCTGGTTCTTCCCCTGAGAAGAACCATGTCCTCCCTTTTTCTGATCACCCCCTGGGGGTTTCTGGTTAACCCTAGTTCTTAACCAGTCATCTGCTGCCTCCCCCAGCTCTCTGGGGTTGGTCAACCTAGAGTCTACTAGATACTGGCGGAGCCTCTCTTGGACACAATTAGTTAGAAGGTGCTCCCTCATAATCAAATTGTACAGCCCCTCAAAGGTACTTATCCTGTTGCCCTGTATCCAGCCCTCCAGTGCTTTTACTGAAATGTCCACAAAGTCCACCCAGGACTGGGTGCTTGTCTTTTGGGTGTCCCTAAACTTAAGCCTATACTGCTCTGGGGTTAGACCAAACTTTTTAGTCAAGCAACTCTTCATACTGGGGTATGAGTCTGCATCCTCCCCACTCATGGTTAGGAGCCTATCCCTCCCAGAGTTGGGAACTAACTCCCAAAGGAGTGAACCCCAGTACTGAGGCTTGACTTTCCTCATCTGGAGGGCCCTCTCAAAGGCCCCCAGCCACTTATCTATGTCATCCCCCTCTACATAGGCAGGAACCACCCCTTTGGGTAATCTGGGGGCAAAACCCCCACCCAGGGACACCTCAGTTTCTTTCTCGCTGCTTCCATCTTTTTTTTCTTTGCTTGCCCACTTTTTCTTTTCTAGGGCAAGCTTATCTGCTTCCAAAGCTATGTAGGCTAGCTGGGCTTCCAGCTCTCTTTCTCTGATGGATGGGTTCTCTCCTCCTGAAAGGACCCCCTTCCTACCACTAGCTTTGGGTCTGCCCCTAGTGACTGTATCCACTGAGGACCGTTCCTCCTCTTCCTCACTTAGGCTCGGATGCCTTCCCTCCCCTGAGAGGTTAGAGTTAGCATCTTCCACTTTTTCTTCCTCATCTGGAGCTTCCTCTGTCTCTACCTCTTGGGCCTCAGCCCATGCTGTCAGGGATTTAATTAGGATTTGCTTCCTGAGATCAGTGGTTGCAGGCAACCCTCTCTCAATACACAACCCCCTAAGCTGGACTACTGTCAGTGTGGGTAGGCTAGCCAGATCAAGCTCCATGGTTCCCTAGTTTTGTGTCAACAAAAACTTTTTGCAAAAATTGGTAACAAGAATTTAGAAAAATTACAAAAATTCAATAATTGAAATTAATCCCAATTAATTAAAAAAAAAAAAAAAATTAAAAATTAAAAACAATTTTTGCACTAGGACAATTTAAAGGATTTTGAATTTGTTTTATCTAAAACTGTAACGTGATATTGAACACAAGTACAGGATCCCGTCGCTGCTTCCAATTATGTTGGAAAATGGGTTATTGGTAGGGCAGGTAGGTACCTACACCTAGCAACAAGCCACTAACCTCCACCTAGGTACAGTTAGGTCTCAGTAAATTAATCCCAGCTCAACCCTTGGTAGCTTGGCAACGAGCGTCAAGGCTTAACTTAGGAGACAAAGTGTAAAGCATTCAAATATCACAAAACAGTAATTAAATAAAACACAGGAAACAGTTTAAAAATGCAAAACCAATTTATAAAAATAGTTTATATTTTTATCTTTAAAATGACACAAAAACGATTAAAATCGGTTCAGGGGAACCGGAGATATGAATTTTTAAAGAATTATTACTTTTCTAGCGCTTAGAAACAAAAAGCGCCAATCGGGTCATCTGGTTGCACCTCGACCGGGGCAAAGTCAAACTTTCAGGCCGACCGCGATGGAGCCCTGCTCGGCTACAGGTCGCGGGAGGCCTCGGTTAAAAAGTTACCTTCTGACTTAGTCTTTATTTTGAAGTTTTTCTTCACCGGGACGAACCTGCCAGTTGAATCCGACCTCCTGGAGCCCTTGTCCGGATACGCGATGTGGGTTTCCTCGGTGGAGACTTTTACCTTCGGACTTAGTCGTTTTTTCGAGATGAAAATCCTTCGACCGGGGTAAACCTGGATCTTGATCTGACGTCCATGGAGCCCTTCTCGGATACGATGGCTGGGAGGTCCCGGTCAACTTTTTACGTTCGGACTTAGTCTCTTTTTTGGATGTTTTTCTTTACCGGGACGAACCACGAAGTCAGGCCGGGTCGCGGTTGAGGCAAGCCGGCTAGAATTTCCGCGGCGGGTCAGTCCCTCTCTGGAGCTTTTTTCCAAAAATTCTCAAATCTTTTCCAAACTTCTGGGGCTTCACCCAGATGTTCTTTTAAGGTTCTTTTGGGGTCCACAGCTCACCCCAAGGGTCCAGAAATTCTGTGATGGTCCTTGGGGGGTGCGGACTTCAACTCCCAGAATGCACCTGGCGCAAACTCCTTTTTGGCCACTGGACAGTGGTCAGCTGGTCGCTTTCTTCAGGAGTTGGTGCAGGGGACTCTGGTTTAGCAATTTTTCACCTGTAGCAAACAGGGAGTCCCTCCTTGAACCAGTTGAAGCCAGGCAAAGTCCTTCTTGTGGTGAAGCCCAAGTGTGCAGCTGGTGCAGTCCTTCTGAGTGCAGGGTCCAGGTGCAGGCCAGGGGTCCAGCAGGGCAGTCCTTCTTCTTCTTTAGTTCCTTTCTTGTTGAATTCTGAATTGCTGAGCCCACCCACTGGTGTGGCTAAAAATAATAAACACACCCCTCTCTTGCCCTCTCCTAATCTAATCAAGGGGGCACCTAGCTGTCTGGGTTTGCAGGATGTGGGGGTGTTGCTGGGTGCTCCAGATGTCCTTCTCTGCCTTTGAAGACCAGTTTGGCAGCCCTCCCCCTTCCTGCCTCACCATCTGCTGAGGGGAGATTCTCTCCCCCAAGCACATTCCTTTGTGTGAAGCCAGGCCACTTCACACCTCATTAAAGTAGCCTGGCAGAAGCTGCTGCAGGCTGGCCAATCAGAGCACAGCAGCAAAAACAATGCAGAGCTGAAATTGGCAACTTTTTAGGCAAAGTCTAAACTTTTTACCTGAACTGGTTATATTAAATCCAACAACTGGAAGTTGTGGGATTTATTATAACAATCAATTTGATACCAAATTCTTGGTATGTAACATTTAAGGAGACTTTAAAATTTAAAATAAAGTCTGCCCATTCTAGCCTATGAAGGCCATTTACTTCAATGAGGGAAAAACGAATTTGGCTGTTTTTACCTCACCAGGGCTTATAAATCTATTTTTATAAAGTCCCTGCTTATAGTTACATGGCACCCAGCCCTAGGGGCACATAGGGCACACCTTAGGGGTGACTTATATGTAAAAATAAGGTAGTTTAAGACTTTGGAAGTACCTTTAATTCCAAAGTCGAATTTGCATATAACTTTAATTTAAAAGCAGCCAGCAAGGCAGGCTTGCTTTTAAAATGACACTGGGCACCTCAGCAATGCACCTAGGTGTGCACCACCTATGCTGTGGTCCCTAAACCTACATGCCCTACCATATACTAGGGACTTATAGGTAGGTTAACTTAGCCAATTATAATTAGCCTAATTTGCATATCCATTTTTCACAGAGCACTGGCCCTGGGACTGGTAAGCAGTACCCAGGGCACAGCCAAGAGTCAGTAACCACCAGTACCTATCCAGAAAGAGTGGGGGTGATCAGGCAAAAAAAGGACTTTCCTACACACCCCGTTAAGCCCTGGAAGAATGCAAGGACAAAAGGAATTGATTTCAATCAGTGATATATTGGAACATGCAGATGTAGCAAATGAATGCAAAAAAATCAGTATATACAAATATTTACATTATGTACAGAAGGCCGTACACTGTCCCTTGTAAATGTCCATGGACCAGTGGGCCAAAACATCATGGGCCAAGCCCACACTTGACTCCTGCCTCAAAACGGAGAGAACACTGCAGGGGCATCAGGTCGAAAAACACAGGCACCTCAGGGGGAAGGGGAGTGGGGCTCCTCAGCCGGAAGATGGTACTAAGCCACTGCTCCTCGAGGGGGCAACATGCCCACTGCTTGGTTCTGGGGAGTGCAAAGCCACAGTCTCACAAGTCTCTCAAGTGGGTGGTTTGCCCACTGCTTGGTCCTGGGGAGTGCAAAGCCACAGTCTCTCTAGAGGATGGCTTCTCCACTGGTTTTGCAGGGGGCTTTGTGCCCATTCTGCTTCATCCTGCCAAGGATTGGGTGAGTGGATGCATCTCTCCGCTGGTTCTGGAGGGGGCCTTGTGCCCAGTGTGCTTCATCCTGCCAAGGATTGGGTTAGTGGATGCATCTCTCCACTGGTTCTGGAGGGGGCCTTGTGCCCAGTGATGCTGCACCTGGGGTGGGGCAGTTCCCATTCCCTCACCTGGGTGTCTGAGGCACGAGATGTGGAGGGAACAGGTAGCATGATACTCCATGGAGGCAGAGACACACTCAATCCTGTGGCAACTTAGGCTGCAAACTGCTGGTAGTGCCAGCGCTGGTGCCTCATGTGGTGTGTGCAGGGGCCAGGACGTCTTCTGCAGCCTCGGATGACTGCCCACTGGGGACGTTGCTGATGTCCGATGTGGCACCGGCTGGGCACGTGGCAGTGCAGGCTGCGGCGGACATACTGCTGGTGCTGCCTGTGGTGCAGGTGTCTGTAGTAGTGGAGGGAGACACCAGGCCGTCTCCAGCAGCCTCGGACAGCTGACCACTGGGGAGGATGCTGGTGACTGTTGTTGTAGCAGCAGCAATGCAGGGGGTGGTGCCGGTGGTGGTGCAGATGGCGGTCGTTGCGATGGTGCTTACCGTGGGACAGGTCGCTGGCCTGTCAGGAGAAATGGTGACCTCACCAGGAGGCTCCGTGCCCTGAGGTGACTTTCCCTTGCTTTTATGTCGCTTCCCCACCTTGGTAGTCGCTGCTGGGACCTTGGCACTGTCCTCTTTGGTTTTGGATGAGGCCTTGCTGGGTGGGTGGTGCGTCTTTTCCCTGCTGCATGCCGGGCCCGTCTTAACTTTGGCAGGTGGCGGAATTGGGTGGTCCTTAGCATCGGTAGGTGGCACACTGGCAACCCTGATGGGTGCCCCCTTCGATCCTCTCGGCTTGCAGGGACCACAGCGGACATCGATTTTGTGGCTGAGGTGCTGGCCTGGGATCTAGACCAGTGATTCCCAACCTTTTGACTTCTGTGGACCCCCACTTTATCATTACTGGAGCCCTTGGACCCCCACTGAATCTTAATTGGATTCCGGGGACCCCCCACTGAGTCATTACTGAAAGCTGGGGACCTAATCTGTTAACATCATTTAATTTTCTATGCAGTCGCGGACCCCCTGAGGAGGCTTCGCGGACCCCCTGAGGAGGCTTCGCGGACCCCCAGGGGTCCCACTACCACAGGTTTTGAACCACTGATCTAGACATCCTGGCCATAGGGACGGGAGGGGAGGGGGGAAGAGGTCAACGATTGCCAGGAAAAAAAAATTGACACATTGAGACGGGAAGATGGAGAGGGTATGGGAGTGGAGGAAGAGGTAGTGGTTGTAGGAGGTGTACGTCTGCTGAGTTTGGGTGGAAGTGCATGGGCTGGAGGCTGTTGTGAGGTGGATGGCTGTTGAGTGGGTGTGTGCCTGCGTTTGTGTACTTTGGGAGGAGGGCTCACAGACACACTGGGAAAGGACACAGGGGATGTGTGCATGGTTGTGGGGATGGTGATTGCTCGTGAGGGGTGTGTTGTGATGGGTGTGCTGGTGGCAGTGGCTGAGATGTGGTGCATGCAGGTGTGAGTGGAGACGTTACTGGGAGGGAGGTGGACAAAGAGGAGGAGGGGGACACAGTGGAGGAAGTGGATGTTATGTGTGCACGGGTATGGTGCTTGTGCCTTTGTGATGATGTGTGGTGCTCATGTTTTCCTGAGCCACTATTGTGTGTTGATGTGTGCATGCTGGTCTGAAGGGGTGCATGGGATAGGCTGAGGTAGAGGGGATTGGGTCGGGGTAGTGGAAGTTGGAGGGGGGAGGCTGGACACAGGGACAATGGCTGCTATCAGTGCTGAAGCCAGAGCCTTAAATGCTCTGTTGGGCCGCCACACCAGAATTAATGCCCTCCAGGTATGCATTTGTTTGTTGCAAATGCCTCTCGACAACCTGGATGGCATTCAGAATGGTTGACTGCCCAACAGTGAGGGATCTCAGGAGGTCAATAGCCTCCTCACTGAGGGCAGCAGGGCTGACTAGGGCAGAGTCCGAGATGCCTAGGGCGAAAGAGATGCCCACCCTCCTGGGTGAGCGGGCAAGGGAAACACGCTGAGGGGCTGCTGGGAGGGCGGTGCTGGTGGGGGGGTGGCGGCTGTACCCGTTGTTGGGGTGGGCACAGAAGTGTGCGCCACCGCCAGGGAGCTTCCATCAGAGGAGGAGTTGCTGTCACTGGTATCCCCTTCTGTCCCTGTCGTGGAGCTCCCCTCGCCCTCCTTCCCACTGGTGCCTTCACCCTCAGTGGATTCACCCTCATGGGCCATGTGGGAGGCAGATCCCTCCGTCGCCAGTGCCTCAGCTCCTCCGCCAGACGATGCTAATGCACACAAGGACAGGGTGACAAAACAAGAAGGGGGGGACTAGACAGAGGATACACATGGTCAATACCAGGAACACCACTACCGTTGGCGTACACAACACACAGAGCTGCCCTATGCACTAGGCCATGCCCAACCATTTCCAAAAACAGTCACCAGCCCATGTGGACAATGCCTAACGTCAGCACCTGCACACCTGACACCCACAGGACCCTGCCCAGTAGTAGGTGGCCACTTGTACCTTTGGGGTGGGGTGCTTCAGAGCCTGCAAACAAGAGACCTGCCCTGGCATGGTCGCCCTGGCCTAGGGCCACCCACAGCCCACATCCCCCACCCAGCTACCTCCTAAAGCGCGCAAAGTCAGGATTCAGAATCTGTACTCACCCCCTTGTGGCTGCTGTGATGCCCTCAAGTGCCCATCCAACTCCGGATATGCCACCGCCAGGATTCGGAACATCAGTGGGGGTCATGGTGCGATGGGCACCCCTTCCACATTGGGAGGCCAGCCCCAGCTGGGCCTCTGCCGTCTTCTTGGTCCAGCGGCACAGGTCCTCCCATCTCTTGCGGCAGTGGGTGCTCCGCCTGTGATAGACCCTCAGGGTCCGCACCTCCTTGGCGATGGCATGCCAAATACCCTTCTTCTGGTGGGCGCTGACCTAGAGGGATAAGACAGTGGAAAATGTAATTACTCACCCGTCTGGACCATCATACTCATTGTCCACCAGTTCCCTCCCATACCCTGACGCACATAAGCTGACCACCTCTCATGCAGCATTCAGGCCAGGATGCCTTAGCACCCCCCAACATGTGGCTTACATCCACACCACTCCAAACAGGCATTGCCCACATACCATGCTCACATGGTACTCACCTGTTTGTCTGGAGGACCGTAGAGTAACGTGTACTGGGGGAGGACCCCCTCCACCAGTATCTCCAACTCCTCCGCAGTGAAGGCAGGGGCCCTTTCCCTAGACACTGTAGCCATTGTCGCTTCCAGACTCCGGTTACAGCAGCACTTGCAGTTTAGGTCCTCTCCTGTTCATGGTCAGGTAGCAAGTGAGTGAATAGCTAGAAAATGGCAGTAACGTCTGCGGTGGTGCGTACCGTCACCGCCAGCGCACATCGCCATTGGATCCTGGAACCCATAGGGCCCAAGGATAAACAATGTGGAGTTGGGCGGCTGTCTTCAAACGCCTACAGCGACGCTGCACAACGCCAGCGCAGTTACCTCATTTACCCTTGACCCTTCTCACAGGTCAGGCAGACACCATTTCATGGGGGCACATGGCATGGCACCTAACTGCGTAACAGCATATATTGGCACATATACTGACTCTCGATTACTCACACTGCTTCTGTGACATTAATGCAAACACAGTTGTGCTTTCTATGGGATAAATGACCTTCTGCTCACCGTTCTACTCCATAGGCTATGACCGCTGAGGCAGCATATGAGATGGAGGCATCCTCCAGTGTACAGACCCCTGGTGGACCTGTCGACAATGGAGGACAGACACATTATAATCACATACAGACTTGATTGTGCCACAATCCAAGAACTGTGTGCCCAATTGGAGCCAGACCTGATGTCAGCTATCCGCCACCCCACTGGAATCCCCCCTCTACTGCAGGTCCTGTCAGTGCTCCATTTCCTGGCAAGTGGCTCCTTTCAAACTACAGTGGCCATGGCATTAGGGATGTCTCAGCCAATGTTCTCTAACGTGTTGACCAGAGTGTTGTCTGCCCTGCTGAAACACATGCGCAGCTACATCGTGTTCCCCCAGGTGGAGGACTTGGCCACAGTGAAAGCTGACTTCTATGCCCTGGGACATATCCCTAACATCATTGGTGCCATTGATGGTACACATGTGGAATTTGTCCCCCCCACAGAAAAGAAGAGGTCTACAGGAATAGAAAAAGCTATCATTCGATTAATGTGCAGATGGTGTGTTTGGCGGACCAGTACATCTCCCATGTGAATGCCAAATATCCTAGCTCTGTGCATGACGCCTATATCTTGAGGGATATCAGCATCCCTTATGTGATGGGCCAACTTCAGAGGCACCGGGTGTGGCTAATAGGTGAGCCCAAGGTCCCCACACAGTTTATGTAGGTGTCTGGGTATGGGGTTGTCCCTAAGGGTTAGTGTGTGTCTCACAATTGTCCCTCGATATTTACAGGTGACTCTGGTTATCCCAAACTGTCATGGCTACTGACCCCAGTGAGGAATCCCAGGACAAGGGCAGAGGAACGTTACAATGAGGCACATGGGCGAACAAGGAGGATTACTGAAAGGACCTTGGGCCTCCTGAAGGCCAGGTTCCGGTGTCTCCATCTGACAGGTGGATCCCTGTACTACTCAACCAAGAAGGTGTGCCAGATCATCGTGGCATGCTGTATGTTGCACAACCCGCCATTGAGACACCAGGTGCCTTTCCTGCTGGGCGATGAGCCTGGTGATGATCTTGTGGCAGCGGTGGAGCCTGTGGACAGTGAGGACTAGGAGGCAGATGAAGAAGATGTGGACAACAAAACAAACATTATCCAGCAGTATTTCCAGTGACACACAGGTAAGAGACTGTAACTCCTCCTCACGTTTCAGTATACTTTAGGGCATTGTACATGGCAGCCTCTCACCCTCTGTGTATGACCAATGACCGTTCCCTCTGGGTTCCCTTTTTCAGATCTGTGTACCCCATTCTGGCTTCTGCTATATGTACTGCTGGCCACCAACTGTCATACATTGCTATTATTCAATTAACATTGCAATGCTTTGAGAATGTTGTAAAAATACATCTTTCGAATCACTACACTGACTCCAGTATGGTTTATATTTCAAAGGTGTTTATTTTTTGTGCTAAATAGTATGGGGGTACGTGCAAGGGGCTGGGGTGATGGTGGAGGAAGGTCCATGGTAGAGTCCAATTTCTTGGTATCACAGGTGCATTGTCCAATGGGGCATAGGATGGCGAGTAATGGTAGTGCAAGCTGGACAGGGTGACATAGTGGGACAGAAGGGTGACAATTAGGAGAGTCCTATTTCCTGGCAGGGGTCTTGGCAATGTTCTCTGTCTTCTGCATGGATCGCAGGGACCGTTTGCTGGGTGGTTCTCTTTCTGCAGGGGGTGGGGTGCTGATGGCCTGTTGGTCCTGTGGCGGGGCCTCCTGTCCACTAGCGCCGGTGGAGGTGGAGGGCTGTTCTTCGGTTTGGCTAGTGTCAGGGGCCCTTTGTTGTGCCACTGCCTCCCTCATGGTGTGGCCCATGTCTGCCAGCACCCCTGCTATGGTGACCAGGATGGTGTAGATTTTTGTGAGGTCCTCCCTGATCCCCAGGTACTGTCCCTCCTGCAGCCGCTGGGTCTCCTGCAACTTGGCCAGTACCGTGCCCATGGTCTCCTGGGAATGGTGGTATGCTCCTATGATGTTTGAAAATGCCTCGTGGAGGGTCGGTTCCCTTGGCCTGTCCTCCCCCTGTCGCACAGCAGTCCTCCCAGTTTCCCTGTTGTCCTGTGCCTCTGCCTTCTGAAACGTGTGCCCACTGACCCCAGGTCCCTGAACGTCCTGTGTTTGTGAGGTTGCCTGGGGGCCCTGTGGTGGTGGACACACTGCTGATTGACGTGTCCTGGGGACAGTGGCATGGGCCCGCTGGGTGGGTGCTGTGGTGGTGATGCCTAAGGGGAGAGGCTCTGTGGTGGGTTGGGAGTGTGGCAGGGTAACCGACTGTCTAGAGGTCCCTGATGGGCCAGGTTGGTTACTGTGATCCAGGCGTGCAGAGCTGCTGTCATCACTGTGGGCCTCTTCTGTGAGGGGACTGGATGTAGCTGGCACCTCCTCTCTGGTGACGTTGGGTAGGGGTCTTGTTGGGATGCAAATGCATTGTTATTGTGTCTGTGTATGCCATCTTGTGCAATGGGTGTGTTTCCCTTATATAATAGTGGTTTCCCTGTTGCATTGGCCTTGTGTCATTGAAGATTGTGTGTGCTGGGTGAGTCCCTCTATCGGGCATGCTGTGGTGATGGGTGTCCATGCATTGGTGTTGCATGCAGGGCTTGGTATTGGGATGTGTGGGTTCTTATGGTGGGGTAGATGTTAGGTGATGGAGTGATGGGAGTGAGGGTACGGGTGGGAATATGTGATGGCATGCAGGTAGGGGGTGTGAAAGTAGTAAAGTTTTGACTGACCAGAGTCCAGTCCTCCTGCTACTCCTGCCAGGCCCTCAGGATGCATGATCGCCAAGACTTGCTCCTCCCATGTTGTTAATTGTGGGGGAGGAGGTGGGGGTCCACCGCCAGTCCTCTGTGCAGCAATCTGGTGTCTTGAAACCATGGAACGCACCTTCCCCCGTAGGTCGTTCCACCTCTTCCTGATGTCATCCCTGGTACTTGGATGCTGTCCCACGGCGTTGACTCTGTCCACATTTCTCCACCATAGCTCCACCCTTCCGTGCAATGGACGTCTGCTGCACCTGTGATCTAAATAACTGTCTCTCTACCCGGATTATTTCCTCCACCATTACCCTTAGTTCCTCCTCAGAAAACCTGGGGTGTCTTTGAGGTGCCATGGATGTGCTGTGAGTGATATGTGTGGTGATGTGTTGGGATGTATACTGTAATGTGCGTGGATGGTGTATGTGTGATGGTGTTCTGTGCCTCTGTTGGGTGTGTGCTCTTTGCTTTTCTCTCTGTGCTTGGTCTCTTTTTTTGTTGTTGAAAGGGTTGTGGGTAATGTGTGTGCGTATTTTATAGTGTTGTGAGTGTGTGGGTGTGGTGTGTGTATGTGTGTCAGGTGTGTGTAGTTTGACTTGTCCAATGTGGTGTAGTTTTATAAGTGTGTGTGTATTTGGAGTGCTGCAGTGTGAACCGCCAATAGTTTACCGCAGTTGAAAGAATGCAGTGTTGATTCGTGGGTTGTGATACTGTGGGCGTATTCCTGTTGGCGTAACCGTGTGGGTTTTGCTATCACCAGTTTATCACTGACCTTTGGTGTGGCGGACTTGTGTGGGTGTCCTTATTGTGGCGGTATTCACTGTGTGGGTCATAATACCCGTGGCGGATTACTGCCGCAGCCGCAGTATCTTGGCGGCTGTCAGCACGGCGGTAAATGGGATTTACCGCCAGAGTTGTGTAATGAAGGCCTAAATGTTGATTTTGAGGTGCACACCCATACCACTTCAGGGACATTGGGAATACTTAAATTTTTTATCAAGATGCACAGGGAGCAGAATAAAACAGAGGCCAAAAAAAGGACAGACATTATTTGTGCTAGTTTACTGGGAAAACTGTAGTTCTCACATTCATATAGAGAGCCATATGCTAAATGACTGCAAGAGGATAATGAAAACAATAAGAAATAGGCAGTAAGTCGGAGCTCAACACTTATCCTACGATATTTTGGTTTCTCAAATAAAAAAAAAAGAGATATACTCTACCTTAATACCTTAAGCAAAATTAACATTCACTCAATATTTAAAAAATGTAGCACATTCAGTGATGAAATACTCAAAAATGTCAAAGACAAATATGTGTGTGTAAATGACACAATACTAGAGCAACATTTTCATGCCAAAAAACAGACATACGATTATATTTTAATAAAACAAGGGTTTATCCTTTCTCCTGTTATATCTAAATAAAATGTTGTCCACAATATCCTTCTTCAGTTAACCAGTGGCCTATCGAAACGTGAGTACCACCTGCGCCCCCCCTCAAGCAAAGTACATGGAGCCCCGAACACCCTCCCCTCCGAACTCACTCAGGAGCTCGGAGGCCAGTGTGCTTTACTGCGTGGTCCGCCTGGAGCTTGGGGTCCTTTGCCACCTTGGGGGTCTTTGTTACACCACTACAGTCAGCCTAACCTTGAATTTCTATCAGTTTTCAACGTTTCAAATAAAAAGAAATCTTAGTATTGATGCCTGAAGCTAAGCAAATACCAGGGGCCAGTAATAAGGAGTTTTTAAAGATCAACAGGCACAAAAGAGCGTGGATACGCCTCGTATGATAAGACTCGTATGATACGATAACTAGTTGTAAAACCTTCTCAGTTATGAGGTCAATCATAAGGGAGACTGCAATCCTACTTCAGATGTATACTCTCATTACCGTTCAACTCATGATAACCCTTTAAGAATGGGGCTTTAATGTTTTAAAAACATAAATGGTCCCCACGTTAACTCAAATCATTCACCTAAGGCTCGGAGGTTTGGGAAACCGGAAACGTTAGGAGCTGGTAGTAATTTTACTCTGTTGCAGGCTTACCTCTGGTGTTAATGCATTGTTGTCTGATGTCTGACTAGACAGCAGGATATGAGTAAAACCATCTTCCTTCCTCACCACAATATCTCTGAAGCGGCAGTTGCTTTCGTTTTGACGAACACTGTACCTTAGTCTTTTATCAAAAACATAATCTTTCTCAGATTCGAGTTTTCTTTTGACATGGCCGTTTGGGAGTATCCCACCATTTGATAGTGTGGAACCTATAAATAAACAAAGGAAAAAATATGAATAAATGAAGTATACAGAAATGCCGACATTTAGCGAAACGTGAACGATAAAGCACCAATAAATAAATAGCAGATTACACTCTTTACACTGGCATTTAAATATAAGTATATATTTATGTTTAAACACAAACAGACAATATGTTAGGTTGCTTCTATTGCAAAAAATGCAGTTGCACAAAATCATGTGAAATGTTTCACACTCCATTTAAATATCTGTTTCATCTCAATATAGACGGCCCCCACACACTCTCCAGAGCTTTACCGTTGTCAAGAGCAATAGGATTATAGGGCAACAGATCACCAATTTATGAAATCAAGGTCATCTAAATTATGCCGCAACAATTAACTATGTACTCCTTTGTAACTAAAAGCCCTCGAGCAGGAGGGCACGGATTCCGTTTTTAGTACCCACTTGGGTCCAGAAGATGTGTGGTTGACCCTCGTCGCCCTCTTTAAGCACGTGTATTACTTGTGAAGTTTTAACAGAATTGCACGTAGAATGTAGCGCCTATTTGTTTTTCCTGGCTACCCAATATTTTATTCCTATGTTCTGTTATGCAGCACGTTCTTTGGCAGTAATATTTTGACCTATTTGAGTGAACAGTATTTTTTGTTGACATTAGCAAGTTATGTGGCAAGTGTGGTAAACATAGTACTATGGAGTAAATGCTGCAGCTATAAAATTCCATATCTCCACTGGCCCAAACCATCGCCCATTGTTTTACAAACAAATTATGCAGGGGAGGTAAAAAAAAAAAAAAAAAACTAAACTTCTAATTCCAATTAGTGCCATTGTTAGCAGCATCTTGAAAAAAAAGGTTTCAACAATCTTGTCCTTCTAGAGATGAAATATGTTTTTTTATGAAGGCAAAGGGTGTTTTTTCACGCTACATACTTAACTACATAGTCAAATATCGCTCACTTGTCTGATAAAGAAATAGAAAAAAAATCAGTATTTTACTTACTATTTTCAGTAGTTACATTTTCATTAAACATTTCTTGGCTGATAAAATCCCCTCTTACAGCTACCTATCCCACAGATTACTTCTTTTGTGAACTAAGCACAAGACCCAAACATGCCCCATAAGTCCTCGGAGTTCATGGATCCACATGTCGGAGTTGTGAGCCCAGAAAAAGACCAAAAAGGTCCAAACGTCCTTGCTCAGGGTTTGCTTGATCTGGTTCCATGGAACTAGAACTACGCAATGGGATCAAACTGGGACTACAATTCCTTGTCCACAGACCATAAAGCTGGATCTGCAAAACCGTTGATGACGCTGCAAACCCAGCCTCTGTGTCTGTGAGCCCAGCCCAAACTGGATGCTTTTTCATCTAATAGAATACTGTTTATGTTTTAAATGTGGGCCCACTGACAGTTCAAAACCAGGTGTTTGTTAACTTTTTGCAAACCCTTCAAAAATATTTACTGAATAGGACACACGTGATTAACATCCAGTATCTGAAGATAAAACAGTGAACATTGGAGTAAGGCAAGGTTGTTCCTTGAGTCCCACACTGCTAACCCTTGGTTTAGCATATATGTTTTTTGCCCATTTCTCCAGGATGTGTGACAAGGATATGCAGTTAATCATCTGATTAGTGTCCCCCGAACACCAATCATATTTTAAAAAGTGTCAATCGCCCATGGCCATATAGATGGACTGTAACACTCTAAAATTAAATATAAACAAAGACAATGTGTTAATATTTGAACACTGAAAATGTATTTGGTCTGACAATTGGTGGCCTTCTGATCGGGGTACCCCACCATTTCAGAAAGTTTCAGTAAGAAACCTTGGTTTTCACCTAAAAGTGGGCTCAGCTTGACTACTCAAGACAACAAGACAATTGCTACGTTTTGATTTTCAAAAATGCTTAAGAAAATGTCTCCTCCCTTGCCATTAGAATGTGACACTAGACGTTCAAGACTGATTAACTCGAGACTTAAAACTCCTGTATTGATGCCCAAAAAATGTCCTTGCAAGTTACAATCTGTACAGAATACAGCTAAATTTTTGGCCTAGGTCGGTGGTTGCAGGTCAGTCCCCCTACAGACCCCAACTGCACTGGCTACCTCTAGAGAAAGAAATATATTTTATTTAAAACTGTATTATTCCTCACTCATTGAGCAACGACTAACTCAGGTCCCTCCTGTTTGCAGCATAAATTCCAAAGGCACTTTCCCAACACACGGTGTCATTCAGCTTTTTCTAGCAATGAAAGTGCCCCTTCCTTTAAGAAAGGTATTGGGACGGATGCTCCTTCCGGCTGCTGGAAGCAAAACACTGGAACTCTCTTCCTAGTTCCCTTAAGACTGCTGACAATTACTTTTAATTTATGAACCTACTATAAACCACATTATTTGCATGATTCTTGTTCTTGTGCTCATAATGTGATCTCCCCTTCATTTTACTCAGTGCCAGGATACCTTCTTTGATGACAGATATGTGTTAGACATAAAAACCAGGATAAAAACAAGGCCAATGGGCCAGGAAAAAAGATGAAGGTGGACAAAAAGGGTAAAGAAAGGAAAGACGCTTTTCAGAAATAGTAGGCCGTAAATCAGATATTCAACATGGACTTACAAATGTTGAATAGTGCACGTATCAATTTCTATGCTAAATTAACTTTCATTCAAAGCCTTTTCATTGATACCTTTAGAACATAAGATTAAAGTTGCCTGATGCAGTAATTTTGTTTTTAGCAGAGTAAGGTATAGAAGGTGAAGTATATATAAATCTACACATAACAGATGCAAGTTTCTTTACCATATCAACTAACATCCATTCAGTCAGTCAAATTGCAAAATATTTTGTTAAAATACATTTTGCAAATGCCTCCCCTTCCTCAGCCCAACAATAGTCTGAGATGAACCATAAAATTGCTGGCTTATCAGGAACACACAACAATGATTTTAAGAGGAGTATCTCGAATGTTGTGAAATCAAAAGCAATTTTCACAACAAAGAATAAAGGATTCGTGTAGCAGATTTTCATACGAAATACAACATGGTCTCAAAATTAAAATTACCATGAACATTGATTTTAAGGTTTTTATACTAACATAACAAATGGAAAGAGGCACATCATTAAAACGTATGTAAATCATTTACAAAAGCAACTGTTTTAGGCTTCACAAGGATACAAGTACAAATCTTATAAGAGGCTTTCCTGTAACACATTTAATTACTATTGAATTATTACAAACTAAGTAGTGAGAAAGACCTAAATAAATGAGTTTGCCACAGACCAGGCAAAAATGACTGGTATATTAGGCCACAGATTTGCTGCAATCAAGAGGACGTATGGTAGTTTTCTGGAGCATCTCGACAGAAGAAACAACACGTTTTGAGACATTAATGTGGTGAAAAAGTCTCACTGAAGATCAAACAATTTTTATTCATCATGAGGCAGTAGGGTACAGGGGAGACACGCTTGAGATGCCACCAGAATTCAAAGTAGAGTGTCACAGTCCACAAATAATCATGCACTGGATCTTTCTGGTGTTTACTTTGAGGCATAACGCTTTAATTTCAGTGATAACATTAGAGTGATAATTGTGCCATACATATACTGACATCATTACTTCTAGCTCCAAAGAGATTTCCTGGTGTTGCAAAAATGTAATTACCAGGATGACCTATAAAGCACCATACTGAATCACACACAATGAATAAAGGGTCGTTTTAAAAAACAAAATATACATTGGAAATAAATAGGGAATTTAGGTTTGATTTTATTCTCCTAAACTAAGAATATATCTAGTTAGAACCTCTCCAGAGATGTTGACATAGACGGGGAAACAACCACAGTGTTGATACTGTGTTCCTAGTAAACAGTAATGTGTATAGGCTCTAAGAATATCACAGGATTGATAAATCATACAGAAATGATTCTATTTTTCAGAGGCTGATTCTAAGTGATTCTAAGCAAATAATGTGTGCTTTTGTATATCAATGTATTATTGTTTTCAACTCTAAATAAGTGAGAAAAACACATTTATATCAGATGACTCCTAAAAGTTAGAATTGTGACAATTTGCAGCTCCCAAACAAAGTTTTAGACAAAGGTTAAGACAATGCGTGTCATAAATTGAAATTAACTTAATCTGAAAAAGCCGGTTAGCACATTGTCAGACAGATGTGAAGGGGCATATCTTCCATATATTCCAAATCTTTGATAAATCGCTGATAAGTTTTTCCTACATTATTAAGGTTTTAGGCAACCTAATTGAATGAGTTTTTCTGGACATGTCTCCTAGTTATGATAAGAGGTAAGCTGAGAACTTCACGCTTGTTCCAGTTTATTCAGAATCCCATATCTAATTAGATTTCTTTAACAGGCCCTGAATCAGCCTTGCATTTGAGGGAGATGAATGGATGAATGAATGAATAATCTTTATTTCCATGATTATTAAAAAACTTTGCAAAGCACAATAATTAAAAGTAATTAAAACAACGCCAAAATTAAAATTGCACTTCATCATAAAAGCCATATCCTTCACAACATCTATCGTCGCGCCAATACCTAAAGTTCTCTTAGACTGTAGTAAACTTAAATCATAAAACCTGGTTATTGTTATAAAATGCTATTTGGTGTGGAGATCATCTTTAAAAAATATATCATACCGACTCCTTGAGATGCATGTTAATAACTCATTACCTAAAGATTCCTGGAGTCTACTGAAATTGTGCAATCAGGGTGCACTGCAGAAGCTTATTAGAGGGGGTTATGGCAGAAACTGATATATGTATGGAGCATACAAAGCCTATGAGACATAAATAGAACTTGATTGTTACAAGCATACAAAAAATTGTTACCCAAAAGCAGTGTACTAAAATACTAAAAAGTATAAATTAAGAAAAATATGTAACAAAGAACATAAACATTCTCTAAAGGCTTTAAGGTGGGGATACAGGTGCTCTACAATGCATTATCCTCCTCCCTTCAACTCCTACCCCTTGTGGCAATTTGCGGACTTTCAAGGTCTCATATGTGAGTGCTAGTGCAGCGAGCAGTTGTCCTTTGAAACTGCTCAAAGTCACCATCTAGGTAGGTGCATCAGTCACTTAGTTAACAGCGTTACTTTAAGTGCTGCCTCGCCCTTTTTAATATTTGTACGTTGATGGGCATGTGCTAGCAGTACATGTTTCCTCATGATGTTGAAAAATTTCCAGAAACTGACCAGCTCCTTAGGAGTTTCAGCAGTAAATATGCATTTAACAGCTTCTTTACATGTCATTAGGCCGTGTATCAGAAAAAGAGATTTTAAAAGTCAGCGTCTCTCTGAGGCCAGACCCGGGCAGCAGCATATTAAGTGACAAATGGATTCAATGTGATAGCTGCATAAAATAAATTCCTGAGAAAGACCCCACATTGATTTCCAACTGCATCTAAATTCCCAAGCCGGTAATGTTAGGAGTTGCATATGTAAAATCCTCTGAAAAGTTCGAGCTCTCAGGGCTGCTTTTATATACGCCAGGAGATTGGCAATGCTGTACGACTCGGCTAGCTCCTCTACCACCCTAATAACCCCGATTATGGCAATTTCCTATTCTCTGGAGATTTGCATGCCATGATCTTTCAATTTCTTTTTCAGGAGGGCCTTCGATATTAGGGGATCTGATGAATACGTTGGGTCTAGGTCAAAAAATTCTTCAGCCTGCCTGAGATATATGGCCCAGCTACTGGAAACATCTTCAAAGATTACTTTCAGCGAGCCCCTCAAGCTGTTGGTATTGGCCATAGAGACACCATGAAATAAATTAATTATGTCCATTTTGCAATTTATGTCCATACTTGTTATGTTAAATTCTAGATGTATCCCTGCATGTCTGGTGGATTTAGAGATTTGAAAAATCCTTTTGTATGCTCTCATTTGACATTTCTCCAGGGTTTTTGTTATCCTGCCGGGGTATGCTAACTGGCCGTAAGTAATGGTGGGTAGAAGTTTTTCTTTAATAACTCTCCTGATTGCTTTGGATGTAGGTGCTTGGAGCCGGTGATAGAGTTTAGCTAACGCATAGGTTGTTCTCTCTGCCTTAATTCTTAGTGCTGTTGTCTAATGTGCTATTTTACTGGCATTGGATAGCCACACTCCGAGGTACTGGTATTTTTCTTCTGTGTCTATTCGTAGTGCACCAAGCTTGCACGCTCTTGGATATTTCTACGACTGGCATCCAAAACACCAGAACCTTGGTTTTTGCTGCATTAATCTTCCGTGCGTTTTTTTCATTATAGTCATGCAGGATGGCCAGGCCCCTTTTCAGGCCTAATTGAGTCTGGGCAAGCAGGACTAAGTCATCCACGTATTGGATTATGGGAAGGCCTGTCTTTCCCAGTTTCGGGGGGAATGTATTTCCTCTGAGTAGATCCTTACCTAGGTCGGCCGTGTACAGATTGAAAAGGGTGGGAGCAATGACAATCTTGTTTTAGGCCTTTATTAGTATATATTATTTTAGTCACATGCGTGTTCGAAATCTTTACTCTTACCCATGTGTCAGAGTAAAGTGGCATTATTGCCACCAATAAATTCTCTGGTATCTCCCAAGTAACCAGCTTCTTCCAGAGTATATGGTGTATTACGCCGTCAAAAGCCGCACTGTAGTCGATGAAACATTCAAAGAGAGGTTGAGCAGCTGGTTTCAAAGGTTTTCTGTCCTAAATATGTAAGTGCCAAATGAACATGGTCTATATCCTGTTTGATACGTTAGTATAATGTTATTTTCTGTAATCCAATGTTCCAGTGCTTGAAGCAGGACCCTTGCATAGGCCTTGCCATCCACATCCAATAGAGCTATTAGCCTGTAACTTCCCAGGAGAGTGGAATCTCCTTCTTTAAAAATTGGATGCAATATCGAGCCTTTCAGGGTACCTGGAATGTCTGATTGACGTAGGCAGTTGTTAAAAAGAGTGGTCAAGGGGGCAGCCCAGAAGTCTTGATCATCCTCAAATATGCTCCTGGGTAGGCCGTTTGGGCCTGGAGCTCCATCCCGCCTAATGCTGCTTAGGACCATTTTAGTTGATTCAGCTGACCATTAAGTAAGTATTTTCTAGGTCATCAAGATCAAATTGCCTCCCCGTGGTGCCCTGGGCTTCAGTGCGTCTTGAATCGACACAAAGGGAGCCCACGTGCTTTTCCCCAGACAATGGCAGCTATTGTGTTAGCCTTACTTCCTAGGCCCATGTTCTAGTGTCTTTATATAATCCCAAAACTCTCTGCTTTTATAAGGGGTCAACAAAGCTTGTAGGTGAATCCAGCGTTCTTTCATCTCCTTCTGCTTCAGTTTCAATACCTTTCCCTTGAGATCTTTCCTCGCTTTTCTCCTGAGAATTTCTACTGCCAAGGATTTATTCCTTCTGTATCTTTTTTCTAGCTGCCTACACTTTCGTTTGCTCTGTAAATGTTCCCTTGTTGTGATGGACAACCATGCCTTTTGTCTTTTTTTGTCTGTGGGCACTTGTTACACTGGGCTGCTTAATGGGGAATGTAAATTCTTTATCATATGTGCCCACTGTTTACCAATAGTACTAATCTCTCCTTCTAAGTTTGGGGATCCATAAGCCTTTTCTCCAAAGCTTGTATTTTACCTTATCCTTCTCACTCCATTTGATTCTCTTTGTCAGTGGACATAAATTAGTTACGAGTTGCTGGCCGCTAGCTATATAGGACGGCAGATTCGCTGCTTCAAGGGTTATTTCTATTGTGACAGGGTTGTGATCACTCTCGGGTCTTTGAGTCACCTCATAGTTTAGGCATCTGTGCCATAAAGCCGGGCTCAAGAAAATATAGTCTAGTACAGAGATGTTTTTAAATGTAGGAATAGGTGGACCCGGCCTCGTAGTTTTAGCATGTGATGATCTCAGTTGGAGTTCTGTTAAAAAGGTCTCTAGGGCAGATCTCAAGGAATCTCCAGGGAGGCTCGCACGCTGCCCAAGATTTCGGGTATTGAAATCTCCAGCGATTAAAAGTTCATGCTCTGGGAACTCATATATGTATTCCATTAATGTAGACAAGATTGACTTGTTTGGTTTCTCAGTTAGGATTTATGTATAAATTTACGATTGCAATTGGAGTTACTTTTTTAATCAGGGCAAAACCTATGTAGTTATTACGTGGACCTCACTGGTTGATTTCACCCAAGGGGCTAGTTTCAGTGCTCAATCTAATTTAACGTATGTTGCGAGACCACCCATGTGTCTTCCAAATAAGTTTTTCTTTTTTGCAGGGGTGTAAGTGGTTACGAAACCAGCTATGGTTTGTGGTTCCTTCATCAAGGTTTCCTGGAAGCACAGGATATCTGCGTTTTTTAGGAAATCCTCAATGTTAGGGCTGGCAATAAGAGAAGCCAGCCCTGCCACATTCCAACTGATGACCTTGATCACAATATCTATGTTGCTTTGTAGGGGACCAAAGTAGCTAGCACAAAATTGTCTGGATAACCATAACATTTACTCCTCTGGCAGAATGTGATTGTTACCTATTATGGTTATAGAGAAAGGCTCATGTCCTATGATAAATAATAAGGATCACATGGTTCCCCACAGATTTGGATTTATTCCTAACTCTGTGTCTAGATTAAGACAAGCTTGCTTCATCAATTGGCACCGGTTTGAACTTACATGGGTAGGTGATCTCCACTCAAATGGTGTTTGGTGGGCAAGGGGCCATTACAAAGTCAATGGACCAGCTGTACTGGGCACATTCATTCCAACACTATAAATAAAATATCCCACTGAAGACTGAAGATAGCCGCTCTGAAAAGGTAGGAGACTTATCTGTTATTTCAAACCTGGGCCACTCTAAATCTAGAAAAATAGTTCCCAATCAATAATTACATTTTTTCGCTTCTTTTAAAGCAGGGCTTGAAATGCACCACATTAATTAATTTGCTCATACCGGATTTCTGTCTTCACAGCAAAATACACAGAATATAGTATTCTATATTGATTGCTTCCAATAGTTAACACGTGAAGTGACTTGGAGAGATAAGTGAACAGCATCTGATTATAATAAAAAGAGAAGTTTTGAAAGAGAGAAGAAGAAACGCTCTAAAACTAACAAAGATTTAATTGTTTTGATGGACCGCGAGAGAAGGGATGACACTTTGAATAATACCCAGAAGGATGATTTTCAGTTCTGGTATGCCAGGTACTGGGAGAAGCAGTGTTTGTTTTTACCACTAGTAAATGTTCGCAAAGTAGTGCTATTTCATTCCACCTAGAGAAGATCGTTGACTTCCAATACTTGCGGACAGTAAGGAAATTAAGCATTAGTTGTGGGGCCTGCACAAGTAATGGGTCCACATTTACCCTCCACTGGGAACCAAACACTCCATTATAGCGCTTGACCTTCAGGCTGTGTATGTGTACTGCTGGGGTTGAAAGGGACACTGTGGCCTAGAACAATCTCCTGGAAATGTTCTTTGAAAGCCCCGCTCCGCCATCACTTCATTTGTAAATGCAAACAGGTCATAACAACATAGTTAAACATTAAACCACAATACCTCCACATGACACATATACGTGCAGGGGTTTTGCTTTCCCATGCATTTAGTTCACGTAACTAAACCTTCGAACCCCTCTCAGAGCCTTGTGTTCTATTATTTGCTCATTTATGCAAAGACCTTGTGGCAAAACTGGATTTATCAAATCCTATCAATGCGTACTGGAATGGAATACTATGTTTCCCGTTGTGAACACCAATTTAATGAAACTTGCCATTAATTGTGTGGCCTGCACAAGTAATGGGCCCACATTTGCCTTCCATTGGGAACCAAACACCCCACTGTAGTGCTCGACTCTCACAGGGTGGCAGTGCAGAGCAGTCCAAGGCCAACTCAAGGGAGGTGGTGTGGGCCTGTAATCGCCATTCACTGGCACGCAATAATAATACTTAATAAATAATTTAAAAAGAAAAGGCACATTTATTACACACACAACTCAATACTATGAAGTGATTTATGAATATACATAAGGCTGATGGGAATACCTTTTGAAAACATTGCGTAATTACCTCTGGCCCCCCAAAGGAGTCTGAATAAACAACCTACATGTGAAAAGCCAGAATTGTAGGAGTAAATGCAACAATCAAAAATAACCATGCGTGAATGCACTTTTTAAAAATAATAAAACACATATGCTTTGTCGATAGTCACCTTCAAAATTATCATGTGCACAAAGTATTTACAAATGAACTTCCCATGGGTCTGTGTGCTTTTTATATACTTTCACTCACTGAAACACAATAAAAACAGCATTACGTCTCCGAGAATTTTTAATTGAAAATAAAAAATCCTTTGTGCACAACTCCAGGGCCCTGGCCCACCCTGGGGGGGTGTAGAACCACTTGACAGCGGAGTTCAATGCCTTCCGGTATCGTGCTGGTGTCAAAGTTCCAAAGCTTTCTCCTGATGATATTTCAAGCCCTGTTGGGCTGTTTAGCATGCCTTTGGGCTAATTTTGCCTCAAATGCAGAGAACTAGACCTCTGGAGCACTTTCCTTAGGACCTCCTAGCCTCTAAGGCAGCAAATTTGCAGGGGGCTGGTTCCACCGGCTCCCTGCACCAGCCTCTGTTTCCTCTGGGCTTCTCTCCTCCTTCGTGTAGCAGTCCAGTCCTTTCATCTAACCAGTTCTTCAAGGGTGTAAGGGGACCAACCCACAGGTCCTAGGGTCAACTGAAAATAGAGTCCTTAGTCCAGATGGCCATCAGGGGATTCTTCCTTCCAGCTATCCATGGCTGGCACCTCCAGTCCCAGTAACCAGCAGAAAATCATAACCAAGAGAGAGAGAGAGAAAGCTCTCACCCTTACGCAAGACCTTTTGAGTGGTGGTGGAAGGTTTCAGAAGCGAGACACCTGTGGCCTATCCTGGGGTGCCACATCAGCTTTCCACCCCTACCCCAACCCTCCTGCACAGCCTGATGGGATACTTCAAAATGGCATCACCCAGGATTCACTAGTCACATCTGCTCTGGGAGCCTCATATCCGCCCCTCGCTCACATCGCTGCCAGGGCCTTTCACACCAAATCTTCAAAGAAGTCCCCTCCTGTGTTGGCTTCAGATTCTGGGCTCCCTCTTCTGTTTAGTAGGCAAGGGCTGGCACACTGCTGCTACAATGAGAAAACTGATTTCGTTCACACCTCTTTCTTCCTCAGAAGCAGGGTATGCCCTGATTCAATGTGTCACTGGTCTCTGTAGGACAAAGTCAAGCTGCACTTTAAGGCAGTCCTCACCATATGTGTAAAATGGACAGTCACTGCAGACAAGACAGTAAACCACACTGATTTTCCTTTTGAGTGTACACTAATATCATGAGGCCTGTGTCAGGTCAATATCCAATCCTCTGTGCCAGACTACCTGTGGGCAGTTACCAGGTTGTGCACAACAGGAGTCTCCCATGTGCAGCCCTTACGCAGTTGTTCATGCATGCCCACACATGTTCACATGTAACCAGCCAAGTGCCCCTTGCTGCGTCGCCATGGCCTTATCTGAAAAGGCGGACACTGGGTGTCAACATGCGCAGTCCATGAGTTTCCTTACATGTCCAATGTTGATAACCTGATGATTACTCATATGAGGATCATTGCCACGACTGGTCTGAGGCTCTCTGGGTGTATAAGCTATTGTATGATTTGTTGAATATATGGACTTTTTCCAGGAAGATAGGATGCCAAACCATAATGTAAGTTTTACAACTGGGCCTTGAGCAATCTCAACTGTTTTGTGAAGTCAGTTTCAACCTTCAAAGAAACAGCCCGCAGAACTTTAACTCCAACATCAGATAATGACAGAACCATTTCTTTTTAAATATGGACATCCTTCCTTCCTAAATGCAGCTTCTTAAAGGTCACCTGTACTAGACAATTGAGATGGGAAACTATGCCTCAAAGTTAGTGCATTAAAATCACACTAGTTTTGTTAGGGCAAGTTTTAAATATACTAATATATGCACCCTTCTTGATATATTAGATTTGCATAGCAATTCAGAAGTAGCACAAACAGTAGTAAGTCTAAATGCTGAAAGGGCCTTTGAGCAAGACGGTCGTATTTGTATAATACACTTTTTTTATTTCTTGAAGATGTTATTTTACTTGTCAACACATTGCAAATTGGAGTAAGGTGCAAATACTAACAGAAGCGTTTAAAAAACCTAAGGCTGATGGAAATACCTTTTGAAAACATTGCGAAATTTCCTCTGGCCCCCCAAAGGAGTCTGAATAAACAACCTACATGTGAAAAGCCAGAATTGTAGGAGTAAATGCAACAATCAAAAATAACCATGCGTGAATGCACTTTTTAAAAATAATAAAACACATATGCTTTGTCGATAGTCACCTTCAAAATTATCATGTTAACAAAGTATTTACAAATGAACTTCCCATGGGTCTGTGTGCTTTTTATATACTTTCACTCACTGAAATACAATAAAAACAGCATTACGTCTCCGAGAATTTTTAATTGAAAATAAAAAATCCTTTGTGCACAACTCCAGGGCCCTGGCCCACCCTGGGGGGGTGTAGATCCACTTGACAGCGGAGTTCAATGCCTTCCGGTATCGTGCTGGTGTCAAAGTTCCAAAGCTTTCTCCTGATGATATTTCAAGCCCTGTTGGGCTGTTTAGCATTCCTTTGGGCTAATTTTGCCTCAAATGCAGAGAACTAGACCTCTGGAGCACTTTCCTTAGGACCTCCTAGCCTCTAAGGCAGCAAATTTGCAGGGGGCTGGTTCCACCGGCTCCCTGCACCAGCCTCTGTTTCCTCTGGGCTTCTCTCCTCCTTCGTGTAGCAGTCCAGTCCTTTCATCTAACCAGTTCTTCAAGGGTGTAAGGGGACCAACCCACAGGTCCTAGGGTCAACTGAAAATAGAGTCCTTAGTCCAGATGGCCATCAGGGGATTCTTCCTTCCAGCTATCCATGGCTGGCACCTCCAGTCCCAGTAACCAGCAGAAAATCATAACCAAGAGAGAGAGAGAGAAAGCTCTCACCCTTACGCAAGACCTTTTGAGTGGTGGTGGAAGGTTTCAGAAGCGAGACACCTGTGGCCTATCCTGGGGTGCCACATCAGCTTTCCACCCCTACCCCAACCCTCCTGCACAGCCTGATGGGATACTTCAAAATGGCATCACCCAGGATTCATCTAGTCACATCTGCTCTGGGAGCCTCATATCCGCCCCTCGCTCACATCGCTGCCAGGGCCTTTCACACCAAATCTTCAAAGAAGTCCCCTCCTGTGTTGGCTTCAGATTCTGGGCTCCCTCTTCTGTTTAGTAGGCAAGGGCTGGCACACTGCTGCTACAATGAGAAAACTGATTTCGTTCACACCTCTTTCTTCCTCAGAAGCAGGGTATGCCCTGATTCAATGTGTCACTGGTCTCTGTAGGACAAAGTCAAGCTGCACTTTAAGGCAGTCCTCACCATATGTGTAAAATGGACAGTCACTGCAGACAAGACAGTAAACCACACTGATTTTCCTTTTGAGTGTACACTAATATCATGAGGCCTGTGTCAGGTCAATATCCAATCCTCTGTGCCAGGCTAACTGTGGGCAGTTACCAGGTTGTGCACGACAGGAGTCTCCCATGTGCAGCCCTTACGCAGTTGTTCATGCATGCGCACACATGTTCACATGTAACCAGCCAAGTGCCCCTTGCTACGTCGCCATGGCCTTATCTGAAAAGGCGGACACTGGGTGTCAACATGCGCAGTCCATGAGTTTCCTTACATGTCCAATGTTGATAACCTGATGATTACTCATATGAGGATCATTGCCATGACTGGTCTGAGGCTCTCTGGGTGTATAAGCTATTGTATGATTTGTTGAATATATGGACTTTGTCCAGGAAGATAGGATGCCAAACCATAATGTAAGTTTTACAACTGGGCCTTGAGCAATCTCAACTGTTTTGTGAAGTCAGTTTCAACCTTCAAAGAAACAGCCCGCAGAACTTTAACTCCAACATCAGATAATGACAGAACCATTTATTTTTAAATATGGACATCCTTCCTTCCTAAATGCAGCTTCTTAAAGGTCACCTGTACTAGACAATTGAGATGGGAAACTATGCCTCAAAGTTAGTGCATTAAAATCACACTAGTTTTGTTAGGGCAAGTTTTAAATATACTAATATATGCACCCTTCTTGATATATTAGATTTGCATAGCAATTCAGAAGTAGCACAAACAGTAGTAAGTCTAAATGCTGAAAGGGCCTTTGAGCAAGATGGTCCTATTTGTATAATACACTTTTTTTATTTCTTGAAGATGTTATTTTACTTGTCAACACATTGCAAATTGGAGTAAGGTGCAAATACTAACAGAAGCGTTTAAAAAACCTTTTCATTAGAGCAAACTCTAGACTACACTGACAATGCATTTCTACTTTTTTCAAATAGTGGTGTCTCTGTATCAGTGCTTTTTGAATTAGGTAGCCAATCCTCACATTATGAAATCAATTTAACTCAAGCAGAGGGATTTCCTAAAAGGTCTTAAATGAGTGTGTTAAAAGAGTCAAGTGGAGAATCAAGGCAATAAATGCCACATTGAGGCATTAAGTACTTGGGCATTTATATAACCTACCAGACCCTACATAGACTGCCTCCTGCAGTCTTCAAGTTATTATGACAAACATTAAAACAAAACGTGATAGGCTGATAGGACTTCACCTTACATTATGAGGCAAGATTAATGTAGTTACTATTACTGTATGATCTAGACTTTTATATATTTTTGTTGTTCAACACCCTGGTTTAAAAAAATATTTATCCAGTGTCCAAGTTATTTGGCAAATTCTAACATGGTGGGGGTAAAAGCAAACTTTTCATGGAAAATATTAAACAGATCTAAAAAGAGATTGTTTTAATCCCCCCTGATCTATATAATTGTTAAAAATAGGGTTCCTAGTTGGCAGACGGTTTGAACACTGTCCAAGTTGGGACCCTCATTCAAGTCAGGAGAAGTGAGATACCCACTCCGATAACTCCTGCTCACCCCCTTGGTAGCTTGGCACAAGCAATCAGGCTTATCTCAGAAGCAATGTGTCAAGCGTTTGCACATAACACACAGTAATAAGTGAAAACCCTACAAAAGGACCCTACACCAGTTTTAGAAAAATGGCCAATAGTTATTTGTGTAAAATAAGACCAAAACGATAAGAATCCAACATACAGTAATAAAGATATTAATTTTGTAAGATTTATCTTAAAAATACAGTTCCTTGAAGTCAGTAGCTCCACCTGGGGCTATCCTGGCGTCGTGATAAACAAAACCAAAAGTCCAGGCCGGCCCCGGTGTCACAGGACAGCTACGGTGTCGGGAAGACCTGCTAACAGTACCTTGGATTTGCAGGGGATCGTGATCCTCACAGTGAGCTCCGGAGAGCGGTGTCGCTGGTGTTGCGGTGTTAGTTCCGGAATCAATGCGAGAGTCATCAGGCCCTTGAAGTCACACGCGTTGCAGATCGAACTACGGGCTGATGAAGTCAGGAGCGATGGGACAGAAATGGGACGATGCGACATGTGGTGCCCACAGGTCACGGTGCAGGCAGCGGCTTGGTGACGGAGTCGGTGAGACCAGGGCTGCGGTGTGAAGCAGGGCTGTGCAACGTGCAGTGTCACCAGGTCACGGTGCAGGTAGCGTCATCGTCGTTGCAGACACGCTGTCGTCGAGAGGCCCAAGCCAGCGGTGGGGAATGAGACTGTGCTTCGTGACCCTCACGAGCAGTGTCCACAGGCCACGGTGTGGGCAGGTTGCCTGGTGATGACACTGGAGTCGATGATGCTGGCATCAGTGGACCGGGGCTGCGGTGCGGGATGGGATAGTGCTAAGTGCTCCTCAAGAGCGGTGTCCACAGGCCACGTTGCAAGTAGTGTCATTGTCGTCAGCAGGAGCGTAGTCGTCAGGGATTCCCAGGCTGCAGTGTGAGCAGGCAAAGGCGGAGTGCGGGGCCCACAAGTCGCGTGTATGGTAGAGGCTCAGTGAAGTCGTCCGATGCCTGCATTGGTGAGACCAGGGTGGCGGTGCGAAGCGGGGCAATGCGACTCTGCGCGGCGGCGGCAGTTCACGTGCAGGCCAGCGGCATCACAGTGGTTTCTTCTCTTGAACAGCACAAACCACACAGTCCCCAGTGCTGCAGGTCGAGGAAAATGAAGTCTGTAATGTCCCTGAGACTTCCAACAGGAGGCAAGCTCTACTTCAAGCCTTTGGAGAACTTTCTCAAGCAGGACACACAGCAAAGTTCACCCTTTCCACTCCTTTTAGGCAGAAGCAGCAACTGCAGGCCAGTCCTGCTAAGCAACACAGCAAAGGGACAGTACTCCTCCTCCAGCTCTCCAGCTCTTCTCCTTGGCAGAGGTACCTCTTGATTCCAGAAAGATTCTAAAAGTCTGGGGTTTTGGGTCTTCTTCTTATACCCTTTTCTGCCTTTGAAGATGGCAAACTTCCAAGCAAAGTCTCAAGTGTTTGCAAGATCCTTCCTTGTCCAGGCCAGGTCCCAGACAGACACCAGGGGGTTGGAGACTGCACTGTGTGAGGGCAGGCACAGCCTTTCAGGTGCAAGTGACCACTCCTCCCTCTACTCTAGCTCAGATGGCTTATGAAGATATGCAGACTACACCCCATCTCCCTTTGGGTCACTGTCTAGAGGAGGGGTGTGAACAGCCCAACTGTCAAACTGACCCAGACGGGGAATCCACAAACAGGCAGAGTCACAGAATGATTTAAGCAAGAAAATGCCTACTTTCTAAAAATTGGCACTTTCAAACTCACAATCTAAAAACCAACTTCACGAAAAGATGTATTTTTAAATTGTGAGTTCGGAGAGACCCCAAACTCCAGATTTTTATCTACCCTCAAAGGGAATCGGAGCTAAAAGTTATTTAACAACAATGAAACCTGAATTTGGCAGTATTTCACTGTTAGGACATATAAAAGACACCAGTGCATGACCAGTACACTGCACCCTGCCAATGGGGCTGCCTAGGGCCTATCTTAGGGGTGTCTTAGATGTACCAAAAGTGAGGGTTTGGGCCTGGCAAGTGGCTAAACTTGCCAGCTCGAATTGGCAGTTTAAAACTGGCCACACAGACACTGCGGTAGCAGATCTGAGCCACGTTTACAGGGCTACTTATGTGGGTGGCACAATCAGTGCTGCAGACCCATTAGTAGCGTTTGATTTACAGGCCCTGGGCATGTCTAGTGCCCTGTACTAGGGACTTACCAGTGAATCAAATATGCCAAACATGGATAAACCAATCAACAGTGCAATTTACACAGACACAAGTAAATCAGAGATTCTTTTATTTGGGAATTATGACCCTGATCTTCTGTGATGGTGACCAACGGGCCTTGGTGAACCACCTGAATCGTTCAAAGTGGTAAGAAATGTTAAAGTAGAGTTCAATCAAGGATTTTCCTTTAAACCTCAAATTAGAACTGTGACAGGGGCTTGTTTTAGCATTGTGAAATTGCTAGAGAAAGGATTCGGAATATTTTACTGGTTCAGATCTGAAAGCCAACTTTGCTGGCCTTAATTATTTTTAGAATAGACTACGTCAACTCTCTTTATCGAGAAGCTCCTTCTTATTTATTCAGGAAATTATAGCTAGTCCAAAATACTGCTGTGAGATCAATCCTTTGTGTGGCAAAGACACAATCAATCCAGGTCGGCCTAAAGCTACTTCATTGGCTGCCAATCAAAGAGCGTATAAACGTTTAAAGCTTTGCTAATTACAATCCAGATAACTCAGAAAAAAGGTACAGCATACCTCAGAAGCAAGTTCTTTGAGTACCTACCTAAAAGAGTTCTGCGTTCATCCAATCAGGGATTTCTTCAAGTATCAAGATTCAACAAACCTAAGATGGGTGTGCGCTCCTTTGAACTCCTAGCTGCCAAGCTATAGAATGGGCTACCAGTTAATCTTAAAATGCTCCAATCATAAGTGATATTCAAGAAGAGATTAAAGACCTTTATCTTTGCTGACAAGTAGCATTCCTTGAATTATCCCTGTGGACCAGCATCAGAATGCTTCTTTGTTGAAGCAGCTGTTGTGCCATATAAATAGGCAATCCAATTGAAATCAATTCAACTGGATGTAAATAGGATGAAATGCTGTGAAGCTTTTTAGCACTGTACTGAGCTCTCTTTTCTTAACAAAAGGATCACACTTCCCAGACTTTTCTGAGGCCAACTCGGCAGCTGGGGAGGAGGATGACCTCACACAGCGCTGCAAAGCAGGACCTGCATTCCTGCCGCACGGGATGCTCCCAGGCAAAGACCTGTCCATTGTGCCCATCAGTGACCGACAGAGGCTGGTCTGGGTCCCTGGTCCAGCCCTCATGCTATTGTAGGCATAGTATCTTTTCACCATGGTGAAGAGGAAAAGTACTTCAGATCCCACAACAGTTGAAAAATGTACTTCTACCATCTCTATTGTCAATAGTTTTTTATTGAGTACCCTGGGAGTCTCAAATGTAGAAATCGATTCCCGGGAGCAGAGACTAAAAGCTTCTCATTAACTCTCTTTGGAGAAATCTAATTATGCGCCTGAAAAAGTGACTCCAAGTGGGCCTGATCTATGTAATTTCTCTTGTATTTCTAATAACATCCTTGAAAATGTAGATGACAAACTTGCAACAAGCCAAGTTGAAACCCAAGGTGCATCTCCACCAGCAAATAAAATTAAAAAAACTATTTGCTCCCAGCGAGTTCTGATTCTTTATCATCCATCACAATTTGCAAAACCAGAAATTACCAGGCACTTTCAATTTAAGGATTTAGTTTCACAATTAATAATCAATCTATGGTTTCTGTATAAGTCCTTGTTTGTGGAACACTACTCGAGAATAATGTCCTATTTTATGATCAAAGAAACCTTCACCAAGAAACTTTCTACTCATACTAATCATGTATCCCATGCACTGCTCCTTCAACATTTATCCTGCCTAGTGCATATGCCACTTCTTTTACCAATTTTTAGCCTGTCATTCACCTCCCACCAGAGGCCACACCTTATGTTATTGTTCTAACCAATGCTCTGCCATTAGCTCAAACTTTATGAGAATCGTACGTGCAACCAAAAAATACAGTTGTCTATTAGTTTTGCGTACAACTGGATGGGGGATTCAAATCTCACAATTATATATTTTTTAAATGGTTAGATGTGTGTGATGGATAATTAATCTGTGCCAGTGACTGCATATTAGTTTTAACAACTCTTCAGCTGCAGCTGCTGTGTTTTCCATGTTTCACAGCTTATGTTTCAATTTAGCAAGATTAAAGCGATGCCTTTGGATTTTTTCTTTCAGCGCTTTCTAACTAAAAATATACCATAAACACTAATGAAATTTATGATTTACCTAATCCTGTGCATTCACATCATCCTATTATAATTAGTTATACGTCTGCACCCTTAGCTGACACGGATAGCAATGATTGTCTCAAGCAGGAAAATCAATCCAACATTAACTCTGCTATTATATCCCAATACAAATGAAACAGCAATTATGCTGTTTGATCTAGTTTGTCAATGATATACATTTTCCCTTCTGGAACGCTGCTGGTTTGCTGAATAGGATAGATACTACCGAGTGGCTTTTGTTAAAGATAAAAACAATATTCTCCTGCTATAAGGATTGTGAGCTGCAAATTACCTCTCTATAGAAGGCAAATTTAATTATTTCATTCCAGCCACTCCTTCACACTCAGGTGGGGCAAAAATTGGACTTACTATTTTTGTGGCTGCAATTTTAAATTGTAAGGTCAGTCTAATGCCACATAATTCATCAAATGTTCAAGTACTGCTGACTGGTTTCAGGTCTATGATGAATATTTTGGTAACTGGTTTCTACAAAATGTTTGATCAATACAAAATTAGTAACATTAACTGGTTAAAAACCTTTTCTGTTTCTTGCAGTCTTTTAGGGACTCAACTGATTTCCGCTTCTTGGAGTATTTTAGGGACTCATTTTCTGGTAGGAGATTTTAAAGCACATGGCTGTTCTGATGATTCATGTTCTAGGGGCCTTGCTCGTAACAAGGATGAAGTTCTCTTTCACTCCAGGCACAAACCTCAAGGTGAGGCTCTGAATGGTGTGATAATCTCATACAACTCAAAATATTCATATGAGACAATAGGCTGAGACTCCCTTACAATTCCCTCATTTAAGGGTTGAGGTTCCTATTGCATTGAACACATTTTTGTCTCACAGAACTTAAGGGACCATGTAGTTGCCTCAGAACCTGTTATCAACAATTTCAGCGACCACATCATTCATCTTTCTGTCCATCCATTAAAGAGAAAATACAGGTGTAGCAACTCTTTCCAGAGTAAAATCCATCAAAGATAATGTTTACGTTTAAAGTTGTGCTATATTAAATAAGAACACCTTCAATGCAACTTGGTCACCCAAAAGGTGCCTACATCTATCTTTATGTCAATGAAACCCTCTTTGTGACCTGTAGAAGGACTCAAATCACATGGTTTTACAATCTGACCACTAATGCACATTGTAATCATATGTCTACTTTAAAGAAAAAAAACTGAAATAGTCATGAAATAACGGCTTGTAGAACCAGCTTTAAAAAGTCAAAGAAATCCACTATAAGGAAGGGCACCTGGAATGACCTACAAAAGACATGTGCTGCCAAAGACAGCACCACCTTTTGGGAGATTATGAACAATTTTAAACCTGCCACTAAAGTGATTCTTTAGGCTGATATTTGGCTTCCCCATTTTCTAAATACTTGTACTGTACTATCAGTCACTTAAGTCCTTGATTTGTCTAATAACTTTCTATCCTTAAATACAATTGTATTTCCTGTTCAGGAAGTCTCTGTTGAAATTATTTGTAGTCTTAATGACAAGGCCTGGGGCCAAACAGAGGGCCTCATTATGACTTTGGCAGCTGCACAAGCCGACCGCCAAACCTGCAGGTAGGACACCCCCGTCATACCGGTGATGCCATCCGACTGTATTATAATATTCCCACAAGGTGACCAGCGGGAACATTGTATTATGTGTTCCCGTCGGGCTGACTGTAGGAACAGTGCTACAATATTGGCCTTGGCTCTTTTAAGGAAGCTGAAACCAATACCGTAGCACACCAGCACCACTGGAATTTGAACTGTCGGCAGTGCAGGCAGTGCGCATTCCAATGGTGCTGGGGGGGCCTTCTTGCACTGCCCATGCCACTGGACGGGGGGGGGGGGGGACTGCTATGGGCATGGGCAGTGCAGGCGCCCTCCGGCACTGGTTTCCCGCCAGCCTTTCCATGGCGGGGTCCCTGATGAGTTGTAATCAACCAGGAAGCGTTGAGTTCAGCGCTGCCCTGGCTAAGTACAACTCCAACCACTGTCACCACATCAGGAACCATGTTCCTGGAGTGGACGGCGGTCCGCTGGTAGGTCCGCCTGCCAGAATTGTAACGTGGCTGTCAGACCACCACAGTTACAGTGATCCAAGCCTCATAATGAGGCGCAGAGACACTGTGGATCTCTTTAAAATCAATGTGCACCTATGAGCTCCTCCTTTTGCAAATATGCTTAACAAAGCCAGTATTCCTAACCTCCCAGAGTCCTATTCTTATTCAATAATCATACTTGTATACAAGAACGGAACTAAAGATATTACAGATCAATTTGCCTGATAGAGTGATAAAAGATGCTTGGGGGGGGGGGGGATATTGATAATACATAGTATCAATGTGCGAAGGACAATAATACCATATTTGATATCTATCTGCTATCCAATATGGTATTAGGCCAGGGTCTAGTACTATTGAACACATTTAATACTATTGAACAATGTCTTAATCTGTGTCTACCATTAAATAAGAGAACTGTAGCTAAGCATGGTAGGGTTTATCTAGACCTTATGGATTTGAGTTCTGCCTTTGACCGGGTAAACAGAACTAAGCTGCGATCTATATTGCACTATCTTTGTATTGATTCAAACAGTGTACATTTATATGTTAGTTTCAATTTGAACCTGCCTGACAGGATTAGATAGGGGACTGGGGGAGATTAACTAATTTTTTCAAACTCAGTTGTGCAGTGCACCATTGTTAAATCTTGCCCCATTTGTTTTTGTTTTTCATAATTAAAATCTAATAGATTGGAAAATTGTAAACATAGGACGGTCCTTATGGCTTCCCTATGGTTGTTGGACCCAATTCCACAAAGATAATGAGCCTTGAGGATAAGATTAAGACGGTGGATTGTTTTTCTTGATTTGAGGTTTCTTTTCATTCCTCCCTGATTTGGCACCATGTTAATGACAAACTGGCAATAACAATTTGGAGCAGTGATTGATTTTGCCTTTAAATAGGGCTCACAGCCCGATAAACCAATGATTGATACCCATAACAGTAGGTGTGTCTAGGTTGCCAGCTATGGGACAGGTATTTGGGGCTATCCTAACACTGGAAATATTCAAACAGATGCCAATAATTTTGAAGGCATTTGCTTGCCCTACCACATAGCAGCTAGTCTTATATTTGACATGAAAGGCTTGGTTTCCCCTTCATGGGAAACATCATAACACTTTGTCCTCCTTTCCTGTGAACTTCTATATGGGATAAGCCTGAAGCACATGTTAATAAGTACATCATCAGTGATCACCTTGCACTGGAAGGAGCAAATAATTATTATGGTTAAAATATATTAAATCAATCTGCTATGATCTCTGAAGACCTGAGTTATTTTTCAACCTCAACTCCATAAAAAACAAGACTTGCGCGCGCTGGGTTAAGTCTGCTTTTCTGTCCCGTTTTCTGGTCTTGTGGGAGGAACGTGAAAGGTCAAAAAATGACTGTCAGACACATGTTCTTGTAAAAAACTGCACTAGAATGGAACCTTATATCCACAGTTTTTTACTTATTTGTTTTAGGCTAGGCATTATTAATTTTATTTGAACTTTTCCCAGAGAATGGGCTAAAAGGAATCAATTGGCACTTTGCCCTTGTGACCTTCCTTTGTTCAAATGACAATGCATTTCATCCTGTTTTGTACATTCCATTCACTAGCTATCAGATGTCACGTGAAGCATAGTAGGTGTATTAACCCCTTCGCTGCCAGGCCTTTTCCCCCTCCTGTGCGGAGCCTTTTTTTGGCTATTTGGGGCAGTTCGCGCTTAGGCCCTCATAACTTTTTGTTCACATAAGCTACCCACGGCAAATTTACGTCCTTTTTTCCAACATCCTAGGGATTCTAGAGGTACCCAGACTTTGTGGGTTCCCCTGAAGGAGACCAAGAAATTAGCCAAAATACAGTGAAATAGTTTTTTTTTTTTTTTTTTTTAAATGAGAAAAAAGGGCTGCAGTAGGCAGCTTGTGGTTTTTTCCCTGAAAATGGCATCAACAAAGGGTTTGCGGTGGCAAGATCACCATCTTCCCAGCTTTCAGGAACAGGCAGACTTGAATTGGAAAACCCAATTTCTCAATACAATTTTGACATTTTACTGGGACATACCCCATTTTTACTATTTTTTGTGCTTTCAGCCTCCTTCCAGTTAGTGACCAAAATGGGTGAGAAACCAATGCAGAAAGCTAAACATTTCTGAAAAGTAGACAAAATTCAGAATTCTGCAAGGGGTCATTTGTGTACATCCTACAAGTGTTTCCTACAGAAAATAACAGCTGAAATAAAAATATATTGAAATTGAGGTACAAAAAAAGCCATTTTTCCCCACGTTTTACTCTGTAATGTTTTCCTGCGATGTCAGATTTTTTAAAGCAATATACCGTTACGTCAGCTGGACTCTTCTGGTTGCGGGGATATATAGGGCTTGTAGGTTCATCAAGAACTCTAGGTACCCAGAGCCAATAAATCAGCTGCACCTTGCAATGGGTTTTTATTCTAAACCGGGTATACAGCAATTAATTTGCTGAAATATAAAAAGTGAAAAATAGGTATCAAGAAAACCTTTGTATTTCCAAAATGGCTACAAGATAAGGTGTTGAGAAGCAGTGGTTATTTGCACATCTCTGAATTCCAGGGTGCCCATACTAGCATGTGAATTACAGGGCATTTCTCAAATAGACGTCTTTTTTACACACTGCCTTACATATGGAAGGAAAAAATGTAGAGAAAGACAAGGGGCAATAACACTTGTTTTGCTATTCTGTGTTCCCCCAAGTCTCCCGATAAAAATGGTACCTCACTTGTGTGGGTAGGCCTAGCGCCCACGAAAGGAAATGGTTCAAAACACAACGTGGACACATCACATTTTTTCACAGAAAACAGAGGTGTTTTTTGCAAAGTGCCTACCTGTGGATTTTGGCCTCTAGCTCAGTCGGCACCTGGGGAAACCTAGCAAACCAGCGCATTTTTTAAAACTAGACACCTAGGGGAATCCAAGACGGTGTGACTTGTGGGGCTCTGACCAGGTTCTGTTACCCAGAATCTTTTGAAAACCTCAAAATCTGACCAAAAAAAACACTTTTTCCTCTCATTTCGGTGACAGAAAGTTCTGGAATCTGAGAGGAGCCACAAATTTCCTTCCACCCAGCGTTCCCCCAAGTCTCCCGATAAAAATGGTACCTCACTGGTGTGGGTAGGCCTAGCTCCGACGAAAGGAAATGGCCCAAAACACAACGTGGACACATCACATTTTTTCACAGAAAACAGAGGTGTTTTTTGCAAAGTGCCACGCTGTGGATTTTGGCCTCTAGCTCAGCCGGCCCTAGGGGGGGCAGAAATGGCCTAAAATAAATTTGCCCCCCCCCAACCCCCCTGGGGAGCAACCCTTGCCTACGGGGTCGCTCCCCATCTCTAAAAAAAAAACGAAAAAAAACAAACATTTTTTTTTGCCCTGGCGCCTAGAGGTTTCTGCCCCCCTGGGGGCAGATCGGACTAATAACAATAGGCGGATCTGCCCCCCGGGGGGGGGGTAGAAATGGCCTAAAATCAATTTGCCCCCCAAGTCCCCCCGGGGAGCGACCCTTGCCTACGGGGTCGCTCACCCAGCATGACATTGGTGCAAAAAAAAAAAAAAGATCCCGGTGCCTAGTTGTTTCTGCCCCCCTTGGGGGCAGATTGACCTAAAATCAGCCAATGGCCTAAATACAATTTGCCCCCCCCAGGAGAGCGACCCTTGCCTAATGGGTCGCTCCCCATATCTAAAAAACAAACAAAAAAAAAACACAAGAAAAAAATTAGCCCTGGCGCCTAGTGGTTTCTGCCCCCGGGGTCGATCGGCCTAATTAAAATAGGCCGATCTGCCCTCCAGGGGGGCAGAAATGGCCTAAAATAAATTTGCCCCCCAGGGGAACGACCCTTGCCTAAGGGGTCGCTCCCCTTGCGTGAAATTCACGAAAAGAAAAAAAAACTCCCTGGTGTCTAGTGGTTTCTGTCCCCCTTGGGGGCAGATTGGCCTCCTAAAAATAGGCCAATCTGCCCCCAAAGGGGACAGAAATGGCCTAAATATAATTTGCAAGGGTCGCTCCCCACCACTAATAAAAATTAAAAAAATGATCCCCCCCCAGGGGGGTCAGTAAAGGCCTTAAAAAAAAATGCCCCCCTGGGTGCGACCCTTGCCCAAGGGGTCGCTCCCTCATTCCAATTTCATTTTTGTAATAGAAATCCCTGATGTCTAGTGGGTATTTCAAAAGCCGGATTGCTTTACAATCCGGCTTTTGAAATGCTCAGAGAGACTTCAAAGGGAAGGAAATTCCTTTCCTTCCCTTTGAAGCCTCTCCGGCCTCCTCCACGTGATCGGGATTGCATTTCTCTTCCGATCGCGCTGGAAGCTGAGCTTTCTCGCGCGATGGGAGGAGGCCTTGTGACAATCAGGGCGCGATCGCACGCTGACATCACCGAGGGGGTGGGGGGTCAGGGGTGGAAGGGGAAGGGCTTCCCCTTCCATCCCTGCCTTGGGGGGTGGGGGGAACCCCACAGAGGGAGCGCTAGCGCTCCCTCTGGGCTCTGTGCCCAGGACGTAATGGTTACGTCCTGGGCACACGAGCACTGTGCCTTAGGACGTAACCATTACGTCCTGGGCGCAGAAGGGGTTACAGCTACATCAGCTTTTGTATGCCTCAAAAGGTTGCCAGATGTATGCAAATGCCTGGCTTTGATTAGATTTTTCAAAGGTGCTACTAAAATTAGGAGGAAATTATCCTTTTATAATATTTTATTGTATTTATTATGTTTTAGTCTATATATTTTCATTTTATTGTATTTTACTGTTCCTAAAAGTTATTGTTTTCAAAGTTGCATATATGTTTTTAGCATCTGTGTTACTGCATATCTTTATGTAGATGACATTCATTATACCGTATAACGATATTGTGATGATGGTAGAGCTGATGCTGACAGAATCCACTGTTTGTGCATACTTTATGTGATTGATGTTACAATTAAAACACTAAAAAAAGTCCCCACAAACTCCACAATATGGACTCATTCAGCATTTAAATGATGCAACTAGCAGACTATCTTTGGTCCTTCTAGATTCTGGCTAGAATAATCAAATTTGGTCAAATTAGAACCCATTACTCCTAGTTGGGTTCCGATCATTTATAGAGCAAATAAAAGCTACTATTTTACTAAGAAAAAAAGATAACATTCATAAAGAAATAGTCCAGAGTTTTTTTGTACAAACTCTTATCCCTGTATGGCAATCCTCTAAGTTACTAACAAAGATGGCAGTGTTTGCTTCTGCCATTCACAAGATCCTGAAATGAGGCTAATGAATGCCTACAATTTGGAGCGTGAGGAGCAAATGGTATAAATACTAGGCTTACATTTTAGGACCTTAATTGCATTGGCACTAATATTAATATAATAGATATTGGTTCTTAGAAACAAGTACAAGAGGTGTGACTCATAATTACACTAGCAGTGATCTAACACCTATGCACCGCAATAGAGTAGTTCACTTCTGGAGTGTTTTCTTTGTGAGAAATGTCAGTTTGGGGGCCACAAAGGACAATTACCACACAAATAATTATCATAATGTTTGCTGAAGAACTGGATATTTTCAAGAACCCTCAAAAACAATGTTTATGGAAAATTCTTAAACACAGATGAATATATTACTGACTTGTTTCCAAGAAAGTATTGGATACTGATCACATAATTGAAATCACATTGTTAGATTTGTTTTCTTGAAATATATGAAAGGCAGTAACACACTTCAGGATGCTCTTCCTAAATGAATAAATGAACCCTGGTGTCTCAACTTGCCTCCCTATTTTTCCTTTATTTTTCCCTATCCTTATGTGCATAAATTCCTTGTGTGGCCCCTTCACACATCAGCTAACAGAAGTAAAAAGCATTCCATGCATAGATAGATTGTGACATTTAGACACTGCATTTAGTACGTTTAATAACTAGATTTGAATTGCCTTCTGGTGGTTACTCTTGCATTTCTGCTTATTATTTTGCAATTTGGTTAACTTTTGACTTCTAATTGTTGTACATTTGAGTGAATTTTAGATTTCTCTTCGACAAATATAAATAAGTATAACCAAAAAGAAAAATAGAAAAAATAAGGTTCAATCGGTTCAACCTATCGCCTGCACTGACTATTCCCTAATCAGTTCAATATACTTCCAAATAACAGAAGTCCCCTGGATAGGTTCTAGATCAGGACAGATCATATGGAAATATTTAAACTTTATTCAATGTTAGGGGGTCAACACTTAAATCACATCCTTTTGCAGAGTGTCTGAAACTTGTCTTGGAGCAGGTTGTGCCATCTTCAAGGAAGGATAAACACCTCAATTGTTGGTTCTCTCTTACCTTTTAGCAGTAAGTATGTGACTCGTTATTCAGACAGAAAGTGGCACGTCTGTTACTAAGAGAAAGCTTGCTCAGCCTTTTGTGGACAGCCCAGGCAAAAGAAGGTATGAATGATCTAGCCCAAAATGAACAGAGATAAGATTACCACAGCTGTTTTCTCTGCAAGAACACCAACACTAGTACCATCATTATGTCCATGCACAGTGTGTTACAAATGTGAGAAATATGTGCACAGTTATTTTTAGAGAAAGTATAGTGTATCTATAAAAACATATGATTGAGACATTTCCCAGTGCTTCAACTTTTGACAATGTGCAGCTGCAGTTGTGAGTTCTAACAGGGCCACACAAAAGCATACACAGACACCTTGGTCCCAAGCACTGTTAGCACCACTTAAATCAAGATTTCTGCATTAAATGTACTCTTTACTCCAATCTTTGCACCCCTTGATCATCCCACCTCGGCCAGTGTTTTATTCATGTTTTCGATAGGACATAAGCATAACGGGACGATTGAGGTGACTAAACCTCTTCAAAAAAAGTTTGAACTGGATTTTAATATCAAGTATAATAAGAGACCTGTAGAGGTTCTACCTTATGAGGCTAATATTGCTGAGAAATAACTGGCACATTGACTTTGAAAATACCTTGACTCCCACAAGGGTGTGTACTTTTCACAAATGGATTTCAGTCCCAGGATAGGCAAGGAAACCACCTTGACCAATTTGTTAGAGGACATGGGGTTGGACTATGATATACACATATTTTATACCATACTATATTTTATATCTGCCTCCCACCTTTTATATGGTGAATCATGACAGTGTGATCCAATGTTTGCTGCTAGCAAGCCTGCAGTGGTTGGCCCTCACATGATTTTTTTCTCCTTCCTCTTTGGACTAAATATTTGGTTATTCCAAACTTGGGCCAATCCTAGTCTTGTTAAATGAGGAGTTCCACAGATCTGATCCCTTCTGCCATTCCTGTTTGATTTGTATCTGTATCCCTCAGGTGATTTAAGTGTCTTTTGAGAGTGTTATCAATTTCATATGCAAATGATACCTAGCTAATCCAGTGCTTCGATCAGCCCGAGTACGAGCTTCAGCAGACTCTTCATTCTTGTGTTGCTGCCATCGAGGGCTGGATAAGTGGGACCGTAATAAAGTTCAACTTGGTCAAGACACAGGTGTTACTATCTGACCAAAACAGCTGTGGTAACCAGCTTCCTGGACTTAGCAGGTGGGGTCAACAGCTGTAACAGACAGTGATTATCTTTTAAAAGGAACTAGCTTTGGAGGAACAGGGGAAGTGAATGATTTCCTGAAATTCTTACTAATCGGACTTCTAAAAAGATTCCTGTCTTTCAGCCTCAACTGCAGTGAGCCTCCACGGAAGGGGCAGGCATTCTGGGCTATGTCAAAGTTTTCTTACCTTGGCTTGCTAGTAATGATCATCCAGAAGCTACAGGTTGTCCAGAAAATAGCAGTTGGCTTGTCTGAGACATGCCTATTTTTGATCACTTCTAAGATGCTCAGAGGGGCCCCAACTGAATTCTGAAAGTCACTGAGTTCACTTCAAGGTCCTGTGTCTATACACTGCATTCTCTGTGCCAGCTGCATTCACTCCAGAATCCACATTTATGTTCCAGTTCATCATCTTTGTTCTGCCTCTCAGCACCAACTCATAGTTTCCAGCTTTATGTGTGTTGTGACTCATGGTAGGGCTTTTTCAGTTGTGGCTTAGTAGCTTTGGAACCACTTACTGATTTCCCTCAACAGACTGCCGGTCATGGTGCCTTTCAGAGGTCTCTTTGGGTATTCACTTAAGTTTGATGTTTATCTTTTTGGTTCTTTCTTTCAATAACAGCACCATGATGCCCTCAAGAAAAGGGTAAGCTTACAAGTACCTAACTTACCTCTTCATATACTGTATGACAATCTTCTACTTCCATGGGAAATAAATGGAGACTGGAAGAAGGTATTTGTTTCTTGTAATCAAAGTCAGGACATGTTCTACACAAATGTCACCAACTTGGGACATGCCACTCCTCAGTCTCAGAAGGGACTTATTTGGCAATGGTCTGCCCACACTTTTTCATTATCATTATCTGCATCCTTACTTGCTAATTCAATAACCTACACTTCTCTCCTGAAGCTTATAATTATATGACTTCAGGTAATCTCACTGACAGGCCATTTTCTAGCCAATCCTATATTCAGTTGGTTAAAAAAAACTGCAACCAACCAGGATGTGGACAGCACTTCGCTTACATTAGGATATGTAGTTAAAGGGAAAAATAGCCATACATTATTACCAAAGTGTTTAGTGCAATTGTTGCCTCAGTAGTTCCTGGTATCCAAAGCACAATCCCTACATTGGCTGACATACCCGTTGCTCCCCGACTAATAATATACCTTCTTGGATGCCTTCAATGGAAAGGAATTGATCAAACAGGTACACACAGAATATGATGCCAGGTAAAGATAATGTCATGGGCAATTAATCCACACGAGTATAGCTATGCACTGAATGTATAAAAAGTCACAATAGTAGTGGGAATATTTAGTTGAGAATCTGGTTCAAGTTTTTATTCAACACTCCAGCTGCTGCGCCTATATTTGTTGTCCGCAAACATCCTAGAGAGATTAGTCTGTGTGTTGACTGTAGGAAAGTGAAAGCATCATTATCCAATGTCCTTGTGGATCAATTACAATCGGCTACGCTCTTAATATTCCTACCCTGGCTCTGCATGGGGAATACAATCTGTAAGAATCTGAGAAAACAGCCTTTCAACCTATTAGGAGTATCTCATTATGCCTTTGTGCCTATGAAACGCTCCAACTCCACAGCATAATAAAATCACCATATCTGCAGGCTCCTATGTTGTCATTGATTTGTATGATATTTTGTTCTTTTCCAAATACCTGGTTCAATATTGCCACCATATGATGGGATATCTGACTCACCTGTAAAAGCATCTTTGAATATTTAACTGGAAACCTTTTAACACCAACACAGTCATCTTTTTGGGTTTCTGATCAGTCCACAGGTGATGGGTATATATGCAGAGAAAGTAAAAGCTTTGGAACAATGGCCCATACAGTCATCAGTCAAACAATATAAAGTAATCCCAAGGATCTACTAATTTGTACAGACACTTCCTAAGGGTGTTCTTTTTCATTGCAGTTAGACAAAATGTCGATATTCAGTTCTGGGTGCCACTCACCTGGGGAACAGAAAGAACAGGCAAACAAAAACCTTTACTTCACATTTTATTTTAACGCCTTCGAATTGTGACAAGTGCTTTGCACAGAATTACACTTATGAATTGAAGCTGTTCTACCCCACAAAGCCACAGGAGCATTCAAACCAGTGTCTGAGCATAACTACACAATATATCATCAGGAAATGTTCATCATTAAAGAAGCTTTCTCACACTAGTGACACTTTTTAGCAGCAACTGTATATTACATCACCACAATAAATGTTTCCTTCCCTCTGCAAACTTATAAAGAATCAGAGCAAGTTACATTCAACATTTTGCATACACTGCACTCATCAGCAGGAAATACAGATTATGTATTTACTAAAATCAAACAAGCCCAAAACAACATGTAGCCAATTACTTGGATACAATACAATCTTGAGCAAACACAAAGCACAAAAGAGGTTATTTTTAATCAGGGGCACATTTATGTTCCCTTTGCAGAACTTAAGATACCTTTTACAGTGGTACCATGACTCTCCAATGAACAGTCACCCTGCAACTGGAAAGGTATAGTTTGTGTCCTGTATATTTGGGTGAGCGAAATTACAACACGCTGTCCAGAAACACATGACCTCAGTCAGCACCTGTATACAATCAAACACAGCTCAACAAAGCCACTGGGCATTCACCACTGCCCTGCAAAAACCCTAAAAACACAATTTGGTCTCTATGAATGGTATTGCAAATCTAGAAGCATCTAGAGTCAGACTTTGTATGTTGATACCTACAGATCCCTTGGCCAAAGTGCTTTGTTCCATCACCAAAACTATTTATAATAGTAGTTCTGGCTTCATAGCCTTTTAGTCGGCTGTGGTGATATCAGGTTGAGGTACTTAGGGCCACATGTACAAAGCATTTTCCTAGTTGAATCGGCCTGTTTGCGACTAGAAAAATGCTTTTTGGGATGTCAGACAGTGCGCATTCTGAGGGTGCTATGTGTGATGGCATTGGGCTTGGCTCTCTGACTCCCGCACTGTTTCCACCGGCTGACCGGCAGAAATATTGTAATACAATGTTTGTGCAGGTCAGCCTGGTGGAAACATTGGAATAGGACAGTGGTGAGGCCGCCGCCTTGACGGCCGCCTCACCACCACCTGGTTGGAGTTTTGGAGGTTCAACCCCCCCAACTCGTAATCAGGCCCTAAGTCACTGAAAAGTGTCAATAGAATTAAATGCTTACACTTAAACAAATACAACAATATTTACAATAATTAATGAAGAAATGTGGATCCCAAAATAGGACAAACTAGGACTCATGATCTGAAGCAATAATTAAAGTCAGTCCTTGCCGTTAAGATGTATAATTAAACCTCTGGACAACAACAAAATCAATTAAGTACTGTGTCCATTGACATTCAGATAATGTAAGCCATTGACACTGCTGTAGGCCTAAAGCCACAAACATTTTGTGCCACTGGATTTAAGAAATATTAGTAGAAGAGGTAATCCTGCAAGTGCGTGATTACTAATTTTATTAAAGACTTAACAAGCATGACAATATTACTGTGCTTCACATTTTCACTATGCATACCACTCTTTCTATTCCAGCGTATGGACCATATCTCTGTGTCAGGATAGGATGTGGGATTTTCACCACTGGAAAAATTAACTATATCTGGAATTCAAAGCACATCTTACTTACCAGTAATCCATCATGTTCCTTGTTTAAAGCTTGCTTCCTTTAAAAACATTCCATAATCTGAGGATCATGAGACTACCGATTTTGGTTTAAATAGTATTCATCATTAGTGATATTTATTTAGAGGAATTTTGAGACTATTTCAACATTACATCAATATTCCTCTCCTGTTTTATACCACATTCAGCACAACAAACCAGATTTAATACTCTGATGACCATGCCTGAAATAAATTATCAAAATCAAATATTGCAAATACGAGTTCCCAATTAAGTTCTATTTAATGCATCTGGCAGACATTGGATGAATAGTCCGATTTTATAGCATTGGGCATGTGCAAACACTAATAAATACAGTAAAAGACTGTCATAAAAGAAATCCGCTTTAGGCAATGAAATGTTGTCAAGTGTATAAAGAGGCTTAAATTAAAATGGAAAAGGGATCATGAGGAGAAAGTATTTTAATACACAGTCATTTGTGGTTTTCTTCAGTTTTACTAGTGGTGTTACTATACTCCTTTTACATGCAGGCTTTTATTTTTTGAATATTTTTTTATTGAGTTTCTCATAGTAGGTTACAACAAATAATAGTAATAACAGGAATCTCCCAGTCCACCCATGCCTGGTCTATGTTGCTTTATCATCCGACATCAGAAAGCACAAGAAACCAGACATCTTAATAAGGACAATACTCCAATCAATCTATACATTGCAGTATAAGACTGCCAACATTGCAAAAAAAAAAAGAACAAAAAAAACACCCTGACCATGAAGAACCTTTAAACAAGTGGAGGGAGGGGGGCAAAGACAAGTACCCCAGCAATCACTGTAGAGTTCTTAATAGTGTAAATCCTGGGCAACTCCTGCATGAGGACGGATGATTGTCCAAAGAGGCCCCACCATGTGCCGAAGTTCGACACCAACTATGCTCCAGGCAGTGCGGTCTGCGTGCAAAGGAATGCCTGTAGAGGGGCCCATATTTCAATGGGTCACCCATTCACTGGCATTAAGTCCTAGTATATATTTAGTTGTTCCTGACGATACGCCGCGTCCTTCAGCCAATCTAATTTATGGGGGCTCTACTCACGCCCGTAACACATGGCAACTCTGCGCTTTGCCAAGATAAATAGCATTCCCACTAGCTTTCTCTAATCAGACTGTATATCTTTAACAGATCCTAATAGTGCAAGTAGTGGGTGGTGCAGGAGCATTAGTTCAACCATCTCATCAATCACATCCAACACATCCTGCCCAAATCTGAAGCTGCCGGAGTCTGTGTTCAAACCCATATGACAAAGCCACAGCATAGTGTAATATAATCAATTAATAAACTTTAAATGTATCAAGCGCAGCCGATAATTCAGGGATAGGGCTCGCATATGTGCACTGCAGTATTTCCAGACGTCATCAGATAAGGGGGTGCCTATATCATGTTCTTATTATGCCCTAGCACGCGGTCTAGCAGAGGGAGCAGTAGTCTGCATGGTTGCATATAATCGAGTGACTAGCCGCTTAAGCGTTGGGGTGGAGTACAGACGCTCTAGCGCCTGACACACCGGGGGGGCATGGTTGGGTGGGTGGGGGGGAATGCACTGCTCCAGGCACGAACGGCCGATCGTATCTGTAAATATGTGGAATGATATAATGTGTGTTGTGGGGATCACAAGGCGCTGCTGCAGGGGTCACAAATTGGCCCTCGGTGTACAGAGAGCTCATAGCGGTTAGCTGCATATCGCAAAGGCATCTTCGCCCATCACCCTCCTCCGTAACAGCCAGCTTACGCTGATCTAAAAGTGGCATAGAGGACACACACAGAGTTAAAGCCCCATTACTGCGAAAGAGCGTCTGCCAAGCCAAAGCTGGTCAAGCAACCATGTCAATGCTCCTTTGCGGCAGGCGTGGGGGAAAGAACACTGCCCTGTAGAGTGCTCGCGGCCAAAGTCAGATTTGGGGGAGGTATGTGGCAGACAGTGGATAGGGTGAACTGAGAATATTGCATCTGGGTGCAATTATAATATAATCCCAAGTCAGGGGCCACCAGACCTTCCAGCTCAAAAGGCTGGGTCAGCATATCCCATGAGATTCTGGGCTGTCTACCCACCCAAACCAGTGATGGTAGCAATGAGCAGAGCCTCTTTCTAAAACAGGATGTATGAGGCATGGGGATATTAACGAATAAGTATAGAAATTTAGGCAGGGCCACCATTTTGACAATTGGGGTCTGCCCTGTGAGCAAGAGGGTACAAGAGCTCTAGGCCACAATCTTGTCCTCCAACCAACAGATTGTTTTGCCATACTTTTCAGTCCAGAGGCCACTTATGTCCCTGCACAGACAGACCCCAAGGTAGCACACCATCTCACATCACAGGCCTAGTATGCCAAGACAACCCCTGGCGGATAATGATTGCAACACCACAAGCATAGCTAGAATACACAACCAGGGGGCACTCTCCCATCCAACCCCCACGCAGCCATGACATACGTTAAGTGGACCACCAGTAACATACAAATATCAATATCAAGTTAGTGAAGATATGCCGACGTCAAGAAATTTTGAGCCTATAATTCAGCAAGTGTTTCACCAGCAGAAAGGACCTTCACGCTGCCTGAACTTTAGGGGTGTAATCTGGAAAACCTGTAAGATTGTTGTTGTTATTGGGCTATGCTCTCTGGTCAGGCAGAGAACTGTATCCCGGTCTCTCTAATTTAGCAGGCGCACTGTAATGGGTCATGCCGGAGTCTCTGGTGGAGGCCGCGGGCACTTGCTCCACCACAATCACCGAGGACATCGCCCCTGCAAAAATCAACATTAACAGATACTCCACATATATTCCTCTATGTGGCCCATGTCTGTGGATTCGAGGAGACCTGAGATTCAGAGGTTGTTCTGTATCGAGCACGTCTCAAGATCCTCGCTTTTGTTATGGATCACTGCAAGCACATGCTCCATCTGAAGAAGCCTCCCGTCAGAGGTATGGCACCCGTCCTCTATTTCAGAAGTGTGGGTCTCCTCCTGACCTAGTCGGTGTCATGGTCATCTACTCTGTCCTTTAACCTATCCATGAGGTCTGTGAGATGATCCAACTTAGTATCTATGCCAGCGAGGCTCTGCTTAAGGTCCAAGAACATAGCTTTATTGGATGAAGATTACTCTATCTTCTCTGGAAGTAGGTCCGTTGCAACCTCGTCCAAAGGTACTCTACTGGCATGCCCAGATTTCTTCCTGCTTTCTGATGCAAGTTTGATTTGCTTGTGGTCGGTTTTACCCATGCCGCAGGCCTTCCAGCACAGCTGGTCACACCTCAGGTGGGGTGAGATTTGGGATCAGTAGACCCACGCTCCCAGAGAAACTTTGCCTTACAGATCTTTGTGTCTGGTGTAAGAGTGCCCAGCAGCACACCCAATTGCAGCAGCAGACGAGGATGTCCTCGTGAGTGCTCCTTACCTCTTGCCTGGCAGCCCCAGGGCCCTCACTGCCCCTTAGAACTTATGTGGCAGCAATCCTTTGCACACACCGTACGCGCTCACCTTCCTTGTGTCACAGTAAAGTTCAACCTGGATCTGACCAACCAGAGCTAGGCAGGCTCCCTCCACACTACCGAGGTGGAGCATAGTGGTGAGACCCTGAACAATGTGCACAGCTCTAGTGCTGGTGAGCCAGAGGAGGGTATGAACATGCCTTCCTCCGGCTCACCAGCACTAGAGCTGAGCACATTTTCGGGGTCTCACCACTATGCTCCACGTCCATGTCCAGTCGCAGCTTGCCCAGCGCTTCCCACCAGTGTTCCTCACACCAGCAGGTACCTTTAAGTCAGTCCTGAGTTACTCTTCCCTCCTTGAAAGGGTGCTCCAACTCGGTCGCCATCCAGACCTAAGGAGGTGGCAGATACAGCTCTGCGGTCCATGCCACGTCGAGTCCCGCAGCAGCTTGCTCCGGATTGCGGTCCTCGGCAACGCTCAGCTCCACAGCTGCAGGGGCCTCCACTGCACTTCTCTGGGTCGCTCCCGGTCTTCAGGGCCCTTGTCTGGTCAGGCGGTAATTCAGCAGCGCCCCTATCCACAGCCGTGGCATAAGCCGCTCTAATATCAAGCGGGCACTCAGCACACGGTCAGTGCAGCAGCCCTCACCTCAACGGGGTCCTCTCTTCAGCCACTGTCCACAGTGGGGGGCCTCCAGTGCCTCCCAGTTATTGGCACAGCAGTCGCGAGGCAGCCATGCTCCAGCGTGCAAAGCCAGCTGATCGACAAACTCACACAGGGCAGACCCTCCGCCACAGGCCGCAACCAGCTACATGGCCCATCTCTCTCCACTAAAAGTTTGGTCTCCGAACCGCGGGAGGCCCAATTACACGCCCTGTGCAACAGGACCTCAAGGCACGCTGCCCCAGCGCATACACAGCACCCGATGGTTGACAGGAAAAAGAGAATTTTAGGATTTATTCTCCTGTCCCGCAGAGCCTTATGGAGTGGCAGCCATCTTGCGATCCGGCTAAGCCATGCCCCCCCTTTACATGCAGGCTTAATAGCAACTGATCAACTCTAGGTGCCACTGTCTGTAATATCATCTGTACTTTATACACTTTCATCTGATTTTTAACACTGCCCAAGTGTTCTATTGTGACTCATCAAGAAACTGGTAACTTAAAACACACACTGTCATGTTTTTATAGCATATGTTTATCCCTTTTTCACATCTGGAGTAGTAGTAGCATTAGTATGTTTTTAGCAGGCTCTAACTTTTTCATACATATTTCACAACAGATACATTACACATCACTCTATAAAAATGTTGCATAATTTATATAAAAAATAAACAAATGTAAAAATTACCATACCAACTGTACAGTTAATTGTACTGCATTTTAGATAATAGTTAAATACTCAAAACAAATAAGTGCAGTATAAATTAATTTATCAATCAGTTCCACATATGTTAACCTTTACAGCCCTTTCTGCTTATTTCATTAGCAAGATTTAAAAAAAAAAATCTCTAAGCAGCATTTTGCATGGATACTGACATTGTTGCCTACACGATAGTGCTGTACCAAATTTCCTTAGTAGGGTAGGTAGCCAAAGGTGCAAAATATAAAGTGAAAATTATTACAAAATGCATTATGGTTTCAGGTACAATTACCTTCCCCCTTCCCTTTGTCACTTTTCTGAGGTACATGTAGTTGTTTACAGCCACTACATGCCGCCTTTATATATATATAGTGAGTAAGGTGGGACATATCTCATCCTTTAGAAGTATATAACCATGTACCAGTAAGTGTCTTGCATAATATGCCTCTAACTTTGGTTCCCAGTATCTTTGTTTTACTTCCACTAGTGGATTTTTATTTAACAACAGAAGGCTAACTAAAAAAATCTCAAACCATACAAGGTTGCTTTGATATCGGCTAGCCATAAGGGATAACTATGGTAGCTTAGTTGAACCCATCAACTCCATGGATTTCTATAGTGCAAATCTGTAGATCTAAGCTGGCAAAAACTAAATAAAATACTACCAATATCACATTAAACAAAAAAGAAGAAAAACATGACTCTCTTCATTTGAGGTAAGTTTGTTTTCCGATTCTCAAAAACAGAGAGAAGTATAGTATAGGTGTATTCTTCTGGCAGAGGATACTTCAAAGAGATTCCACTTTCTTTCACTTTGCTTTGTTAGCAAGAGATAGATGGGTGTTGTCATGAACAGGCTTCTCTCTAAAGATTTTTCCCAAATTTGCAAAGTAGGTTCTTGCCTTTATTGACACAAGAATACCTTAGTACGTTATTGCTGCTTTTTGAAAACCTGGGTTAAATTATTTGATTTGCTTTTTACACCACAGCAATTATTTTTAATGAGGATTAATAATTAGGTTTTTAAATAGCACAATTGATTCCACAGCAAATTGGTATACACTGCATCACTCCCATTCTCTCAATCTCATGGTTTCATCTTCTTTCTACAGTTAGTTTAAGGAAACATGCTTTTTGCACCCTTCAACTCCCTTTTTTGCACTTATTTGGATTACTAGCTGCTGAATTTTGGACCAGACCTCAGTGCCAGTGTCCTAACCCATTCCAAAGTATACATCGAATTGGCTACCCTGAATTGGCAGAGACTGACTTACTTACCCCTAGTATACTGTGCCCAGGGCATGTAAGGCAGAGTATCCACCCAGGGTTGTTGCACTGGTTGTACCACTCTGTGTGTGACAAAGTACAAAGTGGCTCCCAGTCTGCAACAGCAGGAACTTACGTTTACCATTAAACTCAATGGCAAAACCCACTTCCCCATAAACAATCTATCTATCTATCTATCTATCTATCTATCTATCTATCTATCTATCTATGCATCCATCCTTCCTAAGCAAGGTCTCTGGAGTCCTTAGGCAGGAAGGGGTATATTATTATGTGAGATATATATATATATATGTATATATATATATATATATATATATATATATATATATATATCCATCCTCTAGTTATAGTTAGGACCATGTTTCCATAAAAAAGCATTTTTTGACTTCCCTATATCTTTGGCTCCGTTTGACAGATCGTCACAAAAGTGTTCCGGTAATTCTTGTTTCACATGGAAAGTTTTGGGGTGATCAGTAAAGCCTGGGGACAAGAAATGGGGCGGGGTAAAAAAAGTGTGTTTCCGATGGTAATTCCCATAGGAGATTTCAGCATGACTACAGCCCAAACTGCTAGACGCAATTACACCAAATTTTGCAGAAAGGTCGATTTTGTTCCAGAGACACTCAAGATCTACTTACTACTCTCCTCCCTCTCCCAAAAAAAATTAGCCTACTTAAATTGCCTAATCCCTCAAAGAATATGGCTACTGAGTTTGACAAAGACTTCTGACCCCCCTCACTCCAATCTCAACAGGACAAACTCTTGGTTAAAATTAGATCTATTTTTAAACATATTAATGAAACGTCCTTTGCTCTGGAAACAGTAGCTTCTACCTCAAAGTATTGGGCTGTCCTAAGATTTTTGAAGTTACTCCTACTACCTTGGCAGATTCAATGCAACTAATTAATGTGCATTTTCTATCCTTCTCTATGTCCCACTCCAGAGCTCATGACATATATTATCCGATGCCTTATACTTTCAATTGTAGCTGTTTAGTTGATGTGCCCCAAAAAACACACAATTAAATTCCATTGTGTCTCCCTCTATTCCACATCATTTAGGTCCCCCTATTTTACACCTCCCTATAGATGCTGTCCTTACATTATGGTACTAACAAATCTTCTTGCCTTAGTGTGCAACACAAAAGAAAACCAAGACAAACTAAAATATTGGTTTAATTAAAAAAAGTGAGTAGCGATTAGCCTTCGTATGATGAAAGTATTATAGTCAGGCGGACTCTTGGCTATTCACCCAGGACTGACCATGGTACAGTTAACAAGGTAAAAATTAGGGAAACCATAGCTTTACATAACCTGTTTTTCAAATCAAATCACAGAAGAATTCTCAATAGTGTGATTAAGGCAGTCCAGCTAGACTACATTTAACTACCATTTTTTGCTTCCCGTATAGTGAGCTCATTTGCACCTTTGGAAGATGACAACTGACTTTTCATTCCTAAGTGTGATTCTGGTACAACAATATGCACTGACATCCTCTAAGTGATTCCAATTGCAAAATATGAAATGATAACCTTGGACTTGAGCACCTTAATATTCCCTTATTTAATATTGTGAGGATATTTTCTACAATGAATAACAATGTTTGTGTTTCTTTAATTAGGCAGTTTATTATCCTATTTCAAGAGAGACTTGGGCCACTACCGACTTTTAGCTTGATGGCAATTGGTCCCATGAAGTTCTCACAACTTCCTCTTCTTCTGGTGGAGGCTGTTAATGTAGATTATGATATTCCTAGTGTGATGTTATTCATTCACCTTCTGGTGGCTTGAGCTTTCAGGTACTAATAATGAAAGGAAAACAGGTAATTACATTTCTGTTGATTCACTTTTCGAAAAATAATTATGTTCTCATAATGACATGGTGCATAACTTCACTTTTAAGTTTTGAAGGTAATTTGACTACTCCCAAAGTTTACTTTAAATCCCTTTTTTATGGATCACTCCTGTAAAGAGCAGGTCCCGGCATAGAAATCTTATCTTAAGCTACAAGGCAATGTACTCTTTAATTTAGTCTCTGAAAGAAATCTTGTAAATGCGGATATGATCTTTAAAACTGGTGCGACTACAATTCCAACTTTTACATGACTAAGTTCTTTTAGTACAATTGATTATATTTTTGTCTCTAAATATCTGTCAGACTGTGCCTCACACTGTCGTTGCCAAGGTTTTTAGCATCCATAATCCCTTGATTATAATTTTGATTTGACATCAGTTTCTGATACTTAAGGCACCATTTTTACCAGGGCTGACACTGTTAAAAGCGATTGTCTTAGAATGAGATGAGACCTTTTTGATCTCTATGGCATCCTCAGGAGTCTGTTGACATCATGTTTGGTGATACTTAACTCTGTTGAGCAATTTTTTTCTTTTTTTATTATTTATGGCTCTTTCAAGATGATGTGTTTAACTATCAACAGCTCTTTGCTGATTTCTCGACAAAAAGCTTTGCAATCCTTACAAATGGTTTGATTCCACTTGTTGTATTGCTAATCTCCATTTACACAGATTATTAAAAAGATTCCCCCTTGATAAGAAGTGGTTGCCTATTCAAGGGCCATTTATTAAACACTTTCAAAACTTGGTAAAATGGGAGAATGCTTGGAAAAACTGTCAATGGTGAGTATTCCTAAAGACATATCCACCTTTTGTAGGGTAGATAATAATTACTTTCTTAGGAATTTCCATACAACTCCTCTAGATGTTCAAAATTTGCTAGATCTCTGGGTACCTCATTTTTCTACTACTACCTATAGTGAACTCATTCATACAGATTAAAGAAAATGAGACTGTGGTTTACCACTTTGAATATCATTTTGTTTTTACTTTGGATGATGTAACCAATGCAATAAGTAATAGTCCTACAGGTATGGCCTCTGGCCCTGACCATGTACTTATTGACTTATACGTTCAATATTGACTTATGGGCTCGTTTATTTACTAATGTTCTAAATGCTGTTAGCTGCTTCTATCTGCACTCATCTTGCTCTCTATCAGTTATTGCACCTGTTTCTAATGGAAATAGGGGTTACATGTTACCACACAATTCCACGTATTGATACAAGAAGTCAAGGTTGCTTGGAGGGTACTCCTGGACAGAATGCTTCATCATGTAATGGCATCAATAGAGATCTAGTTTTGTTTAGGGCTGTACTGGGGACTTTTGAACAATGGCTCAATTTGCATTTATTAATTAGTAAATATACAGTGGCCTCCCAGGGCACCCTGCATTTAGCCTTTATGGACCTCAGTTCATTCTCTATGTCAAAAAGGCTGCACTGTGTCCCATTAAGACTCCAATGGGTGCTGATATCATTCTTCTATTTTTTAAAAAAAAAATCTCCAATGTTTACACTAGGATCTGCTTGCCAGAAGGCCATTTGGTGAGGGCCGGAAGTGTACTGAGTATTTTAAATTTGTATGGCAAGGCTGATTTTAGCACAAATCTTTTTCAGCCTGTATTTAATCAGCACAGTTAAAGAGAAGGCACAGAGGAGGGGGGTGCTATTTGGTGGCTATTTTATTGTTTACAAATAGACAGAGGCACGTTTCTGGAAGAGATGCCTTAGTAAAGGAACAAAGTATGTGGGATTTTTTTTCTTTAATTAAAAAGGGCCATCATTAGTATTACTGTAGCAGGTGTAGTGTGAATGGGGCCAGGGTTGTGAGTGGTCCCTGGACCCCAGATATGGCTGTTTTACTACCAGAAATGGGAGTGGTCCTTGCTAGCATGACAGCACCGGCCACCATTGCTGCACAGGGAACATGCCCCAAGTAACGGAGGGTGGGGAGTTAGTACTTCTTTTTACCCAAAGTGGCAGATTGCTTGTTTTGGGCCTCAGATTTAGAAGGGATGGCTCTGTGGACTTGGCAGAGGAACCAGCCTACTTTGCAGGGTTGTAGGCAAGTTTGGCGGCACTGGTGCCCAGGAGTGTGAGAGATCGACTAAATCCCAATAATGGCTATTTTACCATCCTTCCTATCTTGCATTACAGCCCAGTCTACCCTTGATGTGCTAGTGCTGCTTTTGGCCTTGAAGCAATGGCCCAAAGAAGGGGACAATTGACACAAAGGAGGCCCTTAGTTCAGGCCATAGATAGTGGCAGAGAGGGGGATGGAGCAAAATGGTGTTTCATGTTTTAACAAAGACAAGAGAATAAAGCCCTACCCACAAGGCAATAGCTGTCATTGGTGAAGCAGGTTAAGTGGTATTCGGAACGAGGGGTATAAGAGCCCACTGCATCACAATATTGACAGCTTTACTTTACAAAAGGGGTGGAGGCTGTAATTTCCCTTGTCAGCATTCATTCCGGGGTTCACTCTTACTTCACAGAGTGGGGTAAAATGTACAAGCCCATTTTGTTTTTTTGACAGGGATAAACTTACTTTTTTAAGAGTGAAATGATGGCCAGACATGGTGAAAGGGGTGAAAGAGGCAGAGACGACAGCCAGATACTCAGGGCTCAGCAATAATTAGCGCACATGAGTGTGATGCCATTATAAATATCAAGGGGCAATTTTTTGGATACTTTTAGAAGTCTCATATTTAGTGTAAATTATGAGCTACAGAAAAGGTATCCCTGAAATGATCTTGTAAGCTATGCTTCCCCAATCCTTGCTATAAAATATTGGGGGGAGCCAGACGTCAAGATATTTTGCTTAGAAGGGGATCAGAGCAAAAAACATACTTAAGACCTCTGCCTTAGGGTAAAATAACACACTTTATACAGAAGTCTGATAAAAATTTAATTTGGTAATTATAGTATACAATTGCCATATCTTTACACAGAACAATCTTTCTGCTGCTCAGTGTGTTTCCATAATTCAGAGGTACACCTTTATCCATTCACTCTGAGTAAAAAGGTACAACAGTCATTCTGTCCCCCCGCAGGTAGGCAGAAAAAACACCAAACACCACCTATTGTGTTATGCTTCCACCCCAGAAAGGGGTATCAGTCTTTCTACCCTCTTATTAGGACAGATTGGGATGTTTTACTGACAATCTGCTAGGTTGGGGGGGCCAAAGCCCACTAGATATAAGGGACAATTAGAGTTAAAAAAAAAAGAAAAAAAAAAAAAAGAGGTGGAACATACACCCAGGTAACGAGGTGGTACCATCATTACCCTAGAATAGGCACACCAGTCTTTCTGCTTCTCCTGGGGGTCAACTGGGTCTTTAACCCCATCTGCCTTCTAGATGAGGCAGAAAGTGCACTAGAAAACAGGTGAAAAAATGGCCCAAAAAAGGAATTGGTGGGAGAAGGCCATCCAGGAAACCCACTGTGCCTTTACCACAGAAACGCGCACCAGTTTTTCTGCTGCACCAGAAGATGGATTGTGTGAATTTGCCCCCAATCTGCTACTGCCAAGGGAGTAGCAAGGAAAAAACTAGGCCCAAAACAGAACAAGGGATGTAGGCAGCCTGCCTATGCATTACCCCAGAACAGTCCTTCTGCCCCCCAGAGGCAAACTGAGGGAGGGAGTGGTTCTAGTTATACCCGAGTTTCCATAGGAATAGCAAATTTTGTTTTGCTAATAACTTTGACGCTGTTTGATGAATCTTCACTAAAGTTTCAAAATTTATTCTCATCCACCCCAGCTCTCTACTGGAAGGTTTTGGGGAGATTTGTCAAGCAGGTGCTGAGAAAAAGGCGGCATTTCAAAATGTTGTTTTCCCATGCTAATTTTCATAGGATATTTTTGGGGGGCAATACTGAACTGGCTGAACGGAATAACCCCACATTCAAAAGTCAAACTTTTTATCAGAAAACATGCTTTTCATTATTTGGAAGAAATCTGTACAACTGCTTTTGAGAAATCCACATTTAAAGAGGTGCTTGGGATGGTGATGAATGGGTTCAAATTATAGTGACATTTGGAGGGTTGATCCCATAGAAATCTTATGGGTTAGGGCTCCGGGGCTCCATTAAATCATATTCCCTGCAGCCTGAACGTGTATTAGAATAATGGAGTGCCTCATCCAGTTTCAAGCAATGCTCTCTGTCAAGAATTTGCGTATCCTTTTCTGGAGGATAAGATCAAGTATGCACCTTGGGCTCTCTGAATCTGTTTGTGCCAATCCTTAATGCCATTTTAACCAGACTTGATAAAAAAAACAGACGCTAGAAAATTATCTGTCCCTCAGTATGATTACACTGTTAAACGGACAGGCTAGCTTGATTGCACAGATGTTGCTATGTCACCAGGTACAGTGATGCTTACTGTTAAGCAATGGATTATTACTGTATTATATGCTTGTAGACTCCTAGATCAGAAATATCTAGAACTGGCCAGGCTACCTGTAGAATGCTAACATGCTTTCTGGTGTTGAATTTTTCTTTGCTGTGCTTACCATGGCCAGGAGAGAAATATATTGACGTTCTTCGGGATAGGATTCATTACGAAAATGTTAAGCTTAACTTACGTAAAAGTCCCTATGGTTGATATTTTCTGCTACATGTATGGTAGAACATTGAGTCAAATGTTATGTACATTGTTATGTTTTAGAGAAAATGAAATTCTGATACAATTGCTGGTTTTGCTGGGACAATGTTTTACTTACTTTGATCTGGAGAGAACAGCTTTGTCAAAAATTGTAGGCTTAGCGATGTCCACACTAAGAGAACACAACATTAAATGTTAAATAGCAAACTCTTAGTGTGGCCTGGATAACAAAGCAACCAGATGTGTTTACGCCTTGTTTACACATATTGATAATATATTACCTTGACGCCAAACGATAATCGTCAAAGGACAAGTGACTAGCACCTGTAGTGTATTTGTCTCAAGCAGATTACATTTTGAACAAGTTGTTTGGTCCAGAATAAAATTTTTGGTAATTGAATCGGGTGATACAAGTCTGCAAACTGGAATCTAATGATGACGTTAGGGTGTGGTCAGTTACTGACAAAGTAACATGTTGCAAGGGTAGATAGATTGATTTTCTAGTTACTGGCTCAACCATCACCTCCACTCACTTCTCACTGAGGTGTAATAAATCACTATCAATAGGACTAATAATAACAAAGTGCTGCACCGAGCTGAATATGGCTATACCACCATGTACTATCTGTAGAGAATTCTTCCCAGTAGTTGTCATGAGATGAGCTCTCTTTGCAAAGTATCTACAGAAATTGAGTCTTGGAACACTGAATATAGATTAGGAACCTATAAAAGGGTGAAAACCATTAACACTACCCTAGTCAGCCAATGACTGGCCGCCAGCGTATGCCTCTTTTCTGAAACTGAGATGGACTTTACTGTAACAGATATTTATTGTTCAAAATAGAAGAATATCCTAAGCCAACTGGAATCCAACAGGCACAGACAAAAAAAACGCCAAACGTGTATTACTTTCTTCACATGAACAATATTCACAGATATTTTATTAGATTTCAACAATGAGGAATGATTGTTCACAATGTCATAATTTGTCTGTTTGTTTGATTAATAAATTTGATACACTGATTGAAACTGGTCATCTGAACTATCAGCCGTGAATTATCTGGAATTGCTGAATATTTCACTTTTGGAATGATTAGTCACAATTATGACAGATGGGGTTATCCGTTGTTGGGTAAGGGGAGATAATCTCAACATACTGCCCCTCTGCACTTGCTCCATCGGAGGCAACCAACTTGTAGGTATTCAGTGCACCCGGAAAAAGGATCTATCTTCCCTGAAATGGCTTGTTTTAGAAGCTATAAAGGGATTCCAAGAGTTTGTCCAATTAATGCGTACACCCTTCAAGACTTACACTCTTTGTAGACACCAACTCTTCTTATTCGCACACAGTGGTAATTGAACTTCTGAAGTAGAGGTAACAGGACTGCAACCCCACTTCTCTTTTGAGAGCATTGGCAAGTTTTAAAATTGAATCAGGCACTGTACGTTGGAGCATTGGGCTGATTGATTTTACTGACAGGGCAAACGTCTGACTGTAGGAGGCTGGACTGGCTTGTAGTGAGTACCAAGGGGTACTTGCACCTTGCACCAGGCCCAGTTATCCCTTATTAGTGTATAGGGTGTCTAGCAGCTTAGGCTGATAGATAATGGTAGCTTAGCAGAGCAGCTTAGGCTGAACTAGGAGACGTGTGAAGCTACTACAGTACCACTTAGTGTCATATGCACAATATCATAAGAAAACACAATACACAGTTATACTAAAAATAAAGGTACTTTATTTTTATGACAATATGCCAAAGTATCTTAGAGTGTACCCTCAGTGAGAGGATAGGAAATATACACAAGATATATATACACAATAGCAAAAATATGCAGTATAGTCTTAGAAAACAGTGCAAACAATGTATAGTTACAATAGGATGCAATGGGGAAACATAGGGATAGGGGCAACACAAACCATATACTCCAAAAGTGGAATGCGAACCACGAATGGACCCCAAACCTATGTGACCTTGTAGAGGGTCGCTGGGACTATTAGAAAATAGTGAGTTAGAAAAATAACCCTCCCCAAGACCCTGAAAAGTGAGTGCAAAGTGCACTAAAGTTCCCCTAAGGACAAAATAGTTGTGTTAGAGGAATAATGCAGGAAAGACACAAACCAGCAATGCAACAACTGTGGATTTCCAATCTAGGGTACCTGTGGAACAAGGGGACCAAGTCCAAAAGTCACAAGCAAGTCAGAGATGGGCAGATGCCCAGGAAATGCCAGCTGCGGGTGCAAAGAAGCTTCGACTGGACAGAAGAAGCTGAGGTTTCTGCAGGAACGAAAAGGGCTAGAGACTTCCCCTTTGGTGGACGGATCCCTCTCGCCTTGGAGAGTCGTGCAGAAGTGTTTTCCCGCCGGAAGAACGCCAACAAGCCTTGCTAGCTGCAAATCGTGCGTTTGGCGTTTTTGGACGCTGCTGGGGCCCAGGAGGGACCAGGAGGTCGCAAATTGGACCTGAAGAGAGAGGGGACGTCGAGCAAGACAAAGAGCCCTCACTGAAGCAGGTAGCACCCGGAGAAGTGCCAGAAACAGGCACTACGAGGATGCGTGAAACGGTGCTCGCTGAAGTTGCACAAAGGAGTCCCACGTCGCCGGAGACCAACTTAGAAAGTCGTGTAATGCAGGTTAGAGTGCCGTGGACCCAGGCTTGGCTGTGCACAAAGGATTTCCGCCGGAAGTGCACAGGGGCCGGAGTAGCTGCAAAGTCGCGGTTCCCAGCAATGCAGCCCAGCGAGGTGAGGCAAGGACTTACCTCCACCAAACTTGGGCTGAAGAGTCACTGGACTGTGGGGGTCACTTGGACAGAGTCGCTGGATTCGAGGGACCTCGCTCGTCGTGCTGAGAGGAGACCCAAGGGACCGGTGATGCAGCTTTTTGGTGCCTGCGGTTGCACGGGGAAGATTCCGTCGACCCACGGGAGATTTCTTCGGAGCTTCTGGTGCAGAGAGGAGGCAGGCTACCCCCACAGCATGCACAAGCAGGAAAACAGTCGAGAAGGCGGCAGGATCAGCGTTACCGAGTTGCAGTAGTCGTCTTTGCTACTATGTTGCAGGTTTGCAGGCTTCCAGCGCGGTCAGCGGTCGTTTCCTTATCAGAAGGTGAAGAGAGAGATGCAGAGGAACTCGGATGAGCTCTTGCATTCGTTATCTAAAGTTTCCCCAGAGACAGAGACCCTAAATAGCCAGGAAAGAGGGTTTGGCTACTTAGGAGAGAGGATAGGCTACTAACACCTGAAGGAGCCTATCAGCAGGAGTCTCTGACGTCACCTGGTGGCACTGGCCACTCAGAGCAGTCCAGTGTGCCAGCAGCACCTCTGTTTCCAAGATGGCAGAGGTCTGGAGCACACTGGAGGAGCTCTGGACACCTCCCAGGGGAGGTGCAGGTCAGGGGAGTGGTCACTCCCCTTTCCTTTGTCCAGTTTCGTGCCAGAGCAGGGGCTAAGGGGTCCCTGAACCGGTGTAGACTGGCTTATGCAGAATTGGGCACATCTGTGCCCAAGAAAGCATTTCCAGAGGCTGGGGGAGGCTACTCCTCCCCTGCCTTCACACCATTTTCCAAAGGGAGAGGGTGTCACACCCTCTCTCAGAGGAAGTTCTTTGTTCTGCCATCCTGGGCCAGGCCTGGCTGGACCCCAGGAGGGCAGATGCCTGTCTGAGGGGTTGGCAGCAGCAGCAGCTGCAGTGAAACCCCAGGAAGGGCAGTTTGGCAGTACCAGGGTCTGTGCTACAGACCACTGGGATCATGGGATTGTGCCAACTATGCCAGGATGGCATAGAGGGGGCAATTCCATGATCATAGACATGTTACATGGCCATATTCGGAGTTACCATTGTGAAGCTACATATAGGTAGTGACCTATATGTAGTGCACGCGTGTAATGGTGTCCCCGCACTCACAAAGTTCAGTGAATTGGCCCTGAACAATGTGGGGGCACCTTGGCTAGTGCCAGGGTGCCCACACACTAAGTAACTTTGCACCTAACCTTTACCAGGTAAAGGTTAGACATATAGGTGACTTATAAGTTACTTAAGTGCAGTGTAAAATGGCTGTGAAATAACGTGGACGTTATTTCACTCAGGCTGCAGTGGCAGGCCTGTGTAAGAATTGTCAGAGCTCCCTATGGGTGGCAAAAGAAATGCTGCAGCCCATAGGGATCTCCTGGAACCCCAATACCCTGGGTACCTCAGTACCATATACTAGGGAATTATAAGGGTGTTCCAGTAAGCCAATGTAAATTGGTAAAATTGGTCACTAGCCTGTTAGTGACAATTTGAAAGTAATGAGAGAGCATAACCACTGAGGTTCTGGTTAGCAGAGCCTCAGTGAGACAGTTAGGCACCACACAGGGAACATATACATGCACACCTATGAGCACTGGGGCCCTGTGTGACAGGGTCCCAGTGACACATACATATAGGCCACAAACCTATGAGCACTGGGGTCCTGACCAGCAGGATCCCAGTGACACATAACAAACATACTGAAAACATAGTGTTTTCACTATGAGCACTGAGGCCTGGCTATCAGGATCCCAGTGAGACAGTGAAAACAGTGACAAACACCCTGACATACACTCACAAACAGGCCAAAAGTGGGGGTAACAAGGCTAGAAAGAGGCTACCTTCTCACACAACCCCCCCCCCAAACGAAGGACAATAAGGCTAACCTTGGCCAGTTGAGACTTTATTGTCTAAGTGGTGATAAGTAGAGAGTAGCTCTGCAATAGACTGGTTACTCCCTTTATCATCCACTATATGGTTACTTCCCTGTGGGGATGTAAATCACCCTGTTTGAAGTTTTTTAGCTAAGCAACAATGTGAAGATGTATTTTCAGAGTTTCTATCAGTAAGTTTTAGTTTAGAGCAGTGGGAATTGTCCACTGAACCTATTTGTAGTGATGGAAATGCCAGACAGGGATGCTGTCTTAGAAAAGCCATAGCTGGGCAAAAACTTTGTCCATATGGCTGGAAGAGAGAACAGGGATGCTGTTTCTCTTGGGTTGGAGCAGGGCAGGGATGCTGTCCCATCAGCTCCACACTAGGGCAGGGATGCTGTCCTAAGTGTTGTGAGGCAGTGCAGAGTTTCTGCACTAAAGTTTCTCTGGGAGGGTTGGAGGGATGCTCCATGTTAACTAAAATGGTGCTCTTTTTCTCACCAATGTTAGTTATCCCACAGAGAGGTACTTCCACCTCAGGGAGTACAGTTTTGCCAACTGATGATTCCCTTGGAACAGGTGCCACCCCAGGAGAGGTTTCTCCCACCACAGGAATGGTATCCTGAATGGTAGGGTGGTTAGGGGATACTGTGATACCCTTTTTACCTGTTGATGGGGAGGGTTCCTGAGTTTTCAGGCCTTCTCTCCTTTGCTTTTTCATTTCAGTAGAAATGAGAGGGAACAATTCCTCAGGGATGCCCAGCATGGCTGCATGGGCATAAAACTCTACACCAGCCCAACCTGAGGCCTCTAGGTCATTACCTAAGAGACAGTCTACAGGTAAGCTAGGTGATACCACCACCTGCTTAGGGCCAGTAACTCCACCCCAACTAAACTGAATTATAGCTAAGGGAAGAAACTTAGTGGAGTTATGGACATCAATAATCTTATACTGTTGTCCAATGATGTGTTGATCAGGGTGCACTAGGTTTTCAGTCACCAAAGTGAAACTGGCACCTGTGTCCCTGTAGGCCAAGGCCTCAACACCATTTATTGTAACTGTCTGCCTGTACTTATCCATTGTAAGGGGACAAGCAGCCAGTGTGGCAAGGCCAGTGCCACTAGGTGTGACAGAAACTGTCTTGGGACTGATTACATCAGTTTCCACTATGGACCCATAAGTGAACCCAACTACACCCTTTGCTTGACTGTTGCCAGCAGTCCCACCACTAGTACCACTACTGCTAGGGGCACTAGAGCTTGATGTATTAGTGGTGGTAGGCTCAGGGGGTTTACCTGGACAGGACTTATCCCCTGGCCTATGGCCTCTATTTTTACACACAAAGCACCAAGGCTTTTTAATGTGTGCAGGTTGGGAAGAAGAGGAAGAATTAGTTGTATCCCCACCCTCTGAAGAGTGTTTAAGATTTGAAGTGGGATCTTTGGTTTTACCCTTATCCCCATGCTTATCTTGAGATTTTTCACCATCTTTCTTCTTATTGCCATCTTTGTCACCCCCTGTATGAACTTTTCTGTTCACCCTTGTTCTGACCCATTTGTCTGCCTTCTTTCCCAATTCTTGGGGAGAGGTCAGATCAGAGTCTACCAGGTACTGGTGCAACAAATCAGACACACAATTATTAAGTATATGCTCTCTCAGGATTGTGTTATACAGGCTTTCATAATCAGTAACTTTACTGCCATGTAACCACCCCTCCAAGGCCTTCACTGAATGGTCAATGAAATCAACCCAGTCTTGTGAAGACTCCTTTTTGGTCTCTCTGAACTTTATCCTGTACTGTTCAGTGGTTAAGCCATAACCATCCCGTCGCTGCTTCCAATGTAGGAGGCTGGACTGGCTTGTAGTGAGTACCAAGGGGTACTTGCACCTTGCACCAGGCCCAGTTATCCCTTATTAGTGTATAGGGTGTCTAGCAGCTTAGGCTGATAGATAATGGTAGCTTAGCAGAGCAGCTTAGGCTGAACTAGGAGACGTGTGAAGCTACTACAGTACCACTTAGTGTCATATGCACAATATCATAAGAAAACACAATACACAGTTATACTAAAAATAAAGGTACTTTATTTTTATGACAATATGCCAAAGTATCTTAGAGTGTACCCTCAGTGAGAGGGTAGGAAATATACACAAGATATATATACACAATAGCAAAAATATGCAGTATAGTCTTAGAAAACAGTGCAAACAATGTATAGTTACAATAGGATGCAATGGGGAAACATAGGGATAGGGGCAACACAAACCATATACTCCAAAAGTGGAATGCGAACCACGAATGGACCCCAAACCTATGTGACCTTGTAGAGGGTCGCTGGGACTATTAGAAAATAGTGAGAGTTAGAAAAATAACCCTCCCCAAGACCCTGAAAAGTGAGTGCAAAGTGCACTAAAGTTCCCCTAAGGACAAAATAGTCGTGTTAGAGGAATAATGCAGGAAAGACACAAATCAGCAATGCAACAACTGTGGATTTCCAATCTAGGGTACCTGTGGAACAAGGGGACCAAGTCCAAAAGTCACAAGCAAGTCGGAGATGGGCAGATGCCCAGGAAATGCCAGCTGCGGGTGCAAAGAAGCTTCGACTGGACAGAAGAAGCTGAGGTTTCTGCAGGAACGAAAAGGGCTAGAGACTTCCCCTTTGGTGGACGGATCCCTCTCGCCTTGGAGAGTCATGCAGAAGTGTTTTCCCGCCGGAAGAACGCCAACAAGCCTTGCTAGCTGCAAATCGTGCGTTTGGCGTTTTTGGACGCTGCTGGGGCCCAGGAGGGACCAGGAGGTCGCAAATTGGACCTGAAGAGAGAGGGGACGTCGAGCAAGACAAAGAGCCCTCACTGAAGCAGGTAGCACCCGGAGAAGTGCCAGAAACAGGCACTACGAGGATGCGTGAAACGGTGCTCGCCGAAGTTGCACAAAGGAGTCCCACGTCGCCGGAGACCAACTTAGAAAGTCGTGCAATGCAGGTTAGAGTGCCGTGGACCCAGGCTTGGGTGTGCACAAAGGATTTCCGCCGGAAGTGCACAGGGGCCGGAGTAGCTGCAAAGTCGCGGTTCCCAGCAATGCAGCCCAGCGAGGTGAGGCAAGGACTTACCTCCACCAAACTTGGGCTGAAGAGTCACTGGACTGTGGGGGTCACTTGGACAGAGTCGCTGGATTCGAGGGACCTCGCTCGTCGTGCTGAGAGGAGACCCAAGGGACCGGTGATGCAGCTTTTTGGTGCCTGCGGTTGCAGGGGGAAGATTCCGTCGACCCACGGGAGATTTCTTCGGAGCTTCTGGTGCAGAGAGGAGGCAGGCTACCCCCACAGCATGCACAAGCAGGAAAACAGTCGAGAAGGCGGCAGGATCAGCGTTACCAAGTTGCAGTAGTCGTCTTTGCTACTATGTTGCAGGTTTGCAGGCTTCCAGCGCGGTCAGCGGTCGTTTCCTTATCAGAAGGTGAAGAGAGAGATGCAGAGGAACTCGGATGAGCTCTTGCATTCGTTATCTAAAGTTTCCCCAGAGACAGAGACCCTAAATAGCCAGGAAAGAGGGTTTGGCTACTTAGGAGAGAGGATAGGCTACTAACACCTGAAGGAGCCTATCAGCAGGAGTCTCTGACGTCACCTGGTGGCACTGGCCACTCAGAGCAGTCCAGTGTGCCAGCAGCACCTCTGTTTCCAAGATGGCAGAGGTCTGGAGCACACTGGAGGAGCTCTGGACACCTCCCAGGGGAGGTGCAGGTCAGGGGAGTGGTCACTCCCCTTTCCTTTGTCCAGTTTCGCGCCAGAGCAGGGGCTAAGGGGTCCCTGAACCGGTGTAGACTGGCTTATGCAGAATTGGGCACATCTGTGCCCAAGAAAGCATTTCCAGAGGCTGGGGGAGGCTACTCCTCCCCTGCCTTCACACCATTTTCCAAAGGGAGAGGGTGTCACACCCTCTCTCAGAGGAAGTTCTTTGTTCTGCCATCCTGGGCCAGGCCTGGCTGGACCCCAGGAGGGCAGATGCCTGTCTGAGGGGTTGGCAGCAGCAGCAGCTGCAGTGAAACCCCAGGAAGGGCAGTTTGGCAGTACCAGGGTCTGTGCTACAGACCACTGGGATCATGGGATTGTGCCAACTATGCCAGGATGGCATAGAGGGGGCAATTCCATGATCATAGACATGTTACATGGCCATATTCGGAGTTACCATTGTGAAGCTACATATAGGTAGTGACCTATATGTAGTGCACGCGTGTAATGGTGTCCCCGCACTCACAAAGTTCAGTGAATTGGCTCTGAACAATGTGGGGGCACCTTGGCTAGTGCCAGGGTGCCCACACACTAAGTAACTTTGCACCTAACCTTTACCAGGTAAAGGTTAGACATATAGGTGACTTATAAGTTACTTAAGTGCAGTGTAAAATGGCTGTGAAATAACGTGGACGTTATTTCACTCAGGCTGCAGTGGCAGGCCTGTGTAAGAATTGTCAGAGCTCCCTATGGGTGGCAAAATAAATGCTGCAGCCCATAGGGATCTCCTGGAACCCCAATACCCTGGGTACCTCAGTACCATATACTAGGGAATTATAAGGGTGTTCCAGTAAGCCAATGTAAATTGGTAAAATTGGTCACTAGCCTGTTAGTGACAATTTGAAAGTAATGAGAGAGCATAACCACTGAGGTTCTGGTTAGCAGAGCCTCAGTGAGACAGTTAGGCACCACACAGGGAACATATACATGCACACCTATGAGCACTGGGGCCCTGTGTGACAGGGTCCCAGTGACACATACATATAGGCCACAAACCTATGAGCACTGGGGTCCTGACCAGCAGGATCCCAGTGACACATAACAAACATACTGAAAACATAGTGTTTTCACTATGAGCACTGAGGCCTGGCTATCAGGATCCCAGTGAGACAGTGAAAACAGTGACAAACACCCTGACATACACTCACAAACAGGCCAAAAGTGGGGGTAACAAGGCTAGAAAGAGGCTACCTTCTCACACTGACATAGTAAACTTCTTCAACATGCTTGACTAATTGAAAAGTAGCAAGCTAGAAACATCTTCAAAATGACTTGCATTACCTATAAAGCCTTATACTGTGGCACACCAAAGTACTTGGCAGGTAAACTCAATCAATCTGAGGAAGTCAATAGCACATAGCTCTGAACCCATGCTCCTAGAACCCCCATATTCAAGAAACAAATTAATACCCCTGGATCCTTCTATGGAAGTGGCTACCAAAATGTGGAATTAGATTTCTCCAGAGATGTGCACAAACCCTTCGTTTGAATGATTCAATAAAAGTCCTACTCATCTAAAATCACCTTCTGAATTAACTTTTTCTTTCCCCCAGAGCTGCCTTATCTAACGTTCTTTAGTGTTATTTTAGTTTCTCCCACATGTGGTAACTTTTTGCAGAATTATAGTAGGCATTTATAAAAAATCTTCCTGCTATATCTATATATTTGTCTTGCACTAAGGACTACACCTGGAAAATTCCAGATGGATTGTCAACCACAGAAGTACATGGGGTAGTGAACTGAAAGCAAAGAGTGGAGGCAGAACTATCAACTAATAACCTCAACTCAGCTTCTGAAAATGCAGATTGGCCAATATTGTTGGTAACATTATGGACAAAGCACCAGATACTAAGGTTAAACTATCAGTAGGTCATAGTGAGTTAATACTGTCATAGGTACAGACTGGGGGAAAGAGATGTGAGTGAAATGCTGTTCTATTCTGGATATTGCCTTAGCACACACCTGCCATAAGCCACATGCTTCAAACAAGATGGTACCTAAGGTGATCATAATCAGCAGTTAGCAGCTTTCCCAGCAGTATTACCCAGGCCCAAAGGGGGCTATACTGCATCAAAAGTCTCAGAGACTGTATATGAATTGCCATTGTAACTATTGGTAGACCAAGAGCTAAATAAACACATACAGAATGATCTGTAAATGGGACCTCTGCTATCTTTGCTACTGCCAACCTGGCACTATTTTGCAGACACAGACCAGAAACTTAAGTTGGCAATCAAGAGAAAGTTCTTTAGGCATGCTATGGAAGTGATTTCTCTGTTGAACTCCCTCCTGCCTGTTGCAGTCTTCTGAGATACACCGTCTCGGCTACCATCTGCCAGTGCCACTCCAGCTCCCACTTGTAAAACCCGCAATAGAACATTGGGCTAACGACGGTGCAGAAAATGAAGCACTCACTAATGTAGATGTAGACTGGATGTCTCAGTGCGACAGTAACCTTTGAAACTATTAGCCTCAATGCCAATTTATTGCTCTATCTACCCTGCACTATTTCCGATTTACTTCCTTCATTAAGGCTCTATGTTGATTGTGCACTTTGATGACGTCATTGGGTTTCCAGATACATAGCTGCTGTACATGTATAAGAGGCACACGCTAATGAGATAATCTATTAGCTGTTCTTATTGTGCTATTGTGTTGGTATGTCTGTGGCCATATTATATTTCGTGATACGCTATGTCTAATGTTTAGACATCTAATGGTTCGACCAAATGGTTAGACACCTGTAGCTTGTGTTATTAATTACTGCCACTTATATGCTTGTATGTACGACTGGAGTGCTCAGCAACCTAGGGTGTTATACTTGTTAAATAGTTGAGACTTTATCAGAATGGAAAGACCTATAATGCACCACTGAAACCAGTGTCCCTGGTTTCACACCCTCCTTAGTGATTGGCCTTAGGCACTACAGTTTCATCAGTCTAATTGGTGAGTCTCAACTGTGGTGTGCCTCAGGACTCCACACTACCTCTGGAACTGTTTCCTTTTCCTTCATCCTTAGGTCTTTCCGGTTTTATGTCAATAATCCTTTGGTGATCAAATATATTGTTTCAAACAACTGATCCAATGACAATTATCTGCATTTTTCATCCTTTATGACTGAATGGAAATGGTAGAAAGGTAGGTACCCTCTAGCGTCCTGAAACTTCACAACTGCAAGATGAAGACCCTCTCTGATCTTAACCACCATTCACAACTTCATACTATTACTTCACTGATGCATTTGCAGATCCTGACACTGGAGATTCGAAACCCTCAACAGCTTGTAAAATACCAACATTACTAAGGCCTCAAAGACAGATCATTGGTCTAGAACTGCTTCCTCAGCACCTGCCAGATTAAGACACATCATGCCACTGCTTGATGCAGAAAAAGAATGAATAGATAGGCCATGGACAACTGCCATATTGACTACTATATATGATGTTGCGCAACATTATTTTACAGTTACTTCTCTTTTTAAATTTCAATTTTAACCCTTAATTGATTTTCTTAAAGGCACAGTAGTAGAATTGGCTAATATAGTTCCCTCTATGCATTGCTAAACAGGACCCTCTTTCAACATTTGCAATGCATCTAAAATGAAGCGATCCATCCTGTCAGGATTTAGCAAAACAGGCCTTTTCTCTGAAACTAGGAGGATTCTTCACCAGATTCTCACTTTGCCTGTGCTTTGGAGTAATGGTATCCTACTTCCACTCTGACTACTAGCCTAGTTCACCATCTCACAATACTTCTACAATTAGAACAATATAGATAAGAGTTGTAGTAAAAATATGAACAGTGTGGAACATGCTAGTTGTGGGAATAAGAATGCTTTACATGCTTTTACAAGCAGTTTAGGTTTGAAAATTGTTCATATCTGTTCTTAGAATAACCCGTTCCCAACGTATTCCTCTTTGCCCCAGTCTGATCAGCCTCGAGGAACCCCTTCTCCGAGTACATCACCCTATTAAGTATATTTTAGTTTAGTTTAGCTTTGCATAGCAAGGCTCCAAGAAGGGGAATCCCAGAATGATCTGTAATGAAACCAAAGGGGAAAATACTGAAATGACAAAATAAGAGAGACCTACCTTTACTGAAGAAGTTATAACTACAACCAGTATGAAGGTTCACCAAAGTGCTGATGGACTCACGCACACATGGCATCTACACTAAATAGGAGTTCTTTATCAGGGCTTAGACATAACTGGTTTACGGTTCAAGAAAACAATAGGAGACAAAAACAGACAACTGCTAAAGAAAGAGCACAGAAATCAATGAAAAGCAAACTTTGCAATCAACAGAACACAGAAGCAGTCATCAGCACTTTTATGGTCAGGGTAAATGGATTGTGAAGGCACAGAGTCATTCTCTCTGATCTTGTTAAGAAATATGAGGGTTAATCTTACATTACACAACCTGCCTATTGGGAAAGTGGGCAACCAATAAATGGTTTCTGCTTGCTCCGTTAGATTTACTCTTCATAGTGACAATTTGGGTTAATCCAATACACAAGCAGAGCATATATTCCTTTGACCGGCTGAGCACTGCTGCCTTTTGAGGATCCCTGCACATCTGTAAGGGTCGAACTCCTCTCTTGATCTACTAAACAGTTACAGTGCAAGCTACTAATCCATATCAATGTATAAATCGTGACAACATACGCCCCAAATGTAATGACTGGGCTGACTCCTTTGTCTTCGGCCACTGTCTGGCAGTAGACCATTTCTAAAAACCAGTTAACATTCCAGTGAGCAACTTAGTTACAGTGCAATTGATACAGCAAATTGCTTCTTCAACTCTTGGACTTAAAAGTAGCACAGCTTTAGCTCCATGCTTTATAGGGTGTCCTGCACTTTTATTAGGAGTGACCTGTGTTTAGCAAATCTGCCTTTTCTGCATGGTCACTCCAGATTTTTCGTCGGCTTCAGGACTCTGTGCACTTTTGACTAACACGGTTGTCCTTTGCCTCTCACACACAAGGGACAATTGCCATTGCCACATAGAACAACCCTGTTTTTTCATAATCTTGTCACCCACACAGTGTGCTTTAGCAAACAAGAGGGGAAGGTGCTAAAAAATAACAAATGCACACACTAAATATTGCTGTTGGTATACTCTCAGAGTGAATAAAAAGCCAAATGCTATTTCACTACATAGACATTGCTAGACATTTCTCTGAGTAATCTTAAATGGGATTAAAATCATATCTGTCTGTCTCCAATTAGAAAAAAGCTTTAAAAATGATCCATTGTTATTTCTTCATTATTTTTTGGAATCAAATTTCATCCTAAAACAGAATTTTGATAACTTAAGTAGAAAAAATAAATGTATAAAGTTGTACTTTAGGATGCGTGCCCTGGAACTGGCTTAAAAACTGTTCTGCCACATATCGCACCTTCAGAGCTGAAATACACATCCTTGACTGGTATAGTTAACAGCCATGACTCAGAGGACAATAGCCTGCCTGTGAGCCCAGGAACGGTCAATGGTTATCAACGGCTAACCACATAGCAGGATTTAGCTATCTGGAAGTGGTCAGGAACAGTGGGCAGGCAAAAGGGCAGCTTTGGTCCTACAGATTTTGACTTGGAGATGCTAAGGACGGATTATCTTATTCCGAGACAGCCTGGCTGCATTTACAGTAGATGAGGCAAATTGGAAATGTGTCAAAAAGAGGTGGGGACTGAGAAAAATTGTTAGGATTAGGTGTTAGAAATCCTCAAGTCACTGGCTAGTGCACCATACAAGTCTGGCACCTCCATCACCACCACCTCAGAGCATTCCTAGATCTGGAAAGACTAGCTGAAGAAGCCCCTGCTGGAAGAAGACTCTTGACCTCTGCTAGATGAAGTAGACATAGGGTCTCATTATGAATCTGGTGGTGAGACAAGCCAACTGCCAGACTTGCGGTCTCTCCACCAGCCCCATCACAAGGTTTCCACTGGGCTGACCAGTGGAAACCTAGGTTTGAGCCAGTCAGCCCAGTGGAAACTGTGTGGCAGCATTGGTCTTGACTCCACATGGAGCTGAGGCCAATACTGTTGCACGGGGTGCCCCAGCACCCTCAAAATGTGCAATGTCTGCATAGCAGACAGTGTGCATTCCGACAGTGCTAGGCAGGTGGGGGGCCCTCTACTCCCCATGCCATGGGAAGTGCAGGGGCACCAGTGATACCCAGCTTAACACTAGCCTCTCCATGGTGGTCAGACAGCAATGGAAAGGCGGGCAGTAAGCAGAGTTGTAATCAGCTAGGCAGCATTGAACTTAACGCCACCCTGGCTGAGTACAACTCAGACCACCGTCAGACCGTCAGGAACCATGTTCCCGGTAGGGACGTCGGTCCCCTAACTGCCAGGGTCGTAATGTGACACTCGGACCGCCACAGTTGCGGTGGTCCGACCATCACCCCGAGGCTGGCGGTAATGAGGCCCATAGTTTGAAATGTAGTTTGAAGGTAAAATCTTTGACTAAGAAGACTCACTTAGGCTATCAGACCGTTGTTCTACTCTGGTCCCTGTCAACTAAACCTGTGACTTCTGATTGGTACTTTACTTCTTGTTAGAGCCTTCTGCCCTAAAACTTGGAAAATTCATATCTCCAGTTTTCCCTAACCTATTTTAATGATCCCAATGTCTTTTTGATCATTGTATTTTCTAGACTTTACTAAATTTGATTGGCAATTTTGTTTTGTTGTATTCTTTAAACTTGTTGATACTATTTGGGGATTATCTGCTGCTTGTGCTATAGTATTAATGGGTGAGCAGAGACTCTCTCAGAACTGTGTTTTGACCGAACCAGACTGAGTTTAATAAATTAGTAGGGGACATCCTTTTCCCAAGTGAATAACCCATTTCTGACACAAGAGTACATTATTGGTTATCATCCATGGCCTTGTAATACTTTCCCTTAAAAAGGTTGAGATAATAAAATGAAATGCATGGAAAACACTAGACATCCCGATGAAAATGAAAACACGTAACCAATACGTCTACTTATATGTCTTTTCTCCAAAAATAGATTAAAAATAATAATAACCCTTATCTTTCATTATGATCAAGTGGAGTTATTTAAATAAAAAGGTCTATATTTGTGGCACACGTTAAATGAGGGGAGGTTTTATACCAATATTAGTTTGTGGAATTTGAAACCGACAAAAAGAAACAAATGTCATAGTAAATACATTACAAAGTAAAGTGGCCAGGAACATAATTTGGGTATACAGCGCCTTGGAAATTGCAATCGCACTGCAATGTTTCCTCATGTGCTCCTAAAACCCTATCCACTTTGTGCCACCTAATTCTACCCCTACTGATGCATCTATTTGTACTTTCTTTCTACTACAGCCGAGGCTACATCTTTTAAACTGTATAACCAATTGCAAAAATAAATGCAGCAGAAAGTTCCCTGGAGTTCAACAATTGTTGTATGCGTTATGGCTAATAAATTAATGCTAACAAAGTTAACTGATACTGCTTGGCAGATCTCATTGTTCTGCTCATCAATTTCGACTCACTGTACCTCAAACCAAGGGCAGATCCAATGGAGACGGGTTTTTCTGCTTTGGGTCTAAAACTATGGAGCAGACTGACACTAGCAATCGGGCAAGAAGATTTGTTGTTAGCTACTCAAAGATATACATTTCTTGGTATTTTGTAGATTAACTCTGTTGCCTCGGATGACATTCGTTTCCCCTACCTGTGCTGTGTCCGAGATACAGGCTTGTCTCAAGGCTTTTATAAAAATACGAGACCACCAATTAGCCTAGACTTTGTGCTCCATCCACTCTTTAGTTTGCTGTAATTGCCAATGTACAGTGAAACAGTAACACATGTACACATACTGCACTGAGTCCTTGATCATTAAATATTTGAGGATAACGATGTATTACTAAATGTAGGAACACACACTCTTTTCCACTTGTGGGTTTTGAGGAGAACTTTAGAAGACACATACGTGATTTTAGTTTATTGTTATACACACATTCATTTTAATTAGTTATTTGCAGGGCTCTCTTGCAACGTACTTGTCACTAGAACCCATTTTTCATAGTCATCCCCCGTTCAAACATTTTGACTAACAGCTCCTTTATTCGGACTACAACTCTCTTAAATATTTGCCTTTTAACTATGTAGCAAATGGCACTAAAACTGTACGTCAAACCTTCACTGCAGCAACATACTCTAGTGCTACGCATATGTACTGAATTTGACTTTTTCACGTTAGAATCCAGCCCTGTCGTTCGCCTGGGTATGCCCTTGAAGAAATAAATGATTAATGCTCTTTTCTCATGCAATATATTGTATCGACAATAAACAAGCATAAAGATTACGTCAAAAAAGAAATGTGACTATTTCCAAATTCAATTAATATAGGGTGAACCAGTCAGGATCAGTTTTAAATATATTCAGGATTCTGGTGCTTCACATGATGTAGACTGTACAGCATAAATTTTACAATTGATCCCACCTAGGCTTTTATAGTATGCGAGTGTTACTCATGGTACTTTCTGAGCATGTTCAGTATCCCTACAGCCCTTTCTCAAGTCTCTGCCTTCCCGCCTGTGTCTTATATAAAAACACCAGCTGACCCCAGACTGCTGCTTTTGATGACCATTTCAAATAGAATACATCTGACCAAATGAAAAGATTGCTATATCTATTTATGTGATGTTTCTGCAGTGCCCTTTATCGAACATGCTGTAAAACCGACAACACTAAAATAATCACAGAATAAAGTTAACAGTCACAAAGATAAATGATCAGGCATTGCAAATGGAAATGCAAGGGCTAAAAAAACAAACCACCTCACGTTGAAGCAGACCAAGTGGGCAATTGGTACCAACGAAGTGCAGTCAAATCAACTTTTTATTAGGTCAGAAAATGTGCTTACTCTTTTTTAATTTTCAATTCTAACATTTTAAATTGGGCCATGTTGACACCTATGAAGAAATATATTAAACCTCTTACACACATCATTTTCTGAAAACATTATTAACTTTTCTGCATAGACTACCATGAGTAGCCCTAAAACAAATTGGATTTCTGATTAACAATATTGTCTTTTGCTGGACATTTATTTTTTGGAAGACAGCATTTTCCTGTTGAAGGAACAATGGCATGATGTGGGGTTGTCGTGTAAGCATATGTCTAATTTACTATAACGAATAAATTATAACTAACTTAAACAATAATAATTTGAATTTGCATACGTAACGCTATTCACTTCACTTATATTTGTCGATGTTTCTGAGTGATTACACTTTTTCCTGAGAACATCTATTTTGCCCGATTTCACATAGCGTTTCGACTACATTTTCAAATGTTGCTTACTTTACTGCAGCAGGAAATATCAAGCAATGTCATCCCGTTTTGCAATAACATTAGTCAATCTTAAGCAACAAGAAATTTAAGCCACAACATAAAATACAGTGAGTGGAGGTGAAGAAAGTGGTTTGTACATCATTAAAACGATGTAACCAACATGTCAGCATATAAGTATCCATAGACTGATCAATGATAGTTTGACAAAATAGGCATTAGAAGCTTATATTCAAATGTGCAATCTTACATTACTGGAATAAAGAGCATACAACAAAACTCGTAACTCTTCTGCGACAAATTTTTGGCTGAGGAGGGTGTGAGCTCTTCTAAAGCAACAACCACAATCCCCGTCACGGTGAACCACTAAAATAGCTAACTTAACCTGTGCTTAACCCGCTGGTAGCTTCCTACAGAAGCAGCCAGGCTTAATTTAGAGGGAATGTGTAAATGTTTCTGCAGCACACACACAGTAATAAAAGGAAACCACAACACAAGAAAATTCCCACACCAATTTAGAAAAATTTAGTACATTTTAATAATTATTTTTTTGGTACCAAAACAACAAAAATCCAATCAGTGTAACCACAGATATGCAATTTTAAACATTTAGTAAATCGTGCTTAAAGGCACAAAGCGCCAAATATGGTAATCTGGTCACGCTGGACCAGGACAAAGTCACAAGTTCAGGCTGACTACAATGAAGCGCTGCACAGCTGTGGCTCCAAGGAGTGATGCAGGATCCAGCGTCAGTTCCAATGGAGGAGTTGCAAAGGCTGCAATTCAAGATCCACAGAAGGTAAATCAGTTCCAATGAGGAGCTGCAAAGGCTGTGATCCGAGCTGCGTCGCACTGCATCAGTCCCGATGAGGAGCTGCGAGGGCTGCATTGCGCTGAGTCAGTTCCGATGAGGAGCACAGCTCCGCTGCCACGTTTAGCCCCACCTCCAAGGGTCCAGTACTGGAGAGGCACCACTTGGCGGGCAGGACTCACAGCAGGCAGAGTCCAGGTGCAGTGTTCAAGATGTTGGGAACCTTTTCTGTCCCTGGGGTTCTGATTAGGAGGCTAGCCGACTAGTCTTTGGAGTCGCTCTGGTGGTCCTGGACTCCTTCTTGAAGCAGAGTAGTCTTACATCTGAGCTTCCCACAGGTCCAGATGGTTTTGAAGGGTGGGTGAGAGGGTTCAATATTTATACCTGGTGCTCACTTGAAGTGGGAGAAACATCTGGAATATCCTACCCCCTTGCCCGGGTCCCAGTTTGTCTGGGGACACAATGGGCTAGTATGAGGTCATTTGTGTGTGAGCTGAGTCAGTGGTAGGTCACAGTCCCGTCCCTCTATCAAGTCAGAGTTGGCCCATCCTGTCAGCTCCCGGACCTTCTATTGTGGGGCTGAATGGCAGGAATACACAAAGGCTAACTGCCAACTACACCTAGCAAGTGACAGACTGCAGGCACCAAATGGTTAGGCCAAGAAAAGGTAAAGTTTTAAAAGTAGCATTTTCAGAATTGAGAATTAAAAATCCAACTTTAACATTAAAGAGAATTTTAAATTACAAATCCTCAGCTACGAAACATCACTTTTCTACCTACTCCCAGTCAAAGGTTAACACTTGCTAAATGTAATAAGGTAACCCAATTTTATCCTATGAGAGATGGGCCTCACAGTAGTGAAAAACAAATCTGTGGGTTTTTCACAACCAGGACATGTAAAACTTGAAAATACATGTCCAACTTTTAATCACAATGCACCTTGCCCTATGTGCTGTTTAGAGAATACCTTAGGGTTGACATATGTATTGAAAAGGGAGTTTTAGGCTTGGCAAAGCGGTTATTTTGCCAAGTCAAACTGGCAGTTTAAAACTTCTGGTAGGCCGCAAAGGCAGGCTTGAGGCATGACTTAAAGGGCTACTTAAGTGAGTGGCACAAGGAGAGCTGCAGGCAGAAAGTTATTCAAGACTTTACACTAAATAAATTACAAATGTCTTGAATGAAGAGAAAATGGAAAAGTAGAGATGCCAGTTCAACTTTTGCACAATAAATATCTATATAACACCTCTCAATTAAAAAAAAGACAAACTTACACAAAATAGCATAAACAATAATAAACTAATCTGGAAATAAACAGATTAATGGGTCTTTATAAATAAAAAACATGCCTCTCAACACACAAGTGCAGGGTCCAGCTCCTTTCTAGCGCTTGCTATAAGAACTCTGCATCTCAACTGGCCTTGCACTCAACCAAAAGCCTGATCACTTATTCTCACTTTGAAAAGAAAATAAAAAAACAAAAAAAAGATTACAAGCTCAGGGAAATTCATGAATTTGGGAAAATGGTGCCTGTTCCAGATATGAAAATAGTAGTTATGTTCTTTGACTATTTCAGAATTCACAAGTTAATGATCAATTTTCCTAAGCTTTTGTGTACCGGTCTACCCCACTGTGTGGTTTAAAAGTGGTAATTCTGTAATAATATCATATAGTGCTATCTATGGGTTATGGTGACATTTACAAACTTTTCAGGCTTTTGAATTGTTCTTTATGAATGTCAATGGAACCCCTAGAAGCAATACTGGACCTTTTTACACAGTTACCTTATAAGTATTCTGTAAATATATTTATACACACATACATTTAATTTTGGTTCAGAAGTATGAAGAAGGGGTGGCAGACCACATACAGCAAAAAAATGCAACCCTCTTATTAGTTCCCAACCAAGTACCAAAAATCAGGTCAGCCCCCACTATGGATTACAAAAGTAGCCAATGTGTTTGCTCCTTCAATTAGCTTTCACGTACTGTTTTAAATTTTAGACTGCTAAATATCTTTCTTCTGTCATCTCTACGTTCCTGTTTTTGCCTTTGGTCAACAGGCTCGTCTTCACTTTTTTCAGGTAAGACCACAGCATGTCAAAAAACACAAACACTTGATCTGTTTGTTTAGAACACCACAGCCTGCCATCAAGTGTTTTGGTTATTTTTATATGTCGGATCTGTTGTCCATATAATCAATCCTGCACATTTCTACCATTTTAGAACATCATATCTGGTATAAGATATGAGAGTGATTGGAAGATTTACATCTGATGAGGCCCGGATTCCGCAGTCCTATAAATTCATTGTGTTGACTTGCGTTAAGAGTATAATGCTTAGCGTCTGGGGTCTTTCTCCAACCATTTCTTAACATTATTAGTTTTTACTACAGATTCTATCTGGTGATGTTGTTTCAGCTTCTATTATTACAACTCAGTTTGAGAGACCCTTTTCTAATGCTTCCCCTGTAAGACCACTTAAATATGGTGTTCTTCAAGGTTCTGCTTTGAGCCTTACCTGGTTTCATATTTACATGTCACCTTTGGCATACTTTATAGAATCACATGGCACCCAACTTATGACACCTAATTATCTTCTCGTTGGGTGAAAACACAACACCTGGAAAACTGGCTTTTAAAAGATGTCTTCTGGAGGTTGTGGAGTGGATGAATATGAACTATCTCAAATGTAATTCCTCAAACACCAAGGGCCAGATGTAGCAAAGGATTTGCGCCTCGCAAACGGCTAAAATCGTCGTTTGCGAGGCGCAAATGCCACTTTGCTATGCAGAAATGCATATTGCGAGTCGGGACCGACTCGCAATATGCATTTCAGAATCGCAAATAGGAAGGGGTGTTCCCTTCCTATTTGCGATTCTGAGTGGTATGCAATACCATTTGCGACCGCCTACGCGGTCGCAAATGGTGTTGCAGTTACCATCCACTTCAAGTGGATGGTAACCCACTCACAAATTGGAAGGGGTCCCCATGGGACCCCTTCCACTTTGTGAATGGACCCAAAACTATTTTTTCAGGGTAGGTAGTGGTCCAAGGGACCACTACCTGCCCTGAAAAAAACCCAAAACTTAAGGTTTCTTTTTTTTTTTTAAGTGCAGCTCGTTTTCCTTTAAGGAAAACGGGCTACACTTAAAAAAAAAAAAAACTGCTTTATTGAAAGCAGTCACGAACATGGAGGTCTGCTGACGACAGCAGGCCTCCATGTTTGCGAGTGCCTATACTCGCTATGGGGCCGCAATTTGCGACCCACCTCATGAATATTGATGAGGTGGGTCATTGCGACCCCATAGCGAGTCGCAGTCGGTGTCTGAGACACCGTACTGCATACCAATTTGCGAGTTGCAAATTGCGAGTCGCATGGACTTGCACTTTGCAACTCGCAAATTTTTTATTTGCTACATCTGGCCCCAAGTATCTTCTCTTTGGTCACTGTGCGGCTGTCAGGCCAGACGAAATAATTAGGCCCGGCTCCAATCTCCTCTGCATTAGTAAAAAACCTTAGGGTTAATTTCTGATTGTAAGCTCTCATTACAGCCCCATCTTCCTTCTGTGAGTGGGACATGTTTTTCCTTGTTCCGCGCACTTAAGACCATAGCGTTTGTTCCACTACAAACCTGTAAACTTGTTTTTCGTTCCTCTATCACATCTAGGCATGACTACACAAATGTGCTGCTCCTGGGTTTACCTGACTACCTATTGGATCATCTACAAGTAGTTCAACATGCCGTAGTCAGGCTAATTTTGGGGGTTCGAAGATGCCATTCAGTAACTGGTCATCTCAAACATTTGCATTGGCTTCCAATCAAGAAGTGCTTTAATTTTAATGCTTTAGTCACGGAGTTCTGTGCTTTTCATCTGACTGCTCTCAAATATCTTGGTCATAGGCTTTCTGTTCACCAGACATCCCAGTCTCTTAGATCAGTAGAGGCTTTACTCCGAGGTTCCACCCTAATGCCAGGTGTGGATGCTCTTTCATCTATCTAGCCACTAAGGCCTGGAATGAGCCCTATCACCAAGGAACTTCAGTTAAAAAACATTTAAAGACTTGGGTATTCAGCCACTGAGTCATATTGGGGTAAGATGGCAGTCTGCTTTCAGTGACAGGAAGCCTGGTTTGGCAACTGTGCTTTATAAATTCGACTGACTGATTGACAACCACTTTTCCTTGGTTATCTTGCTGGCTTCGATACAGTTGGCTTCTTGGGGACAGGTTCAAGAAGAGTTGTTGAGGTGCTGTATGGTTTTCTGCCTTCTCTCCATGATAAGGTGTCGATCCACCTAAAGGCGGACCATGGACCAATGTTTTATGGTGAACAGCTGATGTCTGTAAAACGGAATTAACAATGACAGTGCAATATTTTTATTATTTTGATGTATCTGAAAGTTATGCAAATACAATTGTGTCAAAAAAGACAGATTGTACGTATTTAGCTGACGCAGCTTTTCCTAGTTTGGACAAGAGAAGGTATTTGCACGCATATTTACATTGCATTTGTGGGACTGTGCAAAAGGACATAATTATGTAAAGTTTTGAGCAGTTCTTATTGTCCTGTCAGAAATAATTAACTGCATTATTGTCGACTGATTGTCGGTTAGGCTAATTAATGCCTGCAGAGAACTCCCCTTTTATCTGATTTTGATTGTGTCAAAGTTCTGTCAGGATCACAGAGGTTTCCCCTGTGATTACACATTTGTTTAATATTACTGCAAGTCACCAGGTGAGCACTGCCTTGATAGAGTTCTACAGACTGAATACAGAGCTTGCATTTCTGAAACTGAATAAGGCCAATAGGTTCTATTTGCAGCCAGCTAACTTGGTTGGCCTTTACATTGCAGAAATATGGTTTGACATTCTGTCTTTGACGGACTCAGATCTTCAATATGTTATCACAGATCTGTTGCCAAGGCTGCCACTTACATCACTGAGAAACAGCAGTACAGGCCAATGTTTGGTGAGTTATCTTTCTGATCTCCCAATGCAACTTGTTATTTGCTGTTAGAAATTGGGTCTCTAGTTGGCAGTGGTTTGCACCCTGTCCAGGTAGGGACCCTCACCCTAGTCATGGTAAGAGTCACGCAGCTAATATAACCCCTGCTCACCCCCTTGGTAGCTTGGCACGAGCAGTCAGGCTTATCTCAGAGGCAATGTGTAAAGTATTTGTACACACACACACACACACACAAAGTAACACAGTGAAGACACCACAAAAGTACTCCACAACAGTTTAGAAAAATAGCCAATATTTATCTGAGTAAAACAAGACCAAAACAACAAACATCCAACATACAAAAGTAAAGATACCAATTTTCAAAGATTAAATCTTAGTAAATTGCTTAGAAACACAATAGCTCCAACAGGGGTTATCACGGCATCCTGCTGGAGTTGTTCCCAATAGTCCGACGCCACTCGCGAGGGAGTCCCACAGACGCCAGGTACAGTAGGTCGGAAAACGATGAGGAAACAAAGAAGTTGCACAGGGTTGGGGAAGTGAGGCGTCACTGGAGCCAGTGCAGTGTCAGTTCCATACTGTTACCGGGGAGGTGAGGCATTGGTTACTTACTGCTAGGAAGGGGAGGTGAGGTGTTAGTTCCTTGCAGTTGCAGGGGAGGTGATGCGGTACCAGTGATGAGGCGCTGGTTCCTTTGCAACCCAGCAGATTCGATGAATCCAGCAGGTCAACACGTGAGGCATTGACTTTGGGGTGTCGCAATTACACCACAGGTGCAGTGGCGGAGTCAGAGTTGGGTGCCACAGACGGCAGTGACTACGCTAGCATTAAGCCTGCAGCATCAGTCGCGGTCATTGCACCCAGCGGGGACCATGGCTCCGTTGCAGGCAGCGGCACAGGGTCAGGAACAGCGCTTGTTCCAAAGTTGTCCAGGAGGTCAATGCACTTGTTTCTTCCTTGTTGCACCAGAACACACTCCCAAGGGCCCAGGAATAGGATTTGGCAACACTTGGCAGTCAGGACTCTCAGCAATAGAGCCCAAGTGCTGACAGATGAAGTCTTTGATGTCCCAAAGACTTCCAAACAAAAGGCAAGCTCAGTCCAAGCCCTCGGAGAATCTCTGAAAGCAGGATGTAGAAAGCAAACTCCAGTCCTTTCACTCCCAGGACAGAAGCAGCAGGCCAGCACAGCAAAGCAACAGGCAAAGTGGCAGTCCCTCCTACAGCATCCAACCCTTCTTCCTGGCAGAATGTCCTCAGTCCAGAAGGATTCTAACTCTGTTGGGTCATAGGTCCAGTACTTATACCCATTTCTGCCTTTGAAGTAGGCAAACTTCAAAGAAATGTCAACAAGACCCTGACGTTCCTGCTCTGGCCCCAGATACACTCCAGGGGGTTGAAGACTGCTTTGTGTAAGGACAGGTACAGCCCTATTTAGATGCAAGTGTCAGCTCCTCCCACCACTGTAGCTCATGAAGACCCATCAGGATATGCAGGGCACACCTCAGCTCCCTTTGTGTGTTTCACAAACAGTCCAACTGTCATCCTGACCCAGACGTGTATTCCACAGACAGGCAGAGGCACAGAATGGTTAAGCAAGAAAATGGCCACTTTCCAAAAGTGGCATTTTCAAACTTACAATTTAGAAACCACCTTCACCATTTTTCAATTGTGAGTTCACAGATTCCAATCACCATATCTCTATCTGCTCCCAGTGGGAAATTACACTTAAAAGATATTTCAAGGCAATCCCCAAGTTACTCTATGGGAGAGATAGTCCTTGCAATAGTGAAATACAAATTTAGCAGTATTTCACTATCAGGACATGTAAAACACACCAGTACATGTCCTACCTTTTAAATACACTCCATCCTGCACAGAGGGCTGCCTTGGGCCTAGCTTAGACATACATAAAGGAAAATATAATGTTTGGGCCTGGCAAGTGGGTGCCCCTTGCCAGGTCAAAAATGGCAGTTTAAAACTGCACACACAGACACTGCAGTGGCAGGAATGAGACATGTTTGCAGAGCTACTCATGTGCGTCGCTGCAGGCCCACTAGTAGCATTGGATTTACAGGCACAGGGCAAACCTGTTGCACTGTACTAGGGACCTACTGGTAAATCAAATAAGGCAATCATAGATAAACTATTCATCAATACCATTTACACAGAGAACACTTGCACTTTAGCACTGGTCAGTAGTGGTGTATTGCCCACAGTCCTAAGGCCAGCAAAAACTAAATTCAGCACAGGATCAAAAACAGGAGGTCAGAAGCAAAATGTTTGGGAATAGCCCTGCAAAAAGAGCCATTTCCAACATATAATGTTGTGAGTTCTATATTATTTTGCAAAGCATTCCCTCACAGCTCTAATGTCTAGCATTGAGGCTGCTGTATTGATAGGAAAGCTCCTCTTTTCTTCATAACTATTTTAACACGTTTTATCCACTTGATTGTGAGGATATCTGATGAAAACTGTTGCAATTACCTTCTTTAAAATCTTGGCCACTGAAACAATGCCTGTGAGCCTGGGGCATTTCCTGGTACAATATACTTCACTTAAAATGCATGATTGTCAACCTTTTGTATTAATACTTGTTACTGTGCTGATTTTGCAACCTGTTTAAAAGAATATAATTTGCCAGCTTAACAATGCCATCTTGGTAAATTTCTTCTTCCATACTGATACAATGTGTGAACCTCCTTTAAAGTCATTATTATTTAACTTTCTGATCAATCCTACAAGATATTTCACTATTACACCCCATATTATCAACCAAATCCAAACAGTAGCATACTCTATTACATCACTATTGCATTCTCCCAAAGTCCATAGGCAATAACCGGAGACATTCATTTTTAGAATTTTAAGTGAAAATAGTGACAATCAGCACAACATGCCAAAGCTAAAGTAGCAGTAGCAGTAGTTGTGATTTGAGACCAAACAGAATGGGCAAGCTACACCAAACTGATTTGTCATGATGAATGTCTGCATGCAAAAATGTTCAAAAACAGAAAGCACATTAGTCACTATTTAAGAAGAAAAATACTTCCCAGGTGGAGGGGCTATATCAGAAATTGCAGCGACTGCACTAGAAATGAAGGCTGGCTAACTGAAACAGGTTAGTCAAGATATTGCATTGGAGATTTCTTACTGATCTCTTTCCCAATGAAGTATGGGACTTAGTTTTTTGGAGGTTCCGGGAGCCTTCAGCAGGATGAAGCTGAAATGTAATTGAACGCTGTTCCAGACATTTCCAGACTGTCATCTGGTGCCCAAACAACTACAAATGTACACTTCTAAGGCCCTCAGGACCACAGGGGAGGCACTTAGGAATGCTCAGCATGTCAGATGGGGGCCATCAGTAGGGTCACATGTTAGCTGAGTACCTTAGGAAAAAGGTCTATTGCAGCTTGTTGGGTTATCTGTAGCCACACAGGAGGTCAGCCAACTGGCCTTCGTAGGCCAAATGTTTGGGCTGGGTACAGGAGGGAGCAGGTCCAGCCATTCAGGTCCACTCACAGGTCTCATACGGCAGGTTCAGTCCTTCTTCTGTTCTACCACAGGTCCAGTCAGTGTTTAAAGAGGGTGCCCTATTTATGACTGGCACCATCTAGTGAGTGGGAGTGAGTCCTAGGCATTCCCTAATGAATGGTCTAAAGGTTCCCACAGCAACCCCACCCACTTTTTCAGCAGCTCCTACTCTACTTGCCGCACTTGAAAGAATCCCAAACTGCTATTCACCCTCAAACTCCAAGATGGAGAAACTCTTTTCCTCTTTTTACACAGCATGTGTGTCCACCCAGAGGTGTGGCCAGATTAACCAATAATCATCTTCTCTGTGGTCACTCAAACCTGGTTCTGGGGTAGCCTTCCTCCCACTGGTTTTGTTGACAGCCTGACTAGAGGAACAAAGGCTATGGCCTTTTGAGGTTTCACCTAAAATATACTTAAGAAAGGGCAGGCCCCTTTGAACTAAATTAATTTCTTTGGTGCACCCCAACTGGTCTTCCTGCCAGGGGAAGAAACATACCCACCCACTCCCAGCTCTTGCCTGTGCTCTGGGAACAGTTTTCACACCTTATTTGAGCTATGTATAGGCTGGGCAATGGCTGGGGAACAAATTAACCTCCAACAGGTCAGGCAGATTAAAGTTAACATTTTAAATGTTACATTTCAATATATTTAATAGAAATCTGAGTTTATCATTTGATGTTTTATAAATATAGTATAAGGCATTTAATGGGGTCTGTAGCTGCTGCAGATCAGATGTTAAACATTAAATGCTATCATCTCTACTGTAACTTTTACTATATGCCAGTTACAGTCTGACCAGGGACAAAGTTGTTCAGGTCTACTCACTGGGGCAACAGGTCATTTCTAATGTCACAGATGTTGCACTCTTACATATTATGCACACTACATTGTGGCCAGCCAAAGTGTGCTTAGGGATGACTTATGTAATATTTAAAAACAGGTCTTCTTAGCTGTCAAAATGGTGCTTTTGAAAGATCTGGGCACCCAGGTTCACATTGCTCCTATCAGGCTAAACATGGTTGGCCCGAAGCCACGTTTTCACTTGTCACAGTAGAGAATGGCATTATAATTGCAGTTCATAGGTAATATTTAACATTTCCTGCCACAAGTGTATTTTCAGCACTGTATACTATAGCTATGTAAGAAAGTTCAATATGCCAAATGGGATTTAGACAGTTTAACCATGTTTTATTTGTTAGAGCATATGCGATGAGGCCTTGACATCATTGTTCCAGGGCCCCAAGTCAAGTGATCATAAGCATCAGTCCAGAAAATGTGAGTAACCATGGAAAAAGGGGCACTTTCTCATAGCATAATATTAATTCTGTGCATAACAACTTTCACCAGCTTACATTCTACTCACCTCTGAAATACTCATTATTTGAGGATGGCTGCTGTTTTTACAGAGCAGTGTAGTTACTCTATGTTGAACAGACTGTCAAAATATTCAGTGAGAGAGGTATGAGAAAGTAGGGCAAAGAATGAGAAGTGTAGCTGATAGCATCAGACTCCTATTGAGAAATTTGTGAATCATATTTCGCTGGGGCATCAACTCTGATGTGTGCATTACCAGATTGTAATTATGCAAAGTATTTTCATGAACTCATCTTAAAAACAATTTAAGATGTAAAAGGACATGTGTTAGACCTGTTCGCTTTAGGGTGGTCTTCCCCCAAACATTCTGCCTTTTGGCCTCTCATCCATTCTGTTTAAAATGTTTTTGATGGTGTTAGGACTCTGTGCACCTAACCAGTGATAAAATGCTTGTGCTCCCTACCCTAAAATATGGTTAATTTGGCTTACACCCAATTGACATAGTTAATTTATTGTTAAGTCCCTTGCAGAGTGGTATACCATATACGCAGGGCATTTAAGTCAAATGCTACCAGTAGGCCTACAGCACTTATTGTGCCACCTATTTAAGTAGCACCTTAAAACATGCCCAAGGCCTGCCATTGCAGCCTGAATGCAGCTTTAAACTGCCATGATGACTTGACATTAAAACCCCCTTGCCAAGCCCTAAACCCCCTTTAATTACATTTAAGGCATCCCCTGGGCAGGTCCTAGGTAACCCACAAGCCAGGATGCTGTGCAATTAAAAAGCTCTATATGTTCTTACAGGTTTCACCTGTCCTGATACTGAAAAACTCCCAAATTATTTTTTCACTACTGTGAAGCCTACTGCACCCGTAGGATAACACTGAAGATTCCTTTGCACATTTAATAAGCTGTAATCTGGAGCAGTAGCTAGGTCATGTTTATTGTCTTTGGAATTGTAATAAAAACCTTATTTAATTGTTTTTGATTACAATTGTAAAAAAAAAAAAAAAGGCATTTTTAGAAAGCCTGCATTTTTCTGTATTTAGTCCTTTTGTGCCTGCAGCCTGGCCTTAGTCACATGGCTGGGTGTAACTGACAGACCTTGTGAATTCCTTGTCTTCCAGACAGTCACACATTAGAGGGATTGGGTGTGCCTGGGTGAGTCATCTGCTGGCAGGATGGGGGGGGTCTACAGCTGAGCACAGCCCCTCTTGCAATTAAAATAGGGAGTGCCCTACCTTCATACAAAGGAACCATCACCTTCACATTGTCACTGCATCCAGCTTGGAGCCAGGAAATTCCATGCACTTCAAAGCCATTGTCTAGAAGCTTCTACCACCTTCCACAAGGAGGCACTAGGGTATAAAAATAGGACATCAGACGCAAACTCTTCAGGACACTTCTGGACCTGAGGATACTCTGCCAGGAAGGGCAGCTATACTGCTGAAAGAGCTCCCACTCTGCTGGACTGCTGCTGCCTTGTTGAATTGCAGCCTTCTGCCTTGCTGCCCTCTTGCCTGGGGAAGCAGGACAGGACTCACAACTTGAACAGAGGACAAGTAGAGTGAATGACTCAAAGGTCTAGTTGGCTGGCCTCTAATGTGAGCCCTAGGGACACAAAAGGTCCCCTCCATCTTGGACCCCCACTGAACCAAGGGTGGGTGAGTCCTGACCCTCCAAGTGGTGCCCCACCAGACCGGGACCATTGAAAGTGGTGCTGAAGCTGACCAGATAGCTAAAACTCAAAAGTAAGGCCTTTCTGACTTCAGACTGGCACCAACCTGCTCGCCTATCCACCCATAGGAAATTGTCACTGAGATTGACTTCATAGCTCCTCTTGCTATGTTATCAACAGCAGCAAATGCTTTGCAGTGGTCACTCACAAAATAGTGATCTCACCTCCTGGAACTGTCTTCGGCTAACGACCCCTCTGCCTCATCTTGCTGGAAATTTTGACTTCCATTTCAGCGACCCAGTCCTAATGTAGCTGCACCAAGGCTTTGAATCGAGGCTACCCAACGAGGACACTTCCTCCCCACACACCTTTTGCAGCCTTGCCCTGCTGAACTTTACCTTCTCAGAACACTTTTTCTCAGAATTTCTTCTGTTTCTGATGGTAAGTGCTGTCTGGCCCAATCCACTTATTGGAACCAAACAGCACTCCACTGCGGTCAGCCATACTTTTCAACTTTGGCCCAGTCTCACATGAATAGTTGGCTGAGGTTGGTGCTTTATTGTGCTAAGCACAGGTTAATTTAGTTACTTTATGTGGTTCACCCTGCAAATGATTGTGGCTGTTGCTTGACTGGCGGTCATATTTCTCAGTGTGCAAATATTATGCATGCTGAAACATCCATTTTACTGCATACTCCAATTGAATAATCTGTAACACCCTCCCCTTCTTCTGCAACTCACCTTTCGTCTGTGCACTCGTTGAACAATGGCCAACAGTCAGGATAATCTATAATCAATATGTTGCCAAATCCTTCACATACAAAGCTATCATTCTCCAATCAATGTACAGAAAAAATATATCATTCACAAATGCTGAACCGTGTATAATCATGACCTGAAAGGAGCTTATGTCTCTGGATGGAGCAGAACGCTAGCAGACAACCAGCTAGTGTGCCAAAGTTTAAGGTTGGGGATGAGACAGGAGTGTGTGATGGACAAGCTGCAAAGTAAAATTCTTGGGCCACACACACAAATACCATGTTTTATGCTTTTTGTAAAACATTTCTGTACTATTTTACACCTATGAAATGTACAAAAACACTTCTGAAAAAGGAAGCAAGTGTGATTTCGTTTTGGGAAGGGAATATCTTTGTATTTATGTGGAAAATGAGAACTGTGACTTTGAGTGAATGGTCACTCAACATAACCAGCATGACCTTCTTAATCAAACATAAAAAGATCAGAAAATAATAGATCTAGTACTTATATAGGAAACTGAGCTTCATGTTACTGAATCTAATAAGCTCAGATGAGACTGGGAAGGAAAGGCCATATCCTGCTCCAACTCTGATGTACCATCTGTTGTGATGATGGGCCCACAATAAAGGCCATTAAAACAGGGTGGAGGTACTAGTACACTAAAGATTACCGGTACAGATACAAATAATATGGATGGATACCAATAGTTAGTATGTCTGCTTAATTACACATAGTCAGTCTCTGATCCTTGGCTCTATCTACACTTCACTGGGAGCTGAATGATCCTGGTTCTCCAACTGAAGCTATCTGCTGACGGAATTTAATAAGGCCATATTGGGAGGCAAATAGAATATGGTCTTAGATCCTATAAATTCAGCTGTCTTGACTTTAGCCATAGTTTGTACTTTCATGGCAGGCCATTCGCCTCCTGGCCTCTTGCACGTATTGCATCCTACAGGAAAATAATACACTTTTCAAACATCCACCCATAGTTCGGAATTCATACTAAACAACGTCTTACCCAATACAGCATTCTTCCTAAAGATCTATATTTGTGAAATACAGGTTGGTGGCATCTCTGATCATGCTCCTGTCCCACTTCTCATAGGTCTCCAAATGATGTTTCTGAAAACACAGCTATAGGAACTGAAAGCTATGAAGCTTAAATAACCTGATGAGAAGAAAAAGTGCATGGCCTTCTTTAATCACTAGTTTTACATAAATAGAGATTGAAAGGTTTTAGTTACATGACTTTCGCACATCCGCCAAATTCAACTGATTTCATACCATAAAATGTGATTGCCCAGGGACAATTAGTTTCTACTTCCAAATATGCAAAATATCCAATAGCAGTTGTTCTTAACCTTTTTACTTCTGTGGACTCCCACTGAATGGGATCCGAGGACCCCACTGAATCATTTTTGGAATCTGGGGACCTCTACGATGTCCTTAATGGATGCAAGGAGCCCAGCCTATTGGTTTATCCAAAACGTCATGGGCAGTGAGGGGGTTGGCACTTCCCTGTAATCAAACTCTTAAAAATAATCATTATGGTTAAGTATTAACAGTAGTATTCTTCTTTGTGTGAAATAGTAACTGCTACTCCCAAGTTTTCTTTAGGTGTTGCTTGCTCATTCTCCTCAGGTCTATATGGGGATTCCAGAGATTCTACCCCTTTCATATCATAATGTTTAAATATACGTAGGGTATTCAAAATAATGGACTGGGTAAGAAGGTGTAATACGTGTGCGTGGGTGGCCTCAATCAATATAGAGAAGGCGTTTGATACTTTTGAGTGGCCTTACTTAATGGCAGTACTCCACAACATAAAATAAGTCCAGAATTTCCAAGCTGGGTACAGTTGCTGTACTTTGAACCACCGGCATAATCTGCACAGGTAGAGTGGTATCCAAGACCTTTAAGACAGAAAAGAGCACTAACCAGGGGTGGGCTCTGTAGCAACGGAACAACATGTGTGTTTCCTACAAGCTAGGGGACTGGAGTAATAACATGTAAAGGAGGTGGCATATTGTATGGTTATATATGGATGGCCCTCGGATCTATCTACAAGACAACAGTGCCTCCCTGGGGCACTGATGGCCCTATTGGAACAATCTGGGTCAATATCTCGGTCAAAGATAAAGTTGGATAAGTCCTGCTTGTTTCCTTTTTGTAAACTATTGGATGATCTGAAGCGATTAATACCCAGCATCGACAGGCATACCATCAGATACTTGAGTATTCATGTTTACTGCTTAGACACAGATCTACATACCTGCGACAATTGCGGGGCTCACTCCCATTATCACCAGTGGGTAGAGTAGCCATATCTAAAATGCTGTTCTCCTGAGGCTGCTTCAGTTTTTTGCAATGTTTCCAGTGGTGCTGAAGAGGGGCTTTTGCAGGGGACTGTAGCCATTCATGACATCCCTGATTTGAGACGCAGAATGGCAAATGGAAAATTATATGCCCCTCTGGCAGAGGTAAGAAGCTCAACTGCAATGGCCGAAGCACCAGAATCAGTAGATGTACACAAGAGACTGGAAGGATGCTTTGTACTGAAGTGGTTCTTGGGTCCGAAAATTGTTAAATGGGAAGAACATGCTCATGAATTTGACAGCCAAATGTTGGAAAGGTTTGTGTATGGAAAAGCCCTTCTGCCCTGCAAACAGCTGTATGGATGCAAGAATTGGTAGACCTATGCTGAAATAGATATGTTGTCGAACCCCATGTACACATAACACTGGAATATGAGATACATGTAATTCAACTGATATCTAGATAAAGAAGATATCAAATTTGATGAAAATCCACCCTGACAGAACAGGGAACTTAGGGCCAGATGTAGCAAGTTGCAATTTGCTATGCAGAACGGTGTCTCAGACACCGTCTGCGAGTCGCTATGGGGTCGCAAAGACCCACCTCATTAATATTAATGAGGTGAGTCGCAAATTGCGGCCCCATAGCGACTATGGGCACTCACGGATATGGAGGCCTGCTGTAGTCAGCAGACCTCCATGTCCGTGACTGCTTTTAAATAAAGCAGTTTTTTTTTTTCCACGTGTAGCCCGTTTTCCTTAAAGGAAAACGAGCTGCACTTAGAAAAAAAAAATGAAACCTTTTGTTTCGGATTTTTTCAGGGCAGGTAGTGGTCCCTTGGACCACTACCTGCTCTGAAAAAATAATTTGGGGTCCAGTCACAAAGGGGAAGGGGTCCCATGGGGACCCCTTCCCGTTGCGAGTGGGTTACCATCCACTTCAAGTGAATGGTAACTGCGACTCCATTTGCGACCGCGTACGCGGTCGCAAATGGAGTTGCATACCACTGCGACTCGCAAATAGGAAGGGAACACCCCTTCCTATTTGCGACTCTGAAATGCATTTTGCGAGTCGGTTCCGACTCGCAAAATGCATTTCTGCATAGCAAACACACGTTTGCGACTCGCAAACGAAAAAGACTCGCAAATGGTTTGCTACATCTGGCCCTAAGTGGACATTCAGTGGGATAGAGAATGAGGGATGCAGCCTTCTTTGGAATGTCATTCGCTTTAATTTTTGCTTCTTCCCCCCTCATCTTTTCCCCTTCTCAGCTCCCCTTAATTCACAAGAATAATCCTGTCCTTCCAAAGCAGATGGCTGTTAAATATAGCATTACTGTGATTGATAACTAAGTTATAAAAGGTCAATTTGTCCTAATCTTTGACTAAAGTTTGAACCAAGATTGATTAGGACTATAGGGAGGTACTCATGCATGGAGGTGCAGATAATATTGGAAGAATGGTGCAGTAATATCATACCAGTATTGTGCATTATGACCTTTATGTAGCTTAAGAACAATGATTTACGATATTTGTAAAAATGTGTCCAACATCTTGTAAAAACAATAAAGAAATGTGACAAAGCAGTGTGTTAAACTATGATGAATACTTTTGTACAAATGTATCTTCTTTCCAATAAAACAACTTAATTGACTGAATGCAAAATCCCGGATTTTCTTTTATTGCTATCAACAACAATTTGTAATAGGCTAGGAGAAACACTGCTTGACAGGAAGTCTTTTTGTTATGAATCAGAGACATTCAACAGTTAAAATACTTTACATACCTATTCCATTCACAATCGATGAATTCTTTACATCCAAATCATTGGCAAACTCATGATCTTTTTTGTGATCATTTAATTCAAGTTTGGACTGTGCTGATGAGTTATCGCAATGTTTCCAATTTTTCTCATGGCGGGCATCTCCATTCTGAATGCCATTATGGGGCCCTTTCAGTGGCATTATCTGCAGGCCACTTGGTGTAGTTCGATAGCTCACAGTTTTAGTGGCTCCAGATGGTTGCTTTGCTGTGTATAATTTTTTCTGCTTCTGGAGTGCTGGATTCAAACGTTTCCTTTTAAGTGCTGTCCCTTTCATTTTTCCAGACTCAAGAGATTTCTGGGATAGTTTCCCAAAATTTGTGACTTGATTTTCCCGTAAATATTTTGGAATACCACATTGTTTTCCAGATTTTTCTTGCTTGTCTCTAGTGACATGAAGTACATTGAACTCATCAATAAATTCTTCACAGTGTAGGAGATGATGTTCTGGTTCCCAGGTGTCTTCGCTGCTTCCATACCCTTTCCACCTGATAAGGTATTCCCACTTACCTTTTTTATTCTTCCTTTTGTCGACAATTCTTTCGACCTAACAAGAAAGAAATTTGATTCATAAATATTAAGCTGCAGGCAAATAGAGACATATAATGCGTTCCACATATTCAGTCCTGCAACATTAGTACAGGCATAAAATAAAATCTAAAGTGCTTTGAAAAAATGTAGGCTGCAATCTGTTTTCTAAAGTAATTATACAAAAATGCTAAAATGTAGACTGTAGAAGCCATTTGCAAAACATTGGCTGACGCACTTGCTTTCTGCTAACACCTACTTAGGGAACATCATCCAAATAACAGACATTCATTGCAATTCGTCACAATAAAGCTTGACAAATTGCCCTTAAAACCATTTTCCCTGTGGATATAATACATGATTGGCAACGTCGGTAGTCTGGACGGCAGCATCTCAGGTCTTTGACATATTAATCACAGGTGTAACATCTTAAATCCTTATGTTATCCTATGTTAATTATTAATTATATTCAAGGTCTATGGAAGTCACAGGCAGCATTAAGTGAGCTAATTAACAGAGAAGTATGAGCACTTGATAGTACTGCACTTTAGAGGCTTTCCCAAAACAAAATGAGTCAACAGTTTTTAACACTGTGTATAGACAAACAGTTGACTAGAATGCTTCAGGTGTGATGCACGTAATTAATACGTCACAAAGCAACTGTAAAAATATACATAATGCTACCCACACAGCTGAACTGTTTTAGGACATTTTGTAAGTATTGAAAACCTGTTGTATTTTTAGCTTCAGGATGTTTTAAATTGTATGTATGCCTTTGGAGAAACTTGGTGCTGTGGTAGTGGTTCAGTATGAATGATTGAGTTCCATGTTTATCCTGGGTCCCACATTTGTGTTGCACCATGCTGATATTCAGATTGTAATTTTATTGTGCGTCTCCACCTTTGACTATAAAGCTAATCTTTGATACCAAAATAACTCTGGGAGTAAATACATTTTAGAGGTAGCACATGGACTGCTCACAGGAGCCCTTTCAATACTTTTGCCCCATCAGTGAAAAACTGTGTATAGGTGATGGTGAATGCCTAAGTTCCTGATTTCTGTTTCAGACTGTCTGTTGCTCTGTTTGATGTGTAATATATCAATATTCGACTAGTCATTTTGGTATAGGCCGAGTACTTTGATGCAATATCTTTGGGCTTTCCTATAGCCATAGAACAGTAAGCTTTTTGGGGCATTGCCATCTCGGCCAAATAATGGGAGGGATCCCAACCACCGTAGTTCAGTAAGTGGGTTTGCCACTTACATACCATATTATGCAGTTATCATAGTAAGAATACTGTGTTCCGCTTAAATGCTGAGAGATCATTTAGGTATCAGAACTGCTAGAGAGCAATCATTAATAATAAAAATGTGTCACTAAAATATAATGTGAAATAACATGAATTAAAAGGCCTAACTGAAAACTGTGTGCTAGAAAATGAAACATAGCTCTGAAATGTGCTTACTCTAGTGTCAGCCACAATGACTAAATTTAAACAAAATGTTTTACTCTTTATGTTTTAGCATTAGTTAAAATGCCTCACATTTTAGTAATTTTCCAGAGGCACAGATGTTTAAATGAATGTTAACTTTGCAAAATAATATTTCTTCAAACATCCTGTGTGACTTGCACAGTGGAAATTTCTGTCCTGCTTTTACTGCTCCTGTTGTACATTTCCTTGAGATAAAAATTGTTAGGTCTACAACAATGAGCCTCCGTGCTCAATTTCGTGTTTTCATGTTGCATATTTTGTTCTTGCTCGAGTTTCAGTTTTTGGCAGGAAGCATATCTTATGTTTCAATATTGCTTAAATGTAATTTTTGTACAGATGATGATGATGATGACCGAAGACGAGAGAAGAGTGACACCATAAATCAATCTTGGGTGCACAAAATGTGAAGAGATACATCTGAAGCGCAGTTGATGTTTTATCGGTTGCAAACTAAACCACCTCATTGTCTTGTTCAATAGAGACTTAGTAACCTTTGGGACTTTAATATAGCAAAGCTTTAGGTGATGTAACTCTGTTCTCTATTTTACAAGCTACAAGATGCTGCTTAGCTCTTTGCCTATGATTCTAACAGTTCAAAAATATTAGGCCCAACTTTACTGAACTGTTTCCATTTCAAGTCTGGATGCTGTTCCCTAAAGACCTGAAGTTCCTGCGCTCTGCTGAAGAAGATTCTAGTGACTGCTGATCCATTTAGGGGAGGTATAACCAATGTGCATTTGCTTTTTTGCAGGTTTTTCTCCCTTAGAAAATCCAACCACTTATTTTGGTTAGCGCCATAGTTAGATGTTTTCTAAATTATTTTTTGTCTTATTTTTATTTTTGCATGTAGCCCACATGTTTTCCGAATTAGAATGCTAGTTAGGGATGCTAATATCTGATTCAGAATGTACATTGACTAATTGTGATTTCATTCAATTGCACAACTAAATGTATGCCGTTTCAATTTTTCACTTGATTCTGTTGTTATTCTGCATTATTCTTTTGGAATGTTTAATGTTGAATGCTTTAGTTAGACTGAGATTTTTCAGGCGTTTGGGACAGCCTGTGATGTTTATGTATTTCTGTCATTTGTCTTCTGCATGATTTATGTGATCTTAGCATTGTTAATCTAAAGGACATTAAATGTTTAAACTTCACTGAATTGGTGTGATGATTCGTAGCCACGTAGGCCATGGTGTGTTTAAATTACTGACTCTTATTGATTATATTGATTATTTGATGTTCTACTTAATGTTTATTGGTTCACAGTGTCTGATTGGATGAATTCACACTCCTGTCTGAGTCAAAAGGTCTGGGTCGACCTCTGAGGGTAATAGATGTCTTATCACAATAATATAACATAAAATAAGGTCTGACACGCCCACAGAACTCTAAACCCTAGCCCAAGACCTATGCACATGTTCGCCTATAACTGTCAGAAGAAATCCCCTACTTTATAAAGATGCGTGCCTGATGGCAAATGTTACTCCTCAAACCCTTGTATTTTTATGTTTTATGTCGAAGTTGTTTTGCTTTAAATACCTTGACAGTGAATTCTTGCTTATTAGATGGCTAACATCTTCTATCTGATATTTTCCCCTATGGGGCAGTTGACCTCTTAGGAGCTCTCCAATCCGTTATTATATGTTATCCTTAGTCAGCAGACTGCCGAACTGGCAGGCCCTTTTTATGAGCAATGGGGTCAAACCTTCACTGAGTATGGCCTCTAAGATGGTCCTGAACTCATTACCAGGGAATCCAGGTTACCAACCTGATTCATATTAGTAACCACAATGATTTACTCTTTTTGTGGCATCCATGTCCTATTTCTGAAATGAACCGTCTAGAGAGTCAAGTCTGAACATATTTGAAGTCTACTGCAGTGGCGGCTGGTGAACTTTGAAAGTGGTGGGGAGAAGTCACTGCCTCAAACTGCACCTTGTAAGCAAGTCTAAGGAGCGAGACAACATTCTCTACCTAGGACAGGTGGAAGAGTTCTTCACCTAACAAAATGTAAAAAAAATAATATCAAACCTGTACATTTTGCAACATAATTTTGAGTGATGAGAACGCCATAGCTTTTACATGAGATTCTAAAAGGGCACTCAAATATTAAAATCACATTGTGGCACAGTCTGTCTCGTCCATGTTTGTGATGACTGCTGACCCTTTTCCCAAGAAACTTTTGAAAAACTGCTTCAAAATGATAATGTTTTGGCATAATTTGGCCAAAACAATAGGTGAAAAGCCACAGATAGTTCAAATACTCTTGGGAGTAAAAATTGACAGGGACTGCAATAATTTTCCAAAAATGCATCTCCCTTTGATTTTTCACTTTTATTATCAATCATGTAAGGCGAGAATTTTATTGGAAGGTGCAAGATGGAACACTAAAAAGATACCACAATATCAGGTCTTGGACAGCAGAGCTACCTTCATGTTAGAGATGTCACACAGTTTGAGGATAGTATCCTCTTTAGTTGCAGAGGTTGTAAATAAAAAAAGCCTTAAGTAGCAGTTCTAATTAATGATGGCAAGATCACAAAAAAGCTTCAATGAAGGTTTTAAAGTGTTAACCCGAAACACCCTGAAATGAAGTATTTCGAAGTGTATAACAGGCCAACAACGTGGGATTTCTGCATGTACAATTCACACTTATTCACCAAAGTAAACGTTCTTCCAATAATAATTTGCAATGCATGTTGCATTCATTTAATTCCCAATCAGGTGACTGCAAATCCTCATAATAAAGTGCCCTCCTCACAAGTAAATCATGCATTTAAGACTTTTGTTCCCCTCTGCTGTCGGAGATACCAAACTGCACACGTAACATACCAGAAAAAGGATCTTTACTACAACCAAAAAATTAAAATGTGTACTTTCTTCAGTCATTGCAGCCAAAGCTGTCTCACAATCACTAAAAAGAACAATAAATTAAAGAGCGACTTTCAGTTCTCCATTCCCCTTTACATACAGACCACATGCATTGCTTTCTAATAAAAATCAACAGTAAAATCACCAAGATGAAGACAGGTGGGACAAAAGACTGGCTTTAGCCAGCTTTGAGTCCACCTGCAGTTAGCACATGGTGACTGATGCTACCTCTCAAGCCACACAAACAGGCCAATACATCATGCTTGAGCCTCCGATTTCTACTTTTGTAGTCTGCTCAATGTTAATGGCGTTTCCCTGTGTTTATTCATCTGATGGCAACATACTAAACTATACGTGAGGCTGCTTCCCGCCTTCTCTGAGGGCTGCTTCCTGAGACCGCTGAAGAGTTCATGGTAAGAATGAGGTATGCTGCTTGTTTCCTGCTGTTAAATTGCCTAGGGAGCCCGAGTTGATTTTTACACTTATAACCTTCTGTAACACTATTTAACGTCATGTGAAGGAAGTCGGCACAATTTGATAATCTCCACTCACCCCTGAGTCAAATAAGCGTGCTGCGCTGTTGGCTGGTGAAGACTGTAGATGGCCACTGAACTCACGTTCTTTTTACATGCATACCATGTGCACTGCTTTTCTAATAAAAACAAAAGTCCAGTCTCCACGAAGAGATAAGTCTACATTTCAGAGAAACTCCTTCTAGCTTTTCATAGGGCGGGTGGTGTTACTGAGCTTTCCTAAACACACCCTACCTGTAACAGAAAGGGATGGGTTGTAGAAGGGAAAAGGAACCCAGCGCAAATGAATGATCGTATTCCGAACAGGGCTGTGTACTCTTGTGCCCGATGGAGGATTTCAATTGTAGGCACTGGGCGCACCTGTAGTTCAGATTTCAGGGAGAGGCGCCACTGCTATTTTGCACAAGAAAATGAGGGCCAACAGAGGTAAATGCTCCATGCATGCGTAATACTGACGCCAGTTAAAAAATATATATATACTGAAACTGAGAGAAACACAAAGAATTTTTGAACGGTACAATTGTTTTCAATTCATGCCAGACACAAGTAGGAGGGTGTGGCCCTAACACTCCTGAAAAGCAGATGCCCTTGGTCTGCTGTGTCTTGAATAAAGACGAGGAGCATAGCCTGAGTTCAGCTGTTCTCAAGACTGTTCACAACAAATATGCATTAAGTAAATGAAAATACTAACTCCAACATATATTTCTTCCTTTGTGATGGGTCTATTGCCTAAGGTTTTTTCTCTCTCCATTTCTGACTCTTACTGCTACCCTCCATCCTGATCCAATAACTGTAAAGCAAATTGTCTTAAGACGTCCCCACCTTGCCAGAGTGGGGCCCCAGTCTTTCAAGGTCATATATCCCCAATTTTTCTTAAAGAATTCCACTTAAAACTACAGGAACAGACACACAAGGAAATTCCCAAATCACTCGGTTTTGAGATTTTTTTTTTTTCTCACACACCAATTGTAAGACAAAGTTATTATTAACACTGGGAGAAGATCCTCCTAAACTCATTACAGATGTTCCATATTTCTAAAACACAATCTGGACAGACATAATCAATTTCTCTGTCCTCCACCGTCAGTGCTGAAGTTTCAATCTTGGTCTAATTTTACCACTCAGAAGATAAAGTCAAAGACAATCTTAAAAGATTCAGTTCACCATAATACTATTAAAAACATATGCCAACCTAGATGACTTCACTAACCAGCATGGTAGTTAACTTCCCCTTCATTTTCAAAGTCCTTAAAAACCAAATAAAGGCTCATTTTAAAGAATTTGTTTTAGAAAACAGTATTTTAAATGAACTAAAAGTATGCTTTTCTCAGGCACATGATACTTCTATGCCGCTACAAAGTCTGTAAAATAGTTCCTTGCATGCTTTCTTGGTTCGATGTTCTCTGGGACAGGGATATCAGCACTAATGGACAAAGAATGGATTAATGGTAATGTGTCATTGTGTAACATCTCTCTGTGAGCCACTAAGCAATGCAATAATGTTATATCTTTTAACCTTGTTCATGATTCCCTTTCATTTTTTAATAATGTCAATACATTAACGGCACGTATTTCATGCCCTCCCTTGGGCCTCCTCTTGTCTAGAAAGTATATGAATGCTAGCCATATTGGTTTCTTAGATGTGGTTACTGTTCAAATATAACCCTTTTTATTATTTTATATGTATGTTGGTGAAACACAAAAAAAAAAGAAAAAAAATTAACCCATGAATTATAGCTCACGACTGACTACTGAAAAGCCTTTGCGTGAAATAAAATAGACAGTACAATTGTATAACACCAAAATATTCAACATTTAGGAGACGACATAAAAATTTGGCATTTTAAACGTCCTTAAAAACAATTTCAACCCCATCAATTAAAACATTTTGTGCTGTGTTGAAATGCATCTTTTCATGAGTAGCAGAGCCAAACTTTAGGCCACCAAACTGTTTATTCATAATGCAGTTCAATTTCAGCTGACCTCCCTGCATCTTAGACCTGTCTTTTGAAATATACATCCACTTCTAACTCTGCACAATACTGACTCATTATGAGTTTGGCAGTCCGAACACTTTTGGCTTGGCGGTCGGACCACTGTATTACGAAACATGTGGGCCTATGGAGCAAAGACCGCTGCGGTCCCACTAGCACTGCCAGGCAGCACTGACCGCCGCGGTCACGAGGCAGCACAAACAGGCCGTCAGAGACCATGTTTCTACCTGACACATTATGAGGTTGCACACCGCCAGTGTAAGCATGGCGTCCTACTGCCACATCCCAGCAGGTGTAAATGGAGAGTATAAAGGGAGCAACACACCAGCAGGCAGAGTTACATGTCCTGTGCCACCACAGAGCCCATCATACATGCTCAGCCGATGCTCTGCCGATGCTCAAAATCCATGCCGCTGTGGACGCGACCAACCGTAAATACACACACTTACCAGTGTTATTACGCATAACAACAGATCATCGCACCGTCATCCACATGATATGAGGGTCACGCTATGGACACCAAGTACAATTGTGATCATGTACACAGTCGGAGTCATTCACAAAGGATACATTCACAACCACAAAACGCCCCCTCTGGGAAGGTCACTACCACTGAATCGCAACACCACACAAAAACACGTCTGTACATCTTAAGCACAGGGACAGTGACGTGTACACACAACACAACAACATCACATCACCATCAAATCTACCAATACAACTGGCACACTCACATTGTACACATGCCATGGACTGTAGTCATATTCAACACACATTTGTATGGATGTGTCCTTGAACAAAAACACCACTCCCAATAAACAGTCCAGCAATGGACCCACAATAGTATGCACAATAGTCAGAGACAAATATACAAAGCTCACTATGCAAACAATACCTGCACAATAGGGATGGGGGCATAAGGAACACACATGGAAGGATGCTGCACTGGGACACACATTACCATGCACATGCCCCCATAACAACATTTGCACAGGAACTGGGCCTACATATATCTCAGGGACAAACAATACTAGAGCCAAGTGATGTGCCCATCTGCAGTGTGGAAGTGCAAGTCAAAAAGCACATACAACAGCAACAGCACGGGCCATACATCTACGTGAAGTAGCTGCAAAGTACACACAGCAAAATGGACACATGCTCAGTGAAATGCAAAGGAAGCTAGCACAATTGAGCACCCTCCATGTTTCCACAAACAAAACCCGAGCTCCCACACTTGAGACCAATACACAATACATATCAGGGGGACAAGTCTAACACCTTACATGCTGACATTGGACAACACAAGAATACTTACCATACCAAACATAACATAATGCAGTGACACTCCAATTGCATTACACCCACATATATATACAGTCAACATATACTTGTGTCTTAGGGGACACCACCACTGTCCACAAAGTCAGATATTGCAAACAGCAGCAAATTTATCAGCAATCATGGTGAAACACACACAACTGTAGGCATACAACACAAGTTACTCAAGAACCACAAAGGTAGAAAAGGTATTGCAGGAAAAATGTGCAACCAAAAAAAACAGCTGTTTGGGTTTATTATCAACAAAATGCAAAAGCGTATGCAGGTATGGTGGACGTGGTGGATGTTTGTGTGTGTGTTGGGGTGCTGTCTGAGGTTATGGTGGATGTCTGTGTCTGTTGGGGTGGTGTCTGCATGTAGGGTGTGTCACTGCTTGCTGTTGTGGTGCCGGTGGATATGCTTGATGTGATGTGAGGGCGGTTCGGGTGTCTGGGGAAGTGGTGGCTGATGCTGTATGTGTGGGTGTATGTTGAGTGCTTGTGTGCCAAGGAGGTTTGCAATAGAACTGGGGTGGCGGACAGGGATGGTACTGGAGTATGTCCCCATGGGTCCGCCACCACTAGGAAGTGGCCACTGGAGTAAGAATCCAATGATGATGATGTAGACCTGGTCTCCTTCGTGGCACTCCCCTCACCCTCCGCGCCACTGGGTCCCTCTGTGTCGGTGGCGTAGCGACCAGAGGTACTGTGGCCAGATGCTTCCCCACTTGGCTGTACCCTGTCTCCTTTGCTTGGCTGGGCTGATGCTGCAAATAGAAAGAGAAATAGGGTCACCACATGTCCCTGATCACACTTGAACAACAGTTCCGATTAGAAAACATTACCATGGTGTCAAGTAGGCTCCAGCAACAAATTCCACCAAAGGGGCCCCTATATGTACCGTACCATGTGTATACATACCATGTGAACTGTCAACAGTTGCTCACAGGAAAATCAGGCTCTCAGACAACTACAACTGCATTTGTGAAGTTGTGCAATCACAGTAACTATTGAACACGTAGGAGACCACATCACCTTCAATGCTTTGCCTCATCGAGCATATTGCCGTTATCCCTTAACATACTATAGTAGGCCAATGCCAACTGCATTTCCCTAGATACCACACTAGGTCATGCAGACATTTGTCACGTACACAATAACCAATATTAAGAAATGATGCTCCATGAACATGCCAAATTGCTGACAACAGTACAGTAGCTTGTAAAAGGTGACATAGAAATACTCATGTCACACTGGAAACATTTCCACAATGCACACTTGACAAAGTGGAAATTGTCCCAATTGAGTCATGTAGGTAATACCAATGTTGCTCTGACAGGCCACACATTTGGCATGGAAATATACACTGTAGATATCATGTTCAAATTGTCAGGCAGATATGTCCCTAAAACCCACAAACACAATGAATCAGCAAGCCCCGGGGAAATCACCACCAAAGTCTAGCATCCCTTACAATTACATATTCTGATTGCAACAGTAGAAGTCATTAGTCCTTTGTATGTTGGAGAGGCACAGAGATTTGCAAGAACCTATAGAAGGCTCTCAACATGCTGCCCTATGGAAAGCTATGTCACTGTCTCCATTGTGGTCGTGCAAACGTAGATGTCTGTGGCTGAATGTTTGTGCCCACCCACATGTGATCTCAACATACCAGCAAGTCATTCCATGATGCATGCCAACAGTCAGGTAAAAAGCCTTCCTCATTACACATGTGCAGGGCACTTTGCTATATGATGCCACATCAATGGCCTGGAAATGCACATTGTGGCAAAAAATATACTCATACATGTCTTGCCCCTCATTGCCACTGCAGTTGTACTTGCCAAATTACATGCAATGACGACTGAGGGTATTGTGAGCCAATAATCAATGGTGACACACACTGTCTAAAGCACCACATGAAATGTGCTCCCATTGCAAATGTCCTATTTTATACAGAGGTTGGCATGCACATATGCATGAGGGAATACAGGAATCATCCCATGAACACAGGTAGACCATGCATAAAACAGCAGCGTACACATTTTGTCGAAAGAGAAAGGGACACATACCAATATCTAGGCACAAGGAATGTTGTCAACAGTGATGGCACACAAATCATGTCCATGGACATTTCCCACTTATCCAGGGAAATATTAATATCTACCTGTACCCAAAGAACAATGTATGCTCTGTCACATGTATGATGGCCATCTTCACATTACAGACAGTGGTGAGGCACCAGCAGTCGTCACACTCTGAAGACAAATACCCTCTGTATGGCAGATGCCAATATACTCATTTAAACAGAGACCTGAATGAGGACAGTGATCTATCACTTTCTTTCCTTCGGCTGGTAAAACTGAGGAGTAGTGGTCTGTGGCACAGAATTTACACCCACTACAACAACAAGCAGTACTTGATTGATCAATGTACAGAGCTATATGTTGTCCCTGGAGAGCATATTGTTTGTGGATTGTGCACAGTTGTGTCCCATGTCCCTGGGCCAATAGGCAAGGCACGTCAGTATGCACCACATTATATATCTGCACAGTCACATCTTCTGTGTTACACATGGCACATCCCTAATCGTCAGAGGGAGATTCAGAACCTAACGCATTAACATGGCAACGTGGCAGGCAGGATTATGCCCTGTACTCACCTCCTTGTGACTGCTGTGCTCCCCTCACACATCCATCAAGGTCTGGGCACGCCACTGCCAGGATGCATAACATTAGAGGGGTCATGGTCTGACGTGCGCCCCACCTATGTTGGGAGGACAGCCCCGGCTGGACCTCTGCGATCTTTCGGGCCCAGCGACTCAGATCCTCTCACCTCTTGCGACAGTGGGCGCTGTGCTGGCTGTGGAACCCAAAGGTCCACGCCTTCTGGGTGACTGCTTTCCATGGGCCAGATGTATCAAAAAAGCCTTTTGCAAATTGGTAATAGCGAATTTTAAGAAATCGCTATTTCTGATTTGCAAAATGCTAGGTATCACATCTGCAATTAGGTAATAGCGATTTCTTAGAAATCGCAAATGCACTTACGGAATCGCAAATAGCGATACAGCCCCAATTCGCACCTATGGGCCTGTAGGCCCATATTTGTGATTTTTTTTGCACTTCCCAAATAGCGAATTCCTAACTGGAATTTGCAATTTTGGAAATGCAAAACCCCAGGGTGCTGGGGGCCTAAGGCCCCCTCTGCTGCACCCCAAAATGTTTTTTGGGACATGTAAGGCGCACACATGCCAAAGGGGCATGTGTGCGTTATATGTCAATTTTAAAAATGCATTTTTTAAATTTGCACATGATTACCACCAAGTTTTATTTGGTGGTAATTGCGAATCCTTAATGCCAAATTCACATTAAGGAATAGCTTGATACATGTGGTTTAGAAATCACAAATAAAGATTCCTTATTTGCGATTTCTAATTTAGAGAATCACAATTTGCGATTCTCTAAATGGGCTCGCAAATTTAAGGAATTGCTATTTTAGCGATTCCTTAAATTTGCATTGCGAGTGCAAAAAGCCTTGATACATCTGGCCCTAAATCTCCTTCTGATTGGCGGTGACCTGCATGGATGCAAAAGACAAATCAAGAGATTACAATCCCACGTTCTGGCACAAATGGTTGAGTCACACATGTCAAACACCAAGCTTGAAATTTTCAATTGGTTAACATAATACAAGTGCAAAGCACACTAGCCCATAATACAGGGACATGACTACAGACATATATATATCCATCTGCAGTCTAACCCACCACCCTGCTCAGGGCCTACAATGCCTAAGCAGGCCTTCTGACATCAGGTAGCCCATTCTCCACCAACCTGTACTCTGATGTGAGCCACGAATGAACACTACAAACATACGTGGCTTCTAAAGGGTATACTCATGAGGCCTGACTGGACCAACACATTCACACTCTCTGAGACTGACTCACTGCATACAGTCCTTAAGGGCAACTGTCATAGTGCAGTCTTCACCCTTACACTCGAGTCAAAATGAAGGGCTGGCAGGGTGAGTACAGAAAATGTATTCCTTGTGCATGTGTGGACATGTGGCCTACCAAATGAAGACTTGTGCCACTTCAGGGGTGTGTTCTGTACCACAGAACACTACTTTAGACAAATGTGGGAATCCTACAGAGATGGCATCAAACATACAAGGGTATGCATTGTACAGTTTCAGATATGTGACCAAGGTACTGACTCATGTCATAGCCTCCCTGTCTGAACTGTGGGACTGTCATTAGTGCAAGAGGCCTGTACAGGATAAATATGACTTCTGTGACCGTGAAACCTGTCGTGGTTCATAGACACACATTGACAATGATGCTAAATGCACATAAGGGCGAGTTCATGGATTTACCTCAGTAACCATTCCCAATCTAGTCAATGGAGTGCGGCATTCAGGGCATGTGTTGCCACTAGTGCCTCATATTGGCCACATGACAGGATCTGCTGGTGTACAGGGAGTGGGTACGGTGCCACAGTTTCATAGCCACAGTGACTCTACCACTGCCTGAACTACGTCCGTTACTGGGAGAAACATTTGACAGGACCTGGACTCTGCAGGCTGAGCATAGAGAACCTACATGTCACTCCATTTTCATCACTTCCATGCATGACAGTACCTCATGTGGCCATCAGCAATATGGCACGTGGCTTGTGTGATAACCTGTAGGGCAGCGTGAGTCAGGATATGCCTTCCAGACTATAGTTTGGCAGGGCAAGATGAGGATGAAAGATCTGTGGTATTATACACATTGCCCACAAGATCCTCAAATGACTCATACAAATTGTGTTTACAGGTCATGCTGTCATGCACGTATATGTTGTCTAACATTTACAAACATCATAAAGAAAAAGATGGCAGTGGATGGCAGTAAAGTCCCCTTACCTAGTTATGTGTATCCAACAAAAGGAGGATCTAGGACACCAAAATCCTCACACAACACAATGTGACTGAACGTAACATATAGATCTGGCCACCAATACCTACCCCATGTCCATTACATTGATGCCACACAGACTGCAACAACTGGCACACATGAAGTCTAATTGGCACTCAGGGGCACACTGTAGCCTGTGAGGAGGGAAATGATGGTGTCTAACAGTATCAATGGTGCCTACTAGATTCTTAACTGCTCCTCAAATTAGCCTGTCTATTGCATTCTTGCCTGCTCCTCTGGTGAGTCTTACAGCTATTTATACAGGGGCAGGACTTCATCAACAAGCCTCTACACCACCTCTGGAGAGAAGGTAGGGGGCCTGTCACCTGCTGGACGTGGCATGATTGCTTCCAAAGGTGGCACACAGCAGCTCAGGTCGTGAAGGTGTTCCTGGCAGCAGTGTCAGGAGTGAAGTGAGTGGATGTGCACAACATGTCGGTCACGTAAGCCATTTACATGGTCGTCACTGCCAGTGGACAAAGCCATTGGCCCGCGACCACTACAGGCCACAACGTTAGCCTATGGCTGTGTTGCCACGGTTGCAACCACCTTAACGACTTCCGCCAGTAGTCGTGGGCGGTTTCAAATGTCCAGTGGAGGAGGTCAGGAATCTGCCATTTTGGCGGCTTGAAATGCTGTATTAGGCTTTATAAACCTTGTCCACCTATATTATATTTGTTTTGTTGCATCACAAACATCCTTATTCTGTCTTGTCATGTAGGCCCTTCTCAACCACCATTGTACTGTGCTGCAGGGCACAGATGGCATTTAATAGTGGTGCACGGGCCACCACTGCCAACGGTCATTTTGAAGGTCAGAATATACCGTCACATTTCAAGGGGCAATCGTGTAGCACATCTTTGAGTTTCGTCCAAATCCATTTTGTGGACACATGTTGACAACCATGAGGGTCACATGTGACCCTTGTGTAGTTGCTAGCTGTGCTGTGCACTGTGTGTCATCTATCCAGTCAGAAATGCTTTGTCACATATTGTTGGCATGCATCATGTATGTTGCTTGGACACACTAACTAATGTTACAAATCATGTTGTCACACATAGGTACCCTGGAAGAGGAAGGATGCGACAACCTCCTATCTACGGTCCACTTCTAGTCATTCAGACCATGGAGCAAAGGCATATAATAAAGTTATACCACCTGGATAGACAAACAATAGTGGACTTATGCCGTAAGCTGGAGCCAGATCTGATGCCAGCTATTAGTTATCCAGCCAGCATACCATCCATTTTACAAGCTATGTCAGTATTACACGTCCAGGCCACAGGGACCTTCCAACATACAATGGCCCTATCTGCTGGTATGTCCCAACCTATGATCAGTCTGGTGTGGAAGGATTTCCTCTCAGCAACGGTGAAACACATTGACAGGTATATCAGGTTGCCCTGATGTGAGTATTTAGCCAGTGTGAAGGCTGACTTTTATGGTTTTGGCCACCTCCCATTTGTGGTGGGGGCCACTGATGGCTGGGTGCCACCATAGGCAACTGAACAAGTCTAGTACAACGGAAAGAACTTCCATTCTATTTACGTGCAAGTTGTCTATTTGGCTGATCTCTACATCGCACGTGTCTGTGCCCGTTATCCAGGCACAGATTTCTGAAAGAATCTGTGATTCTTTCATAATGCGGAACAGCACTATACCCCAGCTGATGTCACGACTACACCCAGAGAGGGTCTGACTGGTTGGTAGGTCATGCCTGTTCTGATTGTGCATGTGCAATGTCAGGTGCCACAATCATGAATTGAGTGTCTCCTTGGTGCACTTATGTCCCATTCCTTGACAGGAGACTCCGCATATCCAAACCGTTCGTTGTTGTTGAGGCTGCTGAGGAATCCAACTATGCCAGGGAAAGTCCACTTCAATGAGGCCCATGGAAGAACACGGCGGCCAGTGGAGAAGGCTTTTGGGCTCCTGAAGGTCAGATTTCGCTATCTAGACCAGACTGGTGGAGCCCTCTTCTATTCACCTGGAAAAGTGTGTCAGATCACTGTTGCATGGGGCATGCTCCACAACATTACCCTGCAGGGGAATATCCTGTACATTCCAGAGGAGGGGGAGGCTGCAGTGCCACTGGGTGAAAATCTTTAAGTGCCAAGTGAGGATGACAGTGGTGAAGAGGAAGTTCTCCTCAACAGCTACTTTTCATGAGTGTTTTAAGTATGTCATGATTGACTGTACGATTAACTTTAGCTGGCAGAATGTGTGGATTTTAGTATTTTAGAAACAGCTTGGGAGCTGATACTCCGCAATATTCAGCCAAAGGCTGCTAGAGAAGATAGCTTTTGACACATCCCCACCTTGATGATGTTGCTTTGTTTGTGTCAGTTTCCAGTTACTTGCTATATGACTTGTGTCATAGGAATGGTTTCAAGCCTATACTCTTTGCTTTGTTCTTTATACAGGTACCTTCACCATGGCATCTTCATGTGGGCATTTCAGAGTTGTGACACTGGTAGGTATCTGATGCTGTTCTGCCATACAAAGTAGACATGGACTGTTCCAGGTAAAGTAGGTCGCAGAGTTTGGATGTATGAGACCTGTACCAATACAGTTTGCACAGTGTTTGGGTGGAGGTACAGAAGTGCACATTGGACTTGTTTTGTGTCTTAGGGTGGGCCCGATACATCATGTGTGTCATCATGTGGTCTGAAAAAATGTAGTCCTAGTTTTTTACCAAGCCATTTTTCCTTCACATTGGCTAAACACTTGTTTTGTGTGGCCTGTATACCTCTGTAGATGTGTTTCATCATTGCAGGCCATAATGCATGTGCCACAACACTGATATATGTTTGTATCATACCACCAAATGCATGAGCATAGGATCATGATGGGCCTGTGATCGGGACTGTTGTATTGTTATTTGTCTGTATCTTGGATTCTGTGATGTTGGATTACTTTGGTGTGGTATGTGATAAAGCTCAAGCTGCTGACATCAACCACTTTAATGTTTGCCTAATCTACAGGACAATGTCTGACAAATCCCTTCCGTCTGTGGTCTGGGAGGTCTGTACCTTGAATTATGCACTTTAACTCAGTACGAGTCACATATTCTTGCTTCTAAAACTCCAGACATATTGACAGCCTATGTGCTGTACACTTGAATAACATTTTTGGTTTGACCAGACACTTGTACTAATGTGTTGGTGTGTAATGGTTGTAATCCTGAGCTGGACACTGTGTACCAGTAACATAACCATGCTTACACAAGTAGCTTGTGTCTTCATCATATGGTTCACATGGTCTTGCATCTCCAAACAGAAAAATGTCAAAATTAAGCAAGCTGGCAATGAGTTTGTGTTGAGTGAATTTATTACAATGCTAATGCAGAAAACATTTTTTGGACAGAAATAAAGTAAAGTGAAGGGTTCAGTCCTGGTGAATGAACTAACTCGAGTAGATGCCACACCATTAGGAGTACTCCTCCCATTGGAACTGGTAGGTGGCTGAGGATTAGTCAACAGAGTGAATGTGTGTCACAAAAAGCAGGTCCTTTAGGAAGAGGTCACTTGCCGGCAGTGGTGGATGTCTTGCCATCTGCACCTCCTGGATTCTTTGCTGGACGTCACTGCTTGCAGGGGCATCTGCTGCTATAGAGGCAGGGGTGTCTAGGGCTGGTTCTTCCTCTAGCAGGGCTTCCCTAACAGTGGCAGGCACCAATATTGATGTGCCTGGTGTTAATGAGCCAAAGGAAGAGGTATACTGTTGTGGAAAAATCCTGTCCAGAGTGGTGTGAATGAACCGGGGAGGCCATGTTGGTATTGTGGGCCTCCATCTGTTCCTGAATGTCTCCTTGCATATCCTTCTGTAACTGCTTGATTTCCCAGAGCTCAGTCAAGACCCAGCCCATCACGCCTTGGGACTTGTGTTAGACCCCCACGACGTGGCTGATGGTGACCTGGCCGACAGCAGCCTCAGTAGCCTCACCCCGCCGGCCCTCAGCGTATCTCTCATGAGCCCTACCCCCTCGGCCTGTTCCCTTGACACAGGTTGCCCTTTCCAACTGGTTCCTGGACCCTCATTGTCACAAGTGTTGCACTGCAACTCAGGATCCACGACTGGGGAGATGAGATTGTAGACATTGTGTTAGAGACATGGGTTGGGGGGGGGGGGGAGGTGGGTGGTTGCCAGTGAAGTTGAGACAACTGGGCTGCAAGTGAACTTTTTGGGCACAGTGAGGCTCACTGTTGTTGTCTGACCAGGTTGCCCAGATGAGCCAGAACCGTCATCCATGTCCAAAAGTATCTTTTTTTATTGAGGGCTTCATCCAAGGTGGTAGTGGCAGTCTCTTCTGTGGCCTCTGTGTGCCCAGTGGCAGCTCAACCTGTTGATGTAAAGCTTACAATGTTACTGGTTGTATTGTGACATCTATCTCCAACAGTTTAGTGGTACAGTAAGCAGAGACCTTGTACAAAGTTGCACTTAATCCTATTGGGGTAAGTAACCATGGTATTGGGTGTATTGAAACGACGTGTGAAGCATGCTAATTCATTTTAACTCAAGCTACTGCTGAAATGTGCAGATCATTAGCATTTGGAAGGATGGCCTGAAAATGATATCTTGCCACCAGTGCAGGCAAAACAGTGGCTAGGCAAGGTAAGGCTTTGCCCAATAAGAGGGCTAATTGAGTGTGATGCAGGCAGACCCAGGACGTTGTTGTATATGTGACTGGAGTCACCATGTGCCTAGTGCAGTGTGAATGTGTCTGCTTCCAATACCAATCTGGTGATGCAGCTTGAGGTCTTAGACATACTTGTTATACACATTGGGTAAGGTGTCATTGCTGTCCTCAAATATTTCATATTGGGTTAGCAAGTCAAGACTGAGCTATGTTGTCTGTGATTTGGGCATGATCTGTGCTTGATCAGTCCCATGTGAAAATACTTCATTTGAGAGTTGACACATAAGGGTATTTGGACAAGTGGCCACGGTGCTGGTGGTGGGAGTTAAAGTTACAGGGCCTATTGGGCTTTGCAGTCATGCCATTGGTTCTACTTCTCAACACTTAACAAATGGTATCCTCCCAGGTAAGTACACCTCAAATGGGAGTTGCCAAACAGTGGTCCTTTGACAAGTGAACACTGCTCTGGTGTTTGGAGTTAGAGACACAAGGCCTCCTGTGAGTTGCAGTCATGTCACTCTCTCTACTACACACACTATACACATGGTATCCTCCCAGGTGAGTACACTTCAATTGCGAGTTGAGGAACAGGGGTATTTGGACAAGCGACAACTGGGCTTGTGGTTGGAATTATAGATACAGGGCCTAGAGGCCTAAGCAATCATATCACTCTAATCACTACACACACTATACAAATGTTATGCTCCCAGGTGAGTACACTTCATTTGTGGGTTACCAAACAATGGTATTTGGACAAGAGAAAATTGGGCTGGTGAATGGAGTAACAGAGCCTCCTAGCCTCAGCAGTCATGTAACTCCCTGTACTACACACACTATAAAAATGTGATCTCCCCAGGTGATTGCACTTCATTTGTGAGTTAGCAAACAGGACTTCTCTTACAAGTGAACACTGGTCTGGTCTTTGGAGTTAGAGAAGCAGTTCTTCCTGAGAGTTGCTGCCAGGTCACTCTTCTCTAGTACACACACTATAAAAATGTTATCCTGCCAGGTGAGTATACTTCAATTGAGAGCTAACAAATGGGGGGTATTTGGGCAAGTGTACACTGGGCTAGTGGTTGAATTTACAGACACAGGCCCTCATTATGAACATGGCGGTTCTAGACGCCACCGGCATGGTGGTCCAGACCGCCATATTATAAACACGGTGAGCCCGCTACAGGCAGAACTCCACCACCGCCAGGCTTCCGCCGCCAGGCAGCCTGACGATGGCGGAGTTCCTCATCGCTGACCGCCGGATAGTGAACTTGTGTTCTCCCAGCCTTTTCCTGGCAGTTCAGGCCGACAGGGAAAGGCTGGCACAAAGGATGCCCTGGGTCCCACATGGGGGCCCCTGCGCTGCCCATGCACTAGGCCTGGGCCCCCGTGCACAGCCCCGTCACGCTTATATGCGCGACGGGTGCTGCTGCACCCACCGCACTGCTACAAATGTACAGGCCCTGCATTCCGCTGGGCCGGCTGGCGAAAACTCTGTTTCCACCAGCCGGCCCAGCAGAATGTTCTTAATGTGGCTGGCGGGGTCCTCAACGTGCTGGCGGTCATTGTTTTGACCGCCAGCACTGAACTCTGCAGGATTTAGCGCCAAATTAATAATGAGGGCCACAGTGCCTTTCTGGCCTTAGCAGTGAGGTCACTAACGATACTTCCCACACTTGTCAAATGATATCGTCCCAGGTGAATAAACTTCAATTGGGAGTTGCCAAACAGGGGTCTTTTGACAAGTGAACACCGCTCTGGTGTTTTGAGTAACAGAAACAGTGGCTCATGAGAGTTGCAGTCAGGTAACTCACTGTGCTACATACACTATACAAAAGATGTGCATTACATATCTGTATACAGACTGCATTTGGGTTTGGGCATACAAATTACTTACGTGTTGAGTCATACCATGAGTCCTGTTATTATTATTGGATACTGAAAGACTTACAGGCACCTTTTCAACTACTTATGGCCTGTGATATGCCTTGGTAGTTGTGCTATTGGATCCAACAATATAGATTGACAGTGTTATATCTGAGATACTCAGAGTATTGAATGTTGATGGGGTACATGAACAAGAAAAGTGAGTTGTGAGCGTGCATGACATTGCATTTTGGTGATCTATTTTGGGTTCTGACTTACCAGACTCCACTCCCTCAGGATGCAGGATGGCCAAGACTTTCTCCTCCTAGGGAAAGAGATTTAATGGGGCAGTGGAAGGGCCACCACCAGTCTTCTTGGACTGCAGTCGGCGTCTGGTGACCAGGGAACGGACCTTGCCCATGAGGTCGTGCTACCACATCTTGATGTCCTCCTTTGTATGCAGGGTGGTACCTACAGCATTCACTCTGCCAACTATCCTGTCCCACATTTTCATTTTCCTACTGAGAGGAGTGTGCTGGATTTGTGCACCATGACTCTTAACTCATCTTCTGAAATACAGGGACAATTGGAAAATTACATGGTGGGGAAAACAAAATGGGTGACAGTGACTTAATAAACAAGGAAAGTGCAAAAGGGTGTGAATGGACAAAGGTGTGTGCAGGGTGTTCTATGGGATGGTGCAAAAAAAAAAAAAAAAAAGATTGCCTCATCTATGAAGTGTTTGGGAAATAAGGGGGCCTGGTGTCTGTGTTTTGTGTTGAAAATGCAAAAGATTGTGGTCTTTTAAGGGTGTGTTTTTATAGTGTCCCTTGCAGGTGTGTCCACTGTGGCAATGTGTGTCAGCTGTGTTTTTTCAAATTTATCCAATTTGCAGTTGTCTATTACTTTGCTGACCCCAAACTGCTATGGTTCGGCCTGCCATTGGCTGACCGCCATGAAGGGTCTGCCACAGCGACTATGGGCTTGTAATATGCTTGGTCGTAATGCTGTTGGCGCTGGAGGTTGGACCGCTGATTTCCAGGCCACAGCGCAGTTGGCAGTCTGCCTTTTTTGCTTGGCAGTCTGCGGTCCTGCCTGTAGAAATCGTAATAGGGCAGTCTGAAAGACTGCCAGCATAGCGGCCTTTTCAGGACCTCCAAAATGGGGGTCTGGCAGTCCAAACACCAAACTCGTAATAAGGCCCTTAGTAAGATGAATGGGGTATTGAATTGTAAGGTACACAACAAGGAGAGATCAGCAATTATTATGCATCAAAGAAGGTAATTTTCATTATATTCAAGGTCATGGCCTCCCATATGTAAACTTATTTCATTTAGCTGTCTCAGATTTCATAGGGGTTTCATTTTAAGGACAGCAACAGAGAATTCCATGATTTCCTGATACTCAAACCAACTCCAGGATTTTTCTCAAAGTTATGTCATCTAGCAATATCGAGGTCCCAAATGATCCAGGAAAAACAAAAAATTCCAACACACTGTGGAAGTGACACACAGCTAGTTCACAAGTCCTAAGCAAATCTGAAACAAACACATGTATCTTCAATGTTTAAATAGTGTAAGATTACTATAGAAATCAGTTTACAAAAATGTATGGGACTACTGGGTAAGAACACAGTTGCAACAATAGAAATCATTTTTAAAACGTAAATTGTGATTGGTTATGAAGGAACAAACGTATGATTTTTTTAAAAAGTGTCTTTTTTGCAACATCAAATGACAGCAGTACCTATGTCACTGTTGCAATGCTCTTAAACATTAATTTTCAAAAGAAAATCCCATGACAGTTACCTTTGCCAGTTTACCATATTTATGGTTTGCTTTAATTGCAATTAAAAAAACTAAGCAAAAATATAATTTTCATGAAAAATTTAACCTACAAAAAATCATATATATATATATATATATATACATATATATATATATATATATATTATTTAATATATATATGCATGAGCTCTGTACTGATAATGTTATTAAACTAAACACATTTACGTCTTATATAAACACTATCCAGCCAATAAATTAAAGTAGTATTTTGAATGTGTAACACCAAAGTGTCTAGGTGGCACCAATTCTGAAAAATGTAAATACAGGCAAGCTATTAGTGAAGTTACATTCAGTTTCAAGTGTTATATCACTTTCATAACACTCAGCTTTTACTTCTCTGGATAATCACTTTATTCAGATTGCAGACATCATTTTCAAGTACGCGGATTCAAACATTATCAGAGCAACAACAACAAAGTAAGGGAAAACATTATAGTAAATAAATGTAAAACATATAAAACAAATATACATAAAAACTATTATAAAGCATATACATTTCTTAGTACTGCTACATCCATTTTAGACGTAAATCTGGATTAATCTTACATGTCCACTAAGCACATTTCACAAAATGACTAACAGTCACAAGGTATTCACATTCTACGTTTTTGAACGCTAAACTTTGGTAACATTTTAAAACAGCTTGTTACACACACACATTATCGAAGCCCTCTTGGATGTAGGTAAGCTCTATGGAAATACAATTAATATTAACATATAGTACAAAGATAGCGAATACATTAAAACCTGACTTAATTTATCTAAGTCTCCGTTCACAGGGCCATGGGAGAAGCAGGGGCAACTGGGCTTCAGTTGAGGGGGCTGGGGTTCGGCTGCCTCTGATTTCTCCAGGCCCGCCCTACAATGGCTAGGGCAAAATGGGCCAAACACAGGCCTTTTTAGCATTCGACTCTCAGTGGTAGAGATGGAGAGCATTCACAGGAATCTCGGGAGATGCGGGAACATCAACCTCAGCAATCCACAATCACCCAGAAGCGCAATAACTGATTGCCAATCCACTGCTTGTCTTGTTATAAAAGAAAGCATAGCAGTGCACTTTGAAAATGAAATACTGAAAACTACAAAATACAGTTACATATAATCACTGCTGCAGTTTCTGACAGAGGGGTCCTCTGCTCTGGGATTTGCTACTTCTGTTCACCACCTCAGTCAACTTTACTGCAGGGTTGGCTCACGTATTCTCCTCTTCTTCTTAGGAAGATCAGCTTTCAGGTTAGACGTAAGGTGATGCCCCTGACCTCTGGGAAGCTGGCTACCCACAGACACCAACTCTAGTTGCACAGCAGTCCTCCACCATATACCAACTGGTTGTGCTCAGGAAGACCAATCAGCAGCTCCTTGCACCAAAAAGGCATACTCAAATTTCTAAAAGGAGCTCTGTCTCATCTTTCACCTCTCCAATGTCTTGGTCTTCTTCCTCCAGCCTCAGGAATGTATTAAACACACTTCTGCTGTCTGTGAATAAAACCACACCTCATCATATGTATATGAACAGCAGATTCCAAAACTGAACCCAGCAGGCTTCTATTACTGATTCACTCATACACGCAATATACACACCAAGCACACACACACACAAATATATATATATTTTACATATATACAAACATGCACTGGGACGTTTGCAGCCTTGGTCCTGGGTTAACGTGTAGCAGTAGACTCTTGCATGAGTCAGCTGGTAGGCCTCCATTCTTCTCACACAGCTTAAAAGGTCTGGTCACAACTTGGAATTCACAAAACATTGTATGCCGCCACGAGTGCCCTACATACTAAACTGATTACAGTAATGATAGTTTATTGTCGAGGGATGGTAGTGCCCTTTGTACACCCTTCCAGGTCCAAGGCAGGTCTAGGATCTTACTTGTGCCAAAGGGCATGGTTAGGCCTTTTTACAAACTAGATTACTGTGAGGGTGTGGCCAAAATCAAAAACCTGGATACCAGAAACTTGCAATTGGGCTTTCGAAGCAGGCAAACATGACTATACACCAGGTAGCAGATATTCCCATCCCAAAAGTTTACATTTAACCACTCCTCTCATACATCATATAATTCACAGTTTCTTCCATATTATGTTTTCAAAGCACTATATAAAGAAAAACCTACATGAAAGCAAATTACTTATACACGTAAGAGTTTTAAACTTCATCTACTTGCCCCACAATTTCAAGCCAACGTTCTATACGGACAATTCTTTTAGAGTTTATCAAGTTCACCCTTACAGACATCTATTGTTTTCCACATCTAGAATATTTCTAGACCTGAGAAAATTTCAAACGTTTTTGATCATGTTAAAAATTAGTGCATCTAATCAGATATCAGCATAATGACAACCTATCAGCTACCCCATTATGCTGTCAAGCAACAAGGCGCCTTGATCAAACTAAGTGTACGCACACATAATAGTTCTAAAGATCAGCTGTCTCGGACCAATTTAAAATCACTATAGATATTTACACACTTAAACATAAACATGCAATACATTTAAAAACTCAGCAAGTGCCTCCAAGAAAGCTTTCACTGTTTTCACGCAAAGCCATTTCCTGTAGCCAGAACATCAATCAGATACTATAACACAATACATATTGTAGACAACACTTTATATCTACATACTACTTTTAACAAATTAGAAATTTGATTTACAACCACATCCACTGTTCTGACACACCCTATAAATTGCGGCCATGATGTTGATAAAGAATTGATGAAGGTAGTTGTAACCATTTACGTAAATCCCTAACATTATGTGATGTCAGGGCTCGCCCCCTTTGAGGCCCCACTTGGTAAAATGATACTGAGCAAGAAGTATATAACATACTGCATGGTACTCATGTCATTCTCCCCCCACCACTATGTGTGTTTGGTCACTTTTAAACTAATCGGTGTGAGTCTTTTTACCTGACGCAATGCATGTGTTCACAGTCATTGACCTGTCATAACACTGCAGTGCATGAAGAATCACTAGGCACAGCTTAAATGTCACATTGCAGGATTCTTCCTTACCCTTGATTTACCAGCATGTTTGGGCACTGAGGAACCTATAAAGAGGTGGTCTGTCATTTCAGAGCACATATAGCAGTGTTCTGCGATTTCATTTAGGGGCACAAGGATTCACTGTGCATGAAACTGCATCCATGATGCAAGCACGTTGAGAGACAATGCAGTGCTCCCCTGAATATTGTGTGTACCATAGTACACAATGATGCCTTTCTTTTTGTATTTCTCACAGATACACAAATGGAGTTAAAACACAGATGATACTGTACGTCACTCACTGCGATATTGTCACCTGCCTTTGCGCGCATGTGAATGTGGCCATGCAGTAAGCAATACTGACCCTTTGGGGCAGCTTGGATATTATGGCTGAAACATGTCAACGTACACCAAGGATGTGAGAGTCATTGGCCTCTAGTAACACATCCATCACTGTTTTTAACCTTTGTCCTGGGTTACACTATTAAAATATATCACACTGGTTGGTAGCCTGAAGACAACTTTAATTCATCTCTTTTTGTCTGAAAAATTCCCCAAAAAAGCTGCTCCACTGTAATCAGGTGAGGAAGCATACCCTCGATATGCTAGGTGTCTCGGTGGGACCCCAATGATGAATCATTCCACCAACTAGGTTAGTGGGTGATGGATCTTCTAACAAAACATAATGGTGTTTTTTGACAACAGGGAAAGAACATTTCAAACAGACCAGTTAATAAGTATGGTAGAGTGCTCGCTTTTCTTTGATGAGAGTGTTGGTAAAGAATTAGCATACTCTTAGGCTTTTAATCACTGAAAAATGATTCACAACACATGTTAAAAGATTAAAAGACAATGCCAACAAACTAAAAAAAAAAGATTAACCAGAACATATTTGACAATATTGTATGTACACTAAAAAGGAAAAATCAAAACAATAAAAGTAATGACTCTACTCAGAAAATAGCACAGGACTCACCCACCACAGGCTTCTTGCAGACAGAGCACGACAGTATGCGTACTGTGAGCCCCAACAGTTTCCTGCTAGTTGTCACAAGCATAGTTGGGCTCCGTCGCAGCCTCATCTGTGCTGATGATTAGGCAGTGAATTCACCTGGAGGGGTGTTCCATTATCGGTTGGAGGCATTAGCTGGCAGAGCCAACAGCAGGAAAATGATGTCAAACTTGGTGTTTTCGCATGTGTTTAGTCAACACCATGATTCTGATGGAAGAGGCTGGTGAAACCTATGAACTATCATTCCCACAGTGATGGACTATCCAGAGCACACTTTTGAAGATTTTAAATGCAATGATAAAATGTGAGCATTTCCTGTTCCAATTGTTATCATATACCACGTAGGTAATCATGAAAGGAAGATGCATCACACTTCTTTCATCCCCTATTGTTTGTCGCGTTCACTGCACACTTCCTGTCTAATTCTGTCTGATGCTGTGCTTCTTGCAGCTGGATTCCACTTGAATTCTTTACCTGGCTTATTTGGCTGTGTTATTCTTTCTTCATGATGTCAGGGAGTGTTTGGAGCCTGGATTACCTACTACACAATAATTTATATCTTCAATCAAGCATTATTAGATAGACAAGAAGGTTTGTTGACCCCTACCTGGGACCATCTCGAGGAAACACCTGACACTATTTGCATGTGTCTTACTAAACAAGGTGACACTGCAGCTATTGGGAGGAGTCGCCTTTTCCTCAGGCCAGCAAGAAGGAAAGAATAACAAACTTCCCAAGCCTCCACTCCTTCAAGCATAAAATAATAACAAGTATATACAAAACAAGTCTTCTACTTCTTTCTCAAAAACAGAAAAAGTAGTTCTTAAAAAACAGAATGATTAAACAATTAAGAAATACAACGTAAACTTTAAAGGCATACCATACAAATAAAAAAGAATTGATAACTCTGGTATCCATAATACAAAAATCTAAATACAAATTATACACTAGATGGAAATAACATAGTCTATTAGGTAAAGAATGGGAATATTCTAAATATACCAGAATATATGTTGAAGACTAAGCCTATCACTATGACAAAAAAATACTTACCCTTTTAGAGCAATGGCAGAGTATGTGGAGTTAAAAACTGAAAAACAGGTGATGAATACATGAATCAAAGAGCAACAGTAACATAGTGAATGTGTCTTAATTTGCACAATTCTGAAGAAATAATTCTTACTACTAACATATTTAAAATGTTTTAGTGCTAGAAAAATCAAATTAAAATGCTAGATATAATTCTTCTATACCCAATCCATCTATTTCATGGATCAAAAGGGTGCTCTCTTACCTTTACAGACAATGATCCAGGTGAAAGAGTTCTACTTCACCTATTTATGTAGGAATACGGTAGTGTTTCAGATTTTCTTCACTAGGAAACCAGTATAATACAAGTTTCAAAAAATGGATTTGGCAGGAACTGCAGTTACAGTGGTTCCTGTCAATGCATTCTATGTTTGACAGCTTGCTCCATCAGCTCTGTCAAAACATCCAAAATAGGAGAGATTAGTATGATGGCTGCCTAGCATACCCAGGAAAAACAAAATTATATCACTGTAAACATAGGTACCAAAAAGCCACACAAAAAAAGAACATTAGTATTTCTGCTCGCTTTAATGTTTCAAACGTTGGAGAGATGAGAAGACTTTAATGAAAAATTATGAAGGTTATGAATTATCTATTGACGATATCTTTACCTTCCCAAATTTGCCTCTGTGTTTGAATACGATAAGCTATAAAATAACACACATATAGTTTTGAGAGGAATGCTTGCAAATATTCTAAATCACTGCTAATCACTCTAGGTAGCATTTCAAACCATACTTTTTGCCTCTGTGCCACTCTAGACAGAGGTCCCCATGTACAAATTAGCACTGACCGTACGCCTCATATAACAATCCACCCCAAACTGTGAGGTGTCATGCCCTCCATAATGGAACACGTGGAATCCCAGGCCGGTTAAAGACATTTAGAACTTATCAGTGAGGTACAGATTGCACCCTATGGCACAGTGAGCAACGGATACATGTCTGTGTACGCCCACTCTTAGGAGGTTACTTGTGGGCACTGACATGCATAAAGCTGGCCTCTTTCTGGAGTGGCAGAGGAGGCAAAAACTGATGGCTAGAATACTACCTAGATCATTTGCCAGTGGTCAGAGTATTTGCACACATTCCTCCAATCACTTTTTGAATGTTTAAATTATAAAATAGAACAGGGACAATATATAGCATCTGAGCTGATAAAACATACTCCTAAAAGAAGTGAATAGCCAATATAATAAGAGCCTGAACCATTAGTACAGTCAGTAGCTCAAGTGAAGCTAAAATTGCACAGTGGAATAGTTAAGGCTGGAAAAGATTTAAAACTAAACAGCACTAAAGGGGATTGTTTTTAGGAAATACAAAAAAAATTCTAAATGGGTTAAATTACAAAAAACAAGGTTCATGCAAAAAAAAAAAAAAATCCATTTAAGCACTAGAAAGTTTTCCTATTTAAGCACTAGCAATGTCCTGTTTGGCTATAAAAAATCCTCAAACTGCACTAGAAGCCTTACATTAAAGATGCATCACTTTGTAATGTTACCAGTTCAAAATTATAGCATATATGCGGATGTGTGGGACTAACATGCTATAATTACCCATTGGTGAATTTTGGGAAGGCCCATGACTCAGAAGAGGCAGGACATTGAGTTAGTTCTGCTGCCTGTACCATCACTCAACAAGGGTAATAAATAGCATATTACATTTTGCACATCACCATATATTGTTTATGCCATTTTCTTTCATGTGCATTTCTGTCACAACATGTATTTATACAAAATCAAGATACAATGAGTTAAATTAGTGCAGCGATGTAGAAGTACAATGTAGAGGCCTTGTCAAAATTAGCAGTTATAAGCAGTCAAAAATCATTTACTATTCAATGTGTGAGGCAATTCGTGTTTTTGTATGTCAATTTGACTTTTATACTGTAGTAGCAAATGTGAGAAAGTGTGATTACAAAACATGTTTTATACACACACCCACACATACATGCCACCTTTTTGGATCCTACACTCCAGCCAGAATGAACCTCCATGTCAAGAACAAATCTACATCCTAAATATGCACAGTTCATTCAGAAGAAAATCAGTGAGTGCCAATGCATAATAGCACATGTAGAAATCTGTATAAAAAAAACAGAATATCCATTGGATGGTGTATGAAATTAAGGAAAAGCCATGATTTGGATTAACTAAAGATGGTCTATTTTGTGGAATATTTTACAGCATAACTCATCAATAGCACTATTATTAGCATCTGTTACAGTAAGTATTCAAAAAATGCAGTTGTTTAAAACTAAGTTACAAAAAAACCCGACTTTTAAAGAACACATCCACTTAAGTTGTCTTTGGAATGGACCGTAAACTAAAAAGGACTGCAGAAGTAAAAAAGATGACAGCCAGGAATTATTTTAACTCCGCTTAGCTAAAAAGAGACATGTTAAGTTTTCATATACCTCCTCTTCAACCTCACTATTTCGTAAATATTTCTATTTTTGGATATTCACTTTTCTGTTTATGAGCAAACGACGAAAAGAACTGAAAGTTTATAAGACAAAAAAAGACTGCAAAGCATCAACCAGCTCCAGACCTTCCAGACATCAGACACAGTTATTGACATAACTGCAGGGCTCCTATCACCAGGTGAAATAAACCTCTTGACTAAAGACATTTACGTCTGCCATGTACCTAACTACCATTGTGATGCAAAACACGATGAGAGACCTAAACACCTTGTGCGATTCACCAATTACGAACAGAAAACTACCAATGATCTGTACAAGTCTACAGATGCCCATTTGTATCTAAACTGCACTTCGTGCCACCCACAACACATTAAGCTCAGCATCATCTACAACCAAGCATTCAGAATAAGATGCATTTGCAGGAATGAGGACAACTGTAAAGATTATCTACATAAGCTAGCTAGATTATTCCAAGTGTGAGTCTATCGTCTGCAAATTATATCGCAACAAATTGACAAGTCTTTGCAGATAGCCAGGGAAGCACTTATTCGGAATGCCGACAGGAGAAAAACAAAGTGACAGAATCCCATTTGTAATTGACTTCTATCCATTAGCTTCTAAGTACAAAACTCTAATGCAAAACATTTCCCTTATTATCCATCTGAGAAGAACTAGAAAAGGGGTTTTCCACAACCGCCACTCATTGCTTTTTACAGAGTTCCAAATTTACAAGCTCTTATAGTGAGAGCTGAACTCAAGAAACCTGGAACAAATTCAGAGATTCATTCCTGTAAGTCTAAAAGATGCATCACGTGTGAATACCTTTTACAAACATCATCAGTAACAAATACTGTAACAAGATGAACTTATTGCATAAGACAGCATATTATTTGTTATTCAACATGCATTAATAATGTGATTCAGTGCCAACGCCAAAGCTGTAAAAGACAGTATGTAGGCCATACAGTGAATGACCTCCGTATATGAATCAGGAATCGGAAATCAATAATAATTAGTGAGAAACTTGATCAAAATGGAACTAATCATTTTAACCTTTTAAACACCACATGCTATGACATTTAAGAATATTCCTTGTGGAACTTGCTTTAAAGGGAGTACTACTGGACTCCAGAGGAATATTCCTAATGTACAGTTTAAGATCACTGAATTTAGATCAACTGAATATCACTGACAATACCACCTGATACCTGCATAGCTTAAGAGATCTCTGGACTGCACTGACTCCACATTCCAAATGGAATGTCAGTCATGATTTGTTTTGGAAATCCAGCAGTGTCAGCTGTGCAGTCACTGATCAAACAATCTTGTACCATTTTCCGGAACACATCAATATGTTGTGAAATAGTTTGCAGAATGGGCCCTGTTTCTGAGGCTATCGGTTTTCCAAGTGGGCTTTCTGTGTTCTAAGCACCTTGGGCGGTATGTAAAATACAAATGTTCTGACTTATTATGAAATTCATTTTTTTTTGTTAACTTTGTTTACTGAATTTTCAAAAACAAGTGAGGCACAAACAGGTACATAGGAGAAGGTAACAAGAAGTGTGTTGGGGGAGTCAGCAGAGATGAGCAGGTCAGGCATAGTACACAAAATTGTACAAGATTTGCAGTAAACATGAGTCCTCAGAACAGTTGTGGGCGCCGCAAGAGGGACAGGTTATGAGGGGGTGGGATGGAAGGTGATTATGAGGGGGACATGGGGTACTCACGTCTATCAAGACGGTGCGGCCTGTACCATGTAAACATTAAGACCCCAATGCAGCTCAGTAATGCCAGTGGAGCTGTTTCCAGCATTAAGATCTGTTAATAAGGAGGTAAGTCACCAAGGGAGTTCAGATATTTTGAGTTGAGGGTGTGAACCAGCCGGCATCAAGTCCCAGTAAGTCTGTAGCTGTTCTTGACAGTAAGCTGCATCCCAGAGCCATTTGTTTTTTTTCTGGGAGACAACACCCTCCCCAGCATATTGCAATCCTGCACTTTGTCAGTAACAAGAGCATGCAGTGGGGAGCAGGGGGACCTGCAAGTTTACCAGTTCATCAATAACCTCAAAACTTTCCTGCAAAAAAGCCTGCGCAGAGGAGCAGGTCCAAGCCAAATGCAGGAAGTCTGCCATGAGGGTGGAGCAGCGCTCACAGTGTGTGCCCCGTGCACAGGCTCAGTCTGTGCAAGCATGCAGGGGTATAATAGAGACGGTGCACTACAGCACTGCAGTTCCCTGGTCCCCTCCGGCAGCCAGGTAAATCACACGCTGGCTCAATGGCCTTGCCCTTCTCCACAGTCACTGACAGCCGCCACTCCTAGGCCCCAGCAACAGCTTCACAGGGGGGAATTATGCACAGCTGGGCATCGCAGATGTGGGCAGCCCACCAGCGCATTCCAATGCCACCTTTGGGGTGGATATTTGATAGATAAATGACTCTGGCCATAAAGTGGTGGCCATCTTGCAATCAGGCACTCTAGCGCCCCCCCAAAATTCATATTCTGGAGAAGTGTGGCTCAATGGTTAGAGCGGCAGACCCTGATGCAGAAATCTGGCCCGGGACCAGGGTTCAATTCCCGCCTCGGCGGGTCTTGGGCTCAATTTCCTCAGACCTGATAATTGTCGCATCAGTGCCTAATCAAATTCATGGGTCCCACTCTGTAACTCTGGGCAATAGCTTGCTTGATCTCCACAACGGCCCCAACAGCGCTGGGATGCCTGGCTTCACCTTGGAGGTTGCCCAGGAGTGGGCACCTCACAGGGAAAAGCCAGGAGGGGTTCCACATTGGTATGCGTACAGCGCCTTGAGACCCTAACGGGTGAGTAGTGCGCTATACAAGTACGAAGTTTACAGTTTTATATTCCTTAACTGACAACCATACTTCATATCCTCTCTCATTTCTTATCTATTTTGCCCTTTCGAATAAATCAGGACTGGAATTCCCTGGGAGTTTCCTGTAGTGCTCTTTGCAATCAGAGTTCTCACTACTTCTCTTTTGTAGTCTGAGGTCTATAGTATTACTATTCCTCCCCTTTATCTTCTTTGTTAATGATCAGTTGACCATAGGAGGAAAGTGAACTTATTGCCTCGGTATGAGGTGCAGCGGTCTAGTCTGATGGTCAATGCTTTAAATTCCTCAATTTGTTTATTTACTTCCTCAATTAATGTGTTTGAGTCCCTTTTCATGGTGCCTTCAAGAACTGCATTTTCAGGGTCCTCAATCTCTTTTAATCCAGTACTAGTCCTTTATGAGGCTGTTCCTTTAAATAATACCATCCAACCTCTTGGGCACTTTAAGCCTGATTTAGAGTTTGGCTGATGGGTTACACAATCACAAATGTGAAGGATATCCCGTCTGCCAATTACGATTTCCTTGGTATATAATGGAATTGGAATACAGCAGACAGGATAGCTGCTACTTTTGTGATGAAGTAACCCGATCCGCCAAACTCTAAATCAGGCCCTTTGATCCCACTGTTTTAAATCCAGTCGGGAATTCCTTATCGCCCATAAACATCACCAGAACATTCTTGACTTTGAGATCCTCCGGTATAGTATTAAAGATGTTCCAATAATACCTGGGCAAGGAAGTGTGTTCCTATTTGTTTTTAATTCAAATCTCTTAAGTTTTTTTATTTCATCCACATCAGTGTGTACATTTGTTTCACTATACCCATTCAATAATGGCAGATTAGCCAGAAATCTATTCATTTGATCTTCTATATAGCTCAATGCCTCAACAGGAAAGCTTATGTTTTACTTATTATAGGAATGATTTGATATCATTTTTTAAGGTACATATATATAGTTTTTTCTATTTTGTTTATTTATAGACGCCAAGCACAGGGCAAGGAGAATCATTTTTGCTGGATATGGAGTGGTATACATATAAAGCAAAAATAACTAGGCATTCCATTCCCCTTTTTTATCCCCTGCAACAGTTTTTCATCTTAAGAATCACAAAAGAATCACAAATGGGGAGAGTTAGTACGAAGTGAGATTTACCACACACATGCCCTGGTAACTACACCATTTCAAGTTGGCAGACCCAACTAAGGGGATATTTGGCCCAATGTAAACAAATATGGTGTCTGACTACCATGTTTTAGAATGACTTCCCTGATTGAGGGTGAACAGATCACAAGCAAATGGCCTGGGGGAGGAGTGGAGGGTTGTTCCCCACACCTGAAGATAGACACATGCAATGTAATTAGAGAGGGGGGGTTCATTTCCTATGCCAGGTAAGTCTTGGGGGAAGTTTCCTGAGATTGTGACACAAAGACTTTGGCCGATATGGGATGCCTTTTCATAACCAGTGGTGACACTAGAATATCCAACGGTAAACGCAATCTGTCTTTCTGCCAGTCATGATGAGGCCCAAGCAAAGAAATATAGTGGGCCGAAACGTGTCTATACTCCTAAAAGGAGACCCACCCATTGCATAGCTATGATCACAAGAAATCAGCTACAAGGACTTTTTCTTCCCCGCAGGATATAGGAGAAAGTAATTGTGAAATTACCTCTCATAGAATACTGTTTGCTATACAGTGATGTACGTATCCCACACTCTCAGGGGTTACAATGAGAAACCCATAAGTTTTAAGCATATAAAACACTGTCAAAATTCTAGGCCAGTAATACCTTTATAATCTGCATGAGACTTATCTTGTAAAATCATTGTGTGCTTCATTAAAATGTTGTGGTGGCTGAAATCTGGAACCTAAAGAAAGGTCCTGCTTTTAGATTACTGCACCAACAAGATCTATGTAACTTCCTGAAGGGTGGCTCTGCTGCCAGAAATGTGTGTTGATAATAGATTATTCAATGAATATGCGCATGACAAGACATTTTTATGCACAAACAATACATTTTCATACACGAACTGAGTTACATCGTCACTGTTAAATTCCTCTGTCATGGACTTTCCGTCATCCCCAGCGTGTAGGTACGTGGTCAGGCAGGCTCTGTGACCCAGGACTGAGGATTAATGACTGACAGGTCACAGGTGGGGTAACACTTAGCTGAAAGCCAAACACACAAACATGAGAACTCAGATCAGATTTGACAGATAGGCAGCAACACTAAAACGGTCCCCGGAGAGTGACCCCAGTAAACCACACATGGCCAGAGGGATGTGTGCATTCCCAAAGCACCATGAAGTTAGAAGCCGCATGTAGTTGGGTACACGTAGCCAATCAGGATACAGCACACACAGTGACCACGTGCCTCTCAAGCCGGACATCTAGACATGTACTCGCTTTTGCTTTTTTTTTTTTTTTTACTAAGAAAGGAATGTTTTTATGACTTTATTACACCCAGAGAAATGTATAAAATGTGCTTTAATTCAATGAACCCCAGTTCTGTACCTGCTCTCCTGGTTGGAATTTTTAATTAGTTTGCCAGATGCCTCTTGTCTCTTGTTTTTTACGGCAAATTCTCATTCCAGCAACATTTGACATTGTAAGATTTGTGTAACTTGAGGTATTGTTTTGCTTTGTGAACAGAACAACATCACAGCAGTCATAAATCAGAGCTTAATGGATATGTGTAAGTGGAATGATAGCCTTCCTATCTATTTTAAGAACATTAGCATCCCTGTAACTTGAGAGTTAGGCATGGGTATGTAGATATTTTGTAATCCAAGACCGATACAGCCAGATCCTTAGCCCATATGATTTTGGAGTACAACTGTGCTGTTAGAGGTCATAACGTATAAGATCTCTATAAACTGGGAATAACGTGGCTGCCTGATACCGGAAATCTGTAATCTTGAGGCATGTGTTTAATGTCCATGACCTTAATCTGTAAATTTCTGTTAAATTCAAGGATATGATTAGTATCACAAGCGCAAAATATCTGTATGATATGTGGGACAGCTTTGCTGTTTGAAAGATGTGAATTCATGGCCTCTCTAACCTGAGAGAGAACTTGGAAGCCTGAAAATATAAGGTCTCTGAGTCACTGAGAAACATTAAGATATTTTGACCCTAGGCACAGTTTTCATTCATGAAGCTGGCAAAATTTTAGGATCTATTTAACCAAAGAGATTGTTTAGCTGTTTGAAGATTAAATGTTTATTTAGTAGAAACCGGTTGACTGATCTGCTGTATAAACACTAAAAATATACCCTCTCCGTAAGTGGAATGGTAGCCTTCCTATCTATTTTAAGAACATTAGCATCCCTGTAACTTGAGAGTTAGGCATGGGTATGTAGATATTTTGTAATCCAAGACCGATACAGTCAGATTCCTTAGCCCATATGATTTTAGAGTACAACTGTGCTGTTAGAGGTCATAACGTATAAGATTTCTATAAACTGGGAATAATGTGGCTGACTGATACCGGAAATCTGTAATCTTGAGGCATGTGTTTAATGTCCATGACCTTAATCTGTAAATTTCTGTTAAATTCAAGGATATGATTAGTATCACAAGCGCAAAAGATCAGTATGATATGTGGGACAGCTTTGCTGTTTGAAGGATGTGAATTCATGGCCTCTCTAACCTGAGAGAGAACTTGGAAGCCTGAAAATATAAGGTCTCTGAGTCACTGAGAAACATTAAGATATTTTGACCCTAGGCACAGTTTTCATTCATGAAGCTGGCGAAATTTTAGGATCTATTTAACCAAAGAGATTGTTTAGCTGTTTAAAGATTAAATGTTTATTTAGTAGAAACCGGTTGACTGATCTGCTGTATAAACACTAAAAATATACCCTCTCCTCAGAAGTTACAACTCAGATTGGCACAGTGTTAAAACCACTGCTGTTCAGGAACATCAAACTGCAAAGCAGAAATTGATTAATCATAGGCACAGTTGTCAATCACATTACTATACTGAAAGCTGAATCAATGCAAACATGTCCAGTTTCAAAACATAACTGTAATCAAAGCTTTCTTTGTTGCAGTATGAAAAAACAATAAAATTCCACATAAATACAAGGGCACCGTAAGCCAGGGACTGACAACTACATCATAACTGATATGCAGGGGCAAAAACACTGACACTGCTTTACACTGTAAGCTTTGTTTGACATGACCAGCTTTGAACTGACAGCATTGTGTAGGAGGGGGCAAGTGACAGAATACCCAAAACTAGTGTCCAGAAATGCTAGGTTTAGGTTGATGCATTAGAATATTTAACACTCAGCTGCCATCACAAGATATTTGCATTGCTGTCAGACATAAGCCATAGACGATATTCTGAAAATGCCAATCTGTGACACATTCTGGTTTTGGCCCTCTCTGGGTACATGACAAACATACTCCACATTACACAGAATGAAACAGGTCACAAAATTGAATGAAACCCCAAAGTTTGTATCTTACAGTTGCGAACTGTCAAGTGAAGGATGGCACACAAGTTTACAGATCTTACCTTATTTTAATAAAAAGGCAGAAAGCCATGACATAGAAAAGTGATGGTGTACATTTAAGCATTCTAAATGGGTAGTTTCCATCAACAGATAGAAGTGCAAGGTCAGATCATGATTAACCAAATAGGAGATTACATTAAAAAGGAAAGATGATGATAAGCCTCCCCAGACTCATATCTGTAAACTCTGCAACATTTTATGCCACATGTATTATTGAGACATGATTGGGTCGCTGCTATTAGGGGAGGGATGAACAGAAAAAACAGCACTGTTTAATTGCACGGATCTATCTTCTTATACACATCTTATACAAAATAGTTGTAGCAAATGAGTACCGCCCACACAATCCTCATGGATTTGTTAACCTTTTGGTTTTGGACATCGACTGTGAATGAGTCTCATTAAGTGAGTCTCCCTCATAGTAAGTTCTGAGGAAATGGACTGAGTGGTAACCACCCAGGTTTGCCTTTTAAGATAAGGCAGGTGTTGTGCAGGTAAGCTAAAAGGTTTTGTATTGGTTATATGTGAATATGTGAGCAAATGTGTGTGGGCTGAGAATGTAAGACTACTATCTATCTCAGCCCAGTATCTGCGCACAGGTATCCTGATGCAGAAGATACCCTTGAAGGATTGGTGCTAACCGGATAGAAACCTTTTAATGTGAGTGGGAATTGATAGTGTAGTTCTGTAGAGCTCTATGGAAAAGGCTGTGTGATCACTGCATTGCACCATAAGGACAAAATGTGGAAACAAACACAGGAAGGGCTCCTCTCTGAAGTTTTGGTGGGAAGGAGCCAGGCTGGCACGTCAGTGTTAGGTAGGGATAAGGCTCCCAGAGAAGACCTTACCATAGACAATCTGAAGCTGCCATGTTGAAATGTTCAATAATGCTGTGCACGAGGATTGGGGCTGGGGTGGAGTAATGGTGTGGCATCTTTAAATTGTGCAGAGGTGATAGCCTTAAAGAACATCCCACCCTCTCTTAAAAATCCCTGGAACAAGAAAATACATTTTAAAAGATATTGGATCTGGGGCTACAATGCCAGAATAATGCACAGCTGGAAGAAGGAGCCATCTTATCCTACTGAGATGGACTGAAGGACTTTAACTCCAACTCAGCGAGGGTTAGGATGTCCACTAGTCCTAAGTTTTTAATAATGACACCTCATTTTACTGTGTTTGGTATAGGAAAGGTTTTTGTCATTATTGGGTTCAGAGCCTTTAGGAAGACCATCCTATTTCTATTACCTAAATGTACATATTTGTAAATTAATGAGCAGCATTTACTAGCATGCGTAATGAAGCTTCTTTTCTTTTTTATAAGTAAAATCATTGACTGTACAATATTTATTGAGTGCTGTTGTTGAATACCAGTGAGCCACAGGTGCTAGCGCATGTAACTTCCCCTGATTGGGCCGTGGAGTGCCCTGCTTCACTATCATTAAAAAGGTAAGTGCTACAACGGGGTGCTTGGTTCCCCTGTAAACAAAACGTTGCTGACTTATTACTTGCTAGGGACTCACATCCTTTATAACTAAGAACCAAAATAAAACAAATTAAAGGTAATTTAATTGCGCAGAATAAAACAAAATTAAAGGTCATGTATTGTTTACACTACAACAGGGATAGGCACATGGTATAAATATGCATTTTTCAGTTATAATTTGCTAGATATTATGAAGGGGTATTCACTAAACATTACAGAAGTCTTTCATGCTGTTTTATGGCAGGAAAATGTGTATTGCTGACCTATAGGGGTAGAAAATTATTTTATTATTTAATAAAAAATAAAAAAAAACACATCTGAAGGATACAGGTACAAATATCTATTAACCGAAAATGTATAAACGGTAAAATATACACAGGAAATACAAAAAAATAGAACGCACCCCTCTTAATTAGGACAGAGGAAACCCAAATGCGATACTAGAACCTAAAAACCTATTGTTTTAAGAAGGCGGACAAGATGAACAAAAACTAACACTGGGCGAGGCAGCCTGTTACCTAAAAGATGCATTCGAGGTAGACAAAGCCCCTACATCACTGATAACGAATGTCTGTAGGATGAATTCTTATATTATAGGACTGGACAATTACCTTTTTTGCCTAAAGGTTATTACATGAATATGCCGTGGCCGGCAAGGCTGTGAAGGTTCTCAGAAACTGGACTAATCTGGTGTTTAACTTTTCATTACTTAGGTCAAGAACTGTTATGACAGCCGACCTACAGGACCGAACTCCTAAGATGTTAGATTCTTTTCTCAGTAGTTCCCTCCTCTGGCATCCTAAGACTGGGTAAATGCAAACCACATGGATTAGGGTCTCCCTAGTCTGATGACAAACTACAAACCTGTGATTGCCATCCTGCCTCTCTTTTCCATTTCGGGAGGAAATCCAGAGCTGGTAAATCTTCCAACCTCATCTGTAGGAGGGCCAGCTTAGTTTTTCGTGCTAGTGTAGCGGACAGGATGCGAGGTTCCTTATCCCACGCATATGAATTTAAGACTAACCATCCATGAGATCGGTTCGGCATAACCTCCATATCTTCTAGCCGGCTTAAGATATTAGCCGATTTGTTAGCTTCTTTTCTGAAGGCTAACGCTGGTAATGAACTTCCCCACAAATCACCCAGTTTAGGCCGGGCTATGCCTTTTTCCCAGTAATCCTTTAAAATGTTGTTACGCCTCTCAAGATTAATTTCATGCCAGACTAGGTTTGCTAAAGTCCCCACAGGAGCTGAATGAAGTTTGTAGTAGCCATTAACGAAAGCTGCCGGCCTTGACAATGATTGCTTTGTTAGGGAAAACTCTAGTCTGACTTGAGCAGGGGAGGCCGATCTAGGTAGCTGGAAAACTTGTATATAGGATTTCACTAATAATTTATCCAGCATAGATACCTCTGCCCCCCTCATTATTTATGTCCTGTATGCAAGAGTTGGAAGTAATTTCGCTCTCATAATCATGGTCATTGGATTTAGGGGCCGTCCAAGAATGGATTTTGCCAAGTTACCGAATTCCCAGTTTAACTATTGTACATTCTCCCTTATTTCTTCTTTATGCGCTGCAAATGTGCCCTTAGAGTCAATCCTGACCCCTAGGTAAGTGTATCCTACTACCTCTTCGATATGCTGACCATTCAAAAACTACTTGCAATGTGAGGTCGGTTTACGGTTAAAACAGATTATTTTAGATTTACCATAGTTAATTTCTAAATCATTGGCTAGCGCATATTCTCCTAGGTAGTTCAAGAGTTTCTGTAAACCTACCCGGGATTTGGTGAGCAGCAGCAGGTCATCTGCATAAAGTAGGTTGGATACTTGGAGACCCCCTAAACTTGGTGAATGGGCTGACTGTTCATCGAGTGCTGGGGATAGGTCTGATATATACAGATTGAAGAGAAGTGGTGCTAGTACACAACCCTGTTTCAGACCGAATGGTTTTGATAGGCCTGGATAGGAAAGAGCTGTCTCCCAATTTGATATTAACCCATGTATTAGAATACAGAATAATAATAGCATGTAATAAATTCACCAGCAGCCCCCAGTGCAGCAGTTCTGTCCATAGTTTATCTCTGGAGACAAAGTCAAATGCAGCCTTAAAATCCACGAATGTAAAGGGGTGTCCCTGTGGCCCTTGCTCTATTCATTACCAGGCTAAATGCTATGAGGTTTGTTAATGTGCCCTGTTTTTAAAAAAAACCTGTTTGGTTGATAGGGCGCTCCCTTTGTCCATGGCCCACCGTTCTAAATTTCCTATTGAAAAATATTTTAGGTCTGCATCTAAAAGGGCGATTAGTCTGTAGTTAGAAGGCCTTCCATTCCTTGTAGATGGGGTGAATTATCGAGCCCTTCCAACTATCTGGGGCAGAGCCCGTTATTAGTATATGATTGAACATTGTAGGGAAGAAGGCCACCCATCTTGATGCACACTGTTTAAATAGCTTGTGGTAGGCCACTGGGGCCTAGGGCACAGTCTAGGCGAGTGTTTTTTTCTATTATCTTAGTTATTTCAAGAGGACTGAATGCGATGGACTCCTCAGACTCCCTATTATCCTCGATTATCTCCCATTGGGTTGTACTGGTATCTGTCGAGGAAGTTTCTTTAAAGTGAGATTTCAAGTATCCCCCCATGCCTCCTCAGTGACCTTTGCATTGTTCGCAGCTCTGGGGCCTTTCTCAATATTATTAATCAGGCTCCAGAACCGGCTAGAATTTGAAAACCGGCAGTCTACTGAAAAAGGGTCATGTCGCTGTCAACAGCATCTCAACTGCATTGAATCTGAGCTCCTGTTGTTACCTAGGACTTTTTTTTCAATAACTTCTAATCTCTAGAATACTTATTCTTCATTTGAATCATTACATTTTATTCACCTTTATTAATTTGCTGTGGGGTTTGTCTAAATTTGCCTTAATATTGTTTTTTAGTGCATAAAAATATGACTTACACCAAAGAAAAAGTTAAGAAAAAAAGTGTGTCATAAATGCATAAGCATGAATATGTATAAAGCTGTTTACAATTGGCCCAAAGTTAAAGTGACAGATAAAAAATTTAATTCTCATAAATTGGTAATAGAACAAAATATCTACAGAAATTTACACTTCTTGAATCAATAATGAAATAGTTAATGAATTACATTCTGGAGAATGGATTGAGAGTTTCAATATAAATTCATTTTAAAAAATGCCAGATTTAAAAAAAACATTTCAAAAGAAAAAATCCTGAACTGATTACAATACTGCACTTTACTTATCTTGGCCTGTATCTTCGTCCATGCATGAAAATCAGTGGTAAACTCAACTTGCAGTTCACTGTAATGCCTGCCATAGCATTGTCATAAAGTTACATTTATTAAACTCCCAACTAAAAATTAATCTTGACAAGACTAAATGACACCTCCAGAGATTTATATAAATGCAGAAAATTAAAAATCTCTTGCCAATTTTTGGAAAGCTGGTGGCAGGACCAAAGCATGTGTACCTAATCGCAAATGTATCATCCACACCAGCTGGGACAACTTGCAAAAATATTTTGATTGACTGTATAACTAAGCAATGTACAGTCTTCATTGTACTGCTATATTTTAGCATGCATACTTCTTCCAGAAATGCAGGAAAAGTTGGAGGATACACATTTGGTGAGTCAGTCATTGTAAATTCAATGCTATAGATATATTTATTTATATTTAATATGTAGTTGTTTGTATTTATTTTAGACAAGAGTGCCATTTGGCAAGCCAAATATTAATAAAGTTTAAATCCCAAAATCCATTCTTTGCTCACAAGGTCATAGGCGTTCTTAGCGTCCTTTAGGATAAATGAAGCTGGAAATATTTTTTCTAACAGAATTGTGAGTTGCAGAGAAATCAACAAAGGAATTCTTCTGTAAAAGGTTGGAATGCAATATTCTTAAAGGCCTTTGATATAAAGCTGAGTTACAAGCAAAGGGAAAAACCTGGGGGTTATTTAAACTCAACTATGAGAATGGTGGTCTCTACCATGAGCCTAAGGACTCTGAACCAGGAGCCTCGCCAAGATTAGAAATTCTGCAGTACAACTCGAGGTCTCGAGTTCACTCACATTATCCCTTTGGTTGAGCATTCTGGCCTGATTAAGACTTAGAGTGGACAGGTGAGGCATTTTTACAGGCCCATATGGCATCCTAAATTAACTACTTCTATCACTATTGCAAGAGTGGTAACTCAGAAGACAGAGAAAGGACTTTGCTCATTCCATTGTCTGTGATGGAGATGCGTTTTGAAAGTTGGGTTGGACAAATCTGCTAAGACGTCTCAGGGAACTGGGTCATTTTTGTGGCATTGGATTACGACATCAGGTATCATGAAGCTTTGACTCTGAGAACAGTCACTGTACGTCTAGTGTCCAAGATCTTGCAGTGCAGTTCTCAATAAGATCCATAAAATATTACATACAAAAAAAGTATATGGTTTAAATCATAAAAGGATAAAAATATATTAAATCAATTGTTCAATAACCCCTTCTGTGCCGCAGACGTAGTGGTTACGTCCTGCGGCACAGTGCTCCTGTGCCAAGGACGTAACCATTACGTCCTCGGCCCGGAAGGAGCGCTAGCGCTCCCTCCATGGGGTTCCCCTCCACCCCCCCAAAGCAGGGATGGAAGGGGAAGCCTTTCACCCCCCCCTGTAATGACGTCAGTGCTCGATCGCGCGCTGACATCATTACACACTGCTGGGCGCACTGGAAGCCATTTGCTTCCGGTGCACAGCCGGAGAAACAGGTGAGTTTCTCCTCCGGCAGATTGGGGGTTGTAAAATAAGAGGCATCGGGGAAAGGAAAGGGTTTTCCTTTCCCCCGGTGTCTCTTTGAGCATTCCTGCTGCCCGATCGCATTGCGATCTGGCAGCAGGAATGCCCACTAGACGCCAGGGATTTTTTTTGTTTTGTTATGGTGCCAATGTTTTCATGTTTGGGAGCGGCCCCTTGGGCAAGGGTCGCTCCCATTTGGGGGGCATGTTTGTGTGGTCATTTCTGCCCCCCCTTAGGGGCAGATCGGCTTAATATTTTTAGGCTGATCAGGGGGGCAGACACCACTAGACGCCAGGGATTTTCATTTTTTCATAAATGATGCTGTGTTTTGTGTTTGGGAGCGGCCCCTTGGGCAATGGTCGCTCCCATTTGGGGGCCATGTTTGTTGTGGCCTTTTTTGGCCTTATATTTTTAGGCTGATCTGCCCTCAAGGGGGGCAGAAACCACTAGAACGCCAGGGATTTGTTTATATGTTTATTTTTGTGGGGGCGCGTCCCTATGGGCAAGGGCCCCCCTCAAGGGGAGCATTGAACTGTTGGCCATGGCCTATTTTTTTTAGGCCCATCTGCCCCCAAGGGGGGCAGAAGCCACTTAGACCCCTGGGATAGTGTGTGTGTGATAGTGGAGGGAGGGGCCGCCCCTTGGGCAAGGGTCGCCCCCCCCCCTTTGGGGGCACGTGTACCAAGGCCATTTCTGCCCCCCCCTTGGGGTCAGATCAGCCTATTATTTTTAGGCTTATCTGCCCCCAAGGGGGGCAGAAACCACTAGAACGCCAGGGATTTTTTTTTATATGTTTATTTATGAGGAGGGCGTCCCCTTGGGCAAGGGGCGCCCCCTCAAGGGGGGCACTGAACTGTTGGCCATTGATGGGCCTATTTTTTTTAGGCCCATCTGCCTCCAAGGGGGGCAGAAGCCACGTAGGAACCAGGGATAGTGTGTGTGTGTTTTATTTTTTGTTTGGGGGGTGGCCCCTTGGGCAAGGGTCGCTCCCTGTGAGGACACACTACTAAAGGTATTTTCTGCCCTCCTTGGGGCAGATAGGCCTATTTTTTCGTAGGCCCATCTGCCCCTATGGCAAAATCCACTTAGGCACCAAATTCTAAATGCTTGATGGTGGGATGTTTGTCAACTGACGAAGTATTTGCATTTGTGATAAAAAAAAATCTCCTTTTTTTTCTAGTTCAAAGCTTTTGCTTTCTTTGCTGTGGCTTCTTGTGGTTTTGGCGGTGGTTGACCTGCGGTTTGCATAGTTGCATGTTTTAGGTAAGTAAAAACAATTTACTCCAAAGGAGTATTGTTGCCATGCATGAATGACATGTTTGTAGGTGGTGTACTAAATGCAGGTTTGTGTGAAATTGTCCTTAGATTTGGACACAATGTTATTTGTGTTGTCTTATTTCTAATTTGCTTTTCTTTCTTTCTTTTTAGTGGGATATCATTGGTGACTGCTGTGTCTGTGCAGAGTAGTAGCTGGTGATTCAAGCTTTTTCAGGCAAGTGAGCGGTATAGTTTTTGAGTTTATAACTCTTACTAATAAGGCTACAGTTTATTACTTATCTTACAAAGTGCTGGTTGTTGGTGGTGCATTTGTCCAGTTAAGTTTCGTAGGAAAGATCATGGCTAGCCGCAGGATGACCGCTCAGCAGGTGGTTGGTATGCTTTTGGAGTCATTGTCTGATCATGATTATGAGACGGACTCTGCAACTGAGGCAGAGGAGGAAGTGAGAGATTCTGGCAGTGAAGTTTCTGTCGGAGAGGATTCTTCTGATGAGGAAGCCACTCTCAGTGCAGATGAAGGGCCTGTTTCAGAGGAGGACACTGATGTGCCATTAGTGCAGCAACCTGGGGCTGAAAGGTTTCCTGTTAGAAGACCTGAACTCTGGGTTGCCCCAAACATGGAGCAGCCAGAGTTGCCTGCCTTTACTGGTCTCCGGGGTGTAGAGTCAATACAGAGAACTTTTTGCCTGACAATTTCTTTGAGTTATTTGTGGATGATGTGTTTTTGGAAGAGATTGTTGAGCAGACTAATTTGTATGCGGAGCAGTATTTGAGGGACAACGCTGCTAGACTTAGGCCACACTCTAGAGCTACCCAGTGGATTCCCACAAATTTGGAGGAGATGGAAAGGTTTTTAGGTTTGACTCTTTTGATGGGGTTGATAAGGAAGCCGTCACTGGCTTCTTATTGGTCTACTAGTCCCTTGATGGCAACAGCTATATTTCCTGCAACAATGAGTCGTAATTGGTATTTGCTTCTTCTTAGGATGCTGCATTTTAGTGACAATGCATTAGCCTTGCCACAAGATCACCCTGATTCTGACCGTCTTTTTAAGATTAGGCCTGTCCTTGATCATTTTGTAGATCGGTTTTCAGAGGTCTATGTTCCAAGCAAAGAAATAGCTGTGGACGAGTCTTTGGTCCTCTTCAAGGGTCGTTTGGTTTTTAGGCAGTACATTCCTAGCGAAAGGGCAAGATGTGGAATTAAATTGTATATGCTGTCTGAAAGTAGTACAGGATATGTGTATAATTTTAGTGTCTACACTGGTAGGGATTCCAGTATTGACCCCCTGGTTGTCCTCCCACTTTTGGAGTTACTGAGAAAATTGTGTGGGAACTTGGTAGACGACTGTTCAACAAAGGTCACCATTTGTATGTAGATAACTTTTACACTGGAGTGCAGTTGTTCAAGGAATTGTTTATAGTGGACACTGTTGCTTGTGGCACAATTCGCTGTAACCGGAAAGGCTATCCAAGGGAGCTTGTCTGTAAAAAACTTGAGAGGGGACAGTGCAGTGCTTTGCGGAATGATGAGCTGCTAGCTTTGAAGTTTTCAGACAGGAGGGATGTCTACATACTAAGTACCATCCATGATGAGAGTACTTCCCCCGTGACTGTTTGGGGCCAGGTTGCTGAAGAGGGCAAACCTGTGTGCATTTTAGATTATGATAAGCACATGGGAGGTATAGATAGAGTTGATCAAAGGTTGGAACCTTATACTGCTATTCGTAAGTCTTACGTTTGGTATAAGAAGTTAGCAATTCACCTCTTCTACTTTGCAACTTTTAATGCTTTTATTGTGTTTAAGGATAGGTCTCCAGAGTCAAAGATTACATTTGTGAAATTTCAGGAGTCAGTGATAGAGAGCCTTATTGTGGTGGAACAGGCCATAGTTCCTAGAGAAGAAGTGGTGGAGGATGTGGCTAGATTGAAAGATCGCCACTTTGCTGAGCCCATTCATCCCACACCCAAAAAAGACTTTCCAGCTAAAAAATGTAGTGTGTTTTCGAAGAGGTATCCGGAGGGAGACTCAAATGTACTGCCCAGATTGTCCTTCAAAGCCTGGGCTGTGTGTGGGTGGTTGTTTTAAGAATTACCACACCCAGAAGAATTACTGGGAACAACCATGAGTGTAAACTGTCTGTTTTGTATTTTCATGTGTTCAGTTTCATGGTTGGCATTTCTGTCATGTACTTAGTTAGAGCTTTTGTGTTTGTAGTTTTGTAATTATTTCTAATTTATTAGTGGTTTCTTTGTTTAAAACAAAAAAAAATTGATGCCATTGTGTGTGGAGTGGCGCTTGGCTGAGGGTGTACATAGTGTACATATTGACTTGCTGTTGGCTACTGCAACACACTGCCAGCCAAACACCAGTCCACACACTCCCATCAGCTGGTGTGATTGCTGTATCAGGCATGTGGGCGTATGTAAGTGATGGGCCCTTGAGTGGTGATGTCTGTCGATGCAAGTGTTGTAATGTGCTGGGCCCGTGGCTGGCGGCGTGAATGGTCTTGTGCGTGTCATGTATGAAAGGTGTGCGAATGGACTGTAAAGCGGTTGGTGCCTTGCCGAGGATTTACAGCTCAAGAGTTGTGAGTCATTGGTTCAGTTTTTTGGCCTTTCAGTAATTAACAGTGCTTTTCATTTTTGTGAAATCTCTTGTTAATAAAATTTGATCCACTGAACCATCACTCACCCTTGTGCCAAATCCAACCAGTATGTGTGGTAAAAATGACAAAACCTGCTCCGCTGTAATCAGGCGTCGCAGCACACCTGTGACACTCTAGGTGCCTCGGGTGGGACCCCAATGATGAAGCATGCCACCAACTTAGTTGGGGGGTGAGGGGTCTTTTTAACATAACCTAAGTGCATTTCTTTTCACAATTTTAGTGTTTGGAACATCACATAAATATGTGGACACACCAAAATATCTATTGTAAAACTACCTGTGTTGGGGGGTGGGGGGGCACCTATGGTTTTGGTCCTGGGTGTGGCCTTCATTTAGGGAAACCTACCAAACCCAAACATGTTTTAAAAATAGACACCCCAAGGAGTCCAAGGAGGTGTGGCTTGCCTGGATCCCCCATCATTTTCTTACCCAGACTCCTTGGCAAACCTCAAAATTTGCATTAAAAAAATCATATTTTCCTCACTTTTCTTTGTAGGATCACCGCTGCGGCACAAATTTCCTACCACCCAGCATTCCCCTCAGTCCACCAAGTAAAATGATACCTCACTTGCCTGGGACCGCAAAGCAGAGTCGGCCTAAAAGATGTATAGAAGAAAAATATGTGCTTATCAACTCGCTGTGCTATCCCCTCAATCTCTACAAGTTTTTGGCCTTATTCTGTTGCAGGCACCTGGCCCACCCACACAAGTGAGGTATCATTTTTGACTGGAGACTTGGGGGAACGCTGGGTGGAAGGAAATTTGTGGCTCCTCTCAGATTCCAGAACTTTCTGTAACCGAAATGAGAGGAAAAAGTGTTTTTTTGGCCAAACTTTGAGGTTTGCAAAGGATTCTGGGTAACAGAACCTGGTCAGAGCCCCACAAGTCACCCCATCTTGGATTCCCCTAGGTGTCTTGTTTTCAAAAATGCGTTGGTTTGCTAGGTTTCCCTAGGTGCCGACTGAGCTAGAGGCCAAAATCCACAGGTAGGCACTTTGTAAAAAACACCTTTGTTTTCTGTGAAAAAATGTGATGTGTCCACGTTGTGTTTTGGGCCATTTCCTTTCGTGGGCGCTAGGCCTACCCACACAAGTGAGGTACCATTTTTATCAGGAGACTTGGGGGAACACAGAATAGCAAAACAAGTGTTATTGTCCCTTGTCTTTCTCTACATTTTTTCCTTCCAAATGTAAGGCAGTGTGTAAAAAAGACGTCTATTTGAGAAATGCCCTGTAATTCACATGCTAGTCCGGGCACCCCGGAATTCAGAGATGTGCAAATAACCACTGCTTCGCAACACCTTATCTTGTGGCCATTTTGGAAATACAAAGGTTTTCTTGATACCTATTTTTCACTTTTTATATTTCAGCAAATGAATTGCTGTATACCCGGTATAGAATAAAAACCCATTGCAAGGTGCAGCTCATTTATTGGCTCTGGGTACCTAGAGTTCTTGATGAACCTATATATCACCGCAACCAGAATAGTGACGTAACGGTATATTGCTTTAAAAAATCTGACATCGCAGGAAAAAGTTACAGAGTAAAATGTGGAGAAAAATGGCTGTTTTTTTCACCTCAATCTCAATATGTTTTTATTTCAGCTGTTATTTTCTGTAGGAAACACTTGTAGGATCTACACAACTGCCCCCTTGCTGAATTCAGAATTCTCTCTACTTTTCAGAAAGGTTTAGCTTACTGGGATCCAGCATTGGGTTCTCACCCATTTTGGTCACTAACTGGAAGGAGGCTGAAAGCACAAAAAAATAGTAAAAATGGGGTATGTCCCAGTAAAATGTCAAAATTGTATTGAAAAATGGGTTTTTCCAATTCAAGTCTGCCTGTTCCTGAAAGCTGAGAAGATAGTGATCTTGCCACCGCAAACTCTTTGTTGATGCCATTTTCAGGGAAGAAAACACGAGCTGCCTTCTGCAGCCCTTTTTTCCCATTTAAAAAAAAAAAAAAAACTTTTCACCTTATTTTTGCTAATTTCTTGGTCTCCTTCAGGGGAACCCACCAAGTCTGGGTACCTCTAGAATCCCTAGGATATTGGAAAAAAAGGACGCAAATTTGGTGTGGGTAGCTTATGTGAACAAAAAGTTATGAGGGCCTAAGCGCGAACTGCCTGAAATAGCCAAAAAAAGGCTCGGCACAGGAGGGGGAAAAGGCCTGGCAGCAAAGGGGATAAGAAGCTGCTCTTCAATCAAATACTGATAGATAACAACATTAAAACTTCTGTCTACATAGTTATCTCCCAGTATGGGAACAACTCATTATTCCATTTGTCACTTTGATCACTTAATCAAAATGTTCCTCTTGTTCCAAGCTGTGCCTAATATTTAGGAGACACCAATGACTAAGCTTATAGAAGCAGTATAATAAATGCTTAATTTCAGTGATTTGGTAATTGAATAAGACCACTGTGTACTTTTAAATGGGAAACAGGTAGAAAGCTACAAGGCTTGAGCAGTCTGTAGTTATCTGTTTACAGTGCCAATCTGGTCTCAAAAGTCTTCTTTAAGGACAATTTTTGCAATTTTCGGAAGGAACCTTGGATTTCTGATGTATAGTGAAGACCAATAGCATCAAGCATGTAATTAAACCATGGAAGGCTGGCTAAGCCTGGGACTCCCGTTATGTGTGTAGGTTTTTATATTAGGTTATAACTTTTGTCCAGTTGAAACTCATACTCAACATTAACAATTTTAATTGCAGGCTTGGCGTGTAGAGTATAGGGTGCACATATATACTCAGAGATGGGAGCAGATGCTGAGCCCATGACCTATATTTAGTACAAATGAATCTAGGAAATAAAAATCTATTGTACCCATAGAGCTGCATTCATCTGTGATTTACTTGTAAGCTTGCTACACAATGCAGTGCAAATTAGAGCCCATATGTAAGTAATGTAGCCAGCACACCAACAATAATAAATTGAAAACACCAAACAAGTAAAACCCCACACAAATTTAGGAAAATTGAGAAAATGTAAAAACTGAAATTTAGCAAGAAAAGATCAAAGCACCAACAGTGGAGTTTCTGGTTGCACAAGACCAAATAACAACAGTACTCTGGGGAGCAAGGCCGGTCTCCAGCAGCAGGTTAGTCATCTGGTAGCAGCAGAGCAGTCCTCTGAAGCGCAAGGCAGGTCTCAAGCCGCAGGACTCACCTTTGGGGGTCCAGGCAGTCCTTCTGAAGATTTCAACTGTTCCAGGATTGTACTGAGGAGCTTATGTGTGGGTCCAATATTTATATCTGGTGCCAGACTTTGAAGTGGGAGGGGCATTCAGGCTACCCCCAACATGTGGTTCTGGAAAGCACTTCCATTCCCCTGTTCAATCTCCAAAAGTCCAGGAAGACAGAAGACTAGTGTAAGATTTCTGTGTGTGGGCGGGAGTTTGAAATGTAAGTCAGGCAGGGAACAGCCTACAACCGTCATGACAGGATGGCCCATCATGCTAACCTTCTTTGTCTCACTGTCTGGGAGGAACACGCAAAACCCAACACCAAAGCTATTCACAGTCGTGACCCAGAAAGGCAGAGATGGCAGCAGTAAGCAAATGCTAAGGGCAAGAAAATGCCAACTTTCCAAAAGTGGCCTTTTCAGTAATGTGAATTAAAATCTGACTTTACCATTAAAGAGGATCTAAAAGTACAATTCATTTGAGTCCACATTTCTACCTGCTCGCAATCAAACATTGGCAAGTATTAAATTCAGTTAGGCAACCGAAGGTTATCCAATAGGAGAGACAGAACTTACTGCAGTGAAAAACTAATTTAGGAGTTTTTCAATAGCAGGACATGTAAAACCTACATTTTGAACACAATGCACCCTGTCCTATGGGCTTTTATGGCGTACTATAGGGGGTGACATATTTATCAAAAACAAAATGTTTATTTTGCTAAGTACTAATGGCAGTTTTAAAACTGCACTAGAGGTTGCAATGTGAGGCCTGAGATGTTTTAAAGTGCTACTCGAGGGGGTGGCACAATAAAAGCTGCGGACGTACTAGTATCATTTAATTTACAGGTCCTGGTTACATGTAGTACCATGTTTAGTTTACCATGTTTAAAAAGGAAAGAGTACAAGCATGTTAGCATTGATCAGGAGTGGTAGAGTGCACACTCTTCTAATACCAACAATAATGGAATTCCAAAAACAGCAGAGATGAAAGCAAATAGTACGGGGGAAGACCACACCAAGGATAACGGGTCTAACACAGCTGTAAGCCCTCTCTGAAGGAGAGAACAAAGCAAAAGAGAAGACGGCTGCCTGCTGTTTGCAAGAGGAATACCTACATGCCTGATTAGGAACAGTGAAAAAAACGTACCAACCTGCCTTCAAAGTCAGTCCATTACAAAGCAGCCACTTAAAGTGCCTTGTAGCCACTCCATTGCACCATTTACCCAAAGGTCCCAAACTTTCTTTTTTTTCTTGTTAAGCATTAAATTGTATTTCTTTTAATTAAATTATTTGGTATTTATAACTTTATTAACAGTTAACTGTAAGGTTGCCTTGTTTTTATTCGACAGGGAAGTTTCTCTGGAGAAGTACTTGTTGTTTGTAACAAGCTTACAGGCATGAGCTAGCCAGTGATTACTAACCGAAATGAGTTTACCTACAAGGAATTACATTTTTGGGGTTTATGGTATCTGAGCCACAGATCACATTGAGACGGCAGTGTCACAGCTGCACAGCTGGCTAAGGGGCATGATTACATGGGCTGTTGTGAAGGAAAAGAGAATGGAAAATACAAGGACAGATAAAAAGGGTCACATAAGACGTGGAAGAGTCTTCTATGATGCACAGTTTCAGAGGTTATCTGACCCACATGGGAGACCGCTGTGAACTGTTTGATTCTGGGATAACTCATCTGGAAGACAAAAGTGGGCATACACTAAACACTTTAGGGCCACAAAACAAGAAAAGATAAAAACTGCAGGCTCCAACGGGGAAGTAAGAAAATAGGAGTATGTGTCAACTTACAGTAAAAATAATGCCCTGGGGGCACATGTACGTACCATTTTTCCTGTTGCAAACAGCCCGATTCGCAGAATCGGCCCATTTGCGACAGGAAAAAAAACTATGTACAGAGCCTACTTTGCGATTTGGTAATGTATTAACCGAATCGCAAAATAGGTTTGCGAGTCGCAATTAGGATGGGGCGTTCCCTTCCTAATTGCGAGTCGCAGCGCGATGTGGCATAGTTTTGTGACAGTGAATGCAGTCACAAAACAATCGCGGTTAGCACTAGTTTCAAACTGGTGCTAACTTATTCGCAAATGGGAAGGGGTCTCCATGGAACCCCTTCCCCTTTGTAAATGGCAGCAAAAATATTTTTTCAGAGCAGGCAGTGGTCCCATGGATCACTGCCTACCCTGAAAAAATTGAAAAGAAAACTTTTCATTTTTGTTTTTGAAATGCATCTCGTTTTCCTTTAACCCCTTAGCTGCTGGGCCTTTTCCCCCCCAGTGCTGAGCCCTTTTTTGGCTATTTGGGGTAGTTCGCGCTTAGGGCTTCATAACTTTTTGTCCACATAAGCTAACCACGCCAAATTTGCGTCCTTTTTTTCCAACATCCTAGGGATTCTAATGGTACCCAGAGTTTGTGGTTTACCCTGGAGGAGACCAAGAAAATAGCCAAAATACAGTGAAAATTTTGTTTTTTCCAAAAAAATGGGAAAAAAGGGCTGCCGAAGAAGGCTTGTGGTTTTTCCCCTGAAAATGCCATCAACCAAGGGTTTCTGGTGCTGAAATCACTATCTTCCCACCTTTCAGGAACGGGCAGACTTGAATCAGAAAACCGAATTTTTCAACACAAATTTGGCATTTTACTGGGACATACCCCATTTCTACTATATTTGGTGCTTTCAGCCTCCTTCCAGTTAGTGACAGGAATGGGTGTGAAACCAATGCTGGATCCCGGAATGCTAAACATTTCTGAAAACTAGACAAAATTCTGAATTCAGCAAGGGGTCATTTGTGTAGATCCTACAAGGTTTTCCTACAGAAAATAACAGCTGAAATAAAAAAATATTGAAATTGAGCTGAAAACAACAGCCATTTTTCTTTATGTTTTACTCTGTAACTTTTTCCTGCGATGTCAGATTTCTGAAAGCAATATACTGTTTTGTCTGCTGGACTCTTCTGGTTGCGGGGATATAAAGGGCTTGTAGGTTCATCAAGAACCCTAGGTACCCAGAGCCAATAAATAAGCTGCACCCTGCAGTTGGTTTTCATTCTATACTGGGTATACAGCAATTCATTTGCTGAAATATGAAGAGTGAAAAAGAGGTATCAAGAAAACCTTTGCATTTCCAAAATGGGATCAAGATAAGGTTTTGAGGAGCAGTGGTTATTTGCACATCGCTGAATTCCGAGGTGCCCATACTAGCATGTGAATTGCAGGGCATTTCTCAAATAGACGTCTTTTTTACACACTCTCTTATATTTGGAAGGAAAAAATGTAGAGAAAGATAAGGGGCAATAACACTTGTTTTGCTATTCTGTGTTCCCCCAAGTCTCCCGATAAAAATGATACCTCACTTGTGTGGGTAGGCCTAGTGCCCGCGACAGGAAATGCCCCAAAACACAACATGGACACATCCTATTTTTTTTATAGAAAACACAGCTGTTTTTTCCAAAGTGCCTACCTGTAGATTTTGGCCTCTAGCTCAGCCGGCACATAGGGAAACCTACCAAACCTGTGCATTTCTGAAAACTAGAGACCTAGGGGAATCCAAGGAGGGGTGACTTGCGGGGCTCGGACCAGGTTCTGTTACCCAGAATCCTTTGCAAACCTCAAAAAGTGGCTAAAAAAAACAAGTTTTCCTCACATTTCGGTGACAGAAAGTTCTGGAATCTGAGAGGAGCCACAAATTTCCTTCCACCCGGTGTTCCCCCAAGTCTCCCGATAAAAATGATACCTCACTTGTGTGGGTAGGCCTAGCGCCCGCGACAGGAAACGCCCCAAAGCGCAACGTGGACACATCAAAATTTTTGGAAGAAAACAGAGGTGTTTTTTGAGAAGTGCCTACCTGTAGATTTTGGCCTCTAGCTCAGCCGGCACCTAGGGAAACCTACCAAACCTGTGCATTTCTGAAAACTAGAGACCTAGGGCAATCCAAGGAGGGGTGACTCGCGGGGCTCGGACCAGGTTCTGTTACCCAGAATCCTTTGCAAACCTCAAAAAGTGGCTAAAAAAACAAGTTTTCCTCACATTTCGGTGACAGAAAGTTCTGGAATCTGAGAGGAGCCACAAATTTCCTTCCACCCGGCGTTCCCCCAAGTCTCCCGATAAAAATGATACCTCACTTGTGTGGGTAGGCCTAGCGCCCGCGACAGGAAACGCCCCAAAGCGCAACGTGGACACATCAAAATTTTTGGAAGAAAACAGAGGTGTTTTTTGAGAAGTGCCTACCTGTAGATTTTGGCCTCTAGCTCAGCCGGCACCTAGGGAAACCTACCAAACCTGTGCATTTCTGAAAACTAGAGACCTAGGGCAATCCAAGGAGGGGTGACTCGCGGGGCTCGGACCAGGTTCTGTTACCCAGAATCCTTTGCAAACCTCAAAAAGTGGCTAAAAAAACAAGTTTTCCTCAGATTTCGGTGACAGAAAGTTCTGGAATCTGAGAGGAGCCACAAATTTCCTTCCACCCGGCGTTCCCCCAAGTCTCCTGATAGAAATGATACCTCACTTGTGTGGGTAGGCCTAGCGCCCGCGACAGGAAACGCCCCAAAGCGCAACGTGGACACATCAAAATTTTTGGAAGAAAACAGAGGTGTTTTTTTAGAAGTGCCTACCTGTAGATTTTGGCCTGTAGCTCAGCCGGCACCTAGGGAAACCTACCAAACCTGTGCATTTCTGAAAACTAGAGACCTAGGGCAATCCAAGGAGGGGTGACTCGCGGGGCTCGGACCAGGTTCTGTTACCCAGAATCCTTTGCAAACCTCAAAAAGTGGCTAAAAAAACAAGTTTTCCTCACATTTCGGTGACAGAAAGTTCTGGAATCTGAGAGGAGCCACAAATTTCCTTCCACCCGGCGTTCCCCCAAGTCTCCCGATAAAAATGATACCTCACTTGTGTGGGTAGGCCTAGCGCCCGCGACAGGAAACGCCCCAAAGCGCAACGTGGACACATCAAAATTTTTGGAAGAAAACAGAGGTGTTTTTTGAGAAGTGCCTACCTGTAGATTTTGGCCTGTAGCTCAGCCGGCACCTATGGAAACCTACCAAACCTGTGCATTTCTGAAAACTAGAGACCTAGGGCAATCCAAGGAGGGGTGACTCGCGGGGCTCGGACCAGGTTCTGTTACCCAGAATCCTTTGCAAACCTCAAAAAGTGGCTAAAAAAACAAGTTTTCCTCAGATTTCGGTGACAGAAAGTTCTGGAATCTGAGAGGAGCCACAAATTTCCTTCCACCCGGCGTTCCCCCAAGTCTCCTGATAAAAATGATACCTCACTTGTGTGGGTAGGCCTAGCGCCCGCGACAGGAAACGCCCCAAAGCGCAACGTGGACACATCAAAATTTTTGGAAGAAAACAGAGGTGTTTTTTGAGAAGTGCCTACCTGTAGATTTTGGCCTCTAGCTCAGCCGGCACCTAGGGAAACCTACCAAACCTGTGCATTTCTGAAAACTAGAGACCTAGGGCAATACAAGGAGGGGTGACTCGCGGGGCTCGGACCAGGTTCTGTTACCCACAATCCTTTGCAAACCTTAAAAAGTGGCTAAAAAAACAAGTTTTCCTCACATTTCGGTGACAGAAAGTTCTGGAATCTGAGAGGAGCCACAAATTTCCTTCCACCCGGCGTTCCCCTAAGTCTCCCGATAAAAATGATACCTCACTTGTGTGGGTAGGCCTAGCGCCCGCGACAGGAAATGCCCCAAAACAGAACGTGGACACATCACATTTTTTCATAGAAAACAGTGCCTACCTGTGGATTTTGGCCTCTAGCTCAGCCGGCACCTGGGGAAACCTAGCAAACCAGCACATTTTTGTAAACTAGAAACCCAGGGGAATCCAAGATGAGGTGACTTGTGGGGCTCGGACCAGGTTCTGTTACCCAGAATCCTTTGCAAACCTCAAAATGTGGCTAAAATACCACGTTTTCCACACATTTCGGTGACAGAAAGTTCTGGAATCTGAGGGGAGCCACAAATTTCCTTCCACCCAGCGTTCCCCCAAGTCTCCCGATAAATATGATACCTCACTTGTGTGGTTAGGCCTGGTGCCTGCGACAGGAATAGATCACACAACGGTCAATGTTGGTCCTTACGTGAGGCAGCTGTTGACCCTGGGGTGATCCATTCCTGACACAGGCACTAGGTGTAGGCACTCAAGTGGGGTAGTGTTTTTATCAGGACAGGTGAGGAGTCACTGGGTGGTAGGAATGTTGTGGATCCCAGCATATTCCTGTAGTTTGTGTGACAGAAATGCGAGAAAAATAGAGTTTTTTCTCAACATTTCAGCTTTGCAGGGTATTCTGGGTAAGAAAACTTTGGGGAATCCACACAAGTCACACCTCTGTGGACTCCCCCGAATGTCTAGTTTCCAGAAATGTTTGGGTTTAGTGTGTTTCTCTATATGGCCGCCGAATCCAGGACCAAAAACACAGGTGCCTGCCTTACAAAACCAGTTTGTTTTGCCATAGACAATTTTGATGTCTCCACAATATGATTTGGGTGGTGGAATTTGGGGCTGAACTAAATTGGTGAGCTCCCAAGAGAGCACTCTCTCTCTGCTTGCCGCCGCATTCACCTGCTCTCTGGGTTGGCCTAACCCACTATTACCCAGTTGCACGAACAGCTTGCGAAGGGACAGCAGGACTGTCCTCATCACCTCCCTCATAATGTACTGGAAGAGGAGTTTTCGAATGGGACTCCTCTGACTGAAAAATCACTCCCAGAGTCTGCGCCATTGTCCTATCCCTCAGATGCTGTCTCAGTATCTGATGTCTCAGTCTCTGATCCTATGTCAGAGCGGTCCTCTATAACCCGAGTGCAGGCAGCAGTCATCCATCAAGATGCCATCTCTGCTATTGGCTAAACTGTTGCTCTAAAACACTAGCCTACGTAGACAGTCACAAAATCGATGGTGTGTGTGAGATACGTGCAACAGTAGAGGCCACCTTACCTGCGCTTCTTCCCTCAATCAGCACGTACTTTCAAGACACTCAAAAAACACCTTGTCACATACCATTCGTCACAGTCTTTAGCACCTCCTGCGCCCAGTCCAACAATCATTATTGGTGCTCCCACTCCCTCCTCCTCGGATTCCCTCATTACCACCCAGCAAAAGTGCCCTTCATCTCTCCATAGACTTTACTAATGTACTCAGCTATTTACATAAAATACAGATGTGCTCTTTGCAGTAGGCATATAAACCTTCTGTGCTTCTTTATGGCACTAAAACTGCCACTAGACAAGTCGGACCCTTTTCCCCCCAGGGAAACCACACACATATTGACAAAAGTGATGTATATATGACAGCCAACCACCTGAAACTCAACTCAAGCAAAACCGAAATAATCCTCTTTGGCCCTCACCAAAAAAACCTGGGACCCCCCATGGTGGCCCACCACGCAAGGCCCTGCACCCACCCCCGCCAACTACGCACGCAACCTCAGCATCATCCTAGACTCCTCCCTCTCTATGACCCAACAAATCAACGCTCTTACCTCCTCATGCTTCAACAAACTCCGTATACTGAAAAACATTAAAATGGATCCCCACAGAGACCAGAAAAACTGTCACTCACGCACTCATCAGCAGCAGGCTTGATTACAGAAACGCCCTCTACGCCGGCACCACTCTAAAACTCAAGTGCAAACTACACGCATCCAGAACTCAGCAGCACGACTCATCCTCGACCTCCACCGACACGAACACATCTCTCCACACCTCAAATCCCTCCACTGGCTCCCCATTGACAAAAGGATCACCTTCAAGATCCTCATCCTCACACACAAATCACTCCACAACACAGGCCCTGCCTACCTCAACGAGAGTCACCTTCCACACCCCCACACGAAACGTCCGTTCAGCTGACCTCTCTCTCGCCTCTGACCCCCGCATCAAACACACCACCACCGGGGGCAGATCCTTCTCCTACATTGCACCCAAAACATGGAACGCACTCACAACCCACATTCGCAAGACCCAAAACCTACTTCTTTTCAGGAAGGGCCTCAAAACCTGGCTTTTTGAACAGTGAACCTCCTAGCCCCTTTCCCTCCCCCCCGTCCCCCCCCAGCGCCTTGAGACCCTCACAGGTGAGTAGCGCGCTTTATAAATCTCTTTGATACAGATCTACCAATATATATATATATATAAATATATATCTACATAGATATATCTATAGATATATCCATGTACCTAGATATATCTATCTACATAGATATATATATATAGATATATACATATATTTTTTTTTAGTTGTTGTATGGTTTCCTTGGGGGCCAAAATGGCCCCCAGGGAAACCCTACAACATCTAAAAAAAAAATTGCCACGGGCGACCCCCTGTCATTTCATTTTTTTTTTTATTTGATTTATTATTATTTTTTTTTTTTAAATCCCCTGGGGGGGGGGGGGCGCGATCGCGCCCCCCCCCCTCCCCAGGGGGCACCTACCTTTTTATTTTTTTCGGAAAATTATCCGGGGGGGGGGCGGCCCGTTTTCCGGGGGGGGGGGGCTGCCCCCCAAAAGTGAAATCCCTGGTGTCTAGTGGGGTTTCCTGGCCCCCGATCGCAGCTGTGCTGCGATCGGGGGCCAGGAAACCGTTTTAGAAGGCCTCATAAGAAAGGGGAGACTCTCCCCTTTCTTACGAGGCCTTCTGAAACTGTTTCTGGCCCCCGATCGCAGCACAGCTGCGATCGGGGGCCAGAAACAGTTTCAGAAGGCCTCGTAAGAAAGGGGAGAGTCTCCCCTTTCTTACGAGGCCTTTTCAAAATGTTTCCTGACCCCCCCGATCGCAGCTGTGCTGCGATCGGGGGAGCCAGGAAACCTGAAAGTGTTTCCTAGCCCCCGATCGCAGCACAGCTGCGACCGGGGGCCAGGAAACACTTTCAGGAAGGCCTCGTAAGAAAGGGGAGTGTCTCCCCTTTCTTACGAGGCCTTCCTGAAAGTGTTTCCTGGCCCCCGATCGCAGCTGTGCTGCGATCGGGGGCCAGGAAACACTTTCAGGAAGGCCTCGTAAGAAAGGGGAGACTCTCCCCTTTCTTACGAGGCCTTCCCGAACGTGAAAAAGGCCGTTTTCCCCATGAAAGCAGGAAGCGGCCGCAAGGCTGCTTCCTGCTTTCATGGGGAAAACACCTTTGCAACGTCAGCGCGCCTCGCGGCGCGCTGACGTCACAAAGGGGCGGGTGGGGGGCGGGGGGAGACACGGTAGCTTCCGTGTCTCCCGGGGGGGGAAAAAAAATAAAAAAAAAATCCTCGGGTGCGACGCACCCGAGGATTTATTAATGCCCTTCCTGGTGTCGGCCACTGGTCGTGACCCGCACCAGGGAGGGTGTGTGGGCGTCGGCCAGTGGCCGACGCCCGCACCTAAGCGGTTAAGGAAAACAGGCTGCATTTAAAAAAAAAAAAAAACGCCTTTTTTCAAAAGCAGTCACAAACATGGTGGTCTGCTGTCTTCAGCAGGCCACCATCTCTGTGAGGGTGGCCATTCCCATTGGGAATCGCAAACAGTGTAAAGTACAGTGTTGTACATCCGGTTCTGCGAGTCACAAATCGCGAGTCGCTAAGACTCGCAGTTTGCGAGTCGCAAAACCAGATCTTTGTACATGTGGCCCTTAGTCTCATAAGAGAAACATGATCAAGTGAAATGGATAATATGAGGAGACAAGAAATAACCCTTCGGAAAGACACACGAAACATGACACCCTGGGCCTATAACATGAAGGAACAAAGCAAACACAAAGTGATACACAATCAGACATAATGCATTGAATCCACTTAATGAGAGAGCCCATTCATAGCACCAAGCTAACATATTTTGATTGGTTATAACCAACTGCTGTAGTCAGTTTAAAAATCAACTTGGGGCCTGAGTACAGCAGCCCTGCAGTCGGACTGCCACAAGACTGCTTAAACCGCCAGAATCCTGGATCCCGTGGTGGCAGTGCCAGGGTAAGCTGTGATCACTTGTGGCAGTGCCGATGCCGGCACCACCATGCTGATCATGACCTGCGCCTTTCCGCCAAGCTGTTCATGGCACGGACACCGCCAAGAAAAGCTTGGCAGAAAGGAAGTGAGGGACCAAAAACATGGCCTGGGGACAATTTTACCCATTGGGCAGTGTGGCTGGGGGGCCATGTTTTTGCCCCCCTACGCCTGCACTGTTGTTAAACACGGTTACAACATTGTGCAAGGCAACATTGCACCAAAGGTGCATCTGGCAATGCACTGCAGCGCCATGTTCTTAAGGCTCACTTTATGAGCCAATACAGATAATATGTAGGTTGTGCCCATATAAACCCCGGATCCTGGGCTATCCTTTGACATAAAACAAAGAATTAATCAAGTAGATAAATTACCTTATTTGTGAATGACCAATGACACGCTAAATTGTTACTGTAATTGTATTTATTACTTCAATTGATTACTTTTCTAGAACAATCACAAAAACCTTTTTTCACTGCTTCAATCCCACCAACAACATATAATATTATACATACAAATACATAGCATAACATACCTACACACAATTAAAATATCCAATATACAACAGGTTGTTTTCCTTCCGGGATTCCTTGTGACTTTCCAAAAAGTTCCAGTCTAGGTGGTTGTGACCAAGCCTTCAGTGCAACAAATCCACCTTAGGTAGTTCATTCTTTGCCAAGGATTTAATTGAGCCACAAGGCCTCTCTTTACCTGGCTATATTTAGTCTAACTATAACTTTATAATTTTTTTTGTACTCCTTTCAAAATATTGTCGACACGTTTCGGCATGTAGCATTCCGGCCACATCAGGGCATTGAAAGGCAAGGAAACTCTTCAACCTATCAAAATATATCAAATTATCTAACATTCCAAAATCTATACTACTTATGTCCAACAAAAATGGATGAAAACCTCCACTTGATTTAGGTAAGCACATCTCTCAATGAACTAACTGTGAACAAATGTGTATCTAGATCCTGGAGATTAGTCAATCATGCACTTAAAAGAAACCTGAGAATGCAGCAAATTCCATGCAACACTTAAACGCCCTGTTTGAGCAACGGGGAGAATCATGCAATGTAAGTGTACCCCCAAGCGAGCCTCACGGATATAACTGGAATCTTAAAATAACAAGAAAACAGTGATGTCCATGCTTTCATTTCTGTTCACTTAGCGTACATGTGTGGCATCAAGAAACCAGGGTATGCTATTTACAGCCACTCACCCCAATCTTGTCCAAATCACATTATTTGTGGATCCCTTAGATGGGTCCTCTAAACGGAAGCAAAGAAAATTGCTATTATATCACCTTTAAACCACACATTTTATGAGACACATGGAAGAAAATAGGGTATGCTTAATATAGGCTTTCAACACTCTATGAGCCAAAGAATGTTGCTGCAGTACCACCACCGCAGACGCACCGCCAGGCTGGCGGTAGTGTCGTAATCCAGTGGTCGGGATAGGCCGTACTCGGAATCAGGCCCTTAGTTCCTCTTTCTCACACATAGCTTACCAACCTGGTTCCTACAGTATTCTTTTTAAACATATAATTTCACGAGTCTTTATAGCACTGTTGTTGTGTCATTTTCTTTCTGGTGCTGCATTAGCCAGCTAACTTTGGCTAAAGTTAATGGCATTTCTCTTTTGGCACATTAACAATTCAAATAATCTGGGTGTAAACCAATAGGGAAAGCTGCAATACCAACAGGATTCACTTGGTTTGTAAATGAAAATGTAAGGCAATCTTGTGGGCTCATTAGATTCCAGATTTGGTCGTAGAGTGGGTAACAGGTAGTTTAGTTGGTTAGTGGCACCAACATATTCACCCCGAGACCCTCAAAGAAGTTAGTGGTAAAACTTAAGACTATTTTGTTTGGTTTCAAATATGCACTGGGGGTTTTCAACATGTATGTAAACTTGGAACACAAACGTCTTGGTTGTTTAGCCTCTCCGCTGTGTATGCTTTCTGCTTCTAAAGAGGCAAAACTTTCATCTACAGCTGCACTTGCTATGAATGGGAAGGTGGCTGACAAGTCATAAATTTAATTATTTACAGTGTATCCACTTGTATTGTTCAAACCAATAACATGCACACTTCTGTGCTCTTAATTGCTGTGAAAATTAAACAAATACATAACAAGTGAAAATATAGTTGAAATCCACGCAATGGAAAATAAGCTCAGGTCATAAATCTATGCTGATAGCAAACACTTAACCATGTAGTACAATGTGCACATTACAAGAGTGTATTGAATCATAAGGGAAAAATGTTTAAACATATCCGTGTGAGTGCCAGTTTTTGTTTTCTTCGTCCTGATCCTAAGAATCAGCCCAGGAGAAGATACCTATAAACAGATGAGGCTTTTTTCTCATTTGGTTTGGATGCTAAAAGTCTGTAAACTATTTTATGTCTGTTAGTGTGGCATATGGAAGCCTTAACTGGTTTGTAAATGTTTTCTGAAGGTAGTTTATGATTGTTTTTCATTCACCATCTAGGAAACAAATCTGTCACATTATTTGTCCTTGAGAAGATGATTTCAAAATGTTTGTAGTAGGTCTGATAATAGAACACCGGGGTTTCTAATTGTTACCTACTTCTCTCACCTTGAGGTAATTAATGCTTCTAATTCTCAATTATTAATTGGTTGTCCAGTTTTCAAATCTTGGATATGTCTGATGTTATTTTTCTTACAAAGAGTGCTTATCACATTCAACATTTAAGAAATGTTCTTTATCACACATGAGCCTCACTGTTAGGATTTTTTAGTTACATTTTATAGGCTTTATTATTAATCTCACCAAGAACTATAAAACATGATTAAGGACATGTAAATTCACAAAGGGGCGGAGTAACACCTCAATAATGCTGCCATAATCCCCACTGGCGATACCAAAGTCTTGAAACACTAGTTTAGAATTATCATACCAAACATAAGATGCTACCAAAAACCGAAGAAATGTGACTATTACTACTGAGTAAAGCTGTAATTTAAAACATACACTCATTTGTGTTACAAAACTGTGCACCAATGATAGAAACCACAGAAACAATTAAACCAATTAAATGTATTCACACTTGAATCCAGGGCACACTACAACAACTGGCAAGGGTAAAAATGCACTTAACTGTAAGAGGGGGTTATTGATGTACCCAAAACACTGAATCACAAGCCAAGCAAATATCATATGAAAAACAGTAATATGTTGTGCATTGTTTACCATTTTTTCAATTGATCCCTTATAATGCAATGGTTTGGACCTATTAGGTAAACTATTACTTGAACAAATATTAACTATGGTCCTAAAGAAATATTAATTCACTAAAATATAATCGTGGGATTGACTAAGGATTTCCCCTTCAGGCAGCATCACGTTTATGAACTTCATGCCTAAAGTGAAAGCAAATTGAAGAAAGGAGCTCAGAATCCTGCAAGGGCAAGGAAAAGATATGTGGTGATAGTTATGTCAATATGGAAAACAGAGTAAATAAACATTTTAATTAAAAGGAGCTGTAAAACAATGTGCAGACTAGATTGAAATGGAATTTCAAACAATTAAGAACACAAAGAAAATATGCTCCTCAAAAGCCAACAGTTAAACAAAAGAAACACAATTGATAAAATACTGAGGCATTTTTGTGACTTAGAAACTTATGTAGTACCGATTTAAGAGACACCTTAGGTCCTTTTAAAATAGCTTTTGATGCAAGGGTTTGATGTATATTCTGTGAGAACAGTTTATCACAAAGCAGTGGGATGGATCCATAAAAACAAAGTTTACAATCTAGACCTACTGTTGATGGAGGTGGGTACTTGCAAATGAAAAGCTACAAGAAATTGTTGCTAAATGGCATAATTCTTAACTTTCACATTTGCTGTAATTCATGACATTTATCTGATGTGATCTGCACCAGGTGTCGGAGGGCCTAAAATCAGCAGTTAATATTATCAACACACTGCTGACACGGTTATGCTTTATCTTAAAAAACTCAAATCTGACCGCACTATCTGTTTGAATTTGCTTTAATTTTGTGTTGGGGAGACATGGGGCCTTTTGATCTTGTTTTACTTTTTGCGGTGAAAGCGTGGTACAGGTGTAAAGCGCCCCACTCACTAGTTTTATTGAAGAGAGACATCTTGACTGGTCCACATGTTCAGTGAAGTTAGCGGTCTAGTTGCTTGGGTACACAGCTCTATTTATTTAAGGAGGAACCCTACATCTTTCAAATTAGATAGAAAGGCTTTTTTCCACAGACCAGCTTACAGCACTTCACACCACCTTTTCACAGGCCTGTCAGGCTTCTATTAATCCTCAAGCTAGCCCACAAAGTTGCAAATATTGCCATTTCTCTTGCAACACAAATGATAACATCGCCAGCTTCCAGTAAAGAGAGCACCAGCTTCCCAGGACTTGGTAGCAAAACTCTTGTGTAGCACACTAAGAAGCAGATTTAACTGTCGCTCTTTTGCTAGTCATCAGCCACATATCCATGATTTCCTGTTGGATAAGGCCCCTGATGCTCTGTTCCTGACAGAAACATGGCTCTATGAGGCATCTCTGCCCGATATCCTTGCGACCTTATAAAAAAAACGATTACATTGTCTGAATGGACCGTAGGGACATGTTAGGAGGTGGACAGCCATCGTCTATAAATACACCTGCCAATGTAAAATACAGGAGTTACCTTTTGCTGCACGTGAAGCCTTATTTCTCTCTCTCTGTCTGATACACAAGTACACAGTCTCCAGTGTACCACCCTCCTAATTAGGTGGGGAATTGGTCTCTCCTTATATACTAAAGAGTGCAAACTTTACTCTGCTTGGAGGCTTAAATATTCATTTAGGACAGGTTTTCATAGAGTGCCTAGGCATTCTGAACCTTGATTTAATTATTTCTGCACCCACACACAAAGTGGGCCATCTTCTAGGCCCTATTTTGTCCAACAATACAGATCTTGTCACATACCCTCCCTGCCATTACCCTTGTCAGACCATTTTCTAGTGCCTTTTTACATACCTCATCATTCCTCTCCCTCCTCGGTGGCAGTCTGGCCACAAGTCATGCCCAGAAACCGGTCCAAACTAGACATCCCCTCTCTCAACACCCGATTAGTGAGCACAATACTAAATCTGGTATAGAAGGTCAAATCAGACCAACCTATTTTTGATGACTGGATTTGAGAAGCTTTAGATCCATTTCTACCAGCCAAACTTAAATCCCCATCTAGGCTTCCTCCCCGCAAGAGGTTGAACAAGGCCCTAAGCGAAGATAAAAATACTCTGCAAGAGACTGGAAAGGGCCTGAAAGAAGTTATAAGATGGGAACATGAAATTCAAATATAAAACAGCTCTAAATCAATATCATGTGCAGAAATGCCAGAGCAACATTTTATTCCAATAAAATTTCAGCGGCACAAAATTTCTCCAAAACTCTCTTTAAAGTGATCCAAGAACTTTCAGACCCCAGTAATATAGCTCCACCCCCTCCGCTTTCACAACCACAACGCAAGGAGCTTACATGTTTTGTCAACAATAAGGTGACAGACATCCAACACTGCTTGGATACTGAAATTTGAGGTGTAGGTCATAGGCAGTATACACAAAAGGTGTGGAGGGAGAAGGCTTATTTGTTGTGGGCCCACTTACTTAAGTTGTGACCCTAACACCATTAATAGTGTGATAGAAGAATATTGTATTGTAAGGGGTTCCTCCTTTTTGGAAAAGGATGTCTCACACACTTAGTAGTGTAATTATTCATCATAGACCACCTCTCCCCACCCTGATAGGATAGTGCCACCACGGCGGACTCAACCTTTTGGTTTAGACCTACCAGAGGGAGTTCTTAAATAAAGCTTACTGGATAACGCTGGGATCCAGATCCATAAACAAACCACTGGCAATTTTACCTTTAATAAGGGTGTGCACTGGTATGGTTAAAAACATAGGTCCACAGTCAGCATGAGTATAATGATTCAGCCCATCACTAAGACAGCGGACATGTTTCTGCCCTCACTCTCAGCCGATACCGGTCTGGGGCATTCTTCAGGGCTATGGATCCCTAGTTATATAATAATGAATTAACACAGTTTATACAAATTGGGTTGCAAGAAGACAAGAACACACACAAGCCCTAACTGAATGGCAAGTAGTAATCGAAACAACTTATGATAATGGGGTAACGGCCTCTGGTCTGGGACAGGAACGATGCCCCTTGTAGTCATCCACTCATCAACGGGAGCATCATTCTGGTCCACCTGTTAGATGCGTCTCCCGGCCAACTGTCCCGTTGGCTGAGGGCACCTATTGTGCCCCTATATGCCTGCCCTGTCGGTGCACACTGTGGATCGCCATAAAACTAAAGGTACATACTTTGTGTTTCGTGCATGTTGACGGTGGGGCATCTACATATAAGACGCTCTAAGTGTCTTTCTTATTCAGATATCATTTCAGCCAATACTGGACCTTGTGGCTTTTCGCTACATATACTGAGTATTTTCTCCAATGTACACATCTGCACTACACCAGCCTACAAATCTGTGATCAGTGTTGAGAATTCATTCATTATCGCCCATGTAAGAAGGAGGTATACATTCTCTCTTCCCTTTTTGCATGGTATTTTGGATATGGTATACTCTTTGAGATGTGCGTGTGTGGATATGCTGGTAGACACATGTTTTTTCTTTGGAGATACACGGTATGGAGGCATCTGGCAAACAGAAGACACAAACACATTTCAGGATGTCTAAGAGGTGAGAGATTGGGGTTCTTTTGATATTCTTTACCTATCTAACTACCTAACACTCACACAAGGTCAGTGGTGATACTTTTGGTTTCCTCTTCTTCTATTTTTATTTTTATTTTGTTTTTTTCTCATTGAATTATCTCAATGTGTACGAGGACGATGTTAGTAAATATAGTTTTGCATTTTATCCCACGTTGGCTTCATTCATTTGTGCCCTGGGGAAGGTGCATGGTCCCTGTGCCACCTTGCAAATAAACGTGCACCAGCACCTGAGCAACACACTATCTGGCCCGGACTATACCAACACGTCTGAGAATTTTACAGATGATTATATGCATTATATTTGTTCATTTGTAAAGTATTATTTTTGGTTCCACAAAAAAAAACTATTGATGAGTAATAACAATGATTTACTTAGAGTATCTTGTGAATTGCCTTGTTGATATCAGTAGTGAAGTGTTTTGTGTTCATTGTTTTGAGTAGCCTGCTTTGGCGTTGCACAACACAGTTTTAGCTATGTGTGAGGTATGATTGGTATGTTTGAGGCTTATGAGTGTGCATGCTTTAATGTTCTGGGAAGGTAGGATCTCTGTTTGTATATCATTTGGTACTGAGCATTGTATACCAAAATTGGTTTTCAATAAAGAAATGCAATATGCAAATTAATTATTGTTTACAGTTTATGTGTTTAGTTGTATATTTTGATTGAAAATGACTCACGATTTAGACCCTCCATTTGGAGGTGGGTTGCCATTTTCTATTTTACTATTTATCTTTCCTTGTCTCGCTCTGAAGTTTGTTTCGTTTTCATGGAACCCTTTGTTCTCTTGTCAGTTCTGCCAGTTCTGAAGAGAAGGAAGGTCTTTTGAGATTTTAAGAGTACCCATAAACAAACATGCAGGTTTGTATCTCTTCACAAGCTTTTGCGAGTTCGGATGTTCCATTAATACGTGCTCCTATTTACTTGCCTGGATATCACTTCGGTGGGCAAATACTGTAGTGGCCTGGGCCCTTCAATTATTTTTCATAAAAAAAGATGAACGGAAGTAAAAGAGAAACACAAGTCTTTTGAAAGAGGCATATGTAATGCAATGAAAATGTCCCAAAAAAATGAAAGAAACATGGAAAATATCACAATAAAATAAATGGATAATATGAAATATATAGCTAACTAAACTGCTGCAAATTGTTCATTTAGTTAGATTTACCAGCAGGATTTATAAAACATTTCTAGTACTGCAGCTTCAGAGAAGCTGACATTATTGCAAACTTCTAAAAAGAAATACTCAAATCCCTGAATCATTTACTAAAGTGTTCATAAAAATATAATTTAATCTTGAACGTTATATAGGGCAACGGTTATGCTCACCATATTAACACACACCATTAATGAACACACACCATTAATGAATTCTGCTTTTGATGTTTCTTTTAGATCACTCAGTCTATTCTGGTACTGTTATACATGGACTCAATAATCCAAACACAATGTCAAGACATTTTTAAATACACAGTTAAGATCAAAACAAAATTGGTTCAGAACAATGAAAAAATATTTGAATAATTTTAAATGAAGAACTGAACTCTGAATTGGCATTGTTTCTAGGCTATGATATGGTGTATTAATTATGAAGAAGAATTAATTGCACAGGCATCTCCGATGTTTAGTCTATTTGCTTGTATAGTAAACAAATCTTAGGACATTCATAGAGGAACATGGTATATGTGTAGGACATTCTTATTAGCATTTACTCTCTATTTAACTTTTAATAATACATAGTCAAAATACTTACAAGTTAAAAGTTCAGAAATGCTAATGAAATAAATATGTATAGTTTGAGCTTTCTATAGTTTCCCCACTGTCTCAGATGTTTTCTCTAGTAAGATAATTATTGAGTTGTTTCATTATATATCAAGGTAATAACTAAATATTAGAAAAACTAAAAGTTTATATGGCAAGAAAGGTTGAACTTATGAAGGCAACTCTACCTGTGTTAAGCTTGGCACCAAAATATTATGATGGTATTTGCAGTGATGAATCAATTAAGCAATGAAAGTGACTTCCATACTACAAATTAAATTCTGCTGTATTAAAAGATCATATGGAGGTATTGCTGGAGACACAGGCCCTCATTAAGAGAGTGACGGCCCAAGCACCGCCACAATCGCAATCACAGTCGGACTGCTGCACTCCACATTACAACCCTGGCAGGAGGACCCACCTAAAGACTGCCGTACCTGCCATGAACATGGTTCCAGACATGGGAAGGCGGCCAGAGTTGTACTCAGCCAGGAAGGCGCTGAACTCAGCACCACCTGGCTGATTACAACTCAGTTGCCACCAGCCTTTCCATGGTGGGGACCCCACCATGGAAAGGCTGGTGTCGCCGCCACTGAATGGCTGACGGAAAGCCAATGCTGGGCCCCCCGCCAAGCACCGTTGGAATGCGCACTGTCTGCTGTGTAGACAGTCTGCATTCCAAGGGTGCTGGAGTGTTACAACATTGGCCTCAAGACCAATATTGTAGCATTTGTCCTGCTGGGTAGCCTGCAAGAACCGCGTACTACAATGTTCCCACCGGTCAGCCCAGATGGTACATAGTAACATGCTCGGGGGGGATGCCAAGCCATGGCGGTGGCATCCTCACTGCGAGAGTGGCTGGCCCATGGTGGGACCGCCCAACTTATAATGAGGCCCATAATTAAGTGATAATGATTGTATATACACAGTTTTAAGTTATATTTCTTCCCCAGCTACATTTTACAAAGATAATTAGGCTCCACACACCCCTGAAATATTGCAGAAAAGTACCTCAACGTTCTGAGGACAGACTTATTTCTCATGGAAAGACATAAAATATTTCAAAACTGGCTCTTCACATACTAACTTCAAACCCTCAGAGGTTTTGGTCTTATCTGCTATGCTCCCAATCAACAAGTGTGAGGATGGAAAATGCTGAATAAACACAATGGGTCACTCAAAGTATCTGGGGCCTGATTTCATAGTATTCTCATAATTAACAATAGTTTATCAGTTTCACAAGGGACCCTGTTTGCAGCACGATTGTTGCCTTTATCATCCTCACATGATCATCCCACTTTAAATTTTCAAAAAACCGTACTCTTTAGAATGTATACCAATTACCCACCTCTTTCAGATTTGTATAAAGTAATCCTTTACATTTTTTTCTCCCCCCCCCCCCCCACCCCCCCAACCGTCAACGAAGATCACAATCTTTTAGGTCTTTTTTTCAGATTTTTTATTTTTTTTATTTTACAATTTATAGCATCAAGATTCCTCTGAAGATATAGGGCAATGTTATTTAAATGGATTAAATAATCCACATAAAGAGGATTATTACACAGCTGGCAGTCCTAGGACCGCCAGACTCACAATGGCGGTCTGACCACCACCAAAGCAGTGGTCCGACCACTTTGGCGGCGGTCAGACAGGCATATTATGACTGTGGCGGTCAGCCACAGTTGGACCGCAAGCACCGCCATGTTCCCTCCACTGAGGCCTGCCGGTGCTGGCAGTTCTAATCTGCAACAGCAGCCCTGCATGCAGCGCTGCCCTGGGGGTTACGACCCTTCTGCCAGCTTTTACATGGCAGGGGTGCAGGGGACCTCATGGGGCCCCTTGGCATGCGCAGTGCAGGGGCCTCCCATGGACAGCCCAGTTGTACTTTTCACTGTCTGCTTAGCAGACAGTAAAAAGCACGACAGGTGCTGTTGCACCCTACGCCCCACAACATTGCCGCTGGCTTAATTACGAACCGGTGGCAATGTTGTGGGCTGTTTCCCGCTGGCCCAGACCCACTGACCCAGCACAAAACTCGTAATTGGGGCCACGGGAAGATCACAGCACTGGTGGTGACCTGACCACTGGACTTTGGCGGGCAGCCTATTCCGCATGCCATACTTGTAATGAGGGCGTTCGAGTCTGGTGGTCCAAAGACCCCCAGACTCGCAGTTGTGGCCGGACCGCCGCACTTCTGGCATTCCAACCGCCACATTATTACTCTGGCGGTGGTACCGCCAGGGGACAGACGTCCCCACCAGGAACCTGGTTCCCAACAGACTGACGGCGGTCTGACTCAGGCTCAGCCATGGTGGTCCTGAGTTCAGCACCGCCGCACTGAGCATTAGTCCCCTTTCCACCAGACTTTCCTAGCGGTTCAACCTCCAATACAAATCTGGAGGAAAGGCTGTGCAGGGGGACGCAAAGGGCCCATGGGCAGTTGAGCCCCCCCCCCCGCCAAGCTGGTCAGACCAATACCCTAGCACTCTTCCCGCTGGGCTGACCGGCGAGAACGTTGTAATACGATGTTCCCACCAGTCTGCCGAATGGGAACATCGTAATATGGTGGGAGGTGAGGCCGCTGGGTTGATGGGCGCCTCATCTATGCTAGTTAGGTGGTCGGTTCGTCCACCAAACTCGTAATGAGCCCCTTAGTAATTTTTAGAGACACAAGCAAATCTACCACATATAAACTAAAAAAAGTAGGTGCCAGGGCACAGAATTGACACAGGTCATGTAAGAATTTAATTTATTTTGATCAACATTTTAATTTATTCAATCCCACCCAAGTCCCATTGGCTCTGGATAATGCATGTATCAAAAATAAAAAGGTCATGCTGTAGATTCCAGGCTCTCAATTTCTCCTACAGCCACCTTCTTTCACCTTGTCAAGGGCTGTACAGAAGCCTATAAAATAAAAGTACAGCATCTGACAATGATTTGTTAATAGTTGTCCACAAGGCAAAACAGTGAGAGTGTGGCCTGCCGGAAGCCTGCCTAATAGAAGAAGAGTATAAGACAAAATCTAATCCTCAAGCTGCCTCAAAACATTTTTTTTTTTAAAGTTACTTAGAAACACCTAGTAGGCTTATCAATCTGTAATTTGATGACCGGCTTCGATCGCCATTTTTATGAATGGGTTTTACCATAGAGTGCTTCCATGTATCCGTAAGTAACCTGGTATTAACTATCCACTGAACAAAATGTGCAAATATGCTTACCTACCAGCCACTGTTAGACTTGAGAATTATGGCCAAGATATTAATTGGGACTGAAGCTCTACTCAATGTCAAAGATGCACTTGTCAACTGCATTTCTTTCAATGAAAACTAGCTTAATTTGCTATCATCATTGATAAATGGTAATAGAGGAACTTGCATATCCGGCAGACCACGCAAACTATCAAAATAGGCTATCTAGGTCTCTTCCACAATCATAGCGGGTAAGGGCCCAGGTAGCAATTGCTATCATTATGTACTATTTTTCAAAATCACTCAGTCACCCTACTAGATAACCTCTATCATTTCATCCCAACTGTTGCTTAAAAAAAAAAAAAAAAAAAAAAAGAAAACATATTGCGGATATACAGCTTTCTTAGCGGACTGAATTCTTACTTAGTGATGTTGGATACGCTTTGATGGTAACTGCTTTGCACTCTCAGGAAATCATGTGCTTAGCCCCAGGTAAATGCGGTCCATGTTTGGTTGAATACAAGCTAGCACATTTTCCATCAGGGCAATACAGCAGGCTAACTTGAAAAAAAAAGCCAAATGTTGGAGGGGAAGGGGGTTAAGTTATGTAGTTAAATCTCCAAGGGAAACTTATAAGGAGGGGTGGAATTTTCTCAAGTGCGAGGACTACCCAAAACTTAAAATTGTAGTGATAGTCCAATGGCCACTTCCCTTACAATCCAATACTTTAAAAACATTTAAATATACCAAACTGTCATGACAGTACATGAACTTAATAAGACAGCCATGATGGACAAACTGGAAAGTTTGTGCTGCCAGAATATCATTGTATAAATTAGCATCCAAATAAATTACGTCATTTTTAGCCACCAATCTGCTCAAAGCAGGTGTTTCTATTGAGATGGAATCTGCAGGAAAAATGGATGCTGGATATTATACTGCTCCACAAAATCCTGCACTGATGCATCAGTACCAAAGTTTTGCAAAAGAGCATGTGAAGCAACCACTAGGATGCATACTGCCCTATATAAAAAGCACTTACATAAATAGTTTTTTAAACAATTAACCTCCCTCTCTTACATGGTACCTAGATTCGGTATTTGGACAAAATATCGAGCCACAAATATCGAGTGACACTAATACTGAGTTTGGACTATTGTGATGCAGGAATATCATTGACAAAAAGAATGAATTTTTCAGGGTAATTAATATCGTTTTCAATAATATCATTGTGGTAATATTGTTTACAATAGCAGAATTGTAAAATATATTGTTTTTTAAATTGCCTTTATGTTTTTTAAATTTTTTTATTAATTGTATGTAATATAGTTTGTGTGTTATCTGTTTTTTAATGTAGTTTGTATTTTAAGTATTTATAACTTTAATGTATTTGTTAATAGTAATTTATAGTGATAGCGGGTTGTGGGGGTTGTAGGGTTACCTGGTTGGAGATTAATTATGTATAATTAATTAATAATTATTATCAAATATTTAATTGATAATTTATTATATACATTGTGTAAATATTTTTTAAGTGGTATGTTAGGTGTGGGTTGGATTTTTAGGGGCATAGGATGGGAAGCTAATTAAGTAATAATTAAAGAGAAAATTAATGATGCAAACTGTGTAATTATTATTTTAGGTACGGGTTGTTGGGGCTGTAGGGATGAAAGGTGGGAAGTTAACTGCATAATAATGACTTTTTATTGACTGGGTAAGTGATTATTAATAATGTAAATTGTGCAATTATTATATTTTTTAAGTTATATTTTAGGTGCAGGCTGTTGGGTTTGTAGAGGTATAGTGTGGGGAAGTTAATTAAGTGAGTAATATTTGTATGTATTCATTATTTAATCGATAATGAAGTATGCAAATTTTGTAATTATTTTTAGGGTATATGTTAGGTGTGGGTTGTTGGGTTTGTAGGGGTCAGGGTGAAAAGTTAAATAAATATTACATTTTAATTAATTGTCAATTTTAATTAAGATATGTAATTTATAATTATGTGCATTATTTAATAAATATATTTTATGTTATGTATTCGGTGTGTGTTGTGTTTTGAGGGGGATAGGGTGGGAAGTTATTTCAAGTGATAATTATTTGTTAATTGTTCATTATGATTTTATTTATTTATTAATATGTTAATTGTGTTTTTTTTGTTCTAATTTTAATTTGCATTTGGGTTGCTAGGTATGTGGAAGTATAGTGTGGGAATTTAATTGAATAATAATTAATAGCATTTTTTATTTGATATTAATTGTTAACAAAATATAATTATGTACATTGTTTAATTGTTTTAAAAATGTTTATATATAATTTTTATATTAATAGTTAATGTATTTTTATTCAATTAATACATGTATTAAAATAAGGTATGTGTTTGAAGTGAAGTACTTTCCAAATTGCTGCAGATACTGGAGTGGGAATAGTAACTTTTACCCCTCTAACGCTTTCCCTTCTGCTGCACTGACTGGACTGGAAATATTCAGATTTAACCCTCCGCAGTCCACCATTTTCCATACTGTTGCACAGACTGGAGTGGGAATAGTAAATGTTAACCTCCTGAGTCCAACGCTTTCTCTACTGTTGCACCAACTGGAGTGGGAATAGTACATTTTACCCCTCATGAGGCCAATACTTTCCCTACTGTTGCACCGACTGGAGTGGGAATAGTACCGTTTACTCCTCCTGAGTCCAACGCTTTCCCCCTACAGTTGCAGAGACTGGAGTGGGAATATTACATTTTACCCCTTCTGAGTCAAACGCTTTCCCAACTGTTGCACAGACTAGAGTGGGAAAAGTAGATTTTACCCCTCTATAGTCTAACGCTTTCCCTACTGTTGCCCCTACTGAAGTGAGAATGGTATATTTATTATTTCAAAAATGTCATAGTTTTGTTACTATTATTCAACTATATATTATTATTTGTATTCAATTTTATATTTTATATATAAAAAAGTATATTAATATATATATATATATATATATATATATAGTTATAGTATTAAATTAAAAAAGAAAATCCTAATAGGAATTAAAATGAATATTTTTATAGCTTTACATTATGTGTGTGTACATAAACAGAGATATACATATATATGCATATTTGTTTAAATAGATATATGTTTATATATCTTTACATATTAAGCACTTAAACAACATTAATGTTTTAAGTTAAAATATTTAATATTTACTATTTGGAACTATATATAAAAAATATATTTTTGTATATATTTTTTCGATAGTGTAAAACGATATGTTTGCGAATGTACAGAAAAACAATATTTTTGTGATTGATATTTCTGACACAATATTTTGGTAGCATTGTTGTGTAGCCATTTTTGCTGTAGTTTTATACATGTAATTTTAGCAAACTAGGCCTGCCGCTGTGCACTTTAACCTAGATATATTATATTCTAGCTTTGATATATTATTTCAACAATAGCCACATGTGCGGTCTTGTTTAATTTTCTCTATCTAGCTTTTCTTAGACTGGGTCAGCACTGTGTTCTTAAACAAGACATTTCTTTCACTCTGTGCTTTTCTCAAGGCTAAAGTAAGGTAGGTTGCCGGCAAAGTGGTACGCTTTGTCTTCATTGTTCACAGAAACATACACACTCTTATTTGGGGATCCTTTCTTAGAACATCAGCTGTTTTATTATATAAAAGACTACTTTGACCCTTGTACATTAGAGGGAAATTCCAGCCAGATGATCACAACTGAATGCTGAGTGCTTCCCTGCAGCTGCTTATGTAGACTACAGGCCTCTTGCTCAGGTATGAGGGATGATGTCACCCCAGGGGAAACTGAAGGGCAGAATTAGACCTTAACATGCTGTGCTCGAACATAGCATAGGTAGGAACTATTCTTGAAAACCGTAGTGACAACATAGTAGCGTTTGTTTTGTGTTTTACTCTCCTTGTCACAATCCTGTCAAGCTTCATAGTCCTAGTTATTACAATACATGTTTTATTAACTACGATGCAGTTGCTTCATTAAAACCTTATTGAACCTTACTCTGCCTCTGATTATCCTTGCATATGTGAGACTAATGTAACTGAGAGAAACGGATGAGATCTGAGTGACCATGATTTCCCTGAGGAGTTATTTGTGTCATGCGCACGGTTGCCCAATCATCCCTGCTCTTGGGTGGAGATGAGGCATTGCTAGTTAGCTGGAACAAAACTCCGATTAGGCAGACAGATGTCCCCTGGTATGGGATTATACTCAGTCCCCCGTAATAAAAGTGATTCTGCCGCCCTAATCTAGTAGTCTCAATAGGATAATTTGAACCTACGTGACATGGCGCCGCCAACGTTTGGTCAGGCACTAAATTTCAGGTCTTCCTGAGTATCTCTGTCTCACTACATGCAAAGACACCTCAGTACTATATACTGAGACATCTGTGGTATTGAGGATTTTCCTCCTCAGCTAAGTAGGGAGTATCTAACTAACGCTGTATGTTGTTCAAGCTTGAACCCTAAAAGGATAATCCCCATTTGGTGTGTTCATCTCTGAACAAAATTTGCCATTCATCATGGCGAACCCGGAACGGGTAGCAATTGCAGTCAATATGCGACCACCCCTTCCTGCTCATTTATTAGCACATGACCTAATGGCCCAGGGGGGTCCTGTTACATTTGTTGTTTGAGGCTCATCCAGCCTATAGAACAGAATTATTTTATTCTTGGGTCACATTTCCAGCAGCTGAACACAAATAAATGTCATCACTATACACCTGCAAACATACCTGCACAATATAGAGCATATGCATATCTAGAAATACTTCTATCTTATCAAGAACACAATAACTGGCTTGATGGCGCCCTACTACATACAATTTTACATGTTAGGTTAAATCTTCTAAGTAATGATGTCCTACCTGGCCTTTATTGGCCACATATACACCGTACCCTGATGCAGCAGCCTTGACGGTAGCTGACGTCCGCCGCTTACATACTGAGCTCACAGAAATATACAGACCAGGTTAGTACAGTTTGTAATACAAACATTAAATACAAACCCAGCACGTGGTGCCACGGCACAACCACATACAGTAACGCAAGGCATTAATCCTGCGCCTGTACATTCATTCAAAGTTCCCGCCAAACGAGAAGAGATTCCGTTTTGGTTAGCTCAAAAAATAAATGCACTGGAAGCAGTATAAGCTTAGAATATTAACTATGTGCTTGTCTTTTGGGATGGTTCCCACAGTAGATAACTGCAATACTTGGGGCACAGTATTTGCCAGGCTCTATACTACCGCACACGGTACACAGACACTTGCCAATCTACCGGAAGTGTTAAAACAAATTCAAGATGAATAAGGGGCTGCCCCGGCCCTGGACTTGGGGATGCAACTCATGGGCAATTTTGCCACGGTATCTTAAATTATATTAAGTGACCTTAAAGGGGAAGCAGTTGCACTAGCATGTGCGGCTCCGTAACGTTCCTCCACAAGATCAAGAATGTGTGCTGCCAAAGATTATCGCAGAGACCTTTTCTATATTGGTTGAGATAGTCTGGGGGGCCAGACCCACAAAACCACAGTTTCAGGGTAAATCTAATTAAGATTTTACCAAGCAAGCTCCTGAGGGTTCTAAAAAACGCTGGGATAAAAACAACTAACACCTAAAAAAGAAATGGAAGAATCTAAGCATACGGAGACCCCACAGAATAGCTATAATCTCAGAAATAGAGATAATATAAAAACGCCTGATTGATATCAATATAATGATACACGCCAATCTCGTTCCTTTCAGGACTAACTGGAAAAACGCAGTGAGAGAGGTGGGGCGGTCAGAGCACAGAACTGAGTACATGAAACCGAGACAGGAATCACAATTCTCTACAGAGCTTTCTGTTAAAAAAATAAGAGAAACTTCCCCAACAAAAACCCCAATTTAAAAAGAAGAAAGTGGCAGAAGTTGTGATTCGTCATGCCACTCAAGAAGAAGCCTCTGTTGAACAACAAGATGTGGGCACTAGCTCTGCTAGACAGCGCAGCAGAGGTCACAATAGTTCACCGGAATCTTCAAGAGCATCTGGAGGTGAAAGTAACTGATGACTTCTTACAAGTTGAAACTGCGGACATGCGTGTCTCCGTGCCTGACAGGGTGTACAAAGTAACGTTACAGTTAGAAGGAGACATTCACACACAATCGACGCAATGTTTTGGGACCGCATCGTAAACATTTATGATATTCTACTGCCGAAAAGGATTGGCTACCTGGATTTGTCCGTACTTGCCCATATGGGGAAGAGGTTGTCAAATCTTCTTTGTCGCCTCTTGTCCCCGAGGAGCTTGCAGAATCCTATGCCATTGATTGGGCATTGGCAAAGGCACCCGCATTATATCGCAACCATGCAGGGTGGGATAAAGATTCCCCCTATCATGTAATTCCAATCTAAAATCAACCCCAACCTCAACCACAATACTCAATAAAACATGATGCTAAAGCACCCGTGAGGGAAATACTCACACACCTAGAGTACCAGGACGGAATCGAACCTTGTTTCTCACCAATGAATAATTCTTTATTCCCTGTAGCTAAACCAGACTATTCATACAGAATAGTCTTAGATTACAGACTCTTAAACAGTCATACACGCAAATATGCTATACAAAATTCACATGGCACAGCACTAATGAACAACATAGTGCGCAAAAAATACAAAACAATGGACATTTCCAATGGTTTCTTCTGCCAAGATATAGCGCCTGAGAGTAGAGACCTAACAAGCTTCAGAGCACTAGGCTCCCAGAAAAAAATTCTGCTGTTTACCATAGGGGTATAAGAAGAGTCCAGGACTGTTCGCGGCTCGTGTAACTTCAATATTGCACAACACTGACCCTGAAGCATTGTTCTACGTAGATGATATCTACCTCACTGACGATGAATTTCTACAACATCTAAAACTGGTAGCCCGCATTGTTGCGGGATTTGCCGAATTCGGCTAGAAATTCAACTTCAAGTGAACAAAAATAGCCTTCCTTAGCGTCCTGTTTCTGTGATGCGAACTATCAAATGAAGGAAAGAGCCTAACGCCACAATTCTTAGAAAAATGCGCACAGTTACAACCTCCAAATACTATGAAATAATTCCAATCCCTGTTGGGTTTTCTAAATGTTGGCAGAACATACATCCCAGATTACGCATCACGCATAAAACCTTTATGTGACTTAATACGTCCTGACTTTTCCAGTAAATTCTAGACAGTTGAACACACATGCATCCTCAGAGCATTGCAACAAGACATGCTTGCAGCACAACAACTACATACAAGGGACAATAAAAAAACATCTGGTCATCAGAGTAATTGCCAGTGCCATTGGTTTCACCGATGTAACATTAAATGAGGGTAAGACAGTCCTGATTACATACAAATCACATCTGAATTCAACAGCAGAACAACATTTTGCTCCCACTGAGAAAATTCTCACTGCTGTTCAAATGGCCGTTATTAAAGAAAGACCACTGTCCCGGGGGAAAAGCATGATTGTCGTATCTCCAATCCCAGTCCTTGAAGCTGTTACCAAAGCCAGTGTTCCAAACGCTTAAGCATTACATCCACGTTGGATCCAATGGGCAACCTCTGACAGCCACTGATGTAGACTATATTTTTGACCCAAAGTTACAAACTCAAGAATTCTTTCAGTATAAACTAGAATACCCAGTTCCGGCAAACACATTGCCTATTGATCAATATCAAAGAGTCATGTACGCCGATGGCTCAGCACAACCTGCAATAGGCACAAAGAATTAATACTCCGCTGTTTGCGCAGTTGTAAGCGGCTATACGGAGGGTAGTAAGTTCTATCCACAACATACTTTCACACAAACCCTAGGGGATTGCACTGTACAACTAGCGGAGGTAAAGGCTCTGGTGATGGCACTGGAACATACGGATCCTGCACGGCTAACATTGATTGTTAGTACGAATCACAATTGTGTCTGGGATTACACTGGCTGACGAAGCAGCGAAACCAGCAGAAGCTACGGCTTCTGTAGTTGCAGTAACTCGTCCTCGAACAAAACTGGACAATGACATATGGGCTGCCGTGAAAGCTACGACTGAAGACAAACCCTTACCAAAAGCATTTCCTGCTAAATATTCCTACCAAATGGGAGGCTTCTTAGACGCAGAAGAAAAGATACCAGGTGTGGGAGTTTGAGTAATTCCCAATAAAGATCTGAGCCCAGTGTTGATTAAAGCAGCACATGAGGGGGTTGCCTCTGCCCCTGCTTGTGTGGGGGCTACAATATCATTATTGCAAGCACGTTATTGGTAGCCAGGTATAAAAAAACAGACCATGCAATACGTCCTTTGTTGTGATACCTGCCAACAAATTAAGTGGTCCACCATCAAATGCCCACTGCAGACACCAATCCTAATTTCAAACAAGCCATTACAATGTGTGTACTAGGACCATTGCGGTCCCCTAACACCAGACAGTGCATACAAATACATCTTAGTAGCTGTTCACTCATGCTCTAGATTTCTATGGGTGTGGCCACAATGTTCGGCTGACACTCAGACTGTTATTAATGATTTGCAAGTCTTTAACAGCACATATGCAGGTGTGGCTTTCCACTCAGACCAGCACCCTGCTTTCGCCTCAAGGGCATTCATGGATGCCATGGCTTAGTTAGGGGTCCAACTCCATTACTCGTCTCCATTTCATCCTGAGGGAAATAGTGTCGTGGAGCAACAAAACTGAGATTTAAAGCAATCCTTAACAGCCAGAGTATTAGGTACGGGTCGTACTTGGCTTAATACCCTGTATGGAGTCCAAGGAGTGCTTAATAATCTGCCTAGAAGGTCCTAAGGGGGGGAGGGGGGGTTTGTACTTCATATGAGTGCCTATTTGGAACTCAAATGTATGTTCCAGATCTTGATGGTCCTGGCGTGGAGGCGGCAGACACACCCGTTGACATAAATGAACATGTCACTGTCTTGTAGGAATTACAACAGTTCCGTGATGACAACGCTTCTGCCAGTGCTGCCTCCGTAGGAATTAAGAATGTACAAATAACAACTACCGGTTGGATTCCAAAGGTTGGGGATCTAGTACGTGAAACAAATGCTGTAAAAAAATAAAAAAATAAGAGTTTGGTCCTTCTTGTTGTGCACCGGTCCCAGTCCTGGGAATACAAGATACCAGAACTGTTATTCTACCAACGCTGCCTGGTTCTAAAGAAATCTGCTTTGTCTCCAACGAGAATGTCAAGTTAGACCATGATGTCGATCAGACACAGCAGACCAAGAGGAAAACCAGTAGTACCCAAATCCCTCTCACTACTGGTCAAGATGTCACTCTACAAGATTTGAGCAGCAATGCTGACACCTCTCCAAGCTTGGGGAGGGTGGAAAATGATCTTGCATTAGTTCCACTAACATCTATTACAACAAGCAACACGGTAATCGCTGATTGATTTGACCCGACTTCTACATAAACAGATGGCGTCATTTACAGTGCACCACCGTGGGAGATCCCTACCAGTTCTCCTCCTTCAAATACGGCTCCAGTTTTTGCTTCTGGATACTTTGCCAACACTAATGACACCTTTTTGGAATCAATTGCCTCTTCTAATCCCAAACTGCCAAAAGCACGTAAGCTGATAAACTGGCTTAAAACAAAATACTTTATTTTTCCATGGAACTATCTGTGGCTCTCCTTGACTATATTATCTTTCTTCCTTTGGATTGGCTTTGTTATTACTTTTTTCTACTAATACATGGTAATTACCTTCCTGAACAATCAAAAGTTGAACTGGTGGATGAGGTCGTAAAACCCTGTTTTTCTTCTCACAGGGTCCGCAGAGACTTTCTTTCGTGAACATTTCCGCTATACCAATTCCTGATGGAACAGTTTGGGGTAAAGTCACATTTGATATACACGGCCTGACGGAGGTCATTCAAATACCATATGCGTTTAAACTTTTTATGAACAATGTAATAATACCCGGAGTTGTTTCTGATGACTGGGATATGAAAACAGTTTAGTCTATGATGACTAAGTTGCAGTATTTTACTGTATTTGAAAGTGAGGATGTTTATCAATCCAAAGAAAATTATGGTGACACGTTTTGCTATAATTATTATGGACACCATTTCATTCACAGAGCAAGTACCCCAAAGACTATTTTTAATTACACATAATAGGAACATTGTCTAACGCCACCTCAAGGGAATTCTGAAAAATGTACATATTTTTCTGGGCACAACGTTAAAAATGCTGAGTAATATCACTTCAAATTGCCATTTATGGAAAATGTACATATATTATTGACGATACAAAATTCATTGGCTATAGAATGCTATGAATATTGGTTGAAGTCGATTGACTTAAAAATTGTGTGGGGAACAAAAAAAATTGGCAAATGGGGGACGAAAGCTTTGTTTAGAGCATGCCTGATACCTGTTCAAATGATATTTTTTAAATGAAACAACTTGTACAATAGACAAGTTATTTAGGCTTAGCAAAAATTAAGGAATTGAATGCTTCCAGTATTCCTGCAAAATTTTACAAATGGCAAAAGTATATAAATCCAACAGAAGATCCACTCGATGAGTGGGTCCAAATTGACACGTTTAATGCTTCACTTTCACATCCTGGTGGGTGGTTATTGTAGCCAATAGATGCCAATGGGTGTCATAAACTTTTTGTAAACTCCTCGGGGTTTTAGAACAAATAGGCCTGACCCTCGCTATGTGTCATCTGAACATGCAGGTATAGTAACAACATACAGTGTAAGGAAACTGTGCCAGCAATAGCTGAAGAGTTCCTCACTAGATGCTGTTAGAGAACACCTCAGGCTCCTGTCGAATAACACTGACCTACAGTATTTCCTGTTAGCCCCCGGAAAACAAAGCAGAAACCACTTCTTATATGCAGTCTATAATGAAATTTGGAAGCTTTCTCAACAAGAAGCTGCTGCCTGGTTCAGGAAAATAGATCAGGAAAACTTACAGCAGGCATTAACTGTTGTAGTTAATGGGATTAATACCCTGTAAGACTGAATATACACCTTAAACAGTATAGTTTCTTCTGCAATATACATAATACAAAGTGACATGTCCTCTTTAGACCACGGACAGAATCAGCTAAGATCCATTATGCAGTTAGGTTGGACACTACAAACACTGACGGCAGGTCGCATCCCCTGGCAACATGTCAGCGCAAGGGACATATTTTCCATATTTAATTTAACGCGACAACAACTACTAATGGCTAAGAGAGAAGCAACTTATGTCATGTTATATATTGAGAAATTAGAAAAGTTGCCTTTTACTGTGGCTGAAATACCATCTGCTGAGTGGTTAATACACGGGGTCATTAATCTGCCTATTTCAACACTTCAATTCACGTCCTGCTTAAAACACATTGCTGTGGGCAGATATGAAAGGTTAGGAGATAGTTACATCCATGAGGTATGGGAGCTACCCTTCTCGTACAAATGTCTCAGTGGCATGAAAGAGGTCTTTCTTAGCGGTAGCGAGTGCGAGGCTTCTGTCAACCATTCGATGGTTTGTAAACAGCTGCCCTTGCACAGGGCGTGTAGCGCTTCGGTGGCGAACTTGGCTTGTTATCTGAAGGGAGACCCAGTCCCCTTGATTAGACCTACATTCCATGTGCTCTCGAATAGCAGCTATGTCCTCCTCAATAGTGAGACCTGTTGTGGGATGCGAGCTGAAATAGTTTGTGTCGTTTCGGTCTCTAAGATTGTTATATGCTGTGGGAACATACTTTTTCCTCCTACACGACAGAGGAAAGTAGCGAGATTTGGCCCCATATAGCTACTTCAAATGAGAAGTTTGACAAATTGAGCAGACTCAAGGCTTTATTGTTTCAAAAACATGCAGCACTCACATCTGCACGTGAGACCTATGCGCTTCAGGTTGCGAGGTCATCAGCAGAGATACAGTCCCCTTTAAGTACTAACTTTCCAAGACACTTTGGTGAGCTCCTGGGACATTTATTGCATCCAGTACTACTGGAATCGCTAATTTCTTTAAGGCTGTTGGTTCTGGTTTCGTTCACACCTTCTCCTCTATATTTGGCTAATACCTTCAGCCTTCCACTCAATATTCTCCATTATTTTCGGGGGATTTCCAATAACTTCGGCTATAATATGTGGCATCTTGCTATCGCTACTTTTTCTGCACAATGGCTGTCCCGCTGCAACAAGGAGGACTGAAAACGCTTCCACCAGGGCACCTGTGTCATGAACGCATGATGCAGTACTTTGGAGAATCACTCCTGGAGCAACTGGAGTATGACTAGTCTCTGTCATTCAGACCAGTTTTGCATTGTGTGCAGCCCATGTTTCGATGCCTCTGATGCCCTTTTGAATGTGTACTGAAAGTTTGTCTTCTACGCAGCGCTTGCTTTCGTTGGACGCTGATCTGTTGATGTTCTCGCTGAGGGCTCATTACCAGACATATACGTTGGGGGTGCGTTTGCTATGGGAAGCTGTTTATGAGTTGCCCTTTGTGGATCATGCAGCTCTAAACTCACTGTTGGGCACACCACTGAATGCTGCTGCCTTGGCTGGAGCTCAGGGTTTGGAACACTAATGCTCCTTGGTTTTCTTTGGCGATGAACTTCTTACTTTACCACCTGCCGCTGTCTTCAATTATCCCGGAGTCAATTGGCAACTTCAAAAATGACTGACTTTTAAAATTTGGCATTCCCTGATGCCACAATTAACGTTTTAAACTGTCCTTTTAACACATGCTGAAGTGACTTTTAGCCTGTCATTATTGCCATTGACATATATATATATATATATATATACATATATATATATGCCTAGGGATTTCTTTTAGTGGTTTTTATATGTATATTTAGGCTTTGAACCACCTTTAAACCGGCAAGGGGAGGGTTTTGTGTATCCATTTTACCTATAGTTTTATACACATTATTTTAGCAAACTAGGCCTGCCGCTGTGCATTTCAACCTAGATATGTTTTATTCTATCTTCGTTATTTTAACAACTGCCACATTTGCGGTCTTTTTTTCATTTTCTCTGTCTAGTTGTTCTTAGCATTGGTTAGCACTGCCTTCTTAAATAAGACATTTCTTTCACTCTGTGCTTTTCTCAGGGCTACAGTAAGATAGGTTGCCGGCAAAAGTGGTATGCTTGGTCTCTAATGTTTACAGAAACATACACCTTCTTATGTGGGGATCCTTTCTTGGAACATCAGCTGTTTTATTATATAAACACTACTTTGACCCATGTATGTTAGGAGGGAGATTCCAGCCATATGATCACAACTGTATGCTTCGCTGACCTCTTGCTCAGGTATGAGGGATGATGTCTTCCCAGGGGAACCTGAAGGGCAGAATTAGAGCTTAACATGCTGTACTCTAACATAGCCTAGATAGGAACTATTCTTGTAAACCGCAGTGACAACATGGTAGCGTTATTTTTGTGTTTTACTCTCCTTGTCACAAGTTTAATCCGGTCATGCTTCACCGTCCTAGTTATTGCAATACATGCTTTATTATCTGAGATGCGGTTGCTTCAATAAAACCTTATTGAACCTTACTCTGCCTCGGACTGTCCTTGCATATGTGAGACTAATGTAACTGAGAGAAATGGATGAGACCCGAGTGACCGCGATTTCCCTGAGGAATCACTTGTGTCATGCGCACGGTTGCCCAATCATACCTGCTCTTGGGTGGAGATGAGGCACTGCTAGTTAGCCGGAGCAAAACCCGGATTAGGTCGACAGGTGTCACCTGTAGTGGGATTAGACTCAGTCAACCGCAATACAAGCGATTCTGCTGCCCGAATCCAGTAGTCTCATTAGGATAATGAGAACCTACGCGACAGCATCACATGTATTGTTAGGATATTATGTCAGTGAACCCCTAAATGCTTTATCTATGAATGTAGCTGGTACTGCCACTGACTCACAACACTGCATATGTATTTGTTCCCTTTACTCCAAGCAGACACTGTTAAATATTTTGCAATTGGTTGACTATAAATTAAACTTCCTACATAAATCACAACTCTCTCCTACCTACCATATGGATATATGGATAGTAAAGACTGGCCATACACGTATTAGCTATTTCTCCAAAACAACTTTCATTCATTGCCCTATATGTGTAGGCTGATTGATGAACGATATGCCACTACCTGTCCTACCCCAAGTAAATAGGACATGGTACCTGTTTCATCCTGCCATATGTTGTTATGAGATGTCTGTTGACCATTGTGAAATCATTCCTACATTTACTGATTTGTAATATGCATTTAATTTCAGGTGCCCTTAGCAAATATTATGAAGACTACTGCTTACCTAAGATATTTTAGGAGAATTATGTGCCCCATACATTAAGCATAAAGAGTTCATTGTAACTAAAAGGTATGTGCTAACAACTCTTTTCTGTTCCAGACACTGGGGACTCTTTACATGGGCCTTCATATTTCATAGAATGATACTGAACAGTTTGTCTCTTTTGATTGTTAAGCTCACTGATTACTGGTTGGTGATGGAGAGTATTAAACTGTTTATGTGGTCTAGAAAAAGACCACTTACCTATCAGAGCCCAACAAGGGGTAACGTTGTGGTAAGCCTTATTAATTGGAAACTTTTCAGATTGTTTAACTTGGTTACTTTTAAATTTCCAAAGGTGATCCAAACCAAATTATATGAAAGATTAAACACAACAAAAAAGTGAGAAAGAGGTAGATATGTACACCATAATTAATGAGTTAAGAGTAAGATGCAGCATAGAAGCCACATCTTTAACACATACAATTTAAATCATTAAAAATATTAAATTAAGCCAATCTTTACTAAGATACTCATTCAACAACAACAAAAAAAATATATATATATATTATGCACCCCTTTTAGAAAAAAAAGACAGATCCCAGACAAAGAAACGCTTCATGACCACTGGTTTCTCAAAGTGCTTAATGACTGTATGAAAGCTAGACATTTAAGAGCAAATATATGTACTGTAAATTAAAGAGAAACTCCAAGATAAAAGGCTTTAACAATATGTTCAGATGGGAACTCTCTAATACTAACTTAATAAACAAATCACCAAACAGAAACATATGCTAACCCACCCTTATGAGCTAGATGTAAAAGCAATTATGAATCACTCCCAATGTCCCTACAGCTTTATGAAGTCTATTAGATATTTAACTGTCCAAGACTCCAGATGTAGTACTTATGTCACTACAAGCAATGCCTTAAAACCATCACTGGACAACACAGAAATTGATGGATCACTGTTGGTACAAAAGAAGCAAAATAAAAGACAGCTATAAACATAGATGTATCCATAAAAATACCACCATTGTCAGAAATACAATCTTGTGGCCTGTATCTTACAAATATTTTTTTAATAAGGATTAAACATACATTAACAAAAAGGTACAGAGTTTATAATACAAACTTTACATCTATGGCGTATTCATCTATCTTTCAACAGTAGTGTGGATGAAGAAATTGTGGTAATGATAAGATTAGTGAAATCCCCAAACCCCCTAGTGGTATAAACTGGTACACCCTCAAAAGTGATATACTGAATCATTCATGTAGCTATTAGACAAGATATTGACATTGTTATTGGTGTTTAAATTGACAGACATGCTTCTGCTCTTCAACCTAAATTGAATATATAATTCCCTAGAAGACAAAAGCATTCAAGAAATATATCTCAATGGCTGCGGCTCACAATATCAATTGTAAATGGCTTGATCCACCACCATGATATTGTGACCAAAATATCAATTAACATAATATTGTGAAGTTAAGTATATATAGGTGACTACAGGTTTACTATTCCTAACTCTATATCAATATATGTTACATTGACGAGCACTTAAGTAAATTAATATATGTTACACTGACGAGCACTTAAGTAAAGTACATCTATAGTAACCAACATATATTTACCTTCACAATATTACGATAGTCAATATGTTAGTCACAATATTTCGATAAGACATAATTTAAAACTCAATAATTAGGGAGAGGGCAATCCAAATCAATCTTAAGGCTCACCACATTTTGTCATAATGAAATATGATTGGATTTCAAATATATTCTTTGAAGGGAGCAGACATGTTTGCTGGGAGTGACATTTAAGTTTTTCTACCTTCTTCACTGAACTTTCATTCAGGATTTCTGGAATTCGTACAACATATTAACACGTTCAGGTTGGTTTTCAGTGCAATGTAAAATATTTTTCTAATTAAGAAAGAAACCTATAGAGTACAAAGCTTATTATTATTATTATAGATAATGTTATATAAAACAATAACATATGAAACTTAAAGAAGTCAGTCTAAGTCAACCATACTTTAAATGTGTCTTCTTAATTTCAGAACTATTGTCTATATACCAGATATGTTCACCAAACATTGCACACCATGATATGGGTTTGCCATTTTCCATTTTGTTTTAAAGTGTAATTGTAATAACTGGATTATTAAAGTGTCAATGTATGCATATAAATTGCAGATGTTGGACAGCATCTTTTGCACTTTAAAGACAGTGACTTGAGAGCAGATACTAAATACAACAAACACATGTTGATTCACGTCAATAAAACAACTCAAACACAAGTCAATATTTTCCTAAAATCATGAACACTGATGTACAACAGATATGTGCACTTCGTGAAATCACATTTTCCCTTTTTGATTTCAATAATGTATCAATCAATGTCTGGTCCTATGCCAAATTCAAACCAATTTAATTTGCCTCATCACTCATAATAACTGGTTAAACAAAACTCACAAGATATGTTTTAAAAAAGCAAATTAAATTGTGACAATTATAAATTACAAAAAATGAATTTTATCTTGGTGAGTCACTTTTGGTTAACAAGTTATATATGTATGTATTTATACTTTCAAGTGTTCTTTGTGCGCAACCAATGATCAATCTGATTGGTGTACTTGGCAAATATTAAGTGAGTATTAACACTCAACTACTCAGACATACAGAATGGAGAACGTACGGCCTTTTGATTTTATCTACACAGCATTAAAATGTGTTTTTGCAGAGGGATTTCTGCTGCAGCAGAAGCCATGTAGTACCACTGTTGGCACATTACTAACTAACTAATAACCATAAGCACACAATGCTCAGAGACCCATTTTGAGTGCATCCATAACTTCAGTTCTACAGTTAATTGATTTAAAAGAAAGGCCACAAAAATAATTATCTTCAGTTTTGCAGTTGTGTAGGTGTCAGTGGAATGAATATATACTTTAAATCAACATGTAATAGCTCAACAGTTAAACCAGTATTAGGTCTTAATTAAACAATATAAAGTGTTGAGATGTAAGACGATCTCATCTAGTATTATGGGTCCAATTATGCAGGGGTGTGGAATTTATTAAAATATCTACTTGTCCAGGGGACAGGTTGCTTCTCAAATCTACTTGTCCTGTAAAAAGATCTACTTGTCCCTTTGGTGCCATGTAGTGTGGCGCCAAATTATGGCAGCAATCTCATTATGTAAGAGCTCTGATAATAGCCTCTCTGATTATGCCAGGGCTACTACCACAGTAGGGCTTGAATACTTGCAGTTTCAATCCCTGCTGTAGCAATTTCCTTATTTTGCCACCTTTCTGCACATCTGCATACTGGGGCTGGAGGAAGCAGTAAGCAATAGTTCCAGGGCTGGAATGCCTTTGAGTCTGCAAACCTACTAACCTGCATGTTTTAAAGATCTTCACCAGCTTCTCTCTAATATTTTCCCATAATAAGAAAGGTTGGACATTTACTCCTGACAATAGCAGAATTAGAACTTCTTCCAGGGTTGGGAAGAAAGTGGCTGGAGGGAAAATGAACTTGCAAATGCTCAATAGATTTTCACATGAGCAAATCTACACATGCGTATTTACCCATGCTAAAATTCACAAATATTTTATAGGGGTACGACATATACCATGGGTGCACTTTTGTGACTTTCTTTAAGAATCTGGGGCCACATGTAGGTAGGTTCAGATTTGCGAACCGCAAATTGCGTGTCAGAGCGACTCGCAAATCCGAATGTAGGATGGTGTCCCTGACACCATCTCTGATTCGCAAGGGCTTCGCAAATGCCCACCTCATGAATAATCATGAGGTGGGTTGCAATTTGCGACCCCCTTGCGAATGGCAGCCCTCACAGGGATGGTGGCCTGCTGGAGACAGCAGACCACCATGTCTGTGACTGCTTTTCAATAAAGCAGTTTTTTTGTTTTTTTTTGTAATGCAGCCCATTTTCCTAAAAAGAAAACGAGATGCATTACAAAAACGAAAAATGAAACGTTTTCGTTTCATTTTTTCAGAGCAGGCAGTGGTCCACAGGACCACTGCCTGCTCTGAATTTTTTTTTACAGTGACATTCACAATGGGGAAGGGGTCCCATTGGGACCCCTTCCCTTTTGCGAAAGTGTTAGCACCCATTTGAAATGGGTGCAAACTGCGATTGGTTTGCGCCCGCGTTCGCAAAACAATCCTACGTTGCACTGCGAGTCGCAATTAGGAAGGGAACACCCCTTCCTAATTGCGAGTCGCAAACCTGTTTTGCGATTCGGTAACCAGGTTACCGAATCGCAAAACTGGGTTTGTGCATCGCAATGTGCTTTTTGCATGTCGCAAACAGCGAGTCGCTGTTTGCGACACGCAAAAAGCTACCTACATGTGGGTCTTAGTCCCTAATTAGGTCTGGGTACAAAGACATTTTGTTTTTATTAAACTTCTATTTCTCTCTCTTTCGGCTGGCTTTACTGTGAGTGATCGCATTCTGCTCTTCAACAAGGAGCATATTGGCACACAAAGTAGTTTTGTTCAGTGTCAGGAACTACAGTGGCAATCAGTGACGTAACGAAACTGGAGGGTGCCCCTTTGCAAAGAACATGGAGGAGCCCCCTCTCCAGACTCACTCAGGGCAGGAGCTGTGCTGAAGGGGCCCCCTGGAGGGCGGCTGCGGGGCCTTTGTTATGCCACTGGTGGCAACGTGTGCTTTTAGAGTTCAAAAACGTTTTGGGGGGGTTTTGCCAGTGTTTGTTACAATGTTGAGGGCCTGGTAGCTCCTACAACAATAAAGTGTTACAAAAGCCATGTCAAAACAAGACACGCATTGATGAAACTAAAAGACTTATAAAAATATGTCAGATCAGTTGGCTTTGTCAGTGTTTGTTTATTTTCATGCTTCCCATAATCGTGTTGAAAAGGGTTACACTGATTTTCCATTAGAAATATTTTGGGGAAATACTAGCATGCATCAAAACATTTTACTAAATGACACTTCATTTGCATCTAATCAGAGAGCATTCTGGGAGCATTATACTTAGCCTCATAGCCTAAACTTTTCAAACATGTGTATACACGTTTTTTTTTTTGTACTGGAACCAACGTCAGTAGTGAAGTGTGACCTTAAAACATTTATTTACAGCACTCACCCTAATAATGAAGGCTTTCAAATAATGAACCATAAATACAAGTTCGAACACCATTATCTTTTGGAAAAACATTACCTCAACTGCAGAGAGTTCCACTCTCTGTAAACAAGCAGCCAAAGGGTTTGTGCTGAAGAGGGTTGGGCCTACTTGTCCAAAGGACAAAGTAAACATAAAAACTTGTTGCCCTTGACCCCAAACAAGATTTCCCAGGCGTCGGGCGATTGGAATTCCACATCCCTGTTATGAGTTTGGCGGTAGGGAACACCAGTCTGCCAAACTCCAGACAGGTTGGCTGCCACCATAGTGGCCCTCACCCTGCCAGCCTATGAGGAGTTTCCTGCTAGGCTGACAGTGGGAAACTGACAGCAGTATTGTCTCCAGCTCGAAATCAAGCCAGTGCCAATGCGGTCACCTGCAGGGTGCACCTTCGCAATGTTTACTGTCTGCACATAAGACAGGGAACATTTTGATTGTGCTGGGCCGGAGGACCTCTACACTGCCCATGCTAAGTACATAGGCAGTGCAGGGGCCCCCTGAAAGTGTTCTCCGCCAGCCTTTTCATAGTGGTAAAACTGCCATTAAAAGGCTGGTGGAGAACAGGGTCGTAATCAGCAAGGAGGTGCTGCATGCAGCGCCACCCTAGGTGATTGCGACCTCCATCAGCCGTCAACCCATTGTGATCACCGATCCCGGTGGAGACGGCGGAACCCTGAGACGGCGGATCCCTGGTGGTCATAATGTGACAGTCGGACCGCCACAGCGGTCCTGACTGCCACCACGAGGCTTGTGGTCTCAAGACCGCCAGTCTCGTAATGAGGCCCTAAGTCTTTCAACCTATGCATTTCCAAATTTTAGAGGGAGTTTTGTGATAAAACCAGAGGTATAGCAAATGTTCTACAGATCCTAAGGCAAGCAAAAAATTTGCCCCTATACTGATGGGGCAACTAAAGTCAGCCATAATAAGGGAGCACACAAGGGTTCCCTATACTTGCTGCACCAATTATATCTATGCCACTTTGCAAGTCAAAACAAATGAGCCATCAGCAGAGAATGCTATTTAAAACAAATAAAATGTGTACCCACTAAAAATTGTACGGAAAGGATAAAAATTGATTTTAAACAGGGTCGCACATTTCGGAAACAAATAGCACTGATGAATGAAATAATTTCTGCTTATTGAACATAGAAGCTACACTGGTGAACCTAAACAATATTCTATCAGCTGAGGAGCCATCAACAGTGCAACAGGTGCAATGACAATGGGGCATAGGACCATATGAGGCCTACTGAAGACCCAAATGTAGCAGTATTTTTCTAAAACACCGGGAATAAGGTAGTAATTTTCTCTGCTTGCATTGTGGCCCATCGCAGCCTTGCCACGTAACTGCACTATGCTTTTGTAACACACCACTTCTTGAAACCCACTATCACCGTTAGCACTGAAAGACCATACAAATGGCAATACAGCAAAATGGATAGCTTTGTTACTGTAAAAAATATAAGTGTCTTAAGGGTGTGGTTTAAATTTGAATGGGTCACTGACAATACAATTTCCCCACAAAGAGTCTACCTCTCTGTAATAGCCCTGTATCACTTTAATAAGTACACTGAACAGTGGTACACTTGGAAAATGTGTTTGTTGCATCACCATATTAGAAACAACACAATTTTCAGTGGTCCAGGACACACTCTGCTCAGCAGAACAACCAACCTTCTTAACATCATATAGAAAGAAGGGTGTCTTGGAATGGAAACACCTAAATACATTTCTATCAATCCATAGGTGCAAGTTTCTTAACTTCATACATTAAATACAAGCACTGGCAATTCCAATCCCGCTGGCTTGAAAGTATTGTTGGATGGTAATGTGAAGCATTAGAAGTGGATAGCATGGCAATGGATATGTATTTGTTTGGAAGCAAAGAACTGTAGAACAATATTGGTGTAGGTTAAAAGGTCAGGTGATAATTGCACTGTCAAGTCAGACCTAACAATCCACATAGACTAATGATTGCCCTCCTTCCATCTGTGATGCTACCACAGAAAAAAAACATACATGATCTACTTATCCAAGACACTAACAGCATTACAATGTAATGTGTGCCCCTGAAAGTTCAAGTTCAGTCTGCTAGATAAATAAAATGATCACAGCTGTGTGGAGGACAAGCACTTTTTGTGACACAACTCGGACCCAATCAATACATGTACTTCTGGCTCCCAATATGTGGGTGGAGCCAAAGCCCCTCTCATAGAGATTCCCACATAATTGTCAGGCAGCAGCTGCCCTGTCAAGCCAGTCCATAAAACATGAAATTGCAAACGTGCTTTACATTGAACCATACCACCACTTTTCAGAAGCCTAGAAAAGAAGTCGCACAACTGGATGAAATATACCTTTTTCAAGTCCCGGATGCACGACACAAGGGTGCGGATCTTATGTTTGCTCACATAAGAAGGAACACATCACTATGGCCCATGCATTAAACAGGCCAACACTATAACGCTCTGCTTGTTTGACATAAGAATGCAAGCAATAAATCATTTCAGTGGTCCAGGAAACTATACACTACCTTAAGCGAGGGATGCATAGTTCTCAGATCACACCGAGCAAAATGGAACTACACAGACGTTTATGTCAAGAGAAAGCGAACACAGTCAAAAATGACTATGGTAAAAGGCAACTGATGAGAGCAGCAAGCTCTCTTGGGGCTGCCTGCAGCAGCAGATAAACCACACCACGCGCTGTTTCCAGACAAATCCCTCCGTGTCCACACATGCCAGGATGTCCATTCTTTAGTAGCAATTTACTACTGGCCATCTTTTACAAATAAACTCCTATTAAAGTAGCACACGGAATGGTCTGAGCAAGTGCATTTATCGCTTTAAATTGACGGTGTTATTCTGCTTCGGATCCAGCATTTGTTCAGCATGCTGTTTGTCGTTCAGCCACAAGAGCACGAGAAAAAGACTGATCCGAGCAGCAGGTTAAATAAACGTGATAGGTTCGCAGCTTTAAAAAGAGGCAGACAGGCAGGGAGGTCCAAGCCACTGACAGCAGCATCCCAAACTTTGACACCCCTCTCTGGCCTGCCAGCGCTAAGTAGATTTCGTATGCATATGTTAAATATCGGACCAGCAGGAGCAACCCAAGGCTGCAGGCAGAGGTGACACTATTATTTTGTAGCCTACTTTGGTCTCCTACCCGACCAGCGCCGATTTCTCCGCCCACAGGAGCAGCAAGGCAGAAAGCGTCTTCCGTTCCTGCACTCGCTACAAATTCAGCAGCAGCAGGTCGGGCGCTGACTTTACCTGGACTTTCTTTACTCTGCCCACTAGGGCTCCATTGCACCGCATGTGAGAGCCTCTCTGGGCCTGCACATCAACCCCATGTACAGTAGGTGGAGGGAGAGGAGGGAGTCCTTCATCCTCTGCCACCCCGGCGATTTCCTCTGTTCTTCAGCAACTCCGGTTGGGCTCCGCTAGCCTCCCTCCCCCTACAATCAGCCCTCTCCCAGCCCCCGTCTATCACCGCAGCTGGGCTTTGAAGCCTGGGTTTGCGTTGCGTACCTCATAAAGGTCCCCCGAAGCCATGCTGGGCTGCGGAACTTGGCGTATGTGCGCGCCTCCTCCTCCTCCTCTCTGTGCTGCTGCCGCGGGGGAGCTGTATGTTTGTGCAGAATGACAGGCTCTGGACTTCTCCGTGTGCGCAGTGCGCAGACTCGGGCACGGTGAGAGAGGCGTGAGCATCGGCGAGGAGCGGAGCTGGAGGCTGCACACAGGCGCCGCCTTCCGCCCTGCTCTCTGCTGCCGCCTGTTCCGCTCCCACAGCGCCCTTGAGCGGCGAGGCAGAAGGAGCGGCTGGCATGCCGGGCGTTTAGCCAGCTACCTAGCTGGACCGTCGTCGGGGGATAGAAGGAAAAGGCTAAACATACACTGGGGCAAAAAAGGAAGACATTGAAAGAATCCGGGGTAAGAGAGAACTATTAAAAAAAAAAGACCCTGAGACAGTGAAAGACTAAAGTACAAATGCACTGTCCCTGGCGAGAAGACAAATCTTGACAACAAATAATAGGGGAAATAAAATATACAAAACACTCACAAGGACAACTGGCATTGGCAAAACTAAAAAGTCATATTGGCAAGGAAAAATGAAAAAGAAAAGATATACAAGGGTAAAAAGAAAAAGTGCAGGTGTAGAATGTCATATATGAGGAGGCTCTGCAGACTCATTAAAAGCCAAAGTTAGATGTTCAGGAATACATGACATACTTGCAAAGGTATGCAGCCAAGATTACGGAGTAAAAGGAAAAAAACGCAAGGGGAAGCAGCCATTAAAAAATGACAAAAACATGAAGAATTTGTAAGACTGGAGCCAAATGACATTGGTATATCTCAGACCAAATCCCCACCTTAGGTGGAAGAATGACATCCACACAGCTCTGCTTCAGATGAGCATATTATATTGACTAATACACTTGCATAAATAATTTGTGTTTTTTATTGATGAGAAGGGTTATTGTATCATTTTTACTGATTGTGTTTATGTTTTGCACGGTATTAAAGTTTTCTAGTGCCCCCTCCCATGTGTTGTGATTTCTTGCAGTGCCTGGAAGTTACCATTGCTTTCTGAAAAAGCCAGACCACCAGCAAAATAAGTGGAGTCATAATCCCGCTTTTCTGTTTTTGCGTACAATGCTCAGTCAAATCTTTGTATGTTCTGAAGCCATCTTCTGCTCCAAAGCAACAGAGACGTAATGGCAAACAAAACCAGGAGTTGCTAATGGAAAACACAATCACTATAGGTGCAACATGTTTCTTTGATCTTCTCTACAGATGAGACCCACCTGTATGTTCTCTTTAAAGCATCCATTCAAATATGGCAGGTAATAGTTAAAAACTAATTGTTGTGCAATGTTTTCCTTTGAAGAGTCAGGTGTAGAATTGTTTTTTAAATTACTTTTGGTTGTGGTTTAGTGAGTTTCCTCGGATGAAAATGTCATTAATAAACAGAGTGGGTGTGCAGCATTGTGTTTACTATGAACGCAAGGGCATTGGTACATGGATATGATGAATAAATGTGAAATCATAAAAAATGAAAGCATATTGTAATTTTGTGAACCATTCAATTCGAATTGCATTTAATAAATGAGATTACAGTGGTATCTTGGATGATTAAAGTCTAGTATGAAAAAGTAAAGGAAATAATATATAGTTAGTCAAAAAGGTACAGTTAAAGAATCAATGGTTAATTTATAGGAAATTAGAATGCTTAAAAGGATTCCTCAAAATTGTGTTGATATTGTACTAGTTACAGAGGGAGTATGAATAACGTGTGTGGTACCAGCTAATGAAATTAGTTCGATAAGTCACAATTTCAAAACTATGTGTACCATTACTTTTTAACATTTTCACAAAATAAAGTGACTCCAAAGTTCCAATTGAGTAACAAAGAATAAGAATATTCTAGAAAAAAAAATATCACTTTAGAAAGGGAAAGATACTGAAATTGCCAGACCTGGAACAAATACCATACTACCTTCTTTGGAGGCCAAGTGTTCTGATAATATGACAATAATCCCATGATTAGTACTTCCTCCATGGTTTTGTACCAAACTGAGGAATCTATTTGCATTCTTCTTTCTTCGACAAATAAATCCTCAATGGTTTCTGAGTCTTGCAGTTTCAATGACTTCCACCAGATTTAGATGGGCATTCACATGCTGAATTATTCAAAATAAATTGTTATAATGATTTTCACCTAATTTTTGACCAAATTAAATTAACAGACAAGAGATCCAGATTCATAACATTGAAGTTCAAGGTATTACCACACCGTCAGAATTCAAGTTTATCTACACCACAAGTTCTCTCAGGCACAAGAAAAATTATTTAAAAAAACTGAACTGCTGTATTCCTTTTGAAGCCAATGTAAAAACCTAATTGGTACACTTCAGCATAGGATCTTTAACCAGTTGTCAATTAACTAGCTTAGGAAAGAGATTTAAGAAATAATCCTGGAAAGCCTTAAAATTCCTGTAACATCTCCATGACCATCAGGCTTTTGAAACCCAGTGGGCTATTTTACCATTTAGAAAAATAGAACAAGTAATCCTTGCAAATTCTAATATGAATCATTTTAAATTGACCTCAAGTGAGTCCTATAATGTAACAATATGCATGCTTGCTAGCTAATATAACTGTATATCAAAATTGTGTTGGCTCCAAGGGGGAGCTATAACCCTTGACTTACACGATAATAGTTAAAAAATAGCTCAAAAACATTTTTTGTAGCAATGAACCTATCTTATTCTTTCACCTTTTCTTTGATTTCAAATTTAGTATGCAAGAATGATAAAAAATAACTACAAATTCTGAATATAAATTATAGATACAGTAGGTGGTCCTAGAGTGATGGTGCAGTGTAGGTGAATAATGTGATTAAGGTGCCAAATGTTATAAATAGTGGAATTGTGGTTTAAAAAGTTTATGATCTTCACAGAGACCCTTTTAATGCAGGTGTCTCTTCTTTTTAGTAGGTCCCTTATTTTCACTTCTATTGTGGCTAATAAGTTAACTGAGAGTTAAGTTGTTGTCCTCCGGCTCACCACAACAAAGTGAAAATGTGAGAAACCTACTAAAAAGAAGAGTTGTCTCATAGGATCCAAACTTATGAAACATAGAGCCAGGAGTGAAGATTCATGAAAATTAAGTGGACGGCAAAAGAAAAAAGTTTGCTTTTATGATGAAATGACCCATCATCCCAAGAGATACAATTTAAACATGCAATTAATCATGAACATTTATGTGGTGCTTCCTTAAAAAGATCATCTGTCCTGATGATGACCCATTAATGATTTGTTCTCATATGCTGGGTTGAAACGTCAACAAGATTTAATGTGGATTCATGTCTAAACGAATAGTGACTTCTAGACACCTTTCCAAGTTTTGTTTTCTAAAAAATGAAATCTTCTTTTAAAGCGTTACCTTTATTACATTTATAAAAACTGGACAGACCAGTTTCAAAGTTCTGATGCATCTATTTATCTCACAACTTCATATTACTGGAATTATATTTGTGATAGTTTGAGCTCAGATATTTCCAATTGCCTCACTTCAAAAAGCTACATTTTTAATCTGTTTTTTGAACAATGTTCATTCCTTTATAGAGTTAATCATCTTTTCTTCATTTCTCCGTAGTGATATCCAAATGGGCAATTTAACACATCTATGCATTGCTTTGTGTCACAAGTTGCAAAATATTCAAGTTTCATTCTTTCCTGGTATATGGATGAAATACTGCATCACCCTTCGAAATGTATGTGCACTTTCAGCAGCTTAAACACAGGTATTTGACCTTGTTCTCCGTTTGTAAATATATTTGTTTTAAATCTTCTTTTAGTTTAGTAGCCATAGTCAAATGTTTCCTGAAGCTCTTTCCCGCCGTCTATGCTATAAAAGGCTACTTGCTGAAAATTTCCTTAAGGTTTGATTCATAGTGTATTTCATGCTTTGGAAGCTCCTAAGAGGTCTACATTAAAAAACAAAGAAAAGACAAAACAGTACAAAAACAGGAGCATAAATAGAAAAGCTAAACAGAAAACGGTACGAAGAACAGAAGAAAAAGGAGAGAAGATTATTATACTCAAGACTAGCCACACAGTGTTAAACTGGACACCAAACAATGAATATCTATAAGATCCATCCCATGCTAGTAAGAGATTGAACACTATATCAGAAGTAACAAAAGTGACTCAAAACAAGTGATTGATCATTAGGATCTTCCGTGCATTAATCCACCCATACTACGTTTTAATAAGATAATGCAATGCCTATTCAAATATCATTAAGATTAAGGGGGTTATTCCAACTTTGGAGGAGGTGGTAATCCGTCCCAAATGTGACGGATTTCCCACCAGCCGTATTACGAGTTCCATAGGATATAATGAACTCGTAATACGGCTGGTGGTATATCCGTCATTTTACCGTCACTTTTGGGACGGATTACCACTTCCTCCAAAGTTGGAATAACCCCCAAAGTTCTTATATAACTCCATTGTCATATTGAGGTGATCAAGGAACATAGCTGCATCAATAGAAAATATACAGAGAGTACATACATTGTTTAAATCCCTATATCATCATTCACTGGACAAATCCTATATAAATGAATATGAATTTGACATTAGCTCCATGTAATAGGAATATCAAGTATAAACAGTAATCCCAAATGCCATTAAATTAGAATATGCCTCCGATACATGGCATAAGTGCTGAGAGGCAACAAGAGACTGAAAAATGTGTATCTGTTATTGTGTTCAGGAATTACAAACATTAATACATCCTTTCTTTTGTTATGAATAGTATAAACAAAAACTAAACATGTCCATTGTAAAGAAAATGCTAACCATGACCAGTATTGGCCAAATCTATTAATTGTTTTTTTTCCTATTGCAATACCAATTTAAGTAGAAAAATAGAACATTATACCTATCGAGCCCTCGTTGCAGAATACTGGCAAGGTGCAAGGAAGGAGTGCAATAGCCAAAGTTGCCGAAAACATAATCAGCGGACCGAAAGACAAGGGAAGTTATAATTGTTGTAAAAAAATAGGAAAATGTAAAATCAAGTCTATTTTTGAAAAAAGTTACTTACCAATGGATGAGCACCGTATTCACTGAAATCACAGGATAAGTGCCTTATTCGAAGCTAACAGTCCTTAGGCCAGGCGATTTTAACTAGCCAATGTTGAAAACGGAACCCTGGCTGTGGCCATCTTAAGGACAGGACAACATATTGATATGAAACGAAAAGATGATCCTACTTTAGTTTTAACTAACCGGAGTTAGGGAATAAAGACCAAAGGGTGGCCATTTTTAAAAAAGAGGCAAAGTATTAACATAAGAGGAAAAAATTAGAACGGTAAGATGGTCCTACTTGATTTTTGACTTACAAATCATTGAAGAATAGAAATACAGGGGCGTCCGTCTTACAAATGGGCAAAATGCAAACAGACAATTAAACAATTAAAATGATGGCATATCCTTTTCAAATTAATTCAGTATAATGGAGTGGTCCTACTTTTATTAGATTATCCAAGATTTAAGAAAAAGGGAACCTTAGGCGACCAACTTAATAAAGAAACAGAATATTGAATACTTACTTGCCTACATTCACTCGCACCCACAAATAAAGTGTCAGTACGTGGTTTTGGCCTATGTATACAAAGCTTCCCTACGTGTAATGCATCTAGTGCTAATTTCCCTTGCGTCTTAATTGCAGTGAAAGCATAATCATTTTTATAAATCCTTTTCTCTAAGCCCTTTTCTTATTTCTCCTTTAATGCCTTTCTCCTGTCATCTGTATGTCCTATGAAGCTCTTCTCTAAAGGTGTAAGCAAACATATGAGATGATTTTTATGTGCATATGCGGTGCCAAACAATAATGTAGGCTCAAAGAATCCTCTAACCAATACTATATCATGATCCTTAGCTAATCTACTCAGATACCTAATGATAGGAACAAACAAAACCACTACATCATAATTAGAGTAAAAATAATGTATATACTCTTGATCATAGAACCTTGTTAGTAGTAGACTACAGCTTATTCCATAGGTTAGTGAAAGACTGTGGTACGTAACTCCTTCCTCTACAGATGAAGGAATTTGCGTACAGCTTATTCCGTAGGTTAGTGAAAGACTGTGGTACGTAACTTGCACACACACAAGACAATCCCTTGCATCCATTGTCTCCACATAATCATTCAACAAACGATAGTAGACGTTAGACGAAAGCTCTCCTTGAGCATTAGTATAATCATGCAAGTACTTCTCATCTAGCTTCAACTTCTCTAAGGCCATTAGTGTAGTAGTCTCAGAAGGAGAGGTATGATTGGCTACTTTCACATCAAGAACAAACATTCCCACAATCACTACTATAAACAAAATTCCACACGTGATTGCCAATCCAACGCTCACATATTTATAGCGCCTAGCATTCCTAACTTGATTCTTTAACTCAGCTATGATTTGTAAAGAATCAGAAAACAGAAGTAACTTCTGGAAAATGTAGCAAAAATCAAAGCAATGAAATATTCTTCTTTCACGGTTCAATCTCACATCCAGGAACCCCTTTTTCCTTTGTCAAAATCAATTAGCAGCTTGTCTCATCCGGTTTTCAATGTCAAATCAGGTTATCAATTGCTCTTCCAGTTTGTTTTCAACAGTCTCTTTTCTCAAAATATTTTCGATTCGTTTAACAGTTCAGCTCCTTAATCACTTTCAGGTTACATCAAAATACTGACTCGAACGTCTCTATCAAAACAAAAAGACATAAACTTGTTTTGCCATTCATTAGTAGTTGCATATGCCCATTCAGGACCTGCGTATCTTCGACTTGCTATTCTCTTCCTCTTCAACGTTTGATCATCACTTAATTCACCTTCACTCAATTCTTCCTTTCTCGTAGCATCCACTTCTTCTATTGTTTCATTTATGACCACTTCCTTTCTTTTCTCTACATGCGATTCAGGCCAATTATCTCCTTTTCTTGATCCTTCTGTCAATATTCTTTTCAGGATTGGACTCTTCTCCTTCTCTTTCTCTGTGGTGTTTTCTCTTGATGGACCTGCAACAGGCTCAGGAGGAGTCAGATCACTTTGACTTTGATCTGTCTCAACTCCCTTCCCTCCTTGGTCTGGCACTTGCTCTGTTTGTTTCTCAGCACTGTCTGCTTCTGGGAGAATACCTGCCGAGCTAGGCTATCCTGCTGTATCCATCGAGATTGATTCTCCCGCACCCTCTGGTAATTCTTCACTTTCGTCTCATACAGGGGTGATTGAACCATCTTCCACAAGCTCTTGTTAAATTTCAGGCTCTCTCTGTTCCTTTTCTGGTTCAGGTGTGGCAACCTGTTTCACCATTATAGGTGACCTCAACAATACTTCTTCATGATCCAATGGACATTCCACTTTCTTTGTGTGACTCACGTGAATCCAGTTCAGGAGTCCTGCATACTGTGGTAGTTGTTAGAATCACCTGGTAGGGCCCTCTCCAACATGGCTCCAAACATATCTTGTGAACATGTTTTCAGACATCGACCCAATTGCCGGCTCTCAGGTTGTTCCCTGGATCGTGAACTGGTAGCAGGGTAGTGGCCACCACCTGCTGAGAGAAAGAGTGAACCCCATCAGCCAGACCCTTGCAGTAGTCCAACACCATATCATCTGTAATATTTACAAGTGCATTGGCTGGAACTTCTGGCAATCTCATTGCTCTGCCCATAACAATCACGTGGGGCGACAGTCCTGTCTTCTTGTCAGGTGTATTTCTCCTTGACATCATTACCAAAGGCAATGCATCTGGCCATTTCAGATTCGTAGCTGTACACATCTCAGCAATTCTTGATCTCAAGGTACCATTCATCTGTTTCAATAGTCCTGATGCTTCAGGGCGGTAGCTACAGTGCAACTTCTGCTCAATGTTTAGTGCTGCACACAAAAGTTTGATCACCTCATTATTGAAGTGAGTTCCCCTATCTGATTCTAAAGAGATCGGAAATCCAAAACGTGGTATCAACTCTCTATGTAACAACTTCGCTACTGTGAGACTATCATTTCTTCTTGTGGGGTATGCTTCAATCCAATGACTAAAAATGCACACAATCACCAACACGTATTTCAAACCTCCACATGCAGGCATTTCAATGAAATCCAGTTGCATTCTGCTGAGTGGACCTCCTGCTCTTGCAATGTGGCTCAAATTCACCACTTTCCTTTTCCCCGCATTTAATTGTTGACAGATAATGCAGCAATGACATACTGCTTCTGCCATTTGTCTAAACTTGGGATTAAACCAAACAATTTTGAACAAACGAACTATGGCATCCCTTCCATTGTGTGCTTGACCATGATAATATCTCGCCATTTGCGACAGCAAACTATTTGGCAAAACCATTTGACCCTCTTCTGATACCCATAGCTCGTCCTGCCTCTGGACACATTTAATTTTCAACCACCATTTCTTTTCTTCCTTGTCAACATTATTCTGCAAAGTTTTCAATTCTTCCAATGTGTCAATCACCCTCAATGCAAACCCTGTACATTTAGGGGGTCATTACGACCCTGGCGGTCATGGACCGCCAGGGCCGGGGACCGCGGATGCACCGCCAACAGGCTGGAGGTGCATCCAGACCTATTCTGACCGCGGCGGTAAAGCCGCGGTCAGAAAAGGGAATCCGGCGGTTTCCCGCCGGTTTTCCCCTGGCCTGAGGAATCCTCCATGGCGGCGCTGCAGGCAGCGCCGCCATGGGGATTCCGACCCCCTTACCGCCAGCCTGGTTCTGGCGGTTTTGACCGCCAGAACCTGGTTGGCAGTAATGGGTGTCGTGGGGCCCCTGGGGGCCCCTGCAGTGCCCATGCCAATTGCATGGGCACTGCAGGGGCCCCCTAACAGGGCCCCACCAAGATTTTCAGTGGCTGCATAGCAGACACTGAAAATCGCGACGGGTGCAACTGCACCCGTCGCACCCTTTCCACTCCGCCGGCTCCATTCGGAGCCGGCATCCTCGTGAAAGGGGGTTTCCCGCTGGGCTGGCGGGCGGCCTTCTGGCGGTCGCCCGCCAGCCCAGCGGGAAACTCAGAATTACCGCGGCGGTCTTTTGACCGCGCAGCGGTATTCTGACGGCGGGAGGACGCCCGCCAACGTCGTAATGACCCCCTTAGTGTCTTCCTCAGATATTAACTGCCATTTGTCCTTGAATGATATGCAGTTCAGTGCACAAAACCTTGCAACTTGATCTGCATATCCATTTCCCAGTGAAACGTAGTCCTGTGATTTTAGATGTGCACTGCATTTCACCACGTCAATTTCTTCAGGCAACTATATTGCATACAGCAATTCCTTTATCTTGTCGCCATTTTTCACTGGTGAACCAGTAGAGGTCAGGAAACCTCTCTGCGACCACAATTGACCAAAATCATGAACAATTCCAAATCCATATTGGCTAGCTGTGTAGATAGTGACTCTCAATCTAGCAGATAAATGGCCACTCTAGTAAGAGCTACTAATTCTGCTACTAGTGCAGAATACACGCCTCAAAGCCAAGAAGTTTCTAGTGTACCTGTAATTGTGCACACGGCATAGCCTGCGCTTAGTGTTCCTGTACCATGTCTGAGACATGAACCATCAACAAAGAAAATTTTGTCATTTTCTTCCAATTGTGTGTCTCTGATATCAGGTCTTGGTTTTATGCACAACTCTGTTACCTCAAGACAATCATGCTCAATGTTTTCTTCCTTTTCAATTTCCACAGTATCACTTGGTGACAAATCAACCACTGTGTACCATTCTACATCGCATGGTATTTGAAACATTATTACTGCTGGGATTGGCACCACGGGTAAACACTTGACCACCATGTCATTCACTTTTCGCAAATCCTGTACAATTTGTACTTTCCCACAAGGTTTTTTCAGGCCCATTATCAGTGAATAACATGGGCTACTCAGCACTTCTTTCAAAACTCCTTGTTTCAAGAAATGTCCAATTATCTGTGCTACTTTCATTAGAACTTCTTGTGCCATGTTGTACTTTGGAAGCTGTAGAAACACTACATTTGGCTTCAAGGTAACCTTAATTGGCTCTACTTCCTTGATCAAACCCACTTCTTTACCTGTCATGTCCCACACGTTCTCTTGCACTGTTCCCTGCAAGTCTGCATGCAGCTCTTTTAAAGTAAACATCGGGAAAAACTCAGTTAACAGGTACTATTCTCTGGTAGTTTCATTCTCAATTGCTGGAGTTTGTTCTTCCTGGTCATCACTATTCATCTGAATTTCTATTCCGGTAGTTGAACAAGTAATCGAACATTTGGTCCTGCACAGTAATTCTCTTCCCGGTACGGATACTGGACTTGAATCACAGACTATAAACTTATGCAGTCCCTGAAAGTTGCCAATTTCAACCTGTACTGGATCTGTGATGGGATTTTTCAAATGCTTATTCGTTACCCCCACAACCTGAACTGTTCTTCCAGAAATAGGTAAGTTCAAAACTTCTGCACTCCACACTGTAGAGCGTGTAGCTCCCCTGTGACCCATCACCTTTCCTCTCACAAAAAAGGTCCTCGCTGATATACCTCTAAGGAGGCTGCAAGCACACGTGGCTCCTCATCCAAACTATCACTCATCCATTCACCATTTATTTCATTCTTGCTATGTAATGGGAATTGGTGCACTGTGTCACTATTTCTGTCTTGTCTCTGACCTGTGACCTGCTGAGTAAGCATCATCTGTTGCTGTTCCATCGGGGCTTGAGGTATCTGCATAAGCTGTCTAGGTACCATAGGAACCTGCTGCTGCATTGGTTGCAACTGTGTCAGTTGTGCACGGGGCATTTGCACCTGCTGCATGGGTTGAAAATTCTGCACCTGATTCATATTATTCTGAAAATTTGAATTAAGACCTCTCATTCTTGGGACTTTCACATTTTGAAATGTATTGAAATCACCATTTTGCTGAACAACACCATCCGGAACCATCATCGGACACTCCTGCTTCCAGTGTCCCAAGTTTCCGCAAATGTGACACAGTAGTAGTACAAAACTTTATTAGACTTTCAACAAGTCATAAAAGTATCAGTTAAAATACGTCTATATATAATTACACAATAAATAGATAAAAATATAAAAGAAATATAAATAACAAAAGTAAAAATACATATGAATCAATTTTCCATTCACGCGTGGCTAAATGACCTCATTAAATTTACACCAATGCCCCCATAGACCTTCTTGCAGTTAGTACCGAACATAAAAAATTTGCCAAGATTCCACACATTTCAATAGAGGATAAAACCTGTATACTGATATACGCACTGCGGCACTGACGCAAACTAAGCGATCTTAAAAGAGGAACTAAGAGACGCTTTCTCTTTTTTGTATAAAATTTGCAGAACAAGACCACATGAATCGTAGAGTGGAATGATGTTGCGACACAAGGACATGCCCTTAGGATTGAACTCCAATCATTCATAGTCAGTAAAGTTACTAAGCGGTGGAAGGTATCTAACCTTAGTCTTGTGAGAACAAAGCGGTTCCGATTATTTACAACATTTGCCAGATAGGGCTGCATACCCTCCACAGACAGAATTAATTGGTTAGACATTACACTGGGCTTTTTTGATTCTACTTCCCATCGGCGTTCTTCTAGATACTTCAATGTTAAAACCCTCAGTTCCTTCCTAGTAATGTGTTCCAATGAGTCCGGGTTTGTGTAGTATTCTTTACTACCCATGTCTTCAAGAAAGGTCTTAATAAATCTCAACCAGGGGACTCTTGACGAATATGTTAGAGAAATACAATCATATAAAATAGTTTTGTTTAGTCCAGTGTACTCAGAGGTACAGACTTTGTGCCATAATAACAGTGGCTGTATCTGTATCAGATCAGATAAAAACAAAACCCCTAACTCTGCGTGGATTATATACGATGATGTACCATTTGGTACCAATAGCAGGTGTCTTAGGAAGTCATTTTCCACCGTCTGAATTGATTTACAATTAATATATCCCCAAATACCTGATCCATACATCGCGGCCGGAATACACTTGGCTTTATACATTTTTACCATATTCAGCGGAGTAATCCCCCCTAGCTTTTTTTAGAAGATTTTCAGGGCCGCCGTTGTCTTAATAATCTGGTCCTTTTTCGTTTTCATACAGTGTGCCCAGGAACCCTTTTTATCAAACATTATGCCCAGGTATGAAAATGTTCGAGCTATGTCGACCTTCCCCCAATGGATGGTAATGTTTTTGATCTTGCCCTGTTTTCTACCACAATTCATTATGAAGGTTTTGGAGCGATTAACGGTGATGCCCAAGTCTGTCATAAATGTTATGCAGGCAGTTAAAAGTTTTTGGAGGGCTAGTGGTGTCCTGGCCATAAGAACTTCATCATCTGCGTAGAGTAGTACCGGAACGGCACGATTGCCTATTTGGGGAAGATCTTTACATTTAGTTATTAGTTCGGATTCTAAATTGTTTATGTATAGTGCAAACAAGAGCGGGGCAAGTACACAGCCTTGACAAACTCCTCTATATATGCTGAAAGGCCTAGTGCATTCCCCTCTTATCCCGTACCTTACTCTTGCTTTGCACCCTGTATAGAGGTCCCGTATAAACTGGATTATTGATGAATCTACCCCCATTCTGCTTAGGATATCCCATAGCTTCTCGTGTAGTACGCAATCAAATGCTGAAGATAAGTCTATAAAGGCCAAGTACAAATTACTCTCTCTAGTCCTTGTGTACTTTCCGGTTATGATACTTAAATTCAAACCCTGCTCCACCGTTCCTATTCCTGTACGGAAGCCATATTGTACTGGAGACAAAATACCTTTTTCTTCTGCCCATATTTGAAGTCTGTTCAGGATAATTCTCCCTGCTATTTTAGCTGATGTATCGAGTAGGGAGTTTGGCCTATTGCAACCTGGGTTCATGCGATCGCCTTTTTTGTATATAGGGACAATAATAGAGTCTCGCCATGATAATGGAAGGCCCTGTATGCAGAGTGCCCTCAATGTGTGTGTCAATAAGGGGCCCCATAGCTGCATGTTAGACTTATATAGATCTATCGGGACATCATCAGGACCCGGCGCCTTCCCCGCTTTACTTAAATTTATGGCTTCCACAACTTCCTCTAAGCTGAACTGAGGTGTTACAGTCGGACGTGGGCCTTCCTGGACAACTAAATCTTTTAAAGGTTCTGGAGGCTCTCGATCGCTGGGGTAAGAATACATTTTTGAAAAATGTGCGATCCAATCCTCTTCGGAAATTGCAGTTTCCATCCTAGGGGTGTGTCTGTCCCCTAGCATTGGAGTGTTTATTGTTTTCCAGAAGAGGATGTTGTCCTTCTTTCGGCTAGCTTCATGTAAGGTTTCCCACAGATTTCCTTTCAAAATGGATTTCCTTTTTTTAATGGCTATTTTATATTCCTGTCTGTAAATGCGTATTTCAGTCTGACACCTTGTTGGGGCACTTAAAGCCTTTTTTAATCTCTTGTGTGCTTTCGTGCAATCATGGTCAAACCAGCCCGTTTCCCTTCTCTGTCCTACCTTTCCCGTTCTAATTGTAAGAGCTTCTTTCACACCTTGCGTAATCTGCAAGAAGGCGCTTAAACACTTTCCTTGGTCAATGTTCTCACTAAGACAGTCTATGAAGGCTTGATTATGGTCACGTATTAGCTGCTTAAGTACGGTCTGTGGGTCCGTTTGGGCCCATCGCAATGTATATCCGTTACGTGAAGCTAATTCGATATCATTTACCAATGTGACCTTGTCGAGTTTATCCGTTATAGGGTGGGTTAGGGAGAGATTCACACTCTGAGGGAAGCGATCACTTAACGCAATGTCAAATAACATATAGTTAGTAAGGTAATGTGCAAGGTGGGTTGGGATTAACACATAGTCGATCACTGTATCTGCACACCTTCCATTAAAGGTTGGTTTAAACTGAGGTGATTCCGAAAATAGTTAATTTACAAACGACAGATTATACTTTTGGATCATTAGATTAATTGCATCTCCTTGGGTACTGTGAGTAAAATGGGGCCTTAGGCCAGTGTCTTCAGTGTCCCAGCCACATACCTTCTCCGAAAGTTCTTTACAAAGATGGACATTAAAATCACCGTCCCATATAATGAGAATCTCACGCCTGTTGTTTGCCCATATTTTATCTAAATCCTCGCCCATCTCCATTAAAATGTTGGGAACTTCCCCTGGTGAGGCGTTATTATAAAAATTAATGATCACTAGCTGGGTCTTCTGATCCAAATTACTTTCTATCATTTGATAATACGGTCTCATAGCTTGCATCTTTAAATTCCGTAGCCATACTTTATTGGAAATATGTGTGCATAGGCCTCCTTTTGGCCTACCATGTTTAATCTGCACAGCTGGAGTGTGGAAAGTCTTATAGCCGTTTATGTGAACAGGGTCCAGTAACCAGGTCTCCTGGAGATATAGGCATGAGAAATCTTCTATAAAGTTCACCCAAAGTGGGTTATTGATCTTATTAGTTAGGCCTGCCACATTCCAATAAAGTAGGGTTATTTCAGGTTTCTGTTGGATTTGGCAATACACATTATTTATGATTATGGGGAGTGTGTCACCATCTATTGAGTGGATTACTGTTGGGAGGGAGTCTCTCTGGTTTATCTGAATTCCTACTAAGGGGGTCATTCAGACCCCGGCGGGCGGCGGGAGCCGCCCGCCTGGAGGGAACCGCCAAATGGCCGCTCCGCGGTCGAAAGACCGCGGAGGCCATTCTGGCTTTCCCGCTGGGCTGGCGGGCGACCGCCAGAAGGCCGACCGCCAGCCCAGCGGGAAACCCCTTCCCACGAGGAAGCCGGCTCCGAATGGAGCCGGCGGAGTGGGAAGGTGCGACGGGTGCAGTTGCACCTGTCGTGAATTTCAGTGTCTGCTGAGCAGACACTGAAATTCTTTGTGGGGCCCTCTTACGGGGGCCCCTGCAGTGCCCATGCCATTGGTATGGGCACTGCAGGCATTGGCATAGGCATTGGCATTGGCATGGGCACTGCAGGGGCCCCCAGGGGCCCCACGACACCCCATACCGCCATCCTGTTCCTGGCGGGCGAACCGCCAGGAACAGGATGACGGTATGGGGTGTCGGAATCCCCATGGCGGCACATGGAGGATTCCTGAGGGCATCGGAAAACCGGCGGGAGACCGCCGGTTTTCCTGTTCTGACCGCGGCCAAACCGCCACGGTCAGAATGCCCTGCGGGGCACCGCCAGCCTGTTGGCGGTGCTCCCGCATCCCCGGCCCCGGCGGTCCTTGACCGCCGGGGTCGGAATGACCCCCTAAATTCCTTTCAGGTTCCACTTCAGCGGGTATATCTTCCTTAATCGTGAGAAACCCTTCTGTATTAGATTCTGGAGCCAGTTCGTAGGGTAGATCTTTCTTATTCATACTGAGTCAATCTATGTCTTCTAAAGTTGAAAGAGGATGAAATCTATTGAAAAAAGGAATGGGATCTGGTCTGTTTATGGATGTTTTACTTATTGGTTGTGAGATCTCAGTATAGTGGCGCGCCAATCTTTGATAAAAGAATCCCAGGGGTGGTAGGGAAATTCCTTCGGGAGTAACTTGTCTGGGTCCTAGTTTGCGGATAATTCTATCCACCAAATCAGGAGATTTGAATAAAAGAACCACGCAGTCTCCCTCCAGTACCTTCCTACTATTTCCTACCCACTTGACTCTTCTGATCATTTTTATGTCATCTAAGAGGACCCCCACCATTCCGGGGCCCAAACGGGTACCTATCCAATTAAGTGCCTTATTCCTCAGCGCCGTCCACGATTCCCGCTGTTGGTCTTCTGCAGGTGGAACATTGGCCAGAACCACTACATATGGAGTGGCCTCCGGAGGAAGGTGTAAGAAGTCACTTGGGATATATATAGGCTTCGAGGGTCTTGTTCCACTGGGATGACTCCGTCCTGAATCTGACTGGAGATGATCTGTCCTAGTCGTAGATGGAAAATGATTTGCTGTATTTAACGGAGTATAACTAATATTTGGTGCTGGTGGAAGTGGTTGTAGCTTAGTCAAAGGTTTGGAAGTTAGATATGATTGCCTAATGTTTAATGCTATTGGTGGTGGTGGTGGTTGTAATTTTCTCTGGGGCTTTGCATTCAAGTATAAGTCGTCTGCCCTATCTTTCGTGGCAGGTTGAGTATTACTCTCATGATTTAAAATCGACGGTGATGTACTAAAAGCTTTCTGCACATCGTGTAAGTCCTCAGATTGTAGGGATTTTATGATTCCTAAACCTACTTCAAGATTAGATTCCACCACTTTTAGGCGCTCTGACAAAGAATCCAATGAATCCCCAATTGATGATTTCAAGGTGTTTACTAAGTCATAAAGATTTATAAGGAGGGTTTGGGTTGTATCTACTGAATTACTTGGGATTTTCCTTCGGGGCGGTTTCTTTGGTGGCAATTGGCCTAGGGTGATTACTGAGTCTTTCTTTGACAATTTTTTTGGACCATTAGCTACCAATCCTTCCACCGGCTTCCTTGAGCGTTTAGCTACCGGGGAAAGATCGTCCGAAGTATAAATGAAATCCAAATTATTTTGAATGCATCCATTTATGTGCCTTTCTTCTATATTTACAAGCCTGCGATTACTATGATTAGCATCATCTAATGTCCCAATATAGTTCGAAGATTGGGAAGTATGTTCTTTAGGAGTCAGCAGTTTTCCCTCCGCACTAGCAATCTGTTTGTCTATCATCCCCATCGCTCCTGAGATGTCTTTTCATATAGATGTACTATCTTTTAAGTTTGCGGGGTGATTCAATGTTGAGTGCTTTCTTTTGCCCATGTCTTATACTCTAGCAGGCTTATTCCAATGTAAGAAAAAGAAAAAAAGCTAGGAGGGTGAAAACGAATTGATTTGACTTACCAACCAACCCTCAGCTACACACTACCCCAATTAGATTACTTAACCAAAGGATTAAATACACAATCAATGTACACGGGGTTATCAGACAGCTCAAAAGTCAAATCTCATATAAAAAAAAGTTCTCACTTGTATGTCCAATAAACAAAGGACTTAAAATGCTCCTCAGGGTAAATATCCTTCCGAGACTTAGAAGACTCTTCTGCCTCCTCGTCAAGTCCACTGTACAATTACCAGTATTACGAAGGGCTATTCCAAAGATTCCACAGAAGAAAATTAAAGAGGGGGGGCCCAGCCCAGCCTCTTCCTGGCGATGACGGGCGAAGGACGGGCCCGCCCTTGGCCCGGGCGCCGCCCGCCCGCGTTCCGCGAGGTGGGAGCACAAAGGTGATTTTATAGGGCTCCTGCCCTTAACTGCAGCCGCCGCCTCCTCAACAAGCGCGTCCCGCGAGGCGGGAGCGCGATGGTGATTTAAAGGGCTCCTGCCCTTAACTGCAGCCGCCGCCTCCTCAACAAGCGCGTCCTGCGAGGCGGGAGCGCAAAGGTGATTTAAAGGGCTCCTGCCCTTAACTGCAGCCGCCGCCTCCTCGACAAGCTCGTCCCGCGAGGCGGGAGTGCGATGGTGATTTAAAGGGCACTTGCCCTTAACTGCAGCCGTCGCCTCCTCAACAAGCGCGTCCCGCGAGGCGGGAGTGCAAAGGTGATTTTATAGGGCTCCTGCCCTTAACTGCAGCCGCCGCCTCCTCAACAAGCGCGTCCAGTAACATCTTCTTCATTCCTTGCACATCATTCTGAACCACTACAGTACTCAAATCCGCTCCGCGATTCATATTGATTCCATGTTCTCTACCTCTCACCTGCGGTTGGAACATTACAGTTCCCTGCTGCTGCGGTATTTCCTGCACAAAAGCTCCCTGTACTCCTGTCTGAGCTGCCTTAATCTGCATCACCATCGCTTTCTCCTTTAACTTCTTCTGCTTCAACTCGATCTCATCACTACCATATTACGCATATTGCAACACCTCATCAATCGGCTTTGCTTGCCAACAAATCAAATGACTTAATTATCTGACCTATTTCAGATCTCAATCCTTCCACAAATCTGAACACAAAGTGTAACATGTCTTTTGGCTCGATCGCTTCCTTACCACTGTACTCCTTGAATGCTTTCAACAATCTTTCATAGAACGCATGTATCGACTCTTTTACCTCCTGCACCATCCTGTCAATTCTCTGCCAATCAATATTTTTAGGTGAAATTCTCATCTTCAGGAACTCAATCACCTTATAATAATGTTTCATTACTTCAGGTGATGTAACTCTATCCCTTTCTGGTTAACTTGTTGGCCAATCTACTGCCCTCTTACATTCAACCCACAAAACAGCTGGAACCACTATCTCCAACAGAGTATTCATGTCTTCCCACATACATTTTGAAAGCTTTACAAATCTGTCTGTTTGCTGATACCATTCAACCTTTTTCTCCCTCAGCTTTGGATAATAATTTGTGAGTAACCAAATATCACTCATGTGCCAAGGAGCATGAACAAACTGCCCTCCTGGAATTTCCCTCATTGGCAAAATTTTGACAGGATCCTTTTCTTTTTGTACACTTTCAGACCCTTCTTGTGAATCTCATTTCGTCTGTCCTTCTTTGCCCATCTGCCTTCCCACTTCTCTAATGCTCCCCAAATCTGAGCCCTCTGCAATAGTTCTTTGAGATGTGCTTTCATCCCAGCTGATCTCATGTGTTCAAAATCCTTTGCTTCAAAATCTAACCTGTAACTCTTTTTCAAATGCTTTGTTTTCTCAATTTCTATATCATGTTTTTCTGCCATGTCTGCCAACCTCCGAAGTACCTTGCCCCCTTCTCTCATGATTCTTAGACATAAGTATCTCAGTTCTTCTTCACTATAGGATTCTAACCTATTTACTCCCATTGAACCCTCGACTAGTTCAGTTATTTCTGTAGCCAGCCTCACGCGATCAATCTGCTGTTCACCCTTGGATGCATTCTGTGGAGTATTCAGACTGTCTAACTACTCATTTAACTGCTGTATTGTCAATCCCTGTAATGAAATATTACTTGCATTTGGCAATGGCACCTGTAGTACCACTGTGCCTGGAGTTTGCGGTGTCAAAAGCTTCAAGCTCTGACTTACACTTGGGCCATTCGCAACATCTGGTAATGCGACTAGTGGACTAAGATCCATTAATGACCTAGATCCATCAAAGGTCTGACCCATAGATGAAACTACTTGAACATGTTCTCTTACCCCCCCTCCTCACGAGGCTCTGTGACATTTCTCCCTGTTCTCCTGTAATCGGCTTCTTTTGCGAAAATAATGGTACCACTGGACCAACAGTAATCAGCAGAAATATTGCATCTGAAGCTGCTCTAACACCCACATTCTGTGGAAGAGCTACTCCCATGCTCTGATTGGTCACTGGAGTCACATCTGACTGTGTCCCTGTCGTGGGTGTAAACTTCGGCAAACACTGTATCTGTGCCTGAGGCATCAGCATTGGAGTAGGCTCAGTCTGAACCAACAGTGGTCTCGGAAACACTTGCCCTGTAGGAACTACTAAGTTCGAAGTTGTCTCAAGAATCGGTGTCTCTGGATAAATTCTCTGCACTGGTGGTGGGTGCATCTGTGCTTGGACTACCGAAGTGGTCAACGCATTAGGTGTACTCCGCACTACCCCTTACTCCTGCCTATTATCTGCTTGAACTTGCCCTGATGTCCCCAACACTTGTGCTGGGGCAGCTGGAGCAGAACTAGTACTTGGACCCCCCACATGCATGCCATATGGTAGAGTTCGGTCCCTCAGAACCTGAGTAATAAGATCCTCAATATCTAAATCATCTTCTTCTTCGTATGCCTTTTTCTTCTTTTTACTCCCTGACGAACTCCTATCACTTTTGCTAGTCTCTTCTTTCCCTTCTGACTCATTTTCTTCTCTGATAGCGGGAAATAACTTAACATCCTGCAATGTCACTGTTGTCCACTTCTTCTGTTCCCAATCCCATCTTGCTTCTGCTAAAGACTTCTACACCTTCCTTATTCTCCTTTGAAACATCTATCTCTTGCTGCTGTCTCGTTATGAACTCCCAAACTGCCAATGCCTCAAACTGTGCTGGTCTCGGAAGAGGCTTTGTCTCATACAACGCCATCCGCAATTGATCCAAAATGCTCAAATTAAACATTCCATGCTCTGGAAACGCTAAAGCTCCCTGTTTCTCTGTCAGTTTGCACCATTGCTTTAACCAAAGACACCTCGTGCCTCCATCACAATATAAACCAGAGAATTCTCCGGTGGGATAGGCTCCCCCACTGTTGCCTTAATGTATGTATCACCCTTCATGGTACTCTTAAACGCTTTGAAAAACTTCATATTTTCTATCTTTTGTGCATTCAAATCAAATCAGGAAATTACTTTTACTCCTAGGATTCCCTTCACCCGCTTTTTCAACCAATTGTTTCTTATGGGCGGCTGCCAATCCGCTTGCGACTCTTCTTACTAACCAACCTATCCCAGCGCGGCTCAAATGACGTCACACTTACACACACTGCGGCTGACAAAGTCTTATGGCTCGTCCTCCTAAATTCCAGTTAACACAAAACTAATGCAAATTATTGCAAGCACTAACCAAAAACCAAATTAAAACAAACCTGCTGGTTTACTAAAGGAAGGTAACACAACCGCTTCAGAGACCTTATGGAGTTTTCTCTGATGGCCCTTTGGCTCATGCAGCTATTCATCTTTCTCAGTCTCCCACATTCACAAGCAAAATTTGACCCGCAAATTTTACTCTCAATTGATCAATGTGTCTGTCCTGGTGCACATAGCACTCGCCAAATCTCAGTCGAAAAATTTCTCTTACTCATTTAACTCACACACCGACTCGTTGGCCACGCCCGATCAACCTACTAAACCAGACAGATTACAACATATAACCAAGTGTCTCTTACACTTGTCAGTATACTCCGGAGTCTTAGACCACACAGAGTCCGTACATCAACAACAACCAGGTGGACAATTTTTTAGCACAAAGCGCCACACACATGTGAAGATCGACGACATCATTACTCTCGTACTGCGGAGTACGCACACTCCTACTTAAACCTCATCTGGAGTACGCAGACTCCCTACTTCCCTCACATACATCACAATTCACCTGCGATTAGTGTAAGCCTTGCAAGCGCAACCTATCACTTTCACATTATCACTAGAACGCCGAGAACATACCCAACTCTACTAGCAGGATCCAGGCTCTGGGACAGTAATTTCTGGGCTTAAGGGAACATCATTCTTGCTACGATTGCCATTTTGAAAAACATAATCCAAATCACAATAGTAATGAACAACTAACTTAACTCAAACTACCACCATAACCATTAGTCACCACATAACTAGTTCTCCAAGGAAACTAACCATCAAGCTGCTACCAAAAACTGTTAGTGCGCCTGGTCCTTAATAAGTAAACTTACAATGGGAGGAGCATAGGTCGCTGAACCTTTTGATTCGCATGGAGTATCCTAGCTACGGTGTGACCAATGTTACTCAATAATCAATACACACAAAAATCAATAACCATTAGGCTAGTCATTAATCAACAGTTAATAAACATCACACCATGACCTTTCAGCCATTAATACCCACAACTTATTATACGTTTTAGTAATTTTATTCCCTATTAGTTACAATACTAAGTCATGAGATTAATTCAAACTTTATTCAGCTTAGGCAATTCTTTCATTAATATATCAGTAACCATCAATAACATATCCTAATCAAATCTTTCATCAGAATACATTTTAAAGCCTTAGCATAGGTCAACGCATGAATCAAAGGTGAATAAGTCAACATAAGTAGCAAAGTTCAGCAAATCAATCCGTCAGTCATTTGTCTCTGTGTTTGTCATATGGAAGGAACCTCATCTAACCCAGATTAGCATTAACATTTGGGACTTCATGCCAAAACAGTTTAGAACATGAATTTGGAAAAAAACATCTAGCTAAGAGAACAAATATTAGACGACGCAGTTGGTACCTAGAAAGAAAAAGCACAGAAGGGTAATTCAGTCAAATTGTCATATCTACCTATCCTCGGTATGGATCAGCAACAAATCAATCTTCATCTTCAGGTCATAAGACGATCAGCATCGCATCATGCTCTCAAGGGCATGAGCCCAATGACAGAATCTCGAATCTTCTTGATCTTGCAGTATCTCCCCTAACATCTGCACCTAACATCTGAACTCTCTTCCCTTTGCCACGTTGTTATATCAAAGTCACCCAGACTATCCCCCAATTTCTAATTGGTTAATTAATCACACAATTCTACTTTATCCAATATTTTTTATAATTCAAATCTCTGAATTCTAATATTATACAGTTCTCAGGTTGTTGATTGGTTCACTGAACGATGTTCTCATCATCCGGCTCATCAGGTATCAAACATGTTGCATTTTCTTCTCCAGTCAGTATCTTCATTGTTTGAGTCCTGGGAAAGTACACTCAGAGCGCTTTACACACTATTTTCTACATTCTAGTTCCATCATCTCCTGTCCGTCGGTTCATGTAAAGTTTCAGCTAAGCAATTTTATTAAACAATGAGCAGTTCATGGTTAGTTCAGCTCGTCAGCATTTTCATCGCACATTAGAAATACAGCTTCTGCACGAGGCCTGACAAAACTAGGCCAAGATTTTGGCTAAGTTAAGCTCTACAATATAATGCAAAACATAGGATATATCTCTCAATATGACATATTACTACATTCATCAAATACATTTTCAAAATTTCACATGTGTTAATTACTCTTTTAAAATTATACATAAAATGTGGTGGACACTACTCAAGGTCACATTTTCAAACGTACACATTATTTTTCTACGTTAATCATTTTACTTCATAATTCATTACGAATATTCAATAATAATCTCTACCTAAAATATTTGCATTAGCAACTCTTAGGAGCTTCTGTTTAGCTGTGCTAGCACCCATCTTTTGAATCACATAAATTATATATCTGTAGTGGTGTTTTATCTGTAAGGTAATTTATACACAAATTTTGGAGATGGTTTCTCACTAGTTGTATTATTTGTTTGGTACATGTTTTTTCTTCTTTTTCTTCTTTTTTATTCAGCACGTGGGTGATATTTTTAAACTCTCTATATTGTCTCATTATTAGAAGAATGGTTGTCTTCAATTTGTCTTTGTATTTTTACAGCCTTGAGAAAGCCCCTGGTTTACGTACCATTAGGGGGCGAAACACGTGTCAGCGTTTGTTTCTCATCCCTGCACGTCATACTGGTGTTTTGTTTTTCATCTATGTACTTCGTAATAAATCTTTACTGGACTTACTAATTTGGCTGGATATGCTAATTTAAAACAGAATCTTGACGTGAAGACATGGATTATCTAGTTGAAACATGGGTTTACCAATATCTTGTCGTTGAAATATACTCATTGAGGCCAATATAAGGGGTCCACCCCTCCTTGTTTACCCATACCCTTTCTAAAATTAATACATGGGCATTTAGAAAGAGAGCGTTGGATCCTTCTGGAGTGTATACATAAATAGAAAAGCAATAAAGTTAAAGGTTACTACCCTCAAAGTGTACCAACAAAAAGACATGTCAAAATATATAACATTTCATTAGAAGGGTTGTGTAGCAATTGGAGAGCCTCTGCTGTTGTTTGTGCGCTAAATAAAAAAAAAGAGGCTTTAGCAACTTGCTTCGCAATAGCAACAAAGTTGGACAGGCAAATAGGACGTTTTAAAACCTGAATTCCGTTTTGACAAAGATAACAAACATTTGGGGTACCGTACCATTTAGAAGTTAAAACCCTTAAAGGAAGCAAATCCAATTTTAATAAAGTGCAAAAGTGCCTAACCCCAGGTGGTGACTTCCATGCTAATTATGGTTCCACATTGTTTGTAATAGCAGAATTGACCAAAATCATATCTCTTTTTTGCCTACAAAAGTTTAAGTCCAAACGATAACTTGCATTTGTAGAAACTCTCCCTTCAAAATAAAGCTCTCTTTATATATAAGGTGCCTTAATGAAGATGACATTACTTCGTATCAAACAATAAGCCCATAGAATCACTCCTAATAGGCCTTGTACAAAAGAGCTCTTGATCCCAAGCTCTATTCTTAGAGTGGCAGTTGATGCTAAAGTGTTACAAGTTTGACCTTCGGTTTTATCCAGGAAACCCCAATCTGCTGCATCTATTAACTCCACTGCATATAACATCGGGGAAGGAATCTTAGCCTGATAAACAGCTAGAAGGTGTGAAAAGTGCCTTTAGCCAACTGCGTTAAAGGAAGCAATTAACCCACCAGCTTGGGAGAAGGCCATATCCACATTGTTTGAAATGTGATTGGGCACCCCTTATATGTAATGCCTAGTATTAAGTTGGCCTGGCTAAAAGGCTTATCCTGGAATTTAAATGGCCTTAGGGTTAAGAGACGAAGGCAAAAGGTTTTTGAGTTTTTGAGAGTGATCGACAAAGAGGTGATCATCCACCAGGAGACCCACTTATTACAGGAGGAGTGGGGAGATTATCTAAAACATATGAAATGGGTAGATCACTATGTGAGTACAACCCAATCATGTGGTCAAAGGAATCGCAATTCTTTTAAAGAAATCTTTAAAGGCAATCTTGGGTAATGTCATTGCTGATCCTAAAGGGAGGTGGCTGATAGTGGAAGCAAAATTATGCAGAACTTGGTTTACGATAGCAGGTTACTATGGCCCTAATATAGATGATCTGGTTCCCTTTCAAGCCCTATATAATCTGTTACAAATTTTTAAGTACCCAGTTTTTTTAGGGGGTGATTTTAATGTTTTGTTGGAGCCAGTGCTGAACAAATCTACCCCTAGGGGAATTGTGAACTCTCATAAAACAAGAACCTGGGTGGAGCAGGTAATGGAAGATCTAGGTCTGGTAGATATTTGGTGTTAGAATGGCACAACTGGCTTAAGGTTTACCTTTTATAATAAGAAATATGGCCATCGCTCCAGGATTGATTTCTTTTTAGTACTTGGAAGCCTATGCAGGAAAGCTGAATATGTGGGGTACGCCCCAGAACTCCTATCGGATCACTCAGTGGTGAAACTTCATCTTAATCTTGATAAACCATTCACCTTTCTTAGGAGGACTTTAAACTGGGTCTTGCTTTCAGATAAATTTATTATTGATGGTTTAAAGAAGCTTGCTAAATAAGTTTTTGCTACAGATTGTGGGTCCACTGCCTTACAGGTGGTTTGGGATGCCTATAAGGCCTATATAAGAGGGGGGCTAATTAGTATGGCTGCCTATAGACACAGAGAATAGAGGAAACAGATTGCGGAGCTTGAATATGCAATTCAAGAATTGCAATTTAAGGCTCAAGAGTCCTTGGATGAACAAAAAGCAATCACTGTGGATGTTCAGACGAAGCAGGCCAGGGCAGATTTCAAGGTTTTCTTAAAAGACAAGAACAGAAAAAGATGGGAAAATAGTAGGTTTGTGCATTACGAGTGTGGGGAAGGATGTAGCAAACCTTTGGCATGGAAAACAAAAGTAGATCAGACAAGAAATAGTATTACATCTATTAAAAATTAAGACACAGGGTGCTATCTTACAGGAGAGGCTGAGATTGAGGACACTTTTATCTCCTTTTTTCAAACGTTATATACAGAGGACTCAGAGGCTTCTGAAAATCAGATCAGTGGTTTCTTGGGGGTCATTCCACTCACTGGGCTAGATGAAACATCAAGGCTTGAACTGGATGCAAGGATAGATATGGAAGAGATATATGAAGCGATAAAAAAGCCTTAAAAGGGGGAAAGCAACTGCCCCTGGCAGTTTGCCAAATGAACTCCATAGAATACTCAAGGAGGAGTTGGCCTCAATCATGTTGGAGCTCATTGATAAAGTTTTTTCTGAGGGTCTACAAACGCTTCAATCAAGGGATGAGACTATTATTGGTTTAATTCTAAAACGTAATAAAAACCCGTCAAAACGTGAATCATTCAGAACCATCTCATTATTGAATTCTGATTATAAAATTTATACCCATATTCTATCAAAAAGGCTTGAAAGGGTGGCTGGGTCCTTGGTCCATGACGATCATTAAGGCTTTATCAAGGGGAGACAACTCTATGAATTAACACATGACTTATTGGGTGCCATAGATTTGGCATGTCAGAATGATTCCCCTTTAGCGGTTCTTACCTTTGATGCTGCTAAACCTCCGATTGGGTCAGCTGGCTCTTACTGCAGATGCTCATGGGGGCCTATAAGTTTGGGTATGTCTTTTCCAGGGCAATTTGGGCCTTGTATAAGAACCTCATGACCAGAATATTGATTATTGGCAATTTGTCACAGCAATTTAAAATTGAGCGTGGGACTTGTCAGGGCTGTCCACGTTCACCCCTCCTTTTAAATTTGTATATTGAACCTTTGGCTACAATGATTAGAAGGAACATAAATATTGTGCCCTTTCAATGTAGAGGATGGGAGAAGAAAGTAGCATTGTATGTGGATGATTTAATGATATATACTGGTGATCTAGCCTGGTCTCGTCCAACTATTGTATTCTCCTTAGAGAAATTTGGTAGGGTGTCAGGTTACCTGGTAAATCTGAAGAAGATGGAAATTATGTGTTGGAACACTGATTACAATAGCCCATTGGTCAAACAACGGATAAGGTATCTGTGGGCTCAAATTACAGTTAATCTGAAGGTTACCCAGGTCAGTTTTAACAAGGTATGGGCAGACGCAAAGAAGTTATTCAAGATAAGGGCTGGTCTTCCACTTTCTGTTATAGGCAGATCAAACGTTTTACAAATCATTATTCTACCAAAGTTTACTTTTTTGTTTAACTCATTCCCACTAGAATTTAAGTTAGGGTGGTTTAAAAAGTTGCAGGGGGACCTGACGTCTTTTGTGTGGAGATCAAGGGGAGTTTGCATCACTTGAAAGAAGCTGTGCAAAAAGAAAGAGCAAGGGGAGATCGTTACTCCTGATTTTTATAAATACTATTTGGCCTTTCAGTTAAAAAAATATAAGGAGGTTACTGAGGCAATGACTACACACCTCCCGGAGTCAGGTGATCATTTCTTACTTGAATGTGGCCTCCCAAAATACTTTAAGAGAGTTAGGTTAAAGACTCTGATAGCGGCCTTCCAAAACATGGTTTCAAGTTCGATGATTCCTCAGGGTACCTTATTATAGCAGTTTGGCACCTATTTGGCACCCCAGAATGTCTTCAAGATAAGTTATATCTATTCCCTTACGGGAGAAGGGGTTGGTAAGGTGGGGCCAAATCATAGAAGATCATGCTTTGATACCCTGGTCTACATTTACGGAGCAAACAGGGGGCACAGTCTCTAAATTTAAGTGCTATCAGTTGGTGAGTTGGGCAAGTACTCTTCTAAAGGAAGGGAAAGGATAGAGCGGCTGGGAGAAGAGGCTGCTTCAGAGACACACTTACGCCAACGAGGTCACTCTATGGTATTGATGTTAATTGAGGCAGGGGGAGAGTCTCCCCCCTTACCGGAAAAGAAGTGGGGAAAAGATCTGCCAGGGCAGGATGTCATCAACTTATGGCAAGTATCTGTGTCTACACTTTGGCTCACAGTTAAATCTGCCTCCCTAAAGAAAAATCATTTGTTCACCTTACATAGGGCGTTTTGATCACCAGAGAAATTAACAGCCCTTGGAAAGACTAAGAAGAACTGTCTTCGCTGCAATGAAGAGAGGGCAAATGATCTTCATATGTGTTGGTTGTGCCCCAGGCTTGGTCAGTTCTGGCAAGACATGGGTAAGGTACTCATGGAAGTAATTGATTTTGAAGACAAGGTAAACCCCTCGCTGGTAATATTTGGGGTGCTGGAGGAGGAGTTGCATGGTCAGAAGCTTGGTAGATATCAAAGATATCTGATGTTTGTATTAATCCTCCTAGCTCGATGGGAGATTTGCTTAAAGTGGGTCCTTCCCTTGACTTCACTGATACATAAATGGTTGACTGCGGGTAATCATATGTATTGTTTAGAACATAGTGGCCCCACCAGAAAGAGAATCACATTTTGGTCACTCAGGGATAAGTTATTTTAAATCCAGTGATTAAGAGCTTCCACTAGCCCTCGACGGGTACGAGTGTACTTTGAGCTGAGCATCTAAAAACTTGCTTGCGATGAGAAGGTACTGGCTGAAATTGCCCATGATCTTGAGCGGCTTTTGGGTAGAGAATGTGGTGTAGGGGGTGTTCTCAAAAGCATCAGGTTCTCCCCTCCTGCGCTGCAGTCCTGTTGCCTTCTTAGCCCGAGTGGATCTAGTATGTGGACATAAAAAAAAGATAAAAGCATTAGGAAAATCTTGAATATATAAAAAGAATAGAAAAGGCACCAGTAAGTAACCCTGCTTCAACCCATTTTTTGTAGGAAGCTCCATAGAAAGGCCCGATCACCACGATCAGAAATTAACACCAAATTTAGGAGTTCAGAGCTATAATTAAATGCAGCTAACTAGCTGGAATGTCAAGCCTAGATAGCTTCTTCCACAGAGTATGGCAATCAACCTTATCAAAGGCCATGGAGAAGTCTATAAAGGCATAAACTAAAGAGCCCCTGACTGGTACATATTCTTAATTTATAAGCGGCAGAGCTGCAATATTATCTAACGCACTATGACCTGTCCTAAAGCTGGTCTGTTACAGTGGGATGCTCATATTGCTCTCTACTCAAGTCTTAAGTTGATCTAACAGACTTTTATTGAAAATCTTACCTACTGCATCCAGAAGAGCAATTTGAATGTAGTTAGAAGGTGAATATCTATCACCTTTTTTATATAAAGGAATAATGACACTTCCAACCCATGAGGAAGGAATTGTACCTTTAAGATAACAGTATTTAAATACTGGCTGAAGAATAAAGAGAGGCCTCTTGCTTGAGTATTAAAATTGGGACCTCATCAGGACCCATCGTACCGGCAGATCACAATGCTCTGATTGATAGCTCAATCTCCCCTACTGAAGAGGGACTATAACTATAAATTACTCTCTGACAACGTGTTGATATATCTTCAATAGAAAATGTGGTTTCTGGGTTATCTGCATATATGAGAGATTGTAGCCTCTCCAGATGTCCTCAGAAATAGGAGATGGCTGCACCCTTTTATTGGCACCACAACAATCTGCAATAATCGCCCGATATTTTGAGGTATCTTTATACAGGTTGCTTCTCTCAAGTTAATTCACCTACGCTCAGCATTCTGCTTTCTAAGGCCCACCTTCAGCCGCAACCTTCTTCTTTAAATCTTGATCCAAATTGATCGTTTATGATTCTGTGTTATCATCTTTTAAATTTGAAAAGTTTGTTGTGACTATTGCATGACATTATTCAGCCTTTTCTCTATTTTTCTCTATATATCTTAATAATTCTTTAGTTTTCAATGGCATGTTGTGTAGTTTATGAGTATGTGAATTTTCTTTACATCATGCACCTTTCTATACATTTAATTTTACTTTTTCAGTAATTATTATTTTAAACCTTACAAACTGATTGTTTGAAAAACGATTAATTAAAGAATGAGAATAAAAGCTTGTTGCCTTTAACAGACTGTTTCTAAACACAGGTTTTGAAAATATGTTTGTTCTCCAGTTGCTTTTGTCTTTGTTATTTACACAAACAAAAATTAAATTGCTGAATTTTGTATTATGGATGTCAAGCTTCTTCTAATCACAATGTCATTTAGATCATTCATATTGCCCTCTAATTCAGTTTTTGTCCTTGACCAAATCAGAAAAAATAATTGATGTATCCACCATAAAAATACAGTTTTGTTGAATTTGTAAATATTTACTATGCATTTTTCTTCATAGGTTTGCATAAAAATGTTAGCTATTGACTGTGCTGCATTAGAACCAATTGATAGTTTGTCATCTGGCGATTATAGAGACCTTACCATTTGAAAAAAATTAGGTTAGTATATTCTCCAGCAATGGCTTAAAATAGTTTATTTCCGCATTCTAAATTTACTATATTTGTATATAGATTATTCACATCCACTGTACATTTAAATATATTAATTATTGACATTTATAAATTGTATTTGATTCAAAACAGTGATTGTTTCCTGGATGAATGAGGGCATCTTGGTTACCATTGGCCAAAGGTTGAAACATAGAAACGATTTCATCTCAGTAACTTGAAACAGCTGATCTGTCACATTTTTAAGTAGGTGTAGAATTTTGTATAATACAGACATTTTAGACTTTTCAGCTACGATGAATTGTTTTAAATCATTAGTTATCTACCAATGTTCTTCAACATTAAAAAATCAAGCTAAATAAATAGCCACATTGAAATAAGAATTACAAAAGATGGAGGAACTATATTGTAGGGATGAAACATTAATTGATGTAATTAAAAAGGTTGAATTGTAAAAAAAAGATGGTGAACAAAAGAAGCTGAGAAACTTTAAAAAGATAATAATGGCCACTCAAAGACGAAGTTTACACTGAAGTGTAAACAGCCATAAAGGAAGCTGTACCTACAGTATTTTTTTTGTTTTTTATTGTGTCATCACTAGCTTCTCTGGAAGTAGCTGCTTAAGTTACCAAATTCTAGAGACTTGCATCTTATATTTGGTATAACTGTCTGCAAGCCAGATAAATTTTGATATTCAATTTGAATATCATTCAACACTGAAAAACAAAGAGTTTTTTTCAGTATCAACAGGAAATTCACAGATACTACAGAGTTCTACTTGGAGGCCTGTCAGCCCCAGATTTTGAAATGTACTATGTTTGTTCCTATGCCTGCTATGCACAGAATTGCTAATACCCTTTTGTAGCCCCATATTGCGATAGATGTTGACACCGTAGGCCCATACCATCTCAATTTGATCATTTACTCACCGGCTAAACGGAACTAATGCTAGTCTAGCTCAGACCAAAGGATATTTGGGTCATTTAAAGACTTACCTAGTGCAGCACACTGAGGATGCCATTGACACTGCGGCTGACCTGCTACCAAAGGAGTCTACACAAAGCGGCTGAAAGATTACTAATACAAGGCCACTGATCCCCGAGAGTGTTTATCTGCTTGATGCAAACATGTCAAGAAATCTTGTGATAGCCCAGGAGGCACCATAGCCTTTGTATGGTGGTCAGGAAGAGACTGACGCAATAGGAATGATGAAGGGAAGACACAATAGTGACTAATGTAATGCGGATAATTGTAACCCTCTGATTTGGTGATGCAGTGTTAAATGTTTAAAGTGATTGGGGTGGGCGGAGCTTGCCTGGCTTGAAAATGGCCACCTCTTTGGCAGGCTTCTTCGGCCGTGTCTTTATCCTTCACGATCCTGGTGCCATATGTGATAGAAACATCACCGTAATTGCCCACATGCCATTCCCTATGCCCTGAGTGCCCATCTGACTGAAAAAGGGGCACTGCCCTACCGCCACAGACGACTGAGGCAAGATCTTAGTGGCAGGCCACAAGGCAGCACGTTTAATGGCAGATGCGGCCCGCGGCTGCAGATGAGTGCGGCAATGCTCTCTGTGAAGCGATCAACAGCCTGGTAGCTGTAATGAACTAACCTGGGACCGTTCAGGGATCATGGCTGCGGCAGCTGCAGGGATGAGTCCCTGTGACCAGACCCGGTGCTGCTAATGTGGACATGCAGATGAGCTCGCCGAGTGTCCTGACAATGATGCAATTAGAGCACACATGGTAGACAGTGGCTGAGAGAACTGACTGCGGCCAAGAGTCGGAACACGAACTCCCCAGGGGGATACCTGATTGTGTGCATCTAAAGGATGAAGATCACTGGGATTCATCAGAGGCACCCTACAGTCTCTCCTTCTCTGGACACCACCTGGAGCATCTGGGAGGAGAGGCCTTAAACACCCCTGAAAGTCAGGATCTGGACTTGGCCACTGTGCACACCAGTGGTGTATTTTCTTATCTCAACCTCTTCTGGCAAGTGCTTGTGATACCTGAGGAGACTGGCAGAGGCTAAGACTTGGATACACTCCCCTTCTGTGGCTGCTTCCAACAAGGTATTGATGGGTCAGCACGCTCAAAAGAGCACATACTTGTGCAGCACTTGAGTCTGGGGGTGATGCTGTTCTTGGAGGGTAGACTGAAACGCAACTCCTAAAACCTCAACTAGGCCACTGAGGAGAGATAACCCAGAGGGCCCTCAAAACGGGATGTGTTAGAGTAACAATCTCAATGGTGAAGAGGACACAAAGGGGGTGATTCTGACCTTGGCGATCTTTTCGCAAGACCGCCGAGTTACCGCCGCGGTAAAGACCGCCGACCGCGGCGGTATGCCGCGGCGCGTATTCCGACCGCTGGGAGCGTTCCGCCGGAAAACCGCCAGCAGCCACACTGGCGGTCGGCGGGAAAGTGGAGACTGGTCAACCTCCACCGCCACGCCATCAGAACACCGCCCACAGAATTACGACCCACATTTCTGTGTGGCGGTCTTCTGTTGGCGGTCTTCTGTTGGCGGTCACGTCCCTATGGCTCCCGTCGCCTCCCGGAGGACCACCGCAAGGTAAGTTGATCGTCCGTGAGGGGAGGGGGTGGGGGGGGTGTTGTGTGATGTGTGCGTGCATGGGGGTGTGTAGAGGGGGTGTGTGAGTGCATGCATGCGGGCGGGGGTGCTGCTGTGCCTATGGGCAATGTGTGTAGTTCGGCGGGTGCGCATGTTGGCATGTATGTGTGCGGGTATGTGCCCCCGTTGTGTATGTGTGTGTGTAGGGGGTGTGCATATGTGCATGTTGGGGGTGCGTGCATGTCGGGGTGCGTGTATGTGCAAGTCGGGGTGGGGGGGGGCAGGGGGTTTGTAACATCTCTGGGGGGTGGCAGGGGGTGGAGGGTGTGGGGGGGGGGACTCGTGGGGGGTAGTGGGGGGTGGGGGAGACCCCTATCAGTGCCAGGGATGGAATTCCCTGGCCCCGATAGTGCCTACCGCCATGGTTCGCATGGCGGTTCCCGACCGCCAAAAACCGCGGCGGTAAGCAGGGTCATGATGCAGTTGGCGGTCTTGGGTCGACCGCCGGGCCAGAGTGCGCAAACTCCAGCCCGGCGGTCATGACCGCCGTGGCTGTCGGAGTGGGAAAGTGGCGGTCGATCGCGACGGTGACCGCCGCGGTCAGAATGCCATTTTTTGGACCGCCGGTCTGTTCGCGGTCCGACCGCCGCCACTCCGCCGACCGCCGGGGTTAGAATCACCCCCAAAAAGCCCTCATGACTATTTCCGCAGGAGAATGACATTGAGGCCTGGGCCTGCCCATTTAGAAACTGGTGTGTATCCTCATGTCTGTTCACATCAGTGAGATTTGCTCAGTCAAGCCAGCACTCTCGACCTAGGAGTGCATGGACATTGGGAGTGCATGAACCCCTCTTCGGTTTCCAAGTGCTGCCACAGGCTGGTGGCAGAAGCCCCCAGTTAATTCTTTTGTAGGTAAACCCTTCATTACTTACAGTCTATGACCAGAATACTGGTGGGGGCCTGCCTGACATTATTTCCATTATGGGTAAAAATGATAAGTCCCAAACCAAGCTGCAATTCGATACACGTAAGACACCCAAGCCAAGAGAGGATGCCAGTGCTGTGGCCTTGAACCAGGAGGAAACAGAAAGTAAGTGGAGAATTGCACCAGCCCTGATGGCTATGCAGCATAGCCTTACGAAACTTGATAGCAAAATAGAGGCCCTGTCCTTTCTGATGGACCATATGTCAGAATGAGCACACTGAGCACCTCAGTATTGTCGATCAGTGAGTTGCTGGGGATGAACAGGTAGCCATGTCAGTGCTACAATAAGAACTGGACAAGTTGGTGCTTAGCCTACAATCCAAGATGGAAGACCTCAAAGCCAGATCACACCACAACGGCCTTTGTATAGTGGGACTGGTGGAGTGCACAAACATAGACAATATGAAGCACTTTGTGGAAAAATTGCTTATCAATCCATTGCGGCATGACACTTTCTCTGATATATTATGGGTAAAAATGATAAGTCCCAAACCAAGCTGCAATTCGATACACGTAAGACACCCAAGCCAAGAGAGGATGCCAGTGCTGTGGCCTCGAACCAGGAGGAAACAGAAAGTAAGTGGAGAATTGCACCAGCCCTGATGGCTATGCAGCATAGCCTTATGAAACTTGATAGCAAAATAGAGGCCCTGTCCTTTCTGATGGACCAAGATGGAAGACCTCAAAGCCAGATCACACCACAACGGCCTTTGTATAGTGGGACTGGTGGAGTGCACAAACATAGACAATATGAAGCACTTTGTGGAAAAATTGCTTATCAATCCATTGCGGCATGACACTTTCTCTGATATATTTGTCGTGGAATGAGTGCACCGCTGGCTGGCACAACTGGTGTTGCCAGAAAAGAATCCTCGCCTAATTATAGCGCTACTCCTCAATTATTGAGACTGCAATGTAGCACTGCTATGTGGCACTCTGTAAGGCTAAAGAAATCTAAGTACTAAGATACAAGGGTGCAGACTTGCCACTTTACCAAGACTTCGCACATCAAGTGCAGGAGCCCACAAATAATTAAATCTAGCTAAACGTAAACTCCAGGAACTGCAGTTGGAATGTAGCATGCTCTACCCTACTCAGTTGTGGGTAGTTGTAGACAGGAAGGCAACAATCTTCAGCGACCCAAAGCAACTGAACCTATTCTTTAAATGACATGCAACTGTGAAGTTGAGGCGACGTTCAAATGGATCCGAGGATGCCTGTGATATTATAAGAGGACTTCAAATGCTTTGTTCGGTCACATATTTCCTTACAGGTAACTGTTTAGCATAACACTAGTAATAGTTGTGGAAGTCTGGGAGGCTACCATCTGCTGTTATAGTTGCCTTAGTGCTTGGTTTCAGGAAGAGCTAGTCAGGTTATGGACATTGACTGCTGAGTGCAACTCACCTGTTCGTGGGTAAGGTGGTCCTACTTTTCATGTTGTACTTTTTCTTACTATCCTGTTCCTTGGGTCTGAGGCAGCACAACTGACCTGGTCTGGATATGAGGGGTGGGGGCATTTTGGATGGGCAGGGTGATTTCAGTAATGTACTTCGTGAAGAATTTCTATTGCACAAGCCTTGTTGCATACACAACACTTAGGGCCATATGTACGAACACTTTTTCCCATAGACACAGAATGGGTAAAAACCTTTGCTACATCTGGCCCTTAGATCCTTAGAAAGGTGGGAGGGAGCTGTTGAGGCAATATCTGTTCTCATGTTTGTACCACATCTTTGCTTCTTGTTGTTCAGGGATCTACAGTTGGGAGGAACGAGGGTGGGAAGTGTTTTCACTGTGTATGGTTTTGAATCTCATTGTGTGAGAGGAAGGGAAGGGTCCAGTTTTTCACAGTTGGAGTTACTGCAAGGGCATAGGCTTGCTATTGATAAAAGTTCACTTGTTGCACAGGGAATATTGGCTGGGATGTGCAGAACTGGGTACTGACAAGAATGAGGTATTGCAACGTGCTTTGACTGCCCCATCGCTACCCCTGCTTACATGGAATGTTTGGGGCTTAATGACTGCCGAAAAGTGTGCAAGGTAGTGGCATACTTACAGTGGTACAGAATAGATGTAGCTATACTACAGGAGACACATCTACAGTCTGGAAGCGGGATACTCATGAGGTGCAAGTTACAGGGTGCCTATTGTGCAGCAGGCTTCACCTCGCATGCTCCTGGGTGTTGCTGTGCACTCAGCATGGGTCGAGAGTGAGGCTGCAGGAGCTGTGTGTGGATCAGGGCAGCAGGTATGCAGTGGTGCACTGCGTGAGGGGGGATCTTAAAATACTGTTGGTGGGGGTGCATGTCCCTAAGTTTGATGACCCTGACTTCTACCACAAGTTAAACGCCACTTTGACGCAATGGGGGATATACCACAGATTTGGGGCAAAGACTTTAATTGTATACTTGACCCTGTCCTCGACCACTCCAGGGGAGTGCCCTGCCATCCCTCAGCGGCTGTAACAGCCCTCCAAAAGATTGCTGTGCAGAGTAGTCTGCTATATGTTTGGCATTTCTGATGCCCCCACAGGAGAGCTAGACTTACTGCTCCATGGTACACAATAGCCACATGTGCATTGACTTCTGGCTGCCTCATAGTTTAACGTATAGGGTGCGTAGTTGTGAACAATGGGTGTGAGCGTATTCATATCGTTATCCAGTGCTGTTGCAACTTGAGTTGCATGATCCGCGACTGGTGGCGTTCATCTTGCAGTTCCCGCTGTATTCCTTACTAGACACAGTATTCAGAAAAGAACTGGTGCAAACAATAGACAACTTCTTTCGTCTCAAAATCAGCCTGGTGCCCAAACTCTTGATGGTGTGGGAGACAGTTAAAGTTTACATAAGGGGAGTCACTATCTCTAAACATGCTGGGGTACTCGGGTCACTGCAGGGAAGGTTGGGTAAGCTTGAATCAGAAATTGTCGACTTGGAGCGTAGACACAGAGAGACAGTGGGCCTTACACTATTAGGGGACATGCAGGCCAAGTTAATAGACTATCATGACACCCCACGAGTAAACTCAATCAACTGGGGAAGTATGCAACAGCCGGGATATACTGGGAGGGGAAGAGACCTGGTGCCAGTCTAGCAATACCGCTTCACCCCTGGTAGAAAGACTCCACCATCCTGATGATTCTAGATGAGCAGGGCACAGCGCTATTGGCTGCCAAAAAATATCTGACCACTTTCACTGATATTACCCAGATGTATACACCCTGAGGCCAGACAGGGAGAGGATGCCGTGCTGGATTACTTTGTCCACATCGCCATGAAATGACTTATGAATGAGCATAGAGAACATCTTATGATCCTGCTGAGCCCTGTAGAGGTAAGAGTTGCTTTAAAAGATATGCCTGCAGGGAAGGCGCCGGTCACGGATGGGTTGAGGGGGTTGCATCCTACAAGGCATTCCAGGACAAGCTAGTCCCACACCTGATCCCTCTTTATGAGAAAATGGTAGCAGATGCTATCATTTCACCTTTGATGAGAGAGGCAATGCTGGTCACTCATTTAAAACCTGGTAAACCGCCCAATAAATGTCTGTCTTACATACTGCTGTCACTTTGAAATGTCAATACCAAAATATATGCTAACATATTGGCAAATAGGTTGGCCCTCATGCTCCAAGGGATAGTGAGCTCAGAACAGTCTGGATTCATACCAGGTAGAACATTATCATACACTCTCCGGACCATATTTGGTCCGATAGTGTGTCTGAACCCTTAGGTGACGGCGACGGCTGTCTTTCTTGACGTCAAAAAGGTATTTGACTCCGTAGAGTGGAGCTTCATGTTTGCGGTTCTACGGTAAAGAGGTGTAGTTGATATGTTTCTGTGCTTAGTTCAGGTACTAAATACTAAACTGAGTGTGTGAATATGGATAAAGGGAGCAATTACAGAATGCATAGAAATTACTAGTGGTACTAGGCATGGGTGCCTATTGTCATTGTTACTGTATGAACTGGCGGTGGAACCGCTAGCCTGCGCCCTTAGGGAATATCAGGCACACAGGGGCGTGTGATTCCCTAAGTACAGGATGATTATTTCAGCCTAGATGGATGACTTCCTGCTGTATATCTGTAAGCAAGAGCAAAATCTGTCATCTGTTCTCCAGGAAGTAGTGCTTTTTTGCCACCTCTCAGGTCTGTGCATAATCTGGGATAACTCTCTAATATTTCCCCTCCCTGCGGTGATGGTACCGGTGGCCATGGAGTATTCACTGCAGTGGACAACGGACCAATGTGCTACCTGGGGATCAAGGTGCACACTGACCTGTCAGTAGTTATACAAGAAAATTATGGATCAGCTGTGCATAAATTGTTAGAAGCAGCGGGTCGTTGGATACGGCTCCCACTCGCTGGCCATGTAGCTATAATGAAAATGGTAGTGCTGACATGTTGTTTGTTTTTGTTTGCTAATAATCCGATCTTGTTGTCTCAATTGATGTTGTGTAACTTACGAATGATCCTAACCAGAATATTGTGAGTAGGAAAACAACAGGGAGTCAATTGGAATACATTTAGGCTACCGTACGAATGGGAAGGGCTCTACGCCCCTGACCTTGAGGTGTACATTCACAGTGCACAATGCATGTATGCACATTTTTGGCTACACGGGCCAAAAGATCTGCCACACCTACGACTTGCAGGAGATGCTGCTTCCCCATTATCACTCCCTAAGAGACTGTTTGTGAAACTTACCCAGGGATACAATTTAATAGACCTGTTGTCCACAACCGCGTATTCATGACACCAAGACTGGAGAGATAGGCTTTCTCTATCCTTTACTCACCCAACATTGAGTTGGGGCATTGCATGTTGTTCCCTCTCAGAAGCGCTGCAGGAACTAGGACTGCATAGCATGGGAGATTTCTTTCTGGACTATAAGATGCACCCATGGGAGCAGTTAGAAGAAAATGAGGATAGACCCTCCATACTAAGACGATTTCACTACTTTAGGGCCGGGCACATGATGCATGCATCATTGGGGGATGATTTGCTTCATCTGCCACTGCTGTCAGCTTTGACTTATTTGTTATGCAAGAACATGCTGCGGCACATTTTTTACCAATTATATGCATTTGCCAAAGATTCATCTGGAGTGGCAGAGGGAGCTAGCAGTTAGCATCAGCAACAGGCAGTGGACATCTTGTTGTTCAGTGGTACGTTCCATCTCATTGAATAGCCGGCAACAATTGCTTCACAGAGGGTATCACACATCGGCCCGCTTGCAACATTATGGATTGCGGAATAATGCAGACTGCAGTCACTGTGGTGCAGGTAACACAGATTTCACACATATGGTGTGTTTTTGGAGAGGGATTCAGTGGTTCTGGCAGGCAGTGGGGGCAGAAATTGCAGAGATAAGCGTTGAGTGCTTGGCGATCACACCTGAACTTGCTTTGCTGGGTTATGACAGGTAAGTGTCGCCTGCTGTACAGCAACTTGTTGCCTTGGGGTTACTGTTAGCGTGGTGCAGAATATCAATGAGGTGGGTGCGCAGTCCTCATCCAACACCACAGGACTGGCTTGAAGATATGACCTACTGTAACACACAATCAGATGTTTACCGCAAACTGTTGCCGCTGTGCAGTCACCCTAAAGATATATGGGGGCCCTATCAAGCATACATACTGCGCATTGGGGTGGATGTGGGTTCTGAGGTAGGTACAACAGAACTGCTGTCTAGCCCGTCTCAGAATGCGCAGTGTCCCCAATAGATAATTGCTCAACCAATGGGATATGGAACTGGAGTAGACCAGTGGGGAAACACGAATGGGAGAGGGCTTGCTCTGTATGATTGAGGGACTGGGAGACTGAGGCTCAACTTGGTTTGGGAGGAGAAGCCTGTTGGAACCCAAGCATTATCTCTGTTTAACACACTGCTCTTTTTTTGATCCAGCTGTTAATCATACGATAGACTAAGCTATTCTATGTTATACAACACTAGTGATGTACCATGTGGTTACAGTCAAATGCTGCCAAGCCCACTATAGATTCATAATTTTCTCTTTGATGTTTGTTTCCTCTGTGAGGTTGTAAAGCTCAAAAATAAAGTTTAAAATCATGTTTAAAATGATTAAATAGAGAAAAGAGTTCTAGACACGCAAATCTGCATAAACTGCAGTCGGCACCAACCAACACTCTGCATCTGCCTGTATAGCAGGTGCTGTATTTGAGAACATGGAATTCAAAATCCAAAACAGACTTTGGAAACCCATGGGAGATTCAACTGCACAGGTAGCAGAGCTAAATGCACAATGTCTAGTGTAACAAAAAATAGATCCTTCAGTTTCAACACTGATTGCTTCTGACTCAGATTATGGTGGTCATTACGACCCTGGCGGTCGGAGACCGCCAGGGGTAATGTGGCGTCCGTATCGCCAACAGGCTGGCGGTACGGAGACCCGTATTACGACTGCAGCGGTAGCGCTGCGGTCGCACCGCCGGGGCCGGCGGTTTCCCGCCGTTTTAGCCCCGGCGGTGATAATCTGCCAGGGCAGCGCTGCCCTGGGGATTATGACTCCCCTACCGCCAGACTGTTCCTGGCGGTAAGGGGAGTCCTGGGGCCCCTGGGGGCCCCTGCACTGCCCATGTCACTGGCATGGGCAGTGCAGGGGCCCCCTAACAGGGCCCCGTGCAGCTTTTCACTGTCTGCATAGCAGACAGTGAAAAGAGCAACAGGTGCTACTGCACCCGTCGCACGGCCGCAACACCGCCGGCTCCATTAGGAGCCGGCTCCTATGTTGCGGCCTCATCCCCGCTGGGCCGGCGGGCGTAAACTAGGTTTGCGCCCGCCGGCCCAGCGGGGATGTTGTAATGGGGTCTGCGGGAGTGCGGCCGCACGGCGGTTACCGTTTACCGCCGCCAAGCTTGTAATGACCCCCTATGTGTTTTATAGTTCAAATGCATGTTTAACCCATTGGGATTCTATTGGCTACAAGACTTATGGGAAAACATGATGAGAGCTATAAACTCTGAGAATGATCAGCTGTCTACAAAAGACTTTCATTGGTTTGGTGTGCTTAACACACATTGGCACATCAGAGTGAGGGAATCCACTCTACAAGTAATTCTCCTCTTGATCAAGCTGCAAAATCTGTGTTCCAGATTTGTAACGGAGCAGCAGCAACCAGGTTTCAACCTGAGAATTATCTCTGTAACACAATCATTACATTCCATGATAAAAACAAAAAAAAAACTTTTTTCTGAGTTTATTAAAATATGTTTGCTTTCTGTGATAAGATGGGATCCTTAAATTTGCAAAACCAGCAGTGGGTGTTAGTGATATACGAAATGAATAGATAATCAGAGGTGCTCATGAGGAATAGATTCAGCTCATGCTGGGGTCCATGAATCAAATCTACCAGTTAAAGAAACGGTAAATGTTTACATTGCCACTTCAAATGTCACACAGAAAGCCATCTCAAACATTCCAAAATTGTATATTGATCTTATCAGTCAATTCAAACCAGTTCAATTGTAATTGTATCAGTAGATTCTGTAGCCAGGTCCTATAGTTGTGGCCTCAGCTGCTTGCACAGTTGCAGAAGACTAGTTGTGCTTGTGCAATGAGAGGATTGTATACCTTTCACTCAGATCAGTGTCCGGCTTTCACATCAAAAGCATTAGCAGAGGCACTTGCCACAGCGAGAATATGCTTTGAGTTGCCTAAGCCATTTCAAACAAATTCAAATATGCTAAGCAAGGGTGTGAATTCCTTAGCTAATGATGCATCTTAACTAAGCCCATATAGCTTAAAGAGAGCACTTAATAATTTGCCAAACAATATATAGCTTGACTGTGCACCCTATATATTATTCTTACAGACACATCTTGAGTATTAATTAAAATGAATTATACATATTTATTTTAAATGTAGAACACGGTTTTTAAAAAGCTACAACACTATTTACCCACTTTTGAATTAAATATGCAAATAATTTAGACTTCATAAATTAAAAATATTTTTTAGTTTTAAAAACATCTCACCTAAAGTAAAATGTTTATATTGGTTTATGTATTAAAATGTATGTATACAATTAATTTTAAATAATTCAATTATGTTTTTAAATATAAAGTTACATTTATTTTTACATTTCAGAATTACATTAAAAAATGTCATAATTTTTCCTACTTATTATATAATTTTATCAGTGTTAAATTACATTTATATATATTTTTAAAAACATTAAATAAATTATTTTATTTCAACTTTATTTCCTGTGAGATGTTATTTTAAGTGCCGTGGGGTGGTATTTATTGTTCCTGTGGTTGGAAATGTCTGGTGTTGGACCTACTCCGGGTCTCAGCTGGAATACATTTACTACTGTTTTCTGTGATAGCATTAGAAGTGCAGTTTGTGGATAGAAATGGGCTTACTTTTTTGTGGTTGTGTGCCTGTCTCTCCCTAAAACTCTACTTACTTTTTTGTAAACCTCTCCCATTTAGTAGTAGGTATTACCCATTTTCCAGCCAATCCCTCTGGTCTCTCCCATATGTCCAGAGATCTCTGGTTGTGGTGATGTCTGTGTTTTTGTGGTGACTGTGATGATTTTGCCACCTGGGGTGATAAAACTGAATCAACTGATACTTGTCCCCTCTTTTTCTTGGATCCTGTTAAGGGTGCTTAAATCACAATTGGAGTATGTTAGAAATTGGGTTTTTGGTTGGCAGTCTGGTTAACCCCTGTCCAAGCACGGACCCTCACTCTAGTCAGGGTAAATCACACACAATCCAAATTATCCTGTGCCCATCCTCTGGTAGCTTGGCACTGAGCAGTCAGGCTTTACTTAGAAGGCAATGTGTAAAGTATTTGTGCAATAAATCATGCAATAACACAGTATAGCACCAAATAAATACACCACAGTGTTCAGAAAAATATATAATATTTATCTGGCAAAATGCAAGTCAAAACGATTAAGATGCAATAAGTATATGCTGGAAATATCACTGTAAAAATGATATAAAGTGTCTTTAGTCTTTTAAAAGCAATCAATGTCTCTTTCAAGCACAAAGGACCTGGGTTGCATTCAAAATCTCTGCAAAGAACCGCAGAGCAGGAGATGCGTGGAAAACAGGGAGGTGTGCGTCAATTTCTTGGCCCGCACACGGCGATGCGTCATTTAGTTTTCACGCAGAGATGGCTTTGCGTCAATTTCCAGCACTCGGTCGTGGATCCTCTTCTGGTTGTGGGGTTTTCGGATGCCCAGGGGATGATGCGTGGATTTTCGGCTCTGACAGGACGAAGTCACAGGGCTGCGTCGATCTGGTGGGCGTTGCGTGGAAAATTCTACCGCACAGCAGACGCTGCGTTGATTTCTCTCTGGAAGTCGGGCTGCATTCCGGCTCGGCTGTATGTCGATCCAGTGGGCCGTGCGTCGATTTTCCGGTCGCTACGCTGCATCGATCTTCTCCTTGCGAAGTCAGGCTGCGTCGTTCCGGTTCGGCGTGCAGTGAATTTTTCAACGCAATGCAGGCTATGCGTTGTTTCTAGCAAGCTGTGCGTCGGTTTTTGCCGCACAAGGAATCCTACTTGCAGAGATAAAGTCTTTTTGGTCCTGAGACTTCAGGGAACAGGAGGCAAGCTCTATCCAAGCCCTTGCAGAGCACTTCTCACCACTTCCAGAGAGCAGCAAGGCAGCAGGGAAACAGCAAGGCAGCAGTCCTTTACAGAAAGCAGTCACGTGAGTCCTTTGGGCAGCTCGGCAGTTCTTGGCAGGATGCAGGTTCTGGTTCAGGTTCTCTTCTCCAGGAAGTGTCTTGTCAAGTAGAGTGTCTACCTCAGAAGTGTCTAAATTGGTAGAGTCAGAGACCCTGCTTAAATACCCAAATTTGCCTTTTAAGTGGGAGAGACTTCAAAGAGTGGCTTAGAAGTGCACAAGGTCCCCTTTCAGTTCCATCCTGTCTGCCAGGGTCCCAGTAGGGGGTGTGGCAGTCCTTTGTGTGAGGGCAGGCTACTGTCCTTTGACTTGTAAGTGTCAGGTCCTCCACCCTCCCAGCCCAGGAAGACCCATTCAAAATGCAGATGTATGCAAGTGAGGCTGAGGATCCTGTGTTTGGGGTGTGTCTGAGTGAATGCACAAGGGAGCTGTCAACTAAACCTAGCCAGACGTGGATTGGAAGGCACAGAAGCATTTAAGTGTAGAGAAATGATCACTTTCTAAAAGTAGCATTTCTAAAATAGTAATGTCAAATCAAACTTCACCATTAAGCAGGATTTTGTATCACCATTCTGGCCATAATATTATGACCTGGCTACTCCTTTCAGATCAGGATCTACAACTCAAACAGTATTTGAGGGTAGCCCTAATGCTATCCTTTGAAAGGAGCAGGCCTCACAGCAACAAATTTAGGAGTTCTACACTACCAAGAGAGGTAAACTACACAGGTACATGTCCTGCCTTTTGTCTACACAGCACCCTGCCCTATGGGTTACCTAGGGCCTACCTTAAGGCTTGGCAAGAACTTTTAAATCCCAAGTCAAAGTGGCAGTGAAACTGCACACACATCAGGCAGAGGCAGGCCTGAGTCATGGTGAGGGGGCTACATATGTGGGTGGCACAATCAGTGCTGCAGCCCACTAGTAGCATTTAATTTACAGGCCCTGGGCACATGTAGTCCACTTGCCCAACGACATATAAGTAAATTAAATAAGCCAATTGGGTATGAGCCAATGTCACCATGTTTAAGGAGAGAGCATATGCACTTTAGCACTGGTTAGGAGTAGTAAAGTGCACATAGTCCTAAAGCCAGCAAAAATGAGGTCAGAAAAAGAGAAGGAGGAAGGCAAAAAGTTTGGGGGTGACCCTGCAGAAAGGCCATTTCCAATATATCCTCCTTCCAGCCTAAAGCCAGGGTAGACTGATCAACACTCTGACGGACGGCCTTGCTTAAGGCGATAGAACATGGACAGTGGCCTACTACTGCAGGGGTACTTGCCAGTTCTACGCCTTTCTGAACTCAGCGAGGCTCCTCTGTCTATACTCTCTGGGGCCACTAAACTGACCCATGGGGAACCCTTCTCCTCATTTGAGGACCTCATCTGTGAAGCTCCTAACTTTTATTTGCTCACAGATGTATACAGTACCACCATGGCCAACAAAGTGATGTGGCCCGTTCCTCTTGGGTGTGACTTCTGTCCTCAACCCAGGGAAAACTCTGTCCACAAGGACAGAAACCAACAGACGCCACTGACAGCTGTCAGTGTCAAGAGCCAGGCCCCAGACCATCCACTGCTAAGTAGAGACCCTGAGTGGGGCCTTTGGATGAGCTTCTCCTCCAGCTGGGGAGCTGGTGGAGAGCACCCAAGGGGCTCCTGAGGCATCTCAGAATGGGGGGCAGAAGTCCCAGGGGTCTTGCACCCCTTCTCTATTCTCACCAGTTCAGGGCTGGGTCCCTGATATTGGTCACTCAGCCCAGGGTCTGTACCCTGAGGCTGAACAGGGGACAAGGGTGAGTCCTCTGTCACCTTGCCTCCACATCTGGGCTCACGTACCCTCCTCTGGGGAGTGGTACTGCCAGACAGCTGAACTGTTAGGGCTCAACCCTCCCAGTTCTCCTGACACTAGGGGTAACTCATTCCCAAGAATCCAGTCAATGGGCAGCTGGGGACTAACTATGATCCGCCTCTGGATCACCTCCTCACCCCACTCTAGGGACACCAAGCCATGAGGTGGAAGAAATCCTCCCCGATGGCTGGAGTCACTCTACACACCTGACCGGTGTACTGCTCTGGTGACACTAGTCTCTCCACCATCATGGTAAGACTAGCCCCTCTGTCCCTCAGAGCGGTGGCTCAACTGAAGGAGATGAAGGCATGGTCTACGACCTGCCCCTGGGGACTATTCTCCCAAGGCCACATTGGCCACCCCTGTAGAGGTCCCACCAGTGGGCGGTTTATTTGGAGAGACAGAGTCCCCTTTCCTCTGTCCTAGCTGGGAACACTCAAAGCAGCAGGGTAGGGAATGGGAAGCTTTGGGCCACTGCCCACCAGAACCACCACCCTGTTTCTCAGATGGGGCATGGGAATCCTTTCCTCCCCCCTTACTCTGGGAGTTGTCTGGGCCATCTCTAACCTCCCCCTCACTTTGTTGGGGGGAACCAGAACCACCCGTCTTGGGGTCACTTCCAGGTACCTTTTTGGACACTCTGGTACTAGTCCAGAGGTCCGCCTCCTCAGCAAGCTTCCTAGGATCAGTCAGCTTACTGTCAACCAAGTGCTGGCGCACCTCTGTAGAACAAAGACCGAGCATATGCTCTCTCAAAATTAAATTGAAGAACCCTGTGTAATCATCTACTTTGCTGCCCCGCACCCATCAATTCAGTGCCTTACCAGAGAAATCCAAGCAGTCTACCCAAGTTTGTGTGGAGAGTTTGGTGCTGTCCCTGAACCTCTGACGGTGTTCCTCAGGAGTCAGCCCAAACTTGGCAAGTAAAGAGGGTTTCATGGGTGCATAAATGTTTTGATTCCTAGGATCCAGTGTAATAGTGTGTCCCTCCCCACAGCTGGTACATACCACCATAAGGCCAACCCCATTGCTCTTCATGAACCCCATGAGCCCTTAGTGCAACTTTGTAAGCAGCCAGCCACTTATCAATGTCATCCCCCACCACATAACTAGGCACAGCATTTTTAGGTATACAAACCCAGCAGGTTCTGCATGTATGCTGACACCATTACTGCTGGACTCAGACTGCTTTGCCTTAAGATCCAGCTACTTGAGACTCAGTTCATGAGCCATCAAAAGTTTCTTTTCAGCCAAGGCTCTCTCAGCTGCAGCCTCAGCTCTCTTCTTCTCTGCTACTCTTTGAGCTTTTCTTTCTTCTGCCTCCATGTTTAACATGCCATTTCTAGTTGAAATTCTCTCTCCTCCCTCCGTTCCTCTGCTGTCAGGCCATGGTCAGAGATACTGCTCCCTGGTTTACCAGGAGGCACAATTCCAGGGGGACCACTGCCTACTACTGGCAAAAAATCCTCAGAGGGGCCACTCTTTGGACCCTCCTCCTCAATATTCTCCTTAGATTGAGCTTCTCTCCAGGCCCTCAGCACCTTTTGGAATTCCTCCTTTCTGGAGGCCTTCTGGGGAGGTACTCCCATATCCCTGCAGAACCCCTTCAGCTGTGGCCCTCATTACAACCCTGGCAGTTGGTGTAAAAGCAACGGTAATACCGCCAACAGGCTGGTGGTAATTTCTGCCAAATTATGACCATGGCTAAAAGATCTCCAATAGACAGCCAATGTACCACACCGACCGCCAGGGCGGAAACAACAAGCACCACAGCAGTAGCCACCTACAGCCAGACGGAAGTCAATGTTCCGCTCACCATATTAAGACATGCCAATTCGCCACCTTTTCCGGGGCGGTACCAACAACATCAAAAGCCTGGTGGAAACACTGCATAGAAGTGAAAAGACTCACCATTGGAGACACAGGGAACAACCACGCCGCCATGGAGCCCCCACCACAGACACCAATGACGGCGAAGACAACGACGGTGAGTACAGCCACCGAGCACACAAGGGAGGGGGGAGGAAAATGACAGTGATACACACACACGCACCACACACCCCCGACATACACACCCCATACATACAACCAGATGCACAAGAAAACTAGTTAATCCCCTTAAATCGGCTGAATAATGCAAGGACAAAACAAATTCACTAAAGTGAGTGTAATAATATCCACAAAGTATAAATAATAATTTAGCCAATGTAACATATATTTACAAATGTACAGAACAAGGGACACTGCCCAGTCCTCAGTTCGAGTGGGCCACATGGCCACAGGCCAAAGTCCAAGGCTCCACTTGTCACCTGCATCAACACGGAGAGAACACTGCAGGGGCATCAGTTGGGAAATAGGCAGGCACCTCAGGGGGATGGGAGGCGGGGGCATCTCAGCCGGCAGATAGAACAACATCACTGGTTCTGGAGGGGGCAACATGCCCTGTGCATGGTCCTGGGGAGTGGAAGGCCACAGTCTCTCAAGTGGGTGATTTGCCCACATGCTCTGGATGGGGAAACGTCCTGTGCTTGGTCTTGGGGAGTGCAAGGCCACAGCCTCTCAAGTAGGTGATTTGCCCACATGCTCTGGCGGGGACAACAAGCCCTGTACATCATCCTGGGGAGTGCAGGGCCACAGTCTCTCGAGTGGTTGTCTTACCCACTGGTTCTGAAGGGGGCATGGTGCCCTGTGCTCTTGATCCTGGGGAGGCTGGGGTAGGTGGGTGTCTTACACACTGGTTCTGGAGAGGGCATTGTGCCCTGTGCTCTTGATCCTGGGAAGGCTGGGGTAGGTGGGTACCTTGCCCACTGGTTCTGGAGGGGGCATTGTGCCCTGTGCTCTTGATCCTGGGAGGCTGGGGTAGGTGGGTGTCTTACCCACTGGTTCTGGATGGGGCATCGTGCCCTATGCTCTTGATCCCGGGGAGTGCAAGGTCACAGTCTCTCAGGTGGGTGTCATTCCCACTGTTTTTGTAGGTGCCAGGCCGCACAGCAGCACATGAAGGCAGGATTACATACAGTCCCCCCGTGGTGACGGCTGCTCAATGGTGGTGGTGGTGCTGGTGCTGCTGGTGGGGGGAGGCTCCTGCCCATCCCCTGCAGCCTCCGATGGCTGCCCACTGGAGGTCGCGGTGCTGCTGGTGAGAGAAGGCTCCTGCCCATCCCCTGCAGCCTCTGACGGCTGCACAACCATGGTTGGTGGTCCATCACAGTTCCTGCCCCAGGCCCCTTGGTCCTGGGGAGTGAAAGTCCAAAGTCTTTCAAGTGGGAGATTTGCCCACATGCTCTGAAGGGGGCAACATGTCCTGTGCTTGGTCCTGGGGAGTGCAAGGCCACAGTCTCTCAAGTTGGTGATTTGCCCACATGCTCTGGAGGGGGTAAACATGCCCTTTCCTGGATCCTGAGGAGTGCAGGGCTGCAGTCTCTCAAGTGGTTGTCTTTCCCACTGGTTCTGGAGGGGGCATCGTGCCCTGTGCTCTTGATCCTGGGAGGCTGGGGTAGGTGGGTGTCTTACCCACTGGTTCTGGAGGGGGCATCGTGCCCTATGCTCTTGATCCCAGGGAGTGCAAGGTCACAGTCTCTCAGGTGGGTGTCATTCCCACTGGATTTGTAGGGGCCAGGCCACACAGCAGCCCATGAAGGCAGGATTACATACCGTCCCCCATGGTGACGGCTGCTCAATGGTGGCGGTGGTGCTGCTGGTGGGGGGAGGCCCCTGCCCATCCCCTGCAGCCTCCGATGGCTGCCCACTGGAGGTGGCAGTGCTGCTGGTGGGAGAAGGCTCCTGCCCATCCCCTGCAGCCTCTGACGGCTGCACAACCATGGTTGGTGGTGGGGGGTCCATCACAGTTCCTGCCCCAGGCCCCTTGGTCCTGGGGAGTGCAAGTCCACAGTCTTTCAAGTGGGAGATTTGCCCACATGCTCTGGAGGGGGCAACATGTCCTGTGCTTGGTCCTGGGGAGTGCAAGGCCACAGTCTCTTAAGTGGGTGATTTGCCCACATGCTCTGAAGGGGGCAACATACCCTGTGTTTGGTCCTGGGGAGTGCAAGGCCACAGTTTCTCAAGTTGTTTATTTGCCCACATGCTCTGGAGGGGGGAAACATGCCCTTTGCTTGGTCCTGAGGAGGCTGGGGTAGGTGTGTGTCTTACCCACTGGTTCTGGAGAGGGCATTATGCCCTGTGCTCTTGATACTGGGAGGCTGGGGTAGATGGGTGTCTTACCCACTGGTTCTGGAGGGGGCATCGTGCCCTATGCTCTTGATCCTGGGGAGTGCAAGGTCACAGTCTCTCAGGTGAGTGTCATACCCACAGGATTTGTAGGGGGAAGGCCGCACAACAGCCCATGAAGGCAGAATTACATACCGTCCCCCGGCGTTGACGGCTGCTCAATGGTGGCGGTGGTGCTGCTGGTGGGGGGAGGCCCCTGCCCATCCCTTGCAGCCTTGGATGGCTGCCCACTGGAGGTGGCAGTGCTGGTGCTGCTGGTGGAGGAGGCTCCTGCCCATCCCCTGCAGCCTCCAACATCTGCCCACTGGAGGTGGCGGTGCTGCTGTTGGGGGGAGGCTCCTGCCCACCCCTGCAGCCTCCGACGGCTGCACAACAATGGTTGGTGGTGGGGGCTCTGTCACAGTTCCTGACCCATGCCCCTTGCCCTTTCTGCCTGATGGTGCTGGCCCTTGCTCTTCCTGGCAGCTGGGGCAGGCTCCTTAGTCTTCCTGGCAGCAGCTGGGGCAGCCTCCTTAGTCTACCAAGCAGCAGCTGGGGCAGGATCCTTAGTCTTCCTGGCAGCAGCTGGGGCAGGCTCCTTAGTCTTCCTGGCAGCAGCTGTGGCAGGCTCCTTTTCCTTAAGGCTGCCTGGTGCAGGCTCCTTCAACCTCAGGACATTTGCCCTGGATCCTTTCCCACCACAAGTGGGTATGGTGATGACTGGACCCGTGGACTGGGTGGCTGAGGTGCTTGGCTGGGTTTTTGCCACCCTGGCCAGATGTGCAGGACGGGGGGGATGGGGAGGGAAAGGGAAGAGGTCAATGGTGGCTAGGAAAAGGTTTTTAGGGACACTAGGGCGGGAAGAGGCAGAAGGTTTGGGAGGGGAGGAAGAGGGAGTGGTTGTAGGAGGTGTCTGCTGATTTTGGGTGCAGGTGCATGGGCTGGATGTTGTTGTGAGGTTGATGGCTGTTGGGTGTCTGAGTGCTTGCGTTTGTGTACCTTAGGAGGGGGGACAGACACAGTGGGAGAGGACACCGGGGACATGTGCATGGCTGTTGTGAAGGGGTCTGCCAGTGAGGTGTGTGTTCTGCTAGGTGTGGTGGTGATGATGGTAGTGGATGATGCTGTTGTGTATGCAGGTGTGAGTGTAGATGGAACTGGGAGGGAGGTGGAGGAGGAGGGGGAGGAGGGGGAGGATCACAGTGGAAATTGTGGATGATGGTATGTCTGCATCTGGATGGTGTTTGTGTGAGTACCTGTGGGATGAAGTCTGGTGCTTGTGTTTGCCTGAACCACTCTTTTGTGTTTTCCTGTGTGCATGCTCGTCTGCCTATGTGCTTGGGATAGGTTGGGGTTTAGGAGAATGGGATTGGGAAGAGGAAGTTGGAGGGGGGAGGGGGGAAACAGGATAGTGGCTACCATCAGAGAGAAGGCCAGGTTAATCTCTGTTGGGCTGCCAAGCCAGAGTGAATGACCTCCAGGAATGCATTAGTCTGTTGCATCCGGGCTGCCAGCCCCTGGATGACATTCACAATGGTTGACTGCCCTACAGAGATGGATCTCAGGAGGTCACTCAGGGCAGCAGGGCTCACTGGGGCAGGGCCTGAGGTGCCTAGGGCGAAGGAGATGCCCACACTCCTGGGTGAGCGGGCACAGGCAACTCGATGAGGGGCTGCTGGGAGGGCGGTGCTGGTACAGGGGTGGCGCCTGTAGCTGGGGTGGTCACACAGGTGTCCGCCACCACCATGGAGCTTCCATCGGAGGAGATATCTGTGTCTGAACTGTCCCCTCCAGTCTCTGCTGTGGTGCTCCCTTTGCCCTCCATCCCACTGGTGCCCTCAGCGTCGGTGGACTCTGCCTCCTGGGTCCTGTGGGATGCAGCTCCTTCCGTCGCCGGTGCCTTTGCTCTTCCGCCAGATTATGTTAATGCACATAAGGACAGCGTGACAAAACAAGAAGGAGGGAAGAGACAAAGGATACACTTGGTCAATGGCTGCACCAACACCACTGTTGGCGTACACAACACCCTCACACACAGGGAACAGGCCTACGCAATATGCATTGCACTACCAGTGATACTGCTAGCCACCAAGGCATGAGGACGAGCACACACTGGCAAATCCAGCACACCTGTGACACACAGACATGACCAGTAGTGTATGCCTACGAGCTAGGTAGCTAAATTTGCCCTGCTACACCCTAGCCTCCAGGGTACCTACGTTGCAATGTCAGGCCTGGCCTAGGTGCACCCACTGACACACATCCACCACCCGGATACCTCCCCACCAGGCATTAGCAGTAATGATGGGTACTGTACTCACCTCCTTCTGGCTGCTGTGCTTCCCTCAAGTGCCCATCCAGCTCTGTATAGGCCACCGCCAGTATGTGGGCCATCGGGGGGGTCAGGGTTCGGGTTCGACGGGTTAGAAATGGGGTCCTTGATTGGCAGTCAGGTTATTCCCTGTCCAGGCAAGATCCCTCACTCTAGCCAGGGTAAAAGAGAATCACCCTCAGCTAACCCCTGCTTGCCCCCTTGGTAGCTTGGCACGAGCAGTAGGCTTAACCTCAGAGTGCTAGGTGTAAAGTATTTGTACCAACACACACAGTAACTCAATGAAACACTACAAAATGACACAACACGGGTTTAGAAAAATAGAGAATATTTATTTAAACAAAACAAGACCAAAACGACAAAAATCCACAATACGCAAGTCAAGTTATCAATTAAAATGTAAAAAGAGTCTTCATGCAATTTTAAACATACACTAACACTGTTAGCATGAAAATTTACCTTGGGTGCTTAAAAAATAACCCCACACGGGCGAGTGTGCGTCAAAAAGGGCTTGCAATGTGCCGATTTCACTCACAAGCGAGACCTTGCGTCGTTTCTCCTTTCGTCGGGTCGGGCGCATCGTTTCTTCACTCCTCAAGGGAGCGATGCGTCGATCCGGTCAGCACTCTTAGGCTGCCAGCTTCTCCTTTCAGGGTCCCAGGAACTGGATAGGAAGAGAGAAGTCTTTGCTGTCTCTGAGACTTCAAACAACAGGAGGTAAGTTCTCAATCAAGCCCTTGGAGATCGGGAGATCACCACACTGGTTGCAGAGAATTTTATACCAGTAGTAACACTTATACTTGGCTCCACCTCCATTTCAGTTTGTTACTTTGTAGAAATGTATTCTTGGAAATTGTGACTAGCTAAAAGTAGTAAATTTGCTACAAGGTGTAAGATTAAATTAACAAGTGTAGATGTATTGCTTCTTAGAGTGTAATTCAACCAACTCAGACAATAATTGCTCATTTTTGTGTCACCAAGACAAACCATTTTTGAAGCATAGACACCTTAAAGCAATAAGCCATATTTATTTTATGTTACAAAATTATACTGTTCTTAAGAGAGGGGATTAGCTATACACTACGCAGATATGTTTTAGTAGCACTACCACAATACGCAACTACATTCCTTTATTGCTAGAGACTGACTAGCCCTTCTATGGAAAACTTGACAAACTAGTAAGGATAGTTTTGTTCTAAAGCACTCTATTAATGTTAGCAGCTACCCTTGGCAATCTTGTGGAGCAGAAGTGCATCATGAATACCATAATTATGACAAACCAGCATCAAACAAATCGAGATTAGTTACAGAATTGACGTCAGCTAGTAATGTCATAATGAATATGTTTCAATGTACAGCATGATCAGTATCAAAAACATTAGAATATTTTGCATTCAACATTTGTTTGTGTAACGGTAACAATAATTTTGGTTGGTGGAATAATTGTACTTCTACTTCTATATATAGTCAAATAACTCCAGAGAATGTCAAAGCTTAAAAGCTAGTAGACCAAAGGAGTATGCAAGTATAAACTGAAGAAATTATGATGTCTGGCTTCCAGTAATAACCTTATGAATTACATAACACAAATGCATACATGCCTGTATTCAGAACACAACCCTATAGACTCAATAGTCACTAAAGAATAACACTTAGAAGAATTGATTGGTGTGAAACACTGTGTGAATTGCACTCACAACACCCATTGAACTGATGTATTAAAAAATCAATATGCAACCAGTACATCAGCAGCCTTACTTCAGGAATCTCTACATCTCTGCACGTAATAATATGTTTTCAACCTCATATTAACATATATATATATATATATATATATATATATATATATATATATATATAACCTAGTGGCAGTCACCAAAAGGTAGTTATAATTTGGACTATGTTTCCATAGAAAAAGCACTTTTTGACTTGCTGCTTGCTTTGGCACCATTTGATGAATTTTCACAAAATTTTCCAAAAAAGGTGTGCCATGATTATTGTTGCGCACAGAAAGTTTCAGGGTGATCTGTCAAGCGAGGGCCAAGAAAATAGGAGGGGGTAAAAAAAAAAATTGCTTTCCCCATGTTAATTCCCATAGGACCTTTAGACATGACTACAGCCCAAACCAATAGATGAAATTACACCAAATTTGACAGAAAGCTAGCTGCTGGTATGCAGATTGTGCTTTTTGTTATCTGAATCCATTCAGTAGTTTAAGAGATATTTAAGGACATATATATATATATATATATATATATATATATACATATTGTTTATTTCGGGCATAGCCCATAAAACACATCAAACAATAAAATAAAAATGATCATAAGTACATTTGTTGTTTTACATCTTAAAAGTTTAAAAATAAGTGCATAGGATTACCAACGATAGTGGCAGTCAGTTAGAGAATGCAATATTGTGGTTAGAATAAAGTGCTAGAGTGAAATGTACACTTTTTTCCACATTCGCCAAACTTCTTGCAAACAGCTGCCAGGACTTAGTGCAATCGAGCAACTACAGTATGTCCTTAGAATTTTGTGGGCTTCTCTCTAATGTTTCACATGGAACAGGATGCAAAGGGGTCTAAGCCAGGACCTCCGGGTATTAATATCAGCGGGACAGCAAAACAGTACATGCTCTACTTCTTCTATGTTGCCGCTGCAAAATGGGCAGTTTGGAGTTTTAGTGTGGCTGGAGTTCCATTTGTGAGTAAACCTGTTCACAAGTAACATACCAAATGTTCCTACTATATCTAAGGAAGATAGGGAAACATGGACGGCCTTGTGAAATAAATCCTTGAATTGGATAGGAACACGCATGAAACCCGGCATGACAGACACTATTTTTAAAGACACTAAAATAGTCAGGAGAGTTAAATGGGTGGGCAGGAGCCATAAAACATTAAGGGGTGATTGCGTGGTACTCTTGTTTAAAACCCCAAAATTAGTGGAGGCTATTTTGAGAAACTTAAGCCCACAACAGATTCCTGACCACGGCATCTCACTGCTCCCCCTAGGCTATTTCTATAAATCTAATGGGAGGCATGACCAACCTAGTATAGAGCCCTTAAATCAACAAAGCAGACACGAAAGAAATTACATGGTCCCTATTGAGAAAAGATTTTATGCCACCCCTTTGGAGGATGTGGATTGACTGACGGTGGATCATGCTGAGGGCAAGTTGATGCCTATGACGACGAACATCGTCCCTTACTCATTGAATGGTGGAGATGGCCAGGTGGGGAGTAAAGGAGAAGAATTGATGGTGAAGGAAAAAAGAGAACAACAACTTTGTTTTGATGATTCATTGGTAGGCGGCGTTCCCGCCCATTTGACTATATCCATGACAACATCTAAACCCCATATAGAGATGGAGATTAAAACATCCTCACTAACATGGAAAGCAGGGCAGCATGATTCCCTGGGATTGGGTTTTAATACCCCAAGAGATAAATTTCTATTTTGGAATGTGGCAGATTTGCGTAACAAAATTGAGAACGAGGAATGGTTAGAATAAATCCGATTTTTTCCTTGTGTATGTTTACAGGAGACTTGGTCTGTGGATCCCATTCATATAAACTGCTATAGGACGTTTCACTCCCCCGCAATCCCTTCTCTACGAGGTAGGGGAAAAGGTGGTTTGTGTACATATATCTCTAATAAGTACGACTCAATAAAAGTGTCTAGTATAATCTCTAACACGTTTTATCAACTGATGTTATGTGAATTAAAAAATGTAGCACACCTAGCTATTATTAATTTCTATAATAACGCCCCCCCACAAAAAATTGCACATATACTTAGGCAATTGCAGGATGACCTGGATCGTGCATGTAATTTTCCACATAAAGAGATTTTTATAGTGTGGGGAGACGATTCTAATACCCACCTATGCCCCCAAATAGACGATAAAGTTTGTTTCCTTGGTGCAGGAGAAACCGATGATTTATTTAATTTTAGTCATAATGATTATGGCAACTTGTTGAATGACATAATATTTAAATTTGATCTATCTTTTTGTAACTGGTTAAATGGTAGTAAGTTACAACTTAAGCCTACCTTTAACGGTAGATGCGCAAATACCATAATAGATTTCATTTTAATATCTAATAATCTCGTTTTTTGCGCCTCAGAGTACAAAATTCATGATATTGTGCTCAGTGATCACTATCCACATAGTATACACCTTGCATTGCCCAAAGGCACAAATAAACATAAAAGGGTAGTAGAAAATGTAGTTGATATTGAACTGGGCTCAAGGAATGGTTATACAATTAGTTGGTCACAGATTGAACCGATACGTTTTATGGAAAAGTTGTTGAGTGATTATACTAAGGAGGTCGGAATCTGCCTTTTAGATAACACCAGTCCTCAGGAGTGTATTAGAGCGTTTACAGTAATTACCACTGGAATTAAACAATCTCTCACAGAAAATACAAGCAAGCCCAGACCACAGGGAAATAAAGGGTGGTTTGATACCGCTTGTTCAAAGGCCCATAAGAAACGTAAACCGTATTTACATACATAAAACCCTTACAAGCATGAGATTACAATTCTTAGACAGGAGTATAAAAAGGCTATAAAAAAACCTAAAAAATGAGACCTGGAACTCTCTTTACAATGCAAGCCTCCAAAATAATAATGCTTAATTTTGGAAAATAGTAAACTCTCCTCTGTGGGGTCATAGCACGTCACCAAGTATTGAAATAGCTATCACCGAAAAGGAGTGGATTACCCATTTCTCTAAAATTTACTCTTCGGGAAACCCTTCACCTGACACAAATCCCCATAGAGTGGATTATCAGCCTATTACTCCACTTTCAGCTTAAACAAGGTCATTGAGGCCATAAATGCCAATAAGAGTGGAAAACCACCAGGCCCAGACGGAGCACCCATTGTCTAATGTTTCGCTCTGGGGCCCTTTATTGACACAGGTTCAACGTGCTTGTTGTACCACAGCCTTCATCCCGACCTGGGCGGAGTCCGTTAGCGTTCCAATATTTAAAAAAGGCAACCGTCAAAATCTAGCATGTTATAGACCAATTTCACTCCTTGATACCCTTGCAACGATTGCAGGTTACGGAGTGGACGGAAGCTAATAATGTTTTAACAGACCTACAATATGGCTTCAGGTCTGGGATTGGGACTGTGGAACAGGCTCTGAATCTAGATATCGTGATTGGAAAATGCACAAAGGCGAAGACAGGAGCTTTATACCTTGTATTTGTAGACCTGACTTCAGCGTTTGACTGCGTAATTCATAGTAAACTCGGGTCTATTTTGTTGCATATGGGTGTAGACAACACAATAGTCCATTTTATTAGGGAATTATATTCTGGAGCTAGAGCTAGAGTACGCTCTGGGTCCCAGGGGGAGTGTACCTCCTTCTTTTCTGTGAAGCAGGGGGATCGCCAAAGTTGCGTCTTAGCACCTCTTCTCTTCTCCCTATACATCAACAAATTAGAGGCTGTTTTAACTACAGTATGTAGAGATCTTCCACAAGTTGGCTCCCGACAGATTCCAGCACTTATGTATGCCGATGATGCCGTTCTTATGGCACGTACACCGGTAGCCTTGCAGCGATTACTGGCAACTTTTAACAACTATATGGAAGATCTAGGTCTTAAAATGAATCACTCTAAAACTTATATAATGACCTGTAGTACAAAACCTGTAAAAAAAAAAACTATATCACAATAAAGGGTGTGAAATTAGATAATACAGAAACCTTCTCATACTTAGGGATTATGTTTGACAATAAAGGTACCTGGTCGCAAGCCATTAGTTCTACGAAATTACTTTTTACTAAGACCATTACGGCTGTTAAAAAAAATTCCCCAAAAGTTGGTAGGGCAAATCTGAAAGATATGATGACAATTTACAACGCAAAATGTGTATCTGTTGCACTGTATAGAGCAGGCTTATGGGGACATAGGAAATGTAATGCTCTGCAGATAGCAGAAAATGATTTCTTAAAGTCTATTTTAAGTGTACCAAAATCTACACCAACCTTGCCGTGCCATTCAGAAATGGGGGCAACATACATTACAGATCCAATAAGTATACAACCAATCCTATTAGGGCATAAAGTGTGGACCTCAGAATTTGCTACTTTGAATAGGACCATTACAGCAGATGCTCAGTCATTAAGCCATTCGCTGCGAATCCCATGGCTGGTTTATATAAATAATTTTTTTACGGATATGGGTCAGCCTGAGTTTTACTTTAGACCAAGAAAAATGGAAACATTGTCCAAAAAAGATTTGAAAAAACTTTGTCTTACCCACCTGGCTCACCTGAGGTGGTTTACTGAGTCATGGAAACCTAGCGTGAGGAGGAATCTTTTGTTACAATTATCAGATTGCATGGAACCATATTTAAAATATGTATTGAACTCGAGGCACTGATTCGTCCTCACACGCTTATGATTAGAGACATTTCACCGACTCGTCAGTTTCCCACTTATTAACGACTGGAGCCCAGTTCGGGAGAATCCCTTGTGATTCAGTCTCAGAACAAAGTACAATGCATATAGTTTTATTTTGCACATTGCATTCTGATTTAAGGAAAAGGTTCGTGATTCCACTCTTAAAACCACTGCAACTCAAACAGTGTCGCCCTGCCTTTCTCTATTTGCTGACTCTTCCATCAGTCCAAATTTGTAATGGTCTATTTCTGTGTAGTCATGAAGATGAGATCTTATTTTTAGGCATTACTGAGGAGGTTTTACATAAAAATTAATTTTAGTCAGGAAAGTAGTTTTTTAAATTGTTGTTCTTATTGTTCTTATTTTGCTCTATTCCTTTTAGAAATAACTGATCCTAAATCTTTGTAGTGAATTTCATGTGACAGTTTTTAATTGCTGCATGTCTTGTCTTATTTATTCTACTTATTTAAGTGGAGGTTGACTGGTGTTATTTGTATATTTTATCTGCTTTTATGGTTGTGATAAACAATTGCATAAAGTATTTTGAAACTGAAAAAAAAACTGAAACATACCCACTCTCAGTTTGAAAAGTATTGTACATGATAAAGGCATTATATGATTATTCATATATGTTTCTAGTGTAGGAGTGGGTTTAAATGACAGGAACTCTTCAACTAACCCACCGCCTTGGCATTTTGATGATAAGAAAGGGTCATATGGGTCCAATATTTATCTTTAACCATTGCCTTTGTATTGTTATTTTCTACGGATGAATCAGATCAACATGCACCCTTTACCAGCATTCTAAGTTGTTGTTTGATATAGTGAACCCATGGAATAGAGCTGCTCTTCCTTAAATTAACAATCTCTTCCATTGCTACTCTGTACAACTCCAATGCACAGTCTAACCCAGAAATGTAATGGCTTCAGACTTGCTTGTTCTTCAGAGCCATAGAGGGATGCAGACTTTGCCTTTGCCTTTTACATCTCAATAATTGGGGATACTGACTTTGGTGTAGTAGCTTTGAAATGTTTCATAATTGCAGAAGCACTATGAAGGAGGGGCAATTACAAGTTCAAAATGTGTGCCTTCCATTTGGTGGATTTATCGACCCTAACTCCCATATAGTCAAAATAATCGTCTTGTTGGAGTTTGGTCCCACTCATATAAAATCTCCCTTTAAAGAATCTGGGTGCTTTCATAGTCACTATCTTAGTTTTGGAAGTATTTATTTCCAGTCTTTGACGATCACTGAAGTCAGCAAAGCTATTTAAGAGATTCTTTAATGAGGGTGAAGTGCAGGATATTAGTACAGTATCATCCGTTAATAATAATGTGGGAATACCCCCTAGCTAAGACAATCATGGGAGCAGATTGACAAAAAGGCAACCACATTGTTTATATGTAGGTAAAACAAAGTGGGGGGCGAGCACGCATCCCTGGTGGACACCAAAGGTGATGGAAATACGATCTGTGAGTTCTCTTCCTTCTTCCCACCTTGCTTGGGTGAAGTTCCAGTTGTGAAGCCTGATGACGGTGACCAGGAGGCTAAATTCTATACCCTTTCCTGTCAGTGTAAGCCATAATTGATGTCTTGGGTCCAGATTGACTGAGGCCCTCGGATCTACAAATTCCATTTATAGGTGATCATTAGAAAGCCCCCTATACTTCCAGACTGTAAGACTTAATCAAAAGATCTGGTCAATAGTATGTATTTTACGGTGAAACCTGCTTGTAGCGGGGACAGAACATTTTGATTCTTCAAGCCAAATTTGTGATTGGCCTAAGATTTTACAGCAAAATATTTTCTGGAGGCTATCCATCAGACATATTGGTCTATAATTACTGGGAAGTGCGCTTCCACCCTTTTTATAAATGGGGATAATTTCAGCACCAAGCCAGGAAGTAGGTAAATTATCATCTTCTGTGATTTTATTGGAGAGGGCATTAATGAATGGGCCTCAGACCTCAGGTTCTGGTACTTTGCATGGGTATATTGATTGAATTGCCCTGAGTGTTTTATCTTTTGTGAATGGAGAAAACTTAACAGGTGTTGTACTAGCCAAATCGTACGGCAGTTGCTAGTTCAGCTGTTATGGGTGACCTCTGACGAGATACAGCATACATAGCCAAAATATGATCAATCCATTGTAGGTTGTAGTGCATATGCAACAGCACTTTGTGTTAATGCATCACCATGTGAGAAAATCTGCCTGAACATTTTCTGGGCTTTGCTTTTAGATGCCTCAATTAGAGCTAGCCTGTTTGAATCGATCCATTCCTGTTTATGTATAGCAATATTTGATTTATAACTGCCACAAAGTAGCTTTTTTTATTGCAATCCCCCTTCTTAAGTGCCCTAATTACGTTCTCCTTAGCTTTACTACACTCCCCCGAATACTAATAGGGAGACTGGGCTATTCTTCCCTTGTTCTTCTTCATTTCTTTAGTGCAAAGGAAACATAGGACCTTAAATAGGTCCTCGTGCAATTTTCCCATTGGTATCTTGCTAAAAGAAGTCTCCAAAGGGCCCAAAATGGTGTTAACTCAGCATAGATTTGTAGTAATATACTGGGTTTAAGACTTAGCTTGGACCATCTAACAGCTCGTCTATTGTTTGTTAGAGTCATAATTGACTCTGATTGGGTAACTTGGTTTATGTTAGTTAAGATCAAACTTTCTTTCATTATTAGCTTAAGCGCATTGTGATCACTATCTGTGCGGGGTAATATTTCAAAATCTATTGCAAAGGGCCAGAGTTTTACATCTATAATAACATAGTCGATACGACTCTGACTATTTCCTCTTTTAAGAGTGGGAGCAAGATAGAGATCTGACCTGAATCTGCCATTACAGCCACTTAGGCCATAGGTCATGGTTAGGAACAATAACTGCAGCATGGTGGATGACCAGTTTCAGAGTGGTTTTGCTTCCAGTTTCCCAATACCTCTTGCCTCGTCCTCCCCATCTGTGATAGCTGTTAATCCCCCCCCAGGGGGATGGCAGTTTATCATGGCACTCTAGGAGATAGTGTGCCAACAATTTTAGCATAGGAGAATCAGTATTCTTACTCACAAAGCAGTTATAACTATTAACAGCCTTCATACTACGCCCATTTTAACCATTAATAATCAGATCCATAATATCTTTGCTTTCAGCGTCTAGTCTTTTTATAGAGATGTCTGGAAAATATTTAACCCAGATCAGTGGACCACCAGACAAGCTGGAACGGAGTTTGTGGCTCTGTGCAGATTCTAGAACTTCCCATCACAAAAATATGAGGAAAATTAGGAAAATGTGTTTTTTAGTCAAAGTTTGAGGTTGTCAAGAGATTCTGGGTAAAACAACCTGGTGAGAGACATGCAAATCACCCCATACTGGAGTCCCCTAGATGACTAGTTTTCAAAAATATACAGGTTTGCAAGGTTTCCCTAGGTGCTAGCTGAGGTAGGGCTTTGCATGGAAACATTTTATGTATTCATGTTGTGTTTTGGTGTGTTTCCTTTTGCGGGCACAAGGCCTACCCACACAAGCGAGGTATCATTTTCATCAGAAGACTTAGGAGAATGCTGGGAGGAAGGACGATTGTGGCACTGTGCAGATCCGAGAACTTTCCATCACAGAAATGTGAGCAACATGTGTTTTTATTCAAAGTTTGAGGTTTGCAAGGGATTCTGGGTAAAACAACCTGGTGAGAGCCACGCAGATCACCCCATCCTGGATTTCCATAGCTGTCTAGTTTTTACAAATGTACAGGTTTGCAAGGTTTCCATAGGTGTCAGCTGGGGTAGGGCCCAAAAACCACAGCTACCCACTTCGCAAAAAAACGGGTCATTTTTGAGTAGAACAATTTGATGTATCCATGTTGCGTTTTGGGGGGTTTCATGTCACGGACACTAGGCCTACTTACACAATGAGGTACCATTTTCTTGAGACACTAAGGGGAACACAGAATAGTAGAACTAGTGCCAATACCAATTGTATTTCTCTGCATTTGCACCTTCCAACTGTAAGACAATTTGTAAGAAAGAAGTAATTTTGAGAAATACCCTCTAATTAACATGCTAGTGTGGGTACCCACAAATTCAGAGGCATGTAAATAACCCCGGCTTGTAAACTCCATTTGTTGTGCCCATTTCAGAAATACATAGGTTTCCTTGATGCCTACTTTTCACTATTTATATTTTGCCATATGAATTGCTCTATATCCGGTACACAATGAAAACCATTACAAGGTGCATCTCAGTTATTGGCTCTGGGTACCTCGAGTTCATGGAAAACCCACAAACCCTATATATCCCCACACAGAAGGGTCTAGCAGATGTAAACGTATATGGCTTTTTGAATCGGCCATCATGATGAGAGGTTGCAAATGAAAATGTTGTAACAAATGCCTGTTTTTTCCTACTATTTTTCAACATTTTCCTATTTCAAAACTCGGTTTATTTGAGGAAACCTTGAAAGATCCTCACAAATGACCCCTTGATGAATTTAAAGTTTTATTTAGTTTTCAGAAAGGTCTAGCTCTTTAGGATCCACTCTGGTGTTCAGTCCCCTTTCCTCTACAAACTGGGAGAAGGTTGAAAGCATACCAAATAAGGAAAACTGACTATTTCCCAGTAAAATGCCAAAACTGAGTTAGAAAATTTGGTTTTCCTAATCAAGTCTGCCTGTCCCTCAAAGCTGACAAGATGGTTATTTTAACACCACAAAACTTGCAGGAAAAAATTTATACTTTTTTTGTAGCACTTTGTTTGCATTTCCCCCCCCAAAAAAATAACATTTAGCTATATTTTGGGTAATTTCTTGGTTCCCTCCAGGGGAATCCACAAACCCTGGATACCTTTAGAATCCTTATGTTTAAAAAATCTGACACAAATTTGGCGTGGATAGCTTATGTGGACAAAAAGTTATGGGGGCCTAAGCATGAACTACCCCAAATAGGCAAAAAAAGGCTTAGCACATGGGAAAAAGGCCAGCAGCGAAGGAGTTAAATTCCCTCAATAAGTTTATATGCAATTCATAGAGTTCCAAGACCGTTTGGTTGGTTATTTGCAAGATAGTCTTCAAATCAATAACATCTTTCTGAAACTCATCAATAAGTAAAAGCATGAACCCCAAGGGGCTGGCTGCTATCATTTTATTGGGAGATGGTGTGGATTGATCTTTTCTCATCTCAGCTAATATGGCAAAATGATTGATGCACACAATGTTAGGTACCAGGGTTGGTTGCTTTACTAATACTCTTGGCTGGGATAATTGATTGTTGGTAGTAGGTGCCCTCTTTAGTTTGGGTTTTACTGAGCACACATTCTTCAGTGCTTCCAGTGCCATTGTGGGCAAAGCAGGGCTTCTATTAAATTTGCTTGCCTTAGCTTTGTAATTTGTAAAGAAATGGGTAATATTTGATCTTTCACCCCTGCTCTCAGTTTGCACCCTCCCTCTGTTAAACATGTCCTCCACTCCTCTATTAGGTTATCTGTATCGTCCAATGTGCAGTTTTTGCTGCATGTTTTTTAGCAATCTTCGGTTTTGGCCGTGGGCCTTTTGCGGGCTCGGTATCCTTCCTTTTCCCCATTTAGGCATGCATAAGATAGACAATTTAAAGGTGCTCACAGTTGAATATCGACTAGACCTAGACACGTACTGGTCCTGGATGTAAAGCCAAGTGGGAGTGTCTCTTCCCGGCAATGATGGGCACAGGTTGGCCCTGCCCTTTGATCCAGGGTTTGCTCAGGCACTGCCATGCCCCTTCCATGCAGCATGAGCATGTCGGTAGGAGCCCCCGTCTCCTTCCTGGCCCAGTATGCAGCTGTGTCTCCTTGTGCGTGGATGCCGGGGGTGAAGTCCCCTGGCATTAAGGAGGCATGTGGGGACCAAACCCCCCTGGTCTAGCCGCTAATGTGTGTGTATATATATATATATATATATATATATATATATATATATATATATATATAGAGAGAGAGAGAGAGAGAGATGTATATCAATAAGTTACAAAATTGCACTCCAGGAAATGATTACTCTCCAGCTTCAGTATTGTTACCCCACACAACAATATGACGCCAACCCGTTTCGACTACACAAGTCTTGATCTTGAAAAAAAAAAAAAATATATATATATATATATATATATATATATATATATATATATAGATATTGTTAGACCTCTCTGCAGGGTCACCCACAAATGTTTTGCCTTCACCTCTCCGGTTTTCTGAATTTGTTTATGATGGCATTAGGACTTTGTGCACTTTACCACTGCTAACCAGTGCTAAAATGCTTGTGCTTTCTCCCTAAAACATGGTACAATTGGATTACACCTGATTGGTATATTTAATTTATGTGAGAATTTATTTGAGGAATTGGTTTGCTTGGAATTGTTTGGTGTTAACCCTAGTCAGGCAGGCAGCCACTGTCCCTATCAGGGTAAACCACACAAGTCACTGGATTAAACAGTACTTAGCTCTGTGATAGCCTGACAAAAAAGCAGCCAGGCTTAACTTAGAGGCAATCTATAATAATGTATGTATGTAGCACACAAACTGTGATAGAGTGAAAACACAACATAAGAAAAAGCCCATACTGATTTGAAAAAATATAGTAACTTTTAATAAATAATTTGACACTTAAGTGACAAAAATCCAATCAGTAGAAATAGAGTTATTATTTTTTTAAATCTAATGTAAAAACTAGCATCTAAAAGATAAAAGTCTCAATTGCAGACATCTAGTTGCATTAGACAGAGACAAAATGGAAAAATTAGGCTGACTGGGATGGAGATACAAGAAATTACTTTGACCCAGTCAGAACTTACCTTCAGACTTAGAAGAAATTCTGAGTAAAATGTTCTGAGAAGATAAAATTCAGCAGGCAGGGCTACAGGCCATGTCTGAGGATGGAGCGTTGTCACTGGGGAGCCACTAGACAAAGTCACAGGAAGGATTTCTACATTCAGACTTGAAGATTTCCAGCAGGACGAGGCAGAAGGCTGTAACCGACAAGAGATCCAAGAGGCCTGGAAACCATTTATAGGGAAAATAGGGAACAGGATTTGCTGCTGCAAAGAAAAACATAGACCGACCGTCAATGCACCTTGGGTTGGTAGTCGAGCAGGTTGATCCTGGTCTTCCCCTGGGTCTCAGAGCAGTTTTTTAGCAAAAATGTATAAGTCCCAAGTTTTGAATTTTGACTAGTTGGCACCTTTAACACCACAACCCAGGGTCTAGGACTGAAGGGCCCCATTTGGGGGTATAAGACTCACTCAGGCTGGATCCGGATCAGGTTCACGAAGGGTGAAGCATTTTCTGTCAATGAGGCTGTGATCAGGTGGCAAGCCAAGTAGGCCTTGGAGTCACTATTGTGGTCCTCGGTTCAAATAATGAACCAGGGCTCAAGTAGCAAGACAGGCCTTGGAATGCTCCGGGCAGGCTCCAGGCAGCAAAGCTGCACTTCCAGGTCCAGCAAAGCAGTCTTGTGGAGTACACATTAGGCCTCAGCAGCAGGCAGTACCCCAAGAGTCTTTCTACAGGTCCATAAAGTGAACTAAAGAGTGACTCTGGCGGTCCGATTTTTATACCTGTTGCCTACTTTGAAATAGGAGATATTTCTAGAAGTTTCCTTTTGAAGTGCTTCACATTTCTTGAATCCCCTGCTTTGGCTTCAAGCTGGCTTCAAAAATAATGCACGGATGACAGGTCCTTTGTGTGAAGGTAGCGCACAGGCTATTTAGTTGCAAGTAGGCTTCCGACCATCCCCCCTTCCAACTTGAAAGTTGAAGACCCATCTAGACACACCTAATTCTTCTATTGTGTGACTATCTAAGTGGAATAAGCAAAGTCCAAGTGCCAGCTATACCAAGGCATGTAACCTAGGACATGCTGTAGGCACCAAATAGCTAGGGCAGGAAAATGGCAACTTTCTAAAAGTTTCATTTTCACAATTGTAACTTCAAAGGCATTTTGGGGTATATAAACTGGGTCCCTGGCCCCACCAAATCAAACACTTCTGGTCCTGAATCTGCAATCTGTTTGAGGAACTGCCTGGCTGCTCAAAGGACTAATCTAGATTGCTTTGCTGAGAATGACTGCTGCCCTGCTGTTGCCTTGCTGCCCTCTGACTTTGCTGAGAAGTGCTGTCCAAGGGCTTGGATTGAGCTTGCCTCCTGTTTTCTAAAGTCTCAGGACCCAAAAGACTTCATCTCTTCAAGGACCTCCTTGTGCACCGAAAATTGATGCACAGACTGCCGGAAATGACACACAACCTGCCTTGCAACGAGAAAATAGGCACACAGCTGAACCAGAATGACGCAGCCCGACTTCCCGAGTGAAGAATCGTTGCAGCACCTGCCTTGTGGTCAGAAAGTTGCGCACAGCCTACCGGATCGAAGCACAACGAAACTGGAACAACACAGCCTGACTTCTTGAGTGAACAGTAGATGCAGCGCTTGCTGTGTGCCAGAAAACTTGACGCATCGCCTACTGGATTGACGCAATGCCTGTGACTTCGTCCCGCATGTACAGGATTTCCACGCATCACCCCTGGGCGTCAAAGAGATCCCCGCATTGCAGTTAGAAACCAAGACTGTGCGACGGAAATCGACATAAAGCTTCTTACAGTGTGGAAAGAAACAACGCAATGTCTGTGCCACACTGGAAATTCAGACGCACACCCTATTTTTCCACGCATCTCCTCCTCTGCGGTCTCCATGCGTGTATTTTTGACGTAAACCAGGTACTTTGTGAAAGCAAGAGACAACTGTTGATTTCTAAGATTTAAGACTCTTTTTAAACCTGCAAAAGTGATATCTCAACTTGCGCCTATTAAACCTTTATCATTTTGGCTTTAATTTAATCAGAAAAATATCTTATAGTTTTATATACCTGTGTGGTGTATTTTGTGGTGTTTGCACTGTGCTAATCAATGATTTATTGCACAAATACTTTACACATTGCCTAACTGCTTAGTGCCAAGCTACCAGAGGGTGGGCACAGGATAATTTGAATTGTGAGTGACTTACCCTGACTAGGATTGTGATCCCTATTTGGACAAAGGTGAATACCTCTGCTAACTAGAGACCCCATTTCTAACAACTTCTGTTTGAGGAATAAACATTTTGGTCAGCAGGATTACCTTGCAGAATGAAAGTAGGAGTAAAGTCTCAAGGAAAAGAAAGTACTTTGAAGTTTGTGCTTCACAGTCTAAGAAGAGGAAATCTGTGGTGGCAGATCATAGGTCCTCTGGAAACACAAGCATAGGCATGTCAAGGACACACATGGCAGGCAGATAAAGATTCAGAATGATAAGTTAGGGATGTAAGCATTCATTGCTGCATTGCGATGAGTCCTCTGGAAGTGCGAAAATTGAACTGAGTTGCTCTTGAGTCTTTGAATCGGATGAACCTGATGGTGAGAGTATGAAGAGGAAACAGATTCAGGAAAGTGCAATGATTAATGATCCTGAGGTATTGACTGATCCTTTATTGGATTACAAGTTTGATCCATTATTGATTAGGACACCCTTTTCCTGACTATGTGCAGACTTAGCTAAGTAAACAGATCCCTAAGCAGGTCAGACTAAAGCTAAGGTCTGGATGTCATGGACCTTCACTAGTAAATATGGTGATGGTGACTCCTGAGTTGGATGCAAATGTTTTGGCTTTCTTTGGTAAAGGTGGGAATGATCCACATAAAAGTATAGACACATGTTTAAGAATGTGCAGAGATAGGAAGTTGGATTGGACCTTTAACAAATATCTTTGACATGGTGGAGGAGGTTCATGTAAACAAAGAGATATTAGATGTGGAGGAGCCACGACAGTGGGTTAAACACACTAAACACTGTTAGGGAATACAAACACAGCTATTTCAGTAGAACACAGAAAAAGTATTCTGTTAAAGATTGACCCAAAATTAGTGGACTTGGCTAGTAATGAAGCTGGGCTTGCAGCAAATTGTCTCTTATTTGGAGATGATTTCAATGAGAGTATAATATTAAGAGGGTTTTCAATTATCGTGTTTTCGGTTGGGCTGGGAGAACAATGGGGTCCTTTTCCCGGCAGAGGACAGGGAATTAGGAGATGTTTGTTTTACCGTGGATATGGACCCTCACAGAGTCAGGGAATTGGTGATAGCGTTGAATAAGAGTTTAGATGGTTGGGGCGCATGGTGCAGAGCTGTATCAACAGGGGTTGGTTGGACAGAGGGAGAGAGCAAATTGCACATAAATTGTCTGAAATTGTTTGCAAAAGGTGTTTTTGGAAGAACAGGATGACATGTTCAGTGCTGATACAAATGGACAATGTTTCAGCAGTGACGTATGTGAAGAATTTGGAGGAGTCCAAGATCAAGAGGATCTGGCTGATTTGGCAAAGATATTTTAGGAGCATTGCCTGAAGAGGAAAGTTTTGTGCTCAAGTGGAGCACATACCAGGTAGCAATGCGGTGGTGGATTGATCTTCAAGGAATTTCAAGGTTTCCAGAGATTAGAGGTTGAATAGAGCAGTTTGCTACAAATAGAGAAAGTATGGGGACCACTTGGTATGGACCTGTTTGTGAACAGGCTGAATGCTTAAGTGAGCATGTTTTTTCAGTTAGTGTCCAGATCCAGATTTGGGTGAAAGAGATGCTTTTAGTCAGAATTAGAAGAGTATTTTACTTTATGCGTTCCCACCATTCTCAATGATTGCTTATGTAGCATTGATGGTAAGCAGGATGAAGGAGCCATTGATGGTGATGACCCCTCTATGGAGGGCCCAAGTATGGTTTCCCATTCTTTTGGAGTTGTCAATATATTTTCCAATTCTTTTACCTATGTCTGATAAAGTGTTGGTTGGCCCAGCAGGAGAAATTCATGAATTGGTGATTTAGGCCAAATGAGATTGGTGGCATGGAGAATTTCAGGAGAGTTTGGGAGGTGCCAGGCCTTTTGCAAAAGGCTCTGCCATTTATTAAAGAATCCCGGGCTTCAGGAACATAGAATGTTCTATGTGTAGACTGGCTTGGCAAAAATGGGTTTGTTGGTGCATAGAGAGGGATTTTTATCCCATGTCAGTGTCTGTAGTGGAGGTAGTAAATTAATTATAGGAAAGGTATAATACAGGAATGTCTTATAGGACAGTGAAAGTGTACAGATCAGTGATTGCTGCACGTCAAGAGCTAGTTAATGGTATCTCTGTGGGACAGAATGTTTTGGTGAGAACCTTAATGGGAGCATTAGAATTGCAAATCCCACAGCATCCTTATATTATTACATTTGGGATGTCTCCAGGGTCTTGAATTTTTTGAAAAGTTGAGGTTCAAATGTAGCATTACGTTTAAGGGACTTGTCTAGGAAACTGACAATTTTATTGTGTTTGATTTCATTTAGGAGGGTAGCAGATGAATAGAGTAAAAGAATTTCCCCTGGGGAGTATGTTTTTTTTATTTGACCAAAAGAATGATGTCTAACTATTTTTCATTATTTAACCTTTTTTACAATGGAATTGAAAAGTTGTGTGTGGTACGTTTTTTTTAAAAGTATGAGGCGAGTCCTTCCATTGTCAGATACTTGTGAGTTTTGAAATAAATATATTTTGTTTAATTAATAACCTCTATGTTCTGATTGGTAGGACTAACAATGTTGCATTTTAAACATGCATATTTTTCTAAACTGTTCACCACCCTCACATGCTTGACTTGCTGGATTTGCTAATGTTTAGAATTTCCAAACTACTTTAGCTCAGCAGAAATGTATCTAGTGTGGCTTTGCATGACCTGAACGTCCTATGCTAACAATGAAAGTTATATTTTCTATTCATTATTAACTGCTTGATCTGCATTGGAATCTCATAACTTACTAAGCTAATCTTAAATTTTCTTCTTTATGAATAGACTTCTAATGTGAAGATGTGTGAGAAAGGAATGACTTAGGCCCTCATTACAACCCTGGCGGTCGGTGTTTAAGCGGCGTAATATCGTCAACAGGCGAGCAGTCAAAAAAATGGAATCACGACCATGGCGGAAACCACCAACACAAACAGCCACCTTAACACTCTGACCGCCACGGTGGTAGAAACAAACACCGCAGCGGTAACCGACAACAGACAGGTGGAAGACAATGTACCGCCCACTGTATTACAAGGCACCAATCCGTCAGCTTTTCTGGGGTGGTACCAACGGCATCAAAAGCACGGCAGAAACAGACTTTGGAACGGAAACCACACACCTCTCGACACCCAATGAGGAACCAGGACGCCATGGAGCCCGAGTTACAGGTTCTACAAATGTTGGTTTACCTCCTCTTCTACCAGGAGCAGCAAAGACGGCGGCGACGACCACAGTGAGTATTGCACCTAGCACACAAGGATGGAGGAAAAAGAGAGTGAGACACACACGCAGCACGCAACACCCCCACCACCACCCTCACCCACAACACCATACACACAAATACATGCAGCAACATTACATATACACCCTGTAACCCTCTGGCAGAACGTAGGGACAAAACGAAATGATTGTAACAAGTGTAATCATCTAAAATTCAGATATGGAAACAGGTCTGTAACAGATCAGTATATACAAATATGTACTGCAACTACACAAGTCTGGATAGTGTTCCATTCATTGTCCGTGGATCAGTGGTCCCAAAATGCATAGGTGAAGCCCACACATGATACCTGCCTCTAAATGGAGAGAACACTGCTGGGGTATCAGGTCGAAAGAAAACAGGCACCTCAGCCGGATGATGGGACGACGCCACTTCTCCACGAGGGGGCTTCATGCCCACTGTTTGCTCCTGGGGAGTGCAAAGCCACAGTCTCTCAAGTCTCTCAAGTGGGTGGGTTGCCCACTGTTTGGTCCTGGGGAGTGCAAAGCCACAGTCTCTCTAGTGGATCCTTTTCTCCACTGGTTCTGGAGGGGGCTTAGTGCCCAGAGTGCTTCATCCTGCCAAGGATAGGGTGAGTGGATGCTGTTCTCCACTGTTTCTGGAGGGGGCTTAGTGCCCAGAGTGCTTCATCCTGCCAAGGACTGAGGTATTGGATGCTGTTCTCCACTGGTTCTGGAGGGGGCTTAGTACCCAGAGTGCTTCATCCTGCTAAGGACTGGGGTAGTGGATGCTGTTCTCCACTGGTTCTGGAGGGGGCTTAGTGCCCAGAGTGCTTCATCCTGCCAAGGATAGGGTGAGGGGATGCTGTTCTCCACTGGTTCTGGAGGGGGCTTAGTGCCCAGAGTGCTTCATCCTGTCAATGACTGGGGTAGTGGATGCTTTTCTCCACTGGTTCTAGAGAGGGCACAGTGCCCAGAGTGCTTCACTTGGTGTGTGGCAGTTCCCTTTCCTACACCTGGGTGTCAGAGCCACGAAATGTCCTGGTAACAGATGGCATGATACTCAATGGAGGCAGAGACACACTCCACCCTGCAGGGACTCAGCCTGCCAACTGCTGGTACTGCCAGTGCTGGTTGTGGTGCCTCATGTACGCTGTGCTGGGTCCCAGACGTCTCCTGCAGCCTCGGACGACTGCCCACTGTGGATGATGTCCATGTCGGCTGTGGTGGCACAGTCTGAGTACGTCGCAAGCAGGTGTCAGTGGTTGCGGCGGTGTCAGCGGCGGACATGCTGACAGTGGTGCATGTGTCAGCACCTGTGGAGGGAGACACAAGAATGTCTCCTGCAGCCTCGGATGGCTGCCCACTGGGGATGATACTGGGGACTGGAGCAGAGGCAGCAGACGTACAGGTGGGCGTGCAGGTGGCGGTGCAGGTGGTGGTGGTTGCGGCGGTGTCTGACCTGCAGAAGGGGTGACACCAGTCCCTCACCATGAGGCTCCGTGCTAGGAGCTGACTTCCCTTTAGCCTTGTGTCCCTTTCCCACCTTGGAAGTCGCTGCTGGGACCTTGGCACTCTCCTCTTTTGTCTTGGAGGAGCCCTTGCTGCTTGCTTGGTGCGGCTTGTCCTTACAGCATGTTGTCCCATTCTTCACCTTGGCAGGTGGTGGAATAGGGTGATCCTTGGCCTCATTAGGTGGCGCACTGGCAGCCCTGATGGGTGCGGCCCGCGATGTTACAGGACTTGCAAGGACCACAGTGCTGGAGGATTTCGTGGTTGAGGTGCTGGGCTGGGATTTGGATATCCTGGCCCTAGGGGAAGGACGGGGGAGGTGTAGGGAAGAGGTCAAAGTTAGCGAGGAAAGGTTTTTTAGACACACTGGGATGGGAAGATGGAGGGGGTTTGGGAGTGGAGGAAGAGCTAGTGGCTGTAGGAGGTGTACGTCTGCTGAATTTGGGTGAAGGTGCATGGGCTGGAGGATGTTGTGAGGTAGATGGCTGTTGAGTGGGTGTGTGCAGGCGTTTGTGTACTTTGGGAGGAGGACTCACAGGCACACTGGGAGAGGACACAGGGGACGTGTGAATGGTAGTGGGGGTGGTGATTGCACGTGAGCGGTATGTGGTGATGGGCGTGCTGGTGATGGAGGTAGTGGCCGAGGATGTAGTGCATGCAGGTGTGAGTGGAGACGAGACTGGGAGGGAGGAGGAGGATGTGGAGGAGGGGGACACAGTGGAGGCAGTGGATGTTGGTGTGTCTGTATGGGGATGGTGCTTGTGTGAGTGCCTGTGGGATATGTGGTGCTTATCTTTGCCATGTCCACTCTTGTGTGTTGATGAGTGTGCATGCTGGTCTGATGGTGTGCTTGGGATAGGCTGAGGTACAGGGGATTGGGTCTGGGTGATGGAAGTTGGAGGGGGGAGGCTGGACACAGGGACAATGGCTGCCATCAGTGCTGAGGCCAGAGCCTGAAATGCTCTCCGTTGGGTTGCCACGCCAGAATGAATGGCCTCCAGGTATGCATTTGTTTGCTGCAAATACCTCTCGACACCCTGGATGGCATTCAAAATGGTTGATTGCCCAACAGTGAGGGATCTTAGGAGGTCAATCGCCGCCTCACTCAGGGCAGCAGGGCTGGCTGGGTAGGGCCTGAGGTGCCTGGGGCGAAGGAGATGCCCACCCTCCTGGGTGAGCAGGCACGGGAAACTTGATGAGGGGCTGCTGGGAGGGCGGTGCTGGTAGGGGGGGTGGCGGCTGTACCTCTTGTTGCGGTGGGCACAGAGGTGCCTGCCACAGCAAGGGAGCTTCCATCAGAGGAGGAGTCGCTGTCGCTGGTGTCTCCTCCTGTCCCCGTCATGGAGCTCCCCTCACCCTCTGTCCCACTGGAGCCTTTGGATTCCATACATTCACCCTCCATGGCCATGCTGGTTGCAGCTCCCTCCTGCTACGGTGCCACTGCTCCTCCGCCAGATGATGCTAATGCACACAAGGACAGGGTGACAAAACAAAAAGGGGGGGAAGACAGAGGAGACACACGGTCAATGCCTGCAACAACACCACCATTGGCGGACACAACATACAGGGAGCAGCCCTATGCACTATGCCATGCACTAACAGTTCAGGGGAAAATCACATGCCCATGGTGCACTGTGCCTATACCCATTTGATGCACACCTGGAACCCACAGGAGCCTGACTAGGTGTAGAGGGCCACTACCACTTTTGGGGTTGGACTAGCACTGAGCCTGCCTTACAATGGATCTACCCTGGCACGCTTGCCCTGCCCTAGGGGAACCCGCAGCCCTCGTCCCACACTCAGAAACCTCATAAAGCGCGCAGAGTCAGCTGCATGAGACAGTACTCACCCCCTTGTGGCTGCTGTGATGCCTTCAAGCGCCCATCCAACTCCGGATATGCCACCACCAGGATCCGGTTCATCAGGGGGGACATGGTGCAACCGGCACCCCTTCCATGTTGGGAGGCCACCCCCGAATAGGCCTCCGCCATCTCCTTGGACCAGCGACGCAGGCCCTCCCATCTTTTGCGGCAGTGGGTGCTCCATCTATGGTAGGCGCCCAGGGTCCGCACTTCCTTGGCGATGACACATCAAATACCCTTCTTCTGGTGGGCGCTGACATAGAGGAAATGTAAAGTAGGAATGGATTTTACTCCCCCGTCTGGTTATTCTTACTCATTGGCCACAACCACCCACCCTGGCCCACAAACACATACACTGACCATCCTCACATGCTGGCCTCTGCCCACCCCCCACCTTTATCTTCCCTCAACACCACTCCATACATTCATGTCCCATCCATCATGCTCACAGTGTACTCACCTGTTTGTCTGGTGGACAGTAGAGTTGCGTGTACTGGGGGAGGACCCCATCCACCAGTTTGTCCAACTCCTCCACAGTGAAGGCAGGGGCCCTTTCCCCAGAAACTGTAGCCATTGTCTCTTCCAGACTCAGGTCACATCAGCACTTGCAGTGTAGGTCCTCTCCTGTTGAAGGTCAGATATCAAGTGAGTGAACAGATAGAAAATGGCGGTCACGTCCGCAGTGGTGCGTACCGTCACCGCCGGCGTACATCGTCATTGGCTCCTGGAACCCATAGGGCCCAAAGATAACGAATGCGGAATTGCGCTGCGGTCTTCGTCCGCCTACTGTGACGGTGTACAACGCCAGCGCAGTTACCTCATTTCCCCTTGTCCCTCCTTACAGGTCAGGCAGCCACCATTTCAGGTGGCCACATGGCAGGCCAACTAACTGCGTCACAGCAGTTTTGTGCAGGAATACGGACATACAGCGCTAAACACAGATTACATCACATTTGTTCTAAACACCCTTGTGAAACCTATGTGGTGTATGACCCTCTGCTCACCCTTCTCCTCCATAGGCCACGTCCACTGGGGCAGATGATGAGATGGCGTCATGCTCCGGTATACAGACCCCTGGTGGACCTGTGAACAATGGGAGACAGACACATCATCATCACCTACAGACTTGATCGTGCCACAATCCATGAACCGAGTGCCCAGTTAGAGCCAGACCTGATGTCAGCTATCCGCCATCCCACAGGAATCCCCCCTGTAGTGCAGGTCTTGTCAGTACTCCATTTCCTGGCCAGTGGGTCCTTTCAAACAACAGTGGCTATGGCATCAGGGATGTCACAGCCAATGTTCTCTAAAGTGTTGTCCAGGGTGTTGTCTGCCCTGCTGAAACACATGCACAGCTACATCGTTTTCCCCAGGTGGAAGATTTGCCCACAGTGGAAGGTGACTTCTATGCCCTGGGACATATCACCAACATTATTGGTGCCATTGATGGTACACATGTGGCATTTGTCAGGTGTACAGAAACCGAAAAAACTACAATTCTGTGAATGTGCAGATGGTGTGTTTGGCAGACCAGTACATGTCCCATGTGAATGCCAATTATCCTGGCTCAGTGCATGATGCTTACATTTTGAGGAATAGCAGCATCCCTTATGTGATGGGGCAACTCCAGAGGCACTGTGTGTGGCTAATAGGTGAGCCCAAGGTCCCAACACAGATTACATAGGTGTCTGGCTATGGTAGAGTCCCTAATGGTTGGTGTATGTCTCACAGTTGTCCCTCTATGTTTGCAGGTGACTCTGGTTACCCCAACCTGTAATGGCTACTGACCCCAGTGAGGAATCCCAGGACAAGGGCAGAGGAACCCTACACAGAGGCACATGGGCGGACTAACAGGATAATTGAGCATACTTTCGGCCTCCTGAAGGCCAGGTTCCGGTGCCTCCATCTGACAGGTGGCTCCCTATACTACTCACCGAAGAAGGTGTGCTAGATAATCGTGGCATGCTGTATGTTGCAAAACCTGGCTTTGCAACACCAGGTGCCTTTTCTGCAGGAGGATGGGCCTGATGTTGGTCTTGTGGCAGCTGTGGAGCCTGTGGACAGTGAAGAATAGGAGGCAGAAGAAGAAGATATTGACAACCGAAACAACATCATCATGCAATACTTCCAGTGAGACACAGGTAAGAGACCGGCACTGCTCCTCTCATATCATACTACTGTAGGACATTACATGATTCTGCCTTTTTGCCTCTGTGTATGGACCCTGACAGTTCACTTTGGCTTTCCATTTTACAGATCTGTGTACCACTTTCTGTCTTCTGCTATGTTTACTGCTGCCCAACAACTGTCTAACATTGGTATGTGAAAATGAACATTGGCATTGCTATTTTTCTGAAAGTTTGCAGCAACATAGTTGTGAAAGTACAGACTGACTCCAGATTGATTTGTGAATCAAGGGTTTTTATTTCTGTACTAATAAGTGGAGGGGGCTGTGCAATGGACTGTGGTGATGGTGGAGGAATGTCCATGGTTGAGTCCAGTCTATTGGCCCCACAGGTGCATTGTCCAAGGGGGCATAGGAAGTGGAGTAATGGCAGTTCAAGGTTGTCAGAGTGACATAGTGGGACAGAAGGGTGACAATCGGGAGAGTCTTATTTCCTGGCGGGGGTCTTGGCAATGTTCTCTGTCTTGTGCCTGGATCGCAGGGACCGTTTGCGGGGTGGTCCTCCTTCTGCAGGGGGTGGGGTGCTGGTGGCCTGTTGGTCCTGTGGCGGGACCTCCTGCCTACTAGCGCCGGCGGAGGTGGAGGGCTGTTCATCAGTTGGGTTAGTGTCATGGGCCCGTTGGTGTGCCACTGTGTCCCTCTTGGTGTTGGCCATGCCTGCCAGCACCCCTGCAATGGTGATCTGGGTGTTGTTAGTGGACTTCAAGTCCTCCCTGATCCCCAGGTAGTGTTCCTCCTGCAGCCGCTGGGTCTCCTGAAACTTGGCCAGTACCGTGCCCATGGTCTCCTGGGAATGATGGTATGCTCCCATGATGTTGGAGAGTGCCTCGTGGAGAGTGGGTTCCCTGGGCCTGTCCTCCCCCTGTCGCACAGCAGTCCTCCCAGCTTCCCTGTTATCCTGTGCCTCTGTCCCCTGAACCGTGTGCCCACTGCCACTGACCCCAGGTCCCTGATTGTCTTGGGTTAGTGGGGTTGCCTGGTGTCCCTGTACTGGTGGACACACTGCTGATTGACGTGTCCTGGGGACAGTGGCATGGGCCTGCTGGGTGGGTGCTGTGGAGGTGTTTCCTGAGGGAGGAGGTTCAGTGGTGGTTTGTGACAGTGGCAGGGAAACCGACTGTCCCGAGGTCCCTGATGGGCCGGGCTGGTCATCTTGATCCAGGCGTACAGAGCTGCTGTCGTCACTGTGGGCCTCTTCTGTGGGGGGACTGGATATGTCTTGGACCTCATGTCCGGTGACGTTGGGTAGGGGTCCTGTTGGGGGGTTAATGCATAGTTATTGTATCTGTGTGTGCCCTCTTGTCCAATGTGTGAGTTAACCTCTACTCCTATGGTTGGCTTATTGTCTTTGGCTTTGTGTGATTGTTACTTTTGGGGCCTGGGTGAGTATCTGTACTGGAAATGCTTTGGTGATGGGTGTCCATGCATTGGTGTGACATGCAGGCCTTGGGATTGGGATGTGTGGGTTGTAATAATGGGGTATCTGTGGGGTGTTGGGGTGATGGGTGTGAGGGTAGGGGTAGGAGTTTGTGATGGCATGCAAGTAGGGTGGGGGGATATAATAGTAAAGGTATGACTTACCAGAGTCCAGTCCTCCTGCTACTTCTGCGAGGCCCTCAGGATGCATGATCACCAAGACTTGCTCCTCCCATGTTGTTAGTTGTGGGGGAGGAGGTGGGGGTCCACCGCCAGTCCTCTGTACTGCTACCTGGTGTCTGGAGACCACTGAACGCACCTTCCCCCGTAGGTCGTTCCACCTCTTCCTGATGTCATCCCGTGTTCTTGGATGCTGTCCCACTGCGTTGACCCTGTCGACAACTATCCGCCATAGCTCCATCTTCCTTGCCATGGAGGTCTGCTGCACCTGTGATCCAAATAGCTGTGGCTCTACCCGGATGATTTCTTCCACCATGACCCTGAGCTCCTCCTCAGAAAACCTGGGGTGTCTTTGAGGTGCCATGATGTGGTGTGGGTGGTGTGTGAGGTGCTGTCTGTTGTGATGTGTTGGGGGATGTGTTGGGGTGTGTTGTTTGGCGTCTGTGGATGTTGTATGAGTGATGGTGTTCTGTGCCTGCGGATGCTGGTGTTGTGTTTGCTATTGTCTCTTTCTGGGCTTCTTCCAAACAGGTCATTGTAAGGGGTTGTGGGTAATGTGGGTGGGTGTTTTATAGTGGTGTGAGTGTGTAGTTGTGGTGTGTGTATGTGTATCAGGTGTTTGTATTTCGAATTGTCCAATGTGGTTGTGTTTTGTAAGTGTGTGTGCATTTTGAGCGCGGCGCTGTGTACCGCCAATGGATTACCGTGGTTGAATGACCACCACGTTGATTCGTGGGTCATGATAGTGTGGGCGTAGTTCTGTTGGCGTGGCGGTGTAGGTTTTGGTATCGCCAGTTTATCACTGACATTTGGTGTGGAGGACTTGTGTGGGTGTCTGTATTGTGGCGGATTACGAGATGTGGGTCGTAATACCTGTAGCGGATTTCTGCCGTGGCCACGGTATCTTGACGGCCGTCAGCATGGTGTTTAGAGGGATTTACCGCCATGGTTGTAATGAGGGCCTTAATGTGATCTCCTAGGCGGCTGAAAAAAATTTGCGATGTAAAGTTGTAATTGAAACTTCTACAAATTGTATCTTGTATTTAGATCACTGTTTGTTAGAAACTGCCCTGTCTACTGAAGCTGGTCCTGTCTCACGATGTTCATGCATTCTCATTGGATGTTTGCACAACTTATCTGAAGAAGTTATAAATGTTTGTATAGTACTTTATATAAAAGTGTCTTGGGGAAAGTACAGTGAAAACCTTGGAGATTAGAGCTTTGAGAAGCCTCAGACCATTCTCTATCTCTCTCTCTGAAGAAGCTGACAACTTTTCTCTTTATGAGTTATGATAGTTTTACTGGCTAGACAGACTCACTCAGACGCTTGTTCCTTTTGATATTTTATATCACATTAATTGATACTCTCTGAATTAGTTGATTTCCTATTGCTGAGCCCTAAATGCTCCTCTACAAGAAAACTGCTTAGGAGCTCCTCAAAATCAATGTATTTTTCTGACTTAGAACCCCGCTCGTTTTGCTCGTTTCGAAGATCCCTAATTGTGTCTTTTAAGGCAGCAGATATTTTATAAAATGTAGAATATTCTGAGCTGTTCCAGAGGTGATGAAGAGAAGAGGGATAGATATATGTTTATGATGACATTAAGTGAGCAGTGCAGCTGCATCTGAGACTTTTATGATGGGAGGTGCGTTACAAGATATTTTGAGGTGTTCTGATTGGTTGAATGATGTGACATTTAGAAGGTTTACATTAAACCTGTCAAGAGTGTTACATGTTGCTTGTTACAGAGGCTTTGAACTTGCAAAAATTCTGGCCTTCGGGTAGTGCCATAAAATGTAGATATTCCACATCCTAGTGGGCAGAAAAGCTTGATTTTATTAGAAACACGGAGTCCAAAATTATCCCTCCTGTTGACCCAGCCCTGTTTTCATTGTTATTTTGTTTACCTTCTGGCGCGTAGGCATGTTTTCCGGGAGGGAATATTTCAGTATTTAGAAGATGGAAAAGTAAGATTGTCTACAAAGGATTACAAGCATTTCAACATGGTTTCGGAAGAATATTCACTCTCTGAGACTTTTCTAAAGTTCAAGATAAATTTGTGGACATGTTGTAAGTAGCTAAAAAAGAAAGACGATAGTTGGTGCTTCCGTGCTTTTATTGGGTTCGAGCTTTTGTGTTCTAAGTTCTTTGAAGGAGCTGCTGTGAGTAGTGGCAATAAAGGGGATTTCACAATATTAGCCTTCCTGTCTTCAATAAAATCCATATTTTTTGCCCACTAGGCTGTGAAAAATGTACATGTTTCCCATTGACTTACATTGAAAAAGGGGTGATTTTGGTGGGAGATGGCTAAAATAAAGCCCTTTGGACTTCAAAACATTGACTCCCTCATTATGACTTTGGAAGTCTACGGGCAAGACTGCTATGTGAAATGCTGCCACCATACCACCTTTGGTGGTTGTACTGCGACTGCCGTATTACGAGAAACAAAGAACAAACCCCCCAAATCCTGCCACAAAACCAACACCACCATGTTGGCCAAGAGCAAAATAGTGACTGTCCTACCACCGGCCCCACCACGCCAAGACCGCCCTATTGCGAGCCAGTTTTCAGCACAGCAGCACATGCACAGTGTGTAATACATCAGTGGTTTGCAAAAAGGCACCGCCAATAGTAACCAACACCACATTGGACAATACGAATACTCCACACCTGAACCACATTCACATACCAAACACACCTGCCTACGATATTACATAACAATCCCCCACCCACCCACATTCCCTTGCGACTTCCATGACCAGTCACAGAGACACGAGCCATGAAGCACACCCCATAAACTACAAACACCTTCATATTGCACACTTTGCACACATCACCACCACCACAACCCACCAGCACCTACATCCAAACACCCTCACACCATCAATCACCCTGCACTGCACCCTACCCCCACAACACCCCCCCATGTCATGCCAGGAGCACCCAAGGTTCACAGACAATGAGTTGCAGATCATGGTGGATGAGATCATCAGAGTAGAGCCACACGTGATGGGAACACAGGTCCAGCAAACATCGTTGGCCAGTAAAACTGAGCTATGGCAGAGGACCATTGACAAGGTCAATGCAGTCGGCACCTATCCACACACAAGGGAGGATATCAGGAAGAGGTGGAACGACCTCAGGGGGAAAGTTTGTTCCATGTCGTTCAGGCACCAGATCAACCTGAACAAGACTGGTGGTGGGCCCCCACCTCCTCTCCCTGAGTTAATATCCTGGGAGGAGAAGGTCTTGGACACCATGCATCCAGAGGGCCTTACTGGTATTATCGGAGGTCTCGGCTCAGGTAAGTCAACAATACCCCCCAGGCACCAACCACTCCTGACCAGCATGCCTCCCCACCACCCACTACTCACCAATCCACCCCATCCAACACTACTGTACCCCAATCACCCCACACCACTCCCCTGCATGCCACCCCACCCCTCTCCCACCATCCTCACACATTCCCCACCCAAATGCATGGATAACAATCACAATGTGAGGAACCACAACTCCCACAATGCATCACTCCCTACACTGCAAAAGAATCACACTCCTACTTCACAGTGGAACACCTGCATAGACAACCATACAATAGCTCATACCTACTGGTTGCTACAACAGTGTCCCAACACATGGCAATGACAGCAATGCCAATCACCATCCACAACCCAGCATGCCCACGGCTGACCCACGGCTGACCCAAGCGACCTGAAGAACTTCCGCCCCATCTCGCTCCTCCCCTTCCCTGCCAAGGTAATAGAGAAGACCATCAACAAACAGCTTACCAACTTCCTGGAAGACACCAACAACCTTCTCGACCCTTCACAATCCGGATTCCGAACCAACCACAGCACTGAAACCGCCCTCATCTCAGTCACAGACGACATCAGAACCCTGATGGACAACGGTGAAACAGTCGCCCTCATCCTCCTCTACCTCTCGGCTGCCTTCAACACCTTCTGTCACCGCACCCTCATAACCCGCCTCCGCTCCACCGGGATCCAAGGCCAGGCCCTGGACTGGATCGCCTCCTTCCTCTCCAACCGCTCTCAAAGAGTCTACCTCCCACCTTTTCGCTCAGACCCCACCGAGATCATCTGCAGCGTCCCTCAAGGCTCCTCGCTCAGCCCGACACTCTTCAATGTCTACATAAGCCCCCTCGCCGACATCGTACGCAAGCACAACATCATCATCACCTCCTACGCCAACGACACTCAACTTATACTTTCCCTCACCAAGGACCCTGCCAGCGCTAAGACCAACCTACAAGACGGCATGAAGGACGTCGCAGATTGGATGAGGCTCAGCCATCTAAAACTGAACTCAGACAAAACGGAAGTCCTCATCCTCGGCAACACCCCGACCGCATGGGACGACTCCTGGTGGCCCACGGCCCTTGGCACCGCACCGACCCCCTCAGACCACGCCCGCAACCTCGGCTTCATCTTGGACCCTCTTCTCACCATGACCAAACAAGTCAACGCTGTGTCCTCCTCCTGCTTCCTCACCCTCCGCATGCTCCGCAAGATCTTCCGCTGGATCCCCACCGACACCAGAAAAACCGTGACCCACGCCCTAGTCACTAGCCGCCTGGACTACGGCAACACCCTTTATGCTGGGACCACCGCAAAACTCCAAAAACGTCTGCAACGTATCCAAAACGCCTCCGCCCGCCTCATCCTCGACGTACCCCGCAACAGCCACATCTCCGCCCACCTGAGACACCTACATTGGCTCCCAGTCAGCAAAAGGATCACCTTACGACTTCTCACCCACGCACACAAAGCCCTCCACGACAAGGGACCTGAATACCTCAACCGACGCCTTAGCTTCTACGCCCCCACCCGTCTCCTCCGTTCCACCGGCCTCGCGCTCGCTGCCGTTCCTCGCATCCGCCGCTCCACGCGGGTGGGAGGTCTTTCTCCTACCTGGCAGCCAAGACCTGGAACACCCTCCCCACCAGCCTCAGGACCACCCAGGACCACTCCGCATTCCGGAGACTCCTCAAGACCTGGCTCTTCGAGCAGCAGTAACCCCCTTCCCCCTAGCGCCTTGAGACCCGCACGGGTGAGTAGCGCGCTTTATAAATGTTAATGATTTGATTTGATTTGACCATGCCACATAGAAACCATGGCACAATACCCATACACAAATCAAAGTCTGCAGTGCTGCAGGTGTCATTGCCATCGCGGGGACCCAAGTCGAGCCACAGCATGCACCACACCATGACAATGACGACTACACATCCACATACAAACTCTCCCCCTTTCCATCCACAGGTAACCCTGCCACTGCCACCCAGCAGAGGATGCCAGGGTCAGACAGCCCTCCCCAGGATGAAGGCCCCAGGAGATGTCTGGATAGGGACAAGTTGCCTGGGCCATCTGGGGTAACTAGACAGTCCACTCCCAGCAGCTCCACCTTGGACACACCAGACTCCCCCTCCCATGTGGCTACAATACCTCCTCAGCCAGCCCTTCCTCCCCAAACCTGTGCCCCAGGGACCTCTCAATCTGAAGAGTGCTCCACAGTACAGGGGCAAGAGTCAAGGGCACACACCCCAGACAATGAAGGGCCTGGAGCTACTGGGAGTGGGCACACTGTGCCAGGGGCACAGACACAGGGTGCTAGGGGTAGTGGGATAGGATCTGTGTACCAAGGGACTGGGCAGCCACATCACCAGACTGACAACACCTGAATGGCTAGGAAGCCCTCACCCAAGTCCTGGGTGCATGCCACAAAACCCAGGACAATATGGCCCAGATCCTCGCCACCTTGCAGGAAACCTAGAGGCTACAGAGGGAACACCATTAGGAAGCCATGCAGCAGTGGCAGAACCACAATGCCACCATGTCTTCCTAAGCAAGGGTGTTGAAGGAACTCACCACCATCCTTCATGAGTCCATCTCCCAACAGCAGGCCCCTTCCAAAAGCCATATCCCATCTAAGTCCTCCACGTCAGTGGCAGCTAGTGGAATGGAGGCCCTGCCACAGGATCTGCAGGACACCAGCACCCCTCTCCCTGTAGCTGAGGAGCCCACACGCAAGCGAGGACGTCCAAGCAGACATCCTGCTGGAACTGATGCCAAAACCAAGACCACTGCCAGGAAGTGACCCTCTCCTGAACATTCTCCCTTGTGTGTCACTGAGACACTGTGTTGACTGTCCACTGTCATCTCTCCGTTCTCCATGGCCTCCATACTGGACTTCGACTACCCACAGCTGGCCTAAGTACTCCGTTGATCCCACCCGCCATGACCCCACTCATCACACCTTGCACTTGTACCTCCCTAATAAACACCATTAAGCAAAGTTACTGCCTACGTCTTTATTGTAATGAGTACAAAAGATACTGCCACTACATATGCAACAGTCAACCCAATGTCCTGCCAATGTATGTGAGAGTGACAGAGGGGGAGCAATATGCAGCAAGGATTACAGTGGAGCAGGCAGTGGCTGGAGAGATGTGTCAAGGGAGGCAACAGATGAGGCAGGGACCAGAGTGCACCACAACAATGTACTGAAAGTAGAACCAGACAGGGACATCAATCATTGTAGGAGTCACATATGCCAACTCAACAAACCTGCACTGTAAGTACAGGAACCCAAGGCTAAAATGGCAAGTCAAGTCCCAAAACATATGACCATAGCAAACCTACATTCCCAAGACATACTTCCCCAATAGTCCCTCCCTCACAGCAAACAGAGCCAGACGTGAGGCAGTTCCCACTGCCACAAACAGTAATGTTGCACAGCCTCCCAATATCTCATGCAGGATAGGATGCAATTCAGAGGATACCATCTAGTGTAGCACACATTTTGCACTGGATCTGGCAGTTCAAGGAACAATGGTCATGCACATAGATGTCACAAGTGCAGCAACATAACAGCAGGCTGAGAATAGCACTGACCTGTGCACAGTAGGAACCCAACTCATGGTCACATGTAGCCCACTCCCCAACCCACCATGAGTCAGAGCAGCACATAATACCTCCAGTGATTACAGACACCAGGTGGTAGCATGGCACAAGGCGGATAGTTGTACAAGTCACATTCCATACATTTGACACATACCTGTATCTCAGAGGAAGTATTGTTGTATCATCTCTGCTCTGGAGGCAGCTGCATCCTCATCTTCCTCCTCATCACTCCCCATGTCCCCTTCATCAGCCACTGGGACAGCTGCCACCTCCTCTGCATCCAGCAATGGGATGTGACGTCTTAGTGCCAGATTGTGTAGCATGCAGCAAGCAATAATGATCTGGCACACTTTCTGTGGTGTGTAGAGTAGGGTGTCTTCAGAGATGTGGCGACACCAGAATCTGGCCTTCAGCAGGCCAAAGGTACTCTCATTGACCCATCTTGTCCTACCATGGGCCTCATTGTAATGTCTTCAACAGCTGCAGTCGGTTGTCTCACGTGTGTCAGAAGCCATGGAAGGTTGGGATAGCCAGAGTCACCTGTGTGCACACAGGTAAGAGCCATGTCAAGACTGGGAGGGTGATAGGGCAGGTTGTGAAGAGTTGAGAGCAGAGCGGCACACATATAAAAGGATACATACTGATGAGCCAGGCCCAGTCCCTCTGTAGTGGTGCCATGATGTTTGGGACAGAGCTATTCCGCAGAATGTAGGAGTCATGTGCAGACCCAGGGACCCTGGCCGTCACTTGTGTGATATATTGGTCAGCAAGACACACCACCCGCACATTGGTGGAATAAAGGTTTTATGGCTCCTATACACTTGTTCACTCCTCATGGGTGGCAACAGGGTAATGTGGGTGTCATCTATGGCCCCTAACACATGGGGGGCATATGCCATATTGTAGAAGGCAGCTTTGCCAGTGGCCAAATCAGCAAGTTGTGGGAACCTGATGTAGCTGGGCAGATGTTGTAGCAAGGCACATAGGACATCCTTCAGGACGTTGCTGAGCATGGGCTGTGGCATCCCTGTTGCCAAGCCCAATGTAACCTGGAACAACCCTCAGGCTAGGAAGTAGAGGGACTGACACCTGTACTGTGGGAGGGATGGCATTGGGATGACGAATGGCAGGCAATAGATCTGGGTCTCCAGCTCCATGATGATCTGATAGTTCAGACGATAGGTCTGAATGACATGACGCTCTTCCAGGGTGGCAAGGTTGACTAGGGGCCTGTACACCAGAGCATTCCTCATCCTCAACCTTCCACTGTAATGCAAAAGGGGGGGAGTAGAAACCATGCTGTGCAACATTAACTGAATGGACGTAGTTGAGCTGCGCACAGGGCAGCAAATGTCAACCATGACGCACCTTAAATGCACCCTCAATACACATTGCACATGTAAAATGGCAGCCGACTGTCCTGCATGCACAGGATAGTTGGAAGTGAGCTAATCCCACTGGCATAACACGTCATGGCAGTAGGCGGTCTCAACCGCTGTGCAACTCCTCATTGGTTAACATGGTTGCCTCTGGGAGACAGGAGCGTTGACGGTGATGTCCGCGGCAGTGGTGACCACCATTTCATGTGCTTATGTTCCCTTGACTTCTGACACTTGTGCACAGAAGTCCTCCACTGATTGTGCTGCTGTGTTCTGACTTTAGTAGCCAAGTTGCCACGTCCTGCAGGAGATAGGGCCCCAGTCTTCACCCAGGAGGAATTGGAGAAGCTAGTGGAGCAGGGCGTACCCCTGTATGAACAGTTGTATAAGGCACCAGAGCAGCAGGTTAGGCCAGTGTGACTGTCCTGTTTGTGAGTGGTGCACATAGAAATGGGGGCCTTGGGACGACACAGTGTGACTGGAGAATGGTCATGGGTGAGGAGTCTGAGGCTACGTGGATTGATGACATGTGAGTGTGGTAGTATGATGTGTGCTGTCCACTGCTGTCCCTGTCATGCCACTCTACATGATTTTGTCATTCTGTCTGTGTCACCCAAGCAGGTCTGCACCCATCAGAAGAAGGGGATATGGCGTGCCATCGCGAAGCAAGTGTGGACCCTGGTGGTCCATGCCGGTGGAGCACCCAATGCAGAAAGAGGTTGGAGGACCTGAGACGCTGGGTCCGGAAGATCGCGGAGGCTCAGCTGGGGATGTCCTTCCAATGTGGGAGGGGTGCCCTTCTGACCCTGACCCCCCTAATGGCCCACATTTTGGCAGTGGCCTACCCTGAAGTTGGATGGGTGCTTGAGGGCAGCACAGCAGCCATAAGTGGGGGGAGTACTGTTGGAAATGGCCCTTCTGCAGGATTATCCCCAGACTTTTTGCCTTCCTCCTTCTCTTTTTCTGACCTCATTTTTGCAGGTTTCTAGACTCTGCGCACTGCTAACCAGTGCTAAAGTACATATGCTCTCTCCCTTTATACATGGTAACCTTGGATCATACCTGATTGGACTATTTGATTTACTTATAAGTCCCTAGTAATGTGCACTATATGTGCCTAGGGCCTGTAGATTAAATGCTACTAGTGGGCCTGCAGCACTGGTTGTGCCACCCACTTAAGTAGCCCCTTTACCTTGTCTCAGGCCTGCCATTGCATGGTCTGTGTGTGCAATTTCACTGTCACCTCGACTTGTCATTTAAAAGTACTTGCCAAGCCTAAACCTCCCCTTTATCCACATATAAGTCACCTCTAATGTGTGCCCTAGGTAACCACTAGAGGTGGGTGCGGTGTGGGGGAAAGGCCGGACATGTACCTGTGTAGTTTACATGTCCTGTTAGTGTAAAACTCCTAAATTCGTTTTTGCACTACTGTGAGGCCTGCTCCCTTCATAGGCTAACATTGGGGCTACCCTCATACAGTATTGAAATGGTAGCTGCTGATCTGAAAGGAGTAGGGAGGTCATACTTAGTATGGCCAGAATGGTAATACCAAAACCTGCTGACTGGTGAAGTTGGATTTAATATTACTATTCTAGAAATGCCACTTTTAGAAAGTGAGCATTTCTTTGCACTTGAATGTTTCTGTGCCTTACAATCCACGTCTGGCTGGGCTTAGTTGCCAGCTCCTTGTGCATTCACTCAGACACACCCCAAACACAGGGTACTCAGCCTCACTTGCATACATCTTCATTTTGAATGGGTCTTCCTGGGCTGGGAGGGTGGAGGGCCTGCTCTCACACAAATGACTGCCACACCCTCTACTGGGACCCTGGCAGACAGGATTGAACTGAAAGGGGACCTGGTGCACTTCTTAGCCACTCTTTGAAGTCTCCCCCACTTCAAAGTCATATTTGGGTATAAAACAGGGCCTCTGCCCTACCTCATCAGACACTTGCTGGAGAAGAAACCTGAACCAGAACCTGCATCCTGCCAAGAAGAACTGCCTGGCTGCCTAAAGGACTCACCTGTCTGCTTTCTACAAAGGACTGCTGCCTTGCTGTTGCCATGCTGCCTTGCTGAACTCTTGCCTTGCTGCTGAAGTGCTCTCCAAAGGCTTGGATAGAGCTTGCCTCCTGTTCCCTGAAGTCTCAGGAACAAAAAGACTTCTCTTTTTCATTTGGACACCTTGTGCGCCGCAAAATTAGACGCACAGCTTGCTCTGCAGTGAAAAATTCACTGCACGCCGATCTGTAAAGACGCCGCTCGACGCGACGCCTGCGGTGCGACCGGAACTTCGACGCACGGCCTCGCCTGGACAACGCCGCCCGACTCCAGAAAGGAAATCAACGCAACGTCTGCTGTGAGGGAGAAGATTCCACGCACAGCCCACCGGAACGACGCGCAGCCGGAAAACAAGCCTAGGATTGCACGCACAGACCCCGGGACATCTGGTAATCCTGCAAACCACAGGAAAACGACGCACGACTTCCCCGTGTGAAAAATAACGATGCAAGTCTGTGTGTGCCGGGGAGAAATCGACGCACACACCATTTTTCCACGTATCTCTTCTTCTGCGGCCCATTGCGGAGATTTACCACTTGAAACCAGGTACTTTGTGCTTGAAAGAGACTTTGTTTGCTTTTTAAAGACTTAAGACACTTTGGTGGTCATTCCGACCTAGGCGGGCGGCGGTTGCCGCCCGCCCGTCGGAATCCGCCTGAATACCGCCCCGCGGTCAATTGACCGCGAGGGGTATTCTGACTTTCCCGCTGGGCCGGCGGGCGATCTGATTCAGATCGCCCGCCGGCCCAGCGGGAAAGCGCCTTCCACAAGGAAGCCGGCTCGGAATCGAGCCGGCGGAGTGGAAGGCGTGCGACGGGTGCAGCAGCACCCGTCGCGCTTTTCAGTGTCTGCATCGCAGACACTGAAAAGCCTAGTTGGGCCCTGTTAGGGGGCCCCGCGACCCCCCCTACCGCCATCCTGTTCATGGCGGCTTTCCCGCCATGAACAGGATGGCGGTAGGGGGGGTCAGAATCCCCTCGGCGGCGCAGCGAGCTGCGCCGCCTTGGAGGATTCTAAGGGTCAGTGGAAAACCGGCGGGAGACCGCCGGTTTTCCCGTTCTGACCGCGGCCAAAGCGCCGCGGTCAGAATGACCAAGGGAACACCGCCGGCCTGTCGGCGGTGCTCCCGCCCCCGTTGGCCCTGGCGGTAGGGAACCGCCAGGGTCAGAATGAGGGCCTTTATATCACTTTTCAGTGATATCTCTACAATTTCACATTGCATCTTTATTCGTTTTGACCTGCAATTATCCAGATAAATATTATATATTTTTCTAAACACTGTGTGGTTTATTTTTGTGGTGCTATATTGTGTTATTGTATGATTTATTGCACAAATACTTTATACATTGCCTTCTAAGTTAAGCCTGACTGCTCGTGCTAAGCTACCAGAGGGTGGGCACAGGATCATTTGGATTGTGTGTGACTTACCCTGACTAGAGTGAGGGTTCTTGCTTGGACAGAGGGTAACCTGACTGCCAACCAAAAAACCCATTTCTAACAAGTACACACTCTCACTTGCAATATGTGTTGACATAGTTGCTTTGGGTCAGCACTATTGGGAAGCTGTAGCATGGGTACTAGTTAGATTCATGTCCGCTATGGGTTTTAGACAACCAGGTAGGATTGGCATCATAGATTTGTGGACATGCCATGCAGTCAATAAATACAGGAGCATTTACCTTCAATGTGATATCTGTGTTGTCACCTACTGCCAAGATGAGCTAGGCATCTTAAGCCAACAGTATCATTGCATCTGGGGTGTCAGGACATTGTAATCAGTTCTTGCCAGTCACTGAGCCAGGGGTGAATGTAGTCCTCAATCTGCTGTCAGGTATTGCATGCGTAGTGAGGTAAGGTGGGCCAAAATGTCACTGTGCAAATTTACAATGGTCTAGTAGGCATGCCAACTACCCATGCAGAATTCAGTTGGTTCTGTAGTCCAGGAATGATGTGTCTCAACAGGCATGTGAAGTTGGCAGGTACTGGGCAGGTGCAGCGGGTATGCGTCTCATCATGTACATGATTTCATCTGTATCATCGTCAGCGGTACACATATGCATTGTTGTGGTTTCCTCCATGGTATTTCATTGTGGTGGCTTGTGTAGATGAGGGCATAGTGTGTCATGGCATGGCATCAGAAGATGATGTAGTTACTCTGTGTGACTACTGTGCTGGCATTGATTGATTGCACCCTGTCTCTCTCTCTCCCAACCTCACTCGCTCCCTCTCCTCCTCTGTCTTTGTGTGCATCAGCATCATCTGGCGAAGGAGAAGGGGCACTGGCGAGTGGGGAAGCTGCAGCCCACGGGACCCAGGAGACTGATACCAGTGGAGCAGAGGGGACCAGTGGGATGGAGGGTGAGAGAGATGCCACGGTGAGACAGGATCAGCCACTACATCATCAGATTCCTCCTCCGATGGCGGCTCCCTGGTGGACCCATCTGGGCCCATGCCTGCATCATCCTTGTCCGTCACCCCTTACCCGCACCGGCCTCCCTGTAGCTCCCTACCCAGTTGTCCATGCCTGCTCACCCCAGAGGGTGTCACTTCTACCCCTGCCCCAGTAAGCCCTGCTGCCGTCAATGAGGAGGCTATTGACCTCCTGAGGTCCTTCTCTATTGGGCAGTCGAACCATGTGAATGCCATTCAGGGACTGTCATCCGAGATGCAGCAGACCAATGCATTCCTGAAAGGCATTCAAGGAGCCCTGTCTGTCCTGCAGAGATAATTTCAGGCTCTGGCCTCCTGCTTGACGGCAGTCTGTGTCTCTTCTTTTTCCATCTCCCCTCCAGCTAACTGTGCCCAAACCCACATCCCTCTCCACTCACCCATTCAAGGTACACTTACTGACCCACATGCGTCCACATTAACAGACAGGGTACACAAGAACAGACATAAGTACCACAAACGTCACCACCGCCTTGCATACAAACCACATTCAGATGCAGATATGCCAACATTCACTCCCTTTACCAACTCCCCCACCACCTTCCCCCTCACAGGCACAACAACACTCACACCTGCAGTCAGCACCGCATCAGTCCCAGATCCTGCCACATGTGCCCTCAATGCCACCATCACCACAATATCAGACTCCCAAACATGCACCTCATACACCACATGTGCACACACCACGACAATCAACACCCCCACATGCAGCACATCTATCCTAGCTGCAGACACCACCCCAACATTCACTCACACATCCCCCCTTCATCTCCCTGCATCTCCTCCCCCACCTCCCAGGACACCTAAACACCCACACTCATCCGCCCAACAGTCACCCAGTACACATGTCACCCACCCACGCACCTGCATCCAAGGCACCTCCATGTACACACCTCTCAACCATACTTTCTGCCTCCACTCCCAAACGTCCTTCCCACGATCTACCTTGTGCCCCTAACTGAGTTTTCCCTGTTACCCACCACTGTCCCAGTCCCTGTTTCCCCACGTGCCTTGCTTCCCTTCCCAATCCCCTGCATTCCACCTCCCAGGCCTCCACTGGTTGTCACCATGCTCCTCCCCGCCTAAGACGTCCACCCCCACCAAGTCCGCAGTTACCCCCCAAACCCAAGCCAAGCCCACTCCCTCAACTTCCAAGGCCAAGCCCAAACCCCCCACCCTCCCGGCTAAACCACCCCCTTCCAGAGGCAAGCTTAAGGACCCCCGTCCAAGCCCAGTCCAAAGGACACCCCACTCCGAGCCCAATCCCCCACCCTGCCCCCCTTTACCCCTAAGGTGCCTGCATGCCCCATTGATGCCCCTGCCCTGGGGAGGCTAGCACTTTACAGTCAGGAGTCAAGTTGGGGTGTCATTCTGTGCCCAGTGTGCACTACAGGACTTTTGGACTAGCACTTGAGCCCCTTTGTACATAGTTATCTCTTACAGTTTTTTGTTTTTTAATATATCTGCAACACTGCACCATTGGTGTCAATGGTAACAACCTTGTCCTGACTTTCCTTCAACATGTATGTGTGGTGACTGTGCGATTTTGTGTGTGTGTTGTGTGTGTGTACTAATGTCCTTCCCTCCAGTGTGTGCTAGGCTGGTGTACTTATGGTTGGTGTTTTGGTCGGCGTCGCTGGTCCTGGAGGTCCATGGCCTTAGGAAGACTTGCAATTCATGTGCCTATGTTCCTGAAGGTGAGTGTTCCTTTTTATGTTGTTTGTTTCCACCAGGCTTGTCGTGGCAGTGAGACCGCCCTGGAAATCCCGGCGGTGTGCAACCTCGTAATACGGTCGTGGGAAACTGCCTGACCCCCGGCCTGGAGAGGCATGCCACCGGCAGTGGCTGTCTGTCCACAGTAGTGGTTCGTACGGAAACCTTGCTGTGTTCTGCAGGTGCCTTCCCTGTACTCGTAGTATGGCGGTCTTCACCGTCCGGGCCTCGACGGTGCATCCACCATCTCCAAGGCAGCGGTCCACAAACTGCCAAGGTCGTAATGAGGGCCTGTGTCTCCTGCCTGAATCGGGCCTGATGGCACGTATGAGTGTACTGTTACTGCCTCTCCCTTCTGCCTAAATGGTCTGTTGTATTGCTGCAGCCTCTCCTGCCTTTCCTGCATGGTTGATTTGTTGCCTGCCCTTGTTTCCCCTGCCCTTCATTGTCTGTTGTGCTGCCACTCCTACCTGCCAAGTATGGTCAGCTTGTTGCTTCTGACCCTCATCCTTGCCCTCAGTTGGCCGAGTCTGTGCCCCTGATCTTTGCCTCCCCGCTCTGTTCTAATGAACAACTAGGTCGCTGACATTCTATATTTAGTATAAAAGTATGGCACACCTGCAGTCATCTTGATTTAATGAAAACTGTAATACTTTCTTTTAAAATTTTAAAAGTCAGGGGGTCTTTTTCCCATGGAAATTTTGATTAGTATTCTAAAAAACTAAAATAATGACACATTTTCTGAGTTCTCAAATAGTGACAAATTGCTTTTAAATGATTTGCTCTATTTATGTTTTTTTATCCAGTTGATCACTTGTTTATTTGTTGCTCTTAGGGGAGAGGATTTGGTGTCACGGCCAGAGTTGCCGAATTTGCAACTGTGGAACCAGGTTCAAGTTTCACGGTCGGATCAACATCCTGTGATTCTGAAAAAATCACTCAATCTCCCCATGCCTAAAACCAAAATGAATGTGTCCTTGTGTATTGTAACTAATGTTCATGTAAAGCACTCAAGTACCTTCGGGTCAAGTCTGCACTGTATAAAACTGATAAAAAAAGAAATACGCAGTTTTTATAGTTCGGTAATTGAGCAATACCTAGGACATGTTTGGGTGATATCCGGGCTACATTTTGACTCTTTTTCCCTCTAGTGGCCATTTTGGGAGACTTTTTTGTTATGACGCTCCCTAATTTTCTCATTTACTGCAGTAGCCTCAATAGAAAATGCTTTCAATTTTCCACTATGATTACATCAAGATGGCATTCTGATGCGCCATACTTTTGCCATAAAGTCAGAATGGTAGCACTCTAGTTGCTCATTAGAACACACCGGTAAAGCTGCTGATCACTAGGTATTGAACTGGCAGTCTGTTGCTGGTGTTTAAATTGCATGCTTCGTTCTGCATTTTAGAATATTTTAATGAAAGAAAAGAGGAAGATATCTGAGAACTCATTATCAAATGTGTTCTAATTTTTGCTTTCTACAGTACTAAACATAATTTCTCTGACAAAATGACCCCCCTCATTTTGTTCCTTTCGAAATTAAATGTTTTACGTTTTACCAGTTGATTCAATCAAGATGGCTTCAGGTGTGCCACACATTTGTAATACTTAAGACTGCAGTAGAAGTCAGGGTTATCAACTGAGATGGACCATTTGTATGCTCTTTTTGTGAGATCCACAGGTCTTCTTCCCTGCATGAAGATTAACTATAAAGTTGGGTAACAATATGTCACCATTAATTTATAGTGTTCCAAATTTGGCCACACAATGAGAACCCAAACTGGAAATAAAGTTAAAGTGTTTTATTTCAAATTAACCCTAAGGTTAATGTAAAAAATACTATAAAAATATAGGATAGTAATTGGGTAACCACATTTTCTGAAGAAATTTAGGTGAATTAGCATAAGACATACCAGAAATTCTGTCACAGCAATACTAAATGAAAGAAGCAAGATTTGGTGCTCAGAAAATAATCATTGATCAGTTATCAATGTTCATTGCTTAGGGATCTTTGTTCAAGTGCTTTACAATAGGTATGTCTGAAAAGACCAAAGCATAATTAGAATAATAATATTGAATGTGTTCTTGTTCATACAAAAGGCTTATCAACAGGCTACAAGTAGCAGCATAAGTCATTGGAATATGGTGATAAATTATCACTTCTGCAGCTGATGCAGGTAATTGCGTACAAATGTAATAATTCTTTATATCCATAGTGTAAATATACTCATAAAGCAATTTATAATACAGGTTTGATGAAAGATGTCCTACATGTAATTCTTTCTCGCTCAGTGAACGCTTTCTATTGTCAGTAGGAGCTGAGTTATTAGAGGCACTTGTGGATCCAAATGTTTTCAATACTAGAAGGTGTAGGTAAGGCCTGTCATATAAACAAAGCAATCATTACTACAACTGTTAGAATTAACATTCCTTTACATATGTAGTTGTGTCTATTATTATTGTTTCTATGTCCCATAGCTTCTCTCAATTCAGACTATAAAATGTAGCAGTAGCATCAGCAATAGTCTCTGTAGTTTTTCAATTGAGCAAAGCCTCAACAAGAAGTTGTATTTGCAGCATAAATTGCTATTTTTGTTAGTCTTCCTTAACCCTACTCCGTGTCCTTCTAAATGAAAACCTTACAATGAATTCTGCAAACTCGGACCTTGGAACTCTTCTTTATTCCCTACAAAATCATCAAATGTCTTTAATAAATGCACAGTTCAAATTCAGAATATTGGGCTTCATTATGACCCTGGCGGGGATAAGACCGCCAGGACCGTGATGGAGGTCAGACCGTCCGGCCTCCACATTATGACCTTGGTGGAGCTGCCACAGTCGGACCACCGGCACCGCGAATTACGGGCAGTGGAAAGCGCAACGGGTGCTGCTGCAACCGCCGCACCACCATATTTCCGCCAGCTCGATTACAAGCTGGCGTAAAAGTTAAGGCTCTGTTCACTCAGGGCCAGTGGGTGGAAATGCTGTTTTTGGCCACCGGCGCTGCAGTGAACTCGTAATAGGGTGGGCCATGTTCTGACTGCACTGGCGATGAGGTGGCGGAACGAGTTTGGCGGGCGGCCTCCGCAGCTTGCCAAACTCGTAATAAGGGCCATAATGTCTCAGTCTATCTAGTGACAATGCAGTTTCAAAGCTCAAAATGTTTAGTTCAAGGAGGCTCAGCTGGATCTGGATTGTTACAACAAAAGATTCCGAATTCTCTCTCCCAGTCATTGGCAGCAAGATATGTCCATTAAGGGTAGGCTTACCTCCGGCAGGTTACACTTGCCCTCTTTGAACTCTGGACTACTGCACCTTCACCATCACTGTCACTTTGGTCAGATTCCTCAGTATC